>NW_024499240.1:13677848-14277848 GCF_017590055.1 Onychostruthus taczanowskii | reverse complement strand
GCCTAAATGAATTTGAAGACTGTTACATACAGTGTCTTTTCATCTCACTGCCATCATCCTGATCCTGGTGTTGGAAATTTGCTTTTGTTCCTTTCTGCAAGTATTGGAAGCTTGCTGTGGTGTATCCTGACAAGGGACACAGAAACACTACAGTTTTGTAGGAAAAGGAAGATGACCCTCCTTTAGGGCCAGAAGGGGTATTTTCTTTCACCTTTTCTCACCTGATTTGTAGATTATTTGGGTGCAGATGGCATTTTGATCCTATACACTGCACTGCATCCCTATTTAATTTACAAGACAAAAGATTGTTGTTTCCTTAAACTGGGAAGAGAAGACTCCTTGCAAACCCTCCTGCTTGGCTGCCATTTAATCATACTCAAGGTTTTGGTAGTCCTAACTGCTTCCCTTCCTGTTTCAGGGTTCAGAAGCTGCCAGCAAAGGAGATTTCTTGCTCAGCAGCGATCACCTTATTGAAATGGCCACTAAACTTTACCGCACTACCCTCAGCCAAACCAAACAGAAGCTCAACATTGAGATATCTGATGAGTATGTTTCTTGTTTGCTTAAGAGTACATTTCTTCAGTGCAGCATGCTAAAAAGTCAAGTATCTGGTGTCAGAATAACAAAACACTGTTGTGTAGCTAATAGTTCTTTTCTCTTGACAGAATACTTGTAAAGAAGGATCCAGTTTTCAGTGTGTACTCATTTATAGTATTAATTTTGGCTTTTATGTCCCTGAAAGTCATTACAGAAAATGGGCTTTTGTTGAAGTAGTTTCAAATGGGCTGTGAAGCAGAATTGCTGCTGTAGAAATAATCAAGAGTTACTACATTTAAGAGAACAATTTTGCATGTGACTGAAAAGTTCAGATTATTCTGAGATATTTATAGATTAGAGTGGACACTAGTTGCCAAGTTCTTCTGAAAACAACCCAAAAAGAATACAAAGCTGTCCCTAATCCAGTGTAGGTTTATGAAGCTCTATCTTCTCTCTTGTGAAGGTGTAACCACCTATTGTTTGGGGGTTTCTGGTTGTTCAAAAGCTTTGTTTGATGAAAAGTTTGCATCTCAAAATAATATTTATTTCTGATTGGTACAGTTTCATATTTTGGTCTTAAATAAGGACTGCCCTTGTGGTTTTTTAGCTATGGAATAAAGGTGCTTGTGTGTGAACTCCTTAAGTTTGCTGAGTAAGAGTCTCCCACTTAGTCCACCATTGCCACTCTTTTCAGTAACGTTGATTAGGTGGATTTATTCACTTTGAAAAAAGAGGAAAAATTTGAACCCTTTAACAATGGCGAAGTAAATTTCCTGTAGGTAAAAATGGAACCATTTTATCTGGCTGCACCATGCTATGTGTGTTCTAGAGTCATGGTAGTGGGTACAGTTTGTGTCTGTTCAGATTCGAGGATTTATTAAAAGGCTAATTTTGCTCTTTCCTTGAAAATAAAATCTGCCATTTTCCTTTGTTCTGTTACCAGATGTCATTTAATTTCCTCAAGAGTATGTGGTTTTTTGTGTCTAAAAGAGTGTGGCTATCCCCAGTAAGTTTCTAGTTTAAGGGGGGCTACAAAGGCATAAACTACTAAAGCTGAGTTTAAGCAAACATTGCACTAGTCTGGACAGCCTGCTTGCCTTAGGTCTGGAAAACAGCCTGCTTTCAGGGAGTCTTGCTTTTTGGGATGTGGTTTTTGTTTCTTCTCTTGCAGATTAAAAACATTCATGTGTGTACCGCTATTGAGTTTATCCAGACTAAATAATTTTAAGCTGTTCGCAGTCCCATCTGTGTTGATGGTGAAGCAGGAGTCTTCTCCCTGCTAGAGTTTAGACACAAGCACAGCTAGGGATTGAGGAGAAAATGTGGCCTTATTTTGAATATGCGTTTTGGGAAGAGAGCTGATGTAAGAATGCTGTTGATGCAGGGCTCTGTTTAGGAGGGGACACACCATTCACTGCATAATATCCTTCAGTGGGTGTAGGAAAATGCAGCGTTGGTGGCGAGACAGTGGCTGTAAGAGCTGCACACATTTTTGGGGTGTAGCTCTTAATACTGCACCCCAAAAATGCAGTGCTGAACAAGCTCTGAGTGCCTGGGCTGTGCAGCAGGAAAGCAGGACCCAAGGGCAGCTTCACTCAGCAGAGGCCACTTCCTCCCCTGAGCTCTGCCGTCAGCTTGATTTGTGGTTTCCGGCTGCAGAGCAAATTCTTTGAAGTTTTTGGCCTCTGCTGGAGGACTTTTTAAGGATGCTAAAAGGGAAAATCGGCTGTATTACAAAGGACTTTTTAGGTCAGCAAGCACTGCATGTGAGCCAAGAGGCAGCACTGCCTTGCCTATTGCTTTTAATCTCACCATCCAGATCCATGAGAGTTTTGAGGCTCCACAGGAGCACGTTGGGTTTTTGTGGTGTTGTTTTGGTTTTTTTTAAAGCAATTCTCCACATTCAGTGAAATCTCCCTTCCAGTAAAAAGTGAAGAGTCAAATCCAGATTAATTTACCCTGAACTGTAGAAAATGTCTAAATTTGGAGATTGCTGGGCAGGAAGTGAATTTTCCCAGTTGTCGAGCAGGGGGCTATAAAGGTTAACTAAGGATTAAACATATGAGAGCTGCTGAAATACCAGATGTACTAAATGAAGCATAAATCAGAAGGAGAGAACTCCTGATGTTGCTACATAAGTGTTGAGCTTCCATGAAAACAGAGAAGTCCCTTTGGCCAACAGTGAACTAATTGGAAATTGTCTTTGCTGCATTTCTGTTAATAGAGAAAATCTGTTTCAAACTGCTTTTTTTCTGAAGGAGTAGCAAACTAACTTGTAAAATGTCCACAGTTATAGGCAAATAGCAGTCATTAAGTGGTACAGCCTGAAGGAGATCCTAGCCATACCATAACCTGTGGCTTTTTTATTTACTTCCCAACTCTTTATTATTACTACAGAGCTGAAAATGACATCTTTTGGAGTGATGCTTAGAACCAGCAGGAAAAGACTTCTGCTCCCTCATGTGTCTTTTTATTTCTCTCCACACTTAACTAAAGTTTTTACCATCCCCTCTCTTAGGTTCCTGGTCCAGTTCAAGCAAGACAAAGTGTGTGTGAAGTTCATACAAGGCAGCCAGAAAAATGGCAACATCCCAACTTGCAAGCGAAAAAACAATCGGCTTCTCGAAGTGGCTGTCCCTTAACTGCAGCTGGTGACTCTCCCTTTCATGGACTTGTTTCTTTGTAATAGTGCAATTTTAGTGGTTTGGTTTTGCTATTTTTATCCTTTTCTGGAGCTGTTGATGGCTAATAGCTTTAGAAACCATTGGCAAAACATTTGATTGATCGACTTTGAAATCTTTTTGTTCATGCCAGAGTTTTAACCCTCAAAACGCAGATTTTTATCCAGTGAGGCATTTTTACCAGCTGGCACATATCTGTCATACAACCAATCATTCTCTTTGTTTAGCAGCCATATTTTAGTGCAGCATATCATAAACCCACATATTAATGGTTACTTACTCGTATTCCTTAGTCTAGAGATCTGCTTAATGGGAATTATACATGGCCTCGATGCTGGGTGGCCATTTGTGCTCGGTGTCCTTTAATCCCAAGCTGTCCAGGTGTCTGTCAGGCTCCTCAAGTCCTGCCCCTGTGCAGACCAGCAGAGCAGAGGCTGATAAAACAACTCCTGTAGCTCACACTAGGACCTGTGTAACTCAACCCTCCGGTCAGTGCAGCACAGAGACATCTAATTCTGCTAAATAGAAGGAATAGATGATTGCACAAGCAGCTACGTGCATAATTTTATAGTAAAACATGCAGAAATTTTGAAACAGCATTTTTAATTAGGTCAGATGTTTTTGATGACTTTATAAAGTAGAGATCAGCAGAATTAAATAAGCTTTTTCTTTTTTTTCACAAAAGCTATAAAGTTCAAGGCATATTTTCTGTTCTGCTATTCTTCTTTTAAATTATGAGTTAAGATTAGAGCCTGAAAAATGCAATAATATTCATAACACAAGTAAATGCTAGTTATTTAAACAGTTAGTTATCAAGTGAAAGGTTTGAGCCTTTCTTTTAAATATTGGCATGTACAATGTGCAATAAAACATACGTGACATTTTGTGAGATTATTTATAATACACTTTTGTGTGGAAGAGAGAGGATTGGTGCAGACTGCATAGACAATGTAGGGGTTAAAATAGATCTGTGTTGTTAATTTGCAGTTTATAGAGTGTACACTACAGTTGTCAATTTGGGAAGAATACGTAGAATTAAAAAAAGAAAAAATCGTTAATTTGGGGGTCTGTATATAAATTGGTATTATGGTAATAAAACTGTTCTAATTCTGTGCTGTTTGGTACTCCTATGTTATAACCATATTTTTGTACTCCAAACTATTTTATATAACTCGTGTGCCTGATGTAAATGCGTGCACAGAAAATACAATCAAGGGCCGCATTGTAAACCTTCAGTCTAACTGATTGCACTTAATCTTTTCTAAGCCAGAAGCATTAGCTGAAATCCTTGAGAGGAGAGATGCTTTTCCAGAGGGAAGGAACTGCTCACGTGAAGGGTTGGTGGGATGTGACTCTGTGATTTGTGGAGAAAGCGCCTTGTGTTTTTGCAGTCTGATATAGGACAGATTAAGACCCTGGCTATCTGATGTGCAGTGCTGGAAGTCCAAGCATAAATAAAAGAAAGAGAAAGAAAAGTTCAGAGTCTCCTTCCTCTCCCGGTGGGGATGTGATGTAGCACTCACGGTGGTGATGTGATGGAGGCTCCTCTGGGGAGTTCAAGGTTAAAACAGTGTTTACTGCAATTGGTGTTCAAGTGTTAATGGTTATTAGTCTGAAAAATACAACTGGTTTGGGTTACGCCACCCCCTGCTTTGGGATTAAATGGTTTTCCTGTGATTTGGAAACAAAGCAGTTGTTTTAACAGGATGCTTCAATGTTGCTGTTAAAAGTCCATACATGTGACCTTGAAATGTGGGAATAATCAAAAGATGTATTTCCCAAACTGACAAAAAGCTGTCTCTTCCTCGAAATTGTAGTTCAAACCCTCCTTCTAATAAATGAGTCAGGTTAATAGTTTAATAAAATTTAAATAATTTTACATGTATTGCAATTATAGATGCTTGCAAAGGAGATTTTAGAATTGATTTGTGATGCAAAATTATGGTACTTGAAAGGAATTATTCCATTGCCTTAAGAAGACAGCACATAAAAATGACAATGTGACATTTAAAACTCTTATTAGAATTCCTGCTTGGGGTAGATTGGAGATTTGGTAAAACTGTTCACTCGCTTGGAAACCTTACAGTAAGAGCTGCATGAAGAAAATTTTAAAAATTAATTAAAAAATAAGGAAAACAAACATTTGAAATCTGATGTAATTCTGTAGTTGCTTGCAGGTAAGAAATGGGAGAGTGTGGATTAAGAACATCTGGATATTTGGCCCATGAAACTAGGGTATTACAGGATAATAGGATTTTTGTCCTATCCCAGCCAGCTCCAGTACACATCCCTTCTGTTTCTTTGACCTTTGCAGCAAATCCTAATAGCCATACCTGCAAAAGACTGGAAGAGAGACAAACTCCTCACATTGGTTTCTCTTGTTTCCTTTCTTTTTCTGGACTCCAACAATTTCTACCTTGCACATTAGCTGGTACTTTGTGACAATTATCTTTTGACTCCTGAACACTTCTCAATGTACAGAGCAAGTTTTGCTGAACATTAATTATTAGGTATTGCTCAGAGAGCCATGGTATCTTGATGTTTAGATTTAATTATTTTGGATGTTGAAAATAAAAATGCAAGGTCACCTAAATACCTTTTTTTTTTTTTGGTCTCTTTCTTCTGTTTTTTTTTATCACTGTCTGTCAAATGGAGTTGTAAAAAGAAGAGTATTCCTCCTATGGTGCTAACCTTACTTTTGCATCCTTTTACTTTGTAAATGCTATTCTTTCATCTCAAAGCTGGGCAAGGATCATTAAGAAAAAAATTTGATGCATGATGCTTTCTAGAATCAAATAAAATTCTGTTCTTAGACCTATATTTTCTCTATATCTGTATCTTTCTTACTGCGAAAACAGCAGGTGACTGGGTTTTAGATTAATTATACACAACACTGGTGTGTGACTTGAAGAAAGAAGAAATTTTTATTTTGAATGTGATTCCTTAAGGGGCAGCATCAGTGATTCACAGTAACATTTTTCAGTCCTTTCTTCATCACAATTTTTGCTGAAAATTCTACCAACTCAACTTTTCTAACATTAGGTTTTAGGACAATTGCCTGAGAACAATATTATAGCCAGTTAACATGTTTTTTAAAAAACGGCTTTGTGCCCCAAACCTATCATATTCCATGTGTTATGTCTTGTGATCTGTTTCTCTCCTTTTGTGCTAACAATTCTATCCTGATTTTTTTAATATTTTTGTTCACCATAGAAATTATGGAAGAAAAGAAACTAAAATGTAAAATCAGGAAAAGCATATTCAGTTTTAACTTGTGTTTCTTTTCTTTGCCAAAATGAAGGCCTTTTTCTATACATTTCTGGGGGGGAAAAAGGAAGACTGAATTCAAAATTTTTATGTGAAAGGAGAAAATTTTCCCCCAGTCTGTGAAAATGTCACTGTTAATTCTTAAGCTTTTAGATCCTTAATATTGAAGGGCACAACATATTTTCCATATTCTGTAGGAAATGGTAGTGAGTATTTTTAAAGGATTGCTCTGCAGTGTGGTGGTGATGGGAGATGCACACACCTGTGCTGCTTTGGGCATTAGAAGTTCCCAACAAATGTTTCAAAGACAGGACTCTGGGAATGCTGACAACTTATACCAATGCAGAGCAGTGTGAATTTGAGGGAATCTCTAGTATGACCAACAAATGAGTTCTGACTCTCCTCCTGTCTAACTTCCCTCCTTACTGCAGTGGTTTTTAGCCTACACAAACATATGACTGTAAGTGGGAGGGACAATTGTTTGCAATATTTGTAAAACCCCTCAAAGTGACCAGAATTTCCTGGATACTGCTTTTACTCAAGTGCTTGGTATGTCACTGTCCCACGACTTTCCAGATGAAATGCAGCTAAAGGTTGGTGTCATGTGTGTCATGTAGCCAATATCTTGTAGCCATTCCAGCCCAGGATTTGGGGGTTTGCCCTGCAGACCTGTCTGTCTGTCTGTCTGCAGTTGTGTGATCTGCTCAGGAGTTTCAGGAGACTTAACTGAGGCTGTGGCATTCTCCTCAGTGATGACAACATTCACGTGTCAGTCCCGCTTACAGCGAGACTTTCCATGTTCTGACTCGCTGGAGTGCTTCCTTCTGGACTTGAAGGTAAAGGGAGGTTTAGAGCATGGAAAAAAAAAAAAAAAAAGTTAATTGGCAGAGCAGACCTTGCTGCTGCTGAAGTATTGAGCAGTGGCTGCTTTAAGCACAGACTGTTCAGACAGTGCCCAGAACTGCCACGTCCTGTCTCACAGGGTGACTGACCACAGCACTCCCTCAGCAGCACCACATCTCTCCCTTTCCCTGCACTTCTGAAGCAGAGTGGAGCGAGGATTGTGGAGGATTTACAGTTGCTGTCAGTAATTGTTGTGGAAATGTGTTTTTATGTAGGTTGGGGCAGATTTGAATTAGGCAGGAAAAATTAGCTGGAATGGAAAGAGGAAAAAAGTACTCCTATGTGTTTGTTGGTTTTAAATGCATCACTGTTTTATATCTGGCTGTGTTTGTCTACAGTAAACTACTGCTACTTAAAGAATTGGGATTCTGATATCAACTTAATCACATTATCAGCTAGGACCAGTTCTGCTCCTGTTCCCTTCCACCCATGGATGAATTGAGTACTCAGACTTCAACTCAAAATGGGAGTGAGGACAGTCTGAGACCATGGAGTTAACTTTGCTTATAAGCAATTGATGAAACTGAGTCCTAAAACTGTTAAGAAGAAGTTTGGCTCTCTCCTTCATTCTAAACCTTTGAACCATTGACATCTGGCTGTGGAGTGGTTAGGCAAAATTATGAAGGATGAGGTACAAAAGACTTTATATGTGAATGAAAAGAAAATTCAAATAATCTGGACCTCTTTTCTTAACAATTCAGCTGGTTTTCAAGGCTGCTCCCTGCACTCAGCCCAAGGTAATGATCTCTTTGTGTCATGTTTACTATTTATGGTATCCAATTATTGAAAAAAACAAAAAAAAAAAAAAAAAACAAAAAAAACCACAGAAAGAAAACACCCAAACAACTTAATATTCTTGTGGCCAGGGAATCTTCTTTGGAAACAAGGCAAAGTGCTGGGGATCTGCAGGGAATCCTGGAGGAGCCTGGGACTTCACTGCCCACTTTCACCTTTACCCTCTGAAATACTGAATGCCTTTTAGCTCTTCTCTGAAAGTGGGACACGGTGGGTTTTGCCACAACGAACGGGGATTTTTACTGGCCTGGCAATGTCTTTCTGCACATTTTGAATTCTTTCCCCACCAGTGTCTTGATACTGGGTGGTCTTAGAGATGCTGGATGGTGTTTCCTGCTCTGGCTCCCATCAAGTTCTGATTTCCTCCCGCCCTGTTCCCTCCTGCCTTTGACGTTCCCTGAAGCAATAAAGGGAGGCAAATATCTCCAGGATACAGCAACAATGTATTCTTTTAGGTTATTCCATTATCTTCCACTGCATCTTGGCACCTTGGTTGCAGCTGAACTCACAGGAAATGTTTTATTTCCCTTCCAAGAGCTGTTGTTAACGAGAGATGCTTTGTTCCCTCTCAAGTTACCTTGTTAGCTGTATGGTATCACCAGTATTTCCCAAAACTCTGACAAGAAGCAAACCTGAAGCCTGAAACATGAAAAGCTGCTGTTGCTATGTGCTCTGTCTCTTCCTGTTAGAGGAGAGATCTCCTCCAAGTGATGCTGTGATGAGTCTCTGCTGGTTTAATTCACTGCACGAAGCCTTCGAGGTTGCTGTGCGTGCTTCTCCTAGCTGGAAAAATGAATCCATCAGAATATCAAACAGGCAGTTTCAAACTGTGATGCCAAAAGGAGGGAACTCATTTTTGACTGATGCAAAGGTGCGTTAAATAGCTGTGAATACACTCTTTACTTGCTAGTATGCTGTATAGCTATGGGAAGGGATCTTGGCATAAATTTAAACATGGAGACTCAAATTGGAGGTGTTCAAAGCAATTCTGTCTGATTTATTTCCCCATAAGCTATTGATTAAAAAATATTATTATTATTAAAAATAAGGTCCAAAAGTTATGGCTGAGATTGCAGCGGAAGATCCTAAATTTTCATTACATCAAAAACTTGTTAATATCATATGAGGATTGTGGCCTTGTGATGGCAGGTTCCTGAGTTTTCATGAACTGCTCTGGGGATGATTTAAAAAAAGAAAAGTCAGCTATTTGTGATAAAGAAAAAGAGCATTTGCCATGGTTTAGTTGAGGTATCAGGAAACAGTTTGACTCAATGATCTTGAAGGTCTTTTCCACCCTTGTGATTCTGTAAGCAAAAAGCAAACCTACAGCAACACAAATGTGCAGTCAGCCCATTGCTGGCACAAGAGGTGTTCTCCTTGACCCTTTATTTGAGCACTTTTTAGAAATGTTGTGTTGATATAGCCTGCTGTCCTGCATGGGACTGGCTCTGGGGATGTGGGGTTTGATCCTGCCTCTGTGGTTTTCTTCCTGCTGGTGAGGAGGCAGGATTTCTCAGGGTAAAACAAACAAAACAGGAGAACAAACTGGGAAAGGAAAATGGGGACTGTGAGCCATTCCAAGCTTCAAGATTCAGTCCTGCAGAATCATGGAACAGTCCAAGTGGCAAGGACCATTGAAGCTCTCCAGTCCAATCCCTGCTTTGGTGAGCAGGACTTCAACTACATGAGATTGCTCAGGGCCCTGTACATTTTCAGGTTTTTCTGTACAAAGAGGGTGAGGAAAACCTTTTCAAAGAGAGGAGAGCATCCTTTCCAGCTGTCAGACCCTGGGGTGCTACATCCAGCCAGGGTGGAGCAAAACTAGATTTGATCTATTTTTGGTTACTGTGCTAGTCCTGATCTATGCTGTTATTTGGAGGCTTCCCTTGTCTTTGTGGCTTTCTGCTCATGTTTTGTACTCCCAGATATTCCCTTCCCTCACATTGCCCCAGTGTGCTCAAGAGGTCTGCCTGTTCCTCCAGGGTCTTGGTCATACTTGCACAGAATTTTCTAGAATCTGATGCAAGGAGGGGCATGAAATTCTCTCAGAAAGAAAAGCAAATCCAAAGCAGGATATGGGTAAGAGGCACTTGGAAAAGGTGCACGAGCTGCCAGGCATCTGGAGCTTTCAGTGACTGCTGAACTGCAGCCACCAGGGTTTAGCTGCTTTGGCTCTTCAGTCTCGAAGACCTGGGCTCCAAAACCCACATATCAGGACTGGTGCCTCACAGGGAGCTCGTGAGGTCTGGACGGTGTCACTGCTCAGTTCAATGCCAACAGCAACCGGAATGAGTGGGAAATGTGTTTGGTGGCAGTACAGCACTGAGGAAACGCTGTCCCTGCTTTTGGTGTCCTCAGCTGGAGTGTTCACGTGAATGTACATGCTTCAAAAAATTAAATTGGGCAGGGAACGTGGGTATCTTCCACTTGGCACATCCACTGGATGCCACTTCTCACCATCTTCAGGATGTTGTCACATTGTTCCTTGAGGATTGTGCCTTGGCTCTTGTGGAGACCAAACTTCAAGTCAAGTTTCTTTGTTCTTCTTTTCTTGGATTGTTGCACTTGCAATATGGCATAAAGGTCACTGTGGCTTTAAGGATGCATCTTTTTTCTCGTGGAGAAAAGGTAAGTTTACACATTTTTATTTCTTTTGTGAGTGAACTCGCTACTAATGAAGTTGAAAACCATTCTCAGTCTTTGGGAAAAAATGGATCCTAGCAACTGGAAGTAAGACTTGTATTTATAGCTATTTCTTTCCTAGAAATGGCTGGAAAAGTAAGACTGAGGCTGTGGTTTCACATTTCAGCATGAGCTGAACCACCACATTCCCTGTTACTGCAGCACCATGGTCTGGCCCTTCCTGGACTTTTCAGTGAGCTAGGACCATGGGCTGCAAGGGCTGAGAAGTCATCCTGTGACAGGAGCTCCCTGGGGAACACAGGTCCCTGTGCAGGGTGGGACAGGGGAGAGGACATGGGATCTGTGACTGGCTGGGCGTGATGCACTGGGATAGCAGTTGTGCTTTCTGCAGCTGTGGCAGGTGTCAGGGACTTCATAAGCTCTCTTAGAAGACACTGAGTGTCAAAATCCCAGATTTTCTGACTTAAGACAGACACACACGCCAGAATTTTTCCAGCTGTTCTTTGCAAACAGAAAGGAGAGGAAGCGGTGGACACAGATCCCACTGCAATGCCACCATCTCAAGGCACGGTTCAAAGTCTCTCTGTGCCCTGCTGCTGACTTTGTTACAAACCAGACCCGGGTTTGTACGGCACTGGCTGGGGAGTGCTGGGAGCAGCAGGGCACATGTGCTGATGAGCCCAGCGCTTGGCAGCCACGCAGGAAGGCAGATGTGCAAGGCAGCGTGAATGCCGCTACTGTGTCACTGCACCACATCCGCGTGGGTCACTCAGGGAAATGAGGGGTGAACACGAAATTAGCGGCTGTGTGAAACCTTCCCCCTCCCAGATGATGACAAAATTCTCATCGGCTTTGCAGGGGCCAGAACCTCTCCCCGTTCTCATGTAGGTTTGCTGTGCGGACACCGAGCAGCTCATTGCACAGCTTCCAGCTGGGATCATAATGTCATTTCCTCTGCTATTTGCCTGGATTCCTTTTTCATATGTTCCCATTCCCTCCTCAGGCTTGCTGAAGAACTGCTTTGCTAATTTACAATTTACCTGCCAGATAGCTCTGGTGGAAACGCTGCTCTGGGTTTCCCAGGAAATTATTGCGCTAATCAGAGAGCTGGTGCGTACGGCTGGCACGGAGCAAAGCACGCGCCTCCTCTTCGGCTCTGTGGATGCAACATCCAGTGTGCAAGCTTTGGCAGGAGTCCTCAGGCTGGCCCGCCTCCAGGCCAAGGATCACATCTCCTGTCCCTAGGGAACGTGGAGTTTAAATCAAAGCAGCTCAGCGATGCGGGGAATGTGCCACCAGCGGTCCCTGACTGTGCCCTTCTTCAAAGCAGGCGGTGCCCGCTCTCCCCACGTGCTCGTGGCAAACACAGCAGTGCTGCACCATCAGGGCTCCACGCTTGGCTCCTCCAGCCCGCTTTCTACGCACAGCCTGACGATGGTGTGAAGATGGGAGGAAGGAGAAGAAATGTGGAGAGGCAGCGCAGTGCTGGCACGCTTTGAAAGCCGTCTCCTTCGTTCCAGATGTTCTAAATCACATGTGGAGAAGTGTTTGTGGTCAGATGCTGCTTGAAACTGATTGTTGATAGTCTCCTGAGACAGCCTGTGACAAATTGAATAATAAAAATGCTGAAAATAGCATAGTTATTCCCTGGAAAAGCAAAGTTCCCACAATCCAATGAGCTGGGAAAGTTGTTGAACTTTCTTTGGACACAATGTGCTCTTTTTCTGTGTGTGCATGTTCTTCAGCTTTCCGTGGGTTTTTGGGCTTTTTCCTTATGACCCTTCCTCTTCTTACGAGCTCCAGGCAGCCACGCTTCCAGCCTCCCTAGCAGCAGCTGAACTGATCACCAGCCTCCACCCTGAAGAGCAGGGTGGTTCACTCCATGAACTCCATGGATGAGGTTCCCTCCATGAACCTCATAATTTGCTCCCTTGTGTCGTGCCTTGTGGCAGGTTTGTCTTTGTAGGACATTTTTCTTAAACTGCTGGGAGAGCTGGCTCACAGGACACCTATTGCTGAAATCTTCACCACAACAGCCCATCCTGGCCAGCAGTAGTCCTCTCCTGGCCTGTGCCATCATTGAGTCCTTTCCCATTAGTCCACTTGTGGCACCACAAGGCGCAATCCCGACCTTCCATCCTCAGTGCATGGGCAACCAGGGGCAGCCACCATGCCAGGGCTTGGTGCTCTGTGTATTCTCCCTGAAGCAGGAGGCTTGAGGTCAGTGAGTGTCCCAGGAGTGCTTGGTGAGGGCAGGTCCTTCTTGAGAACTCTGTAGTTTAATGAGTGGAAATGGGATTTTTGGTGGTGAGAGGAGATTTGCTACAGGCTGCTTATACTGCAGTAGTGAATTGCATTTCTGGTGGCAGAGGTGATAAAAGCCATGGCTAATGACAAGATGTGGAAGTGTTTGGTGTGCCTAGAGTGAGACTGTGTGTGCTTTGCTAGCCACCAACAGCCCTTATCATTTGGTGGATGCTAAATACATACAAGTGGCTCGAGTCTGTCTACTACTGGAAAAATGTCACCAATACAAAAATACCAGTCTACTACTGGAAAAATGAGTGCCCTTCTGTGTGCTGATTTCTATATTTCTTTGATACTGAATTAGCTATAGATCCTGTCCTGTTCTGGCATGAATTGCAGATCTGCAGGGACATATAGTTAAAAGTTTTGTGCCAATAGATTTAGGGGAACGTCTTGCAAATATGTGCTCCCTGAAGTGATGTCTTGTGATGATCTTTTTGTGGGTGACGATTTTGACCACAGCTCAACATAGTAATTTGTTTTATCTGACCATTCATTCTGGAGGCTGGCAATGTTTGGACTTCCAGCAGAGCTCATAACTGAGGTCATCAGCATTTTAACACATGCACTCGGTTAAAGTCCTGACCCTATGTGCCAAAGTCTTCTCTGACGCTTTTTGTTCAGTGGAATATTCCACTCACCCATCAACCTGCTCACCCAGACCTCTGCTGCTCCCCTGCTGCCAGGCAGGTCACCAGCTGATGCCCATTTTTGTGTCATCCCTGACTGCAGTGGGGCTGCGGAGCTTTGTAAGTGAAGCATCTGCAGTGCAACCATTCCTCCCCCACATAAAAATCTGAGGCGTGCAGAAAATTCAGGGGTAGAGTAAAACCGAAGAAATGGAGCAGGGTGCAATGAAAAACACAAATGTTTTAGGAGTGTTATAGCCAAAATATGAAAGGCTCCAGTTTCGCAATGAAATTAAGTTTGTGCTGAGCTGTTGGTCTCAAGTTTAGATCCTGCATGATGTGTTGAGAATAGCATTTGCAAAAGATTTAATCTGCTGACAGACTGGTGCTCTGTCCCAAAACCACCAGCACAGTTCTCTCCATGACTGTCTCTTACCAGGCATGGCCTGAAATAGTCTAACAAAAGACAGAAAACTGGCTGTGCTTTTTCTGCCACGAAGATGAAATGCAGAAGATGATGGCTGCAGGAAAGGCTACACTCTCCACTGTAGTTTTCTCCTGGATAATTACCTGCCCTGAGTAATGTCTTGCACTCACATCTTCATGGTTAATTGTGCTGCTGAGTCAGAAATTATTGTGTGATCAGCTCAAGAAGTACCTAAGTGACTGTGCTGCTCACCCAGGCTGGCTGAGCCCTGTGTTCCCCTGTGCCCCACTGCTGTCCCACCAGCTGCCCATCATCCCCCATCCTCCCTTCCTGGGCTCAGGAACTCTGTCCCTGCCTGGGTCTGGGCCACCCCGGGTGCTTCCTTCACCAGCAGTAGTTTTATTCTACATGGACACAGTGGTTTGTGGATCTGTTGTTTGTTGGGACTCACTTTTGACATTTCTCCTCCTATTTATGTGAACACGTGTGTTTACTTGAAGACTGGTGTGTTTTTATGTGAAGCTTGCTAGTAGGTGCAACCCTCCTGTGGCTCCTTCTTCCAGCAATTCCCTGGCTCCACCAATAGTAAGTAAATTGAGCTCTCGATATTGGAAAAGATAATTGTGTAATGTGTAATGCACAGAAAGCAAAATTGCTTTCCTCAGGATGTAATAATCAATTACAGCTTGCCCCAGATGGTGCAGCTTGAACCATTTTCTGGACAGGGAGAAATATGTGGAATGGAAGAGAAGCTGTTTTTGTAATAAATGACTGGGTGCATATGTGCATGACTGCATGGTTTAGCACTTCCATAATAGGTATCCTATTAACATGCTAATGAACATGCAAACAAGAAGCCAAGGATTATCATTATTTTTGAGACAATAATGTGGTTTTTGGGGTTTTTTGCCTGTAATTAATGAGAATGTTGTCTGGTCTGCTGGTGTCCCCTGGGCTGGTTGCTGCTCAGCCAGGGGAGTAGCAGCCCATGTGCTGCACAGATCCTGCCTCTCCTCTTGGCAAACTCCAGTTTGCCCCCACCCACCAAATCCTGCCAGGTGCTTGTGGAGGAACTCCAACATCTCACCAGCCTCCAGGCTGGCATGCCGAGGTCTGAGGTAGCACCAAAGCCAAGCCAGCTGCAGTGAAGGCTCCATAGGTATTTTTAATGAAGGTTTTAATGGAAATGCCGTGTTTCTCCAGAGAATGTAATGACAGCACAGTGCTGTGCAGAGTGTTCTGACAAAATGATGCTGCCAGTTACAGTTCCAGAGGGTTGCTGCAGTATGTGGAGAGTAAGCAAAGTGACCACACGGAGGAGGAATGGTCAGAGATTTCTGAAGGGCTTGCCTGGAGGGGCTCAGTTCCCTCAGCTACCATTTACTTTAAAATAGTTTAGTGGGACTTGAGAGCTCTCAGCACTTGGTGAGATCCCGCTTCTCTGTAAATATATTCCTGTGAGGGTACAAGGTGGTCTGTGACCCAGGTGACTCTGCTGACACTGTGGCTATTGGCCTTGTCACATTGTTGGTGTTAAATGGGTCTGCTAAGAGGCATTTAATTAGTTTCCTTTTATTTTTTTCTGTTTTCCCCTCAAGAATCACTTGTGTTGTAAAGCACACGGAGCTGTGCTGCTCAGAAATGCTTCTCTGATTCTCGGTAATGCATGAGGCAAACATTCCTGTGGTGTCTCGCTCTCTGCTCCTTGTGAGGACACCCACAGATGGCACAGTCCAAGAGAAGGTTCCCTCCTGTGACCAAGGTGCCTCTCATTTATGAAGTGAGATCTTCTGAGGAAGACATGATCAATAAAAAGATGACAACTGTACACAGTGTCTGTCCCAATAGGGCTCCTGTGACATTTAAGTGCTACCTGAATGTAATGAACATCTGCCAGCTGAGAGGAAGAAATAACTCCACAAATGTCTTTCAGGGAATCTGCTGTGGCTGATAATGACGTGAGAAGGAAGGAAGGAGCACAGACAGCCCACCCACCCTTGTGTGGCTCTTTACCTTCAAAGAGAAACACCTAACAGCCACGCTCAGGTCCCTGTGTCATGCTGCCTCCTGTAAGAGCAATAATCTCCAAAATGTAATTAGCAGATGGAGGCACTGCTCGCTGTCCCACTTTTTAATGGGTCTAGAAAATACAGTTATTTATCACCCTTGCAGTCAAACTCGCGGAGAAGTGCGTGTCTCTCTGAAACAAAGAATAGCTGTCACCTTGTAGCACAAAAAATTGTGTGTTTGTGGGATCACAGGGAATTCCTGCAGGAGGGCAGGCTGGAGATCTCCAATGTGAGGGCTAACTCTGAGACCAGACCAGGGACTTTGCCCCGTTCCAGGCCCTTGGAAACCTCCAGGGACTGAGATGCCCCAGCTGGGGGCCACTGTGCTTGTGTTATATCCTGTGGTGTGAGTGCCTCCTTGGCTCTTCAGAAGGGCTGCTAACTGCAGTTAGGAAATTTGGATCCCTTATTCAGGACGTGGGAAAGAAGCTCCACCCATCTGTGTTTGTAGTCTGTTTCCTTTCATTCATTTACAACATAAAATGAAGTTGATCTGGAAGCAGTTTTGGAGAGGAAAATCATATGTCTTTCCAGACCACCAAATATTGTTGAATTTATTATTGCTTGAAGACAGAGTCATGATCTGGCCAGAGGGAAGTTTTGAACTGTAATGTGAAATGAAATCCCTTTGGCCTGAGGTAAGCCCCTTAGCCTGTGCACTGCAACATAGGGAGAATAATATCTACCACTTGGTGCAAGAGCAAGGATTAATGTGTGCTAGGTGCTGTGAAATTAAATTATTATTCATGGAAAGCTTCTTGTTTGCAAGGAAAGTTATGTGTGCAAAGACCCCGTGGATCCTGTTCTTTGGTGAGAACCTCTTGTTGGCTTTTTTTTTATTATGCTTAATATAACCAAAAGGCTCAAGACAGGAAATTCTCCCCCCATATCTGTTCTGGCAGACAACTAAGTGTAGAGACCTGCAGAGATGATGAAAGGAGAGGATGAGGAGATTTTCAGCTGAAGAAGGGTAGACACAAAGTCATGGGGACCCATAACTTGGTGCAGCAGGCTCCAGAACAGAGCCAGGAGGATTCCAGGCCGCTGGAGAAAAGGCTGCTGGCACTGGAGGCGGCAATCATGGGAAGGTTAATGCATTCAGGCAGGGCTGGGCTGGCTCCACTGCCCCTTGGAAGCTTTGCCTCTGCAGGGAGGCTGGGTCACGCAGGCACAGCTCCTGCCCGACCTGCCACGGCTGCCTGGGCCCGGGATGGCCGGAGCAGGTCACTGGGAGCCAGGTTTGGCTGCAGGCACGGATGGAGAGCCCTGGGAGAGCCAGCCCTGGGAGAGCCAGCCCTGTGCTGCTGCAGCAATACCTGAGGTGTTCGATTACCCGGCAGTGTTTTCCCACAATTCATGAATGTACTTATCTCCAGAGTTGGGTAATGGGTAGACTTTCAAGTAGCTGAGTCCTGAGGCTTATCAGACACATCAGCCATGGCCTAAAATCTTGAAAGCAAATTTTGCTTAGCTGAAAAGAGAGCTTTAATGTCAGCATGCAGTGAATTACCTCCCTTCCTTTCACTTGCCTGAAATAAAAGCTGTATTTCAGGCAAAGTGATGCAGAATATGGACAAAAGAGCAGGGGGAGGAGAGTTATACTAAAGGTCTGGAACATGTCTTTGAAATTTGTAATGCTCTTTTAAGATTAAATGGGGTAAAATTGCTTCAAGATGATCTCAAGGAAACAATAAACACTCTATTCTGCTGAATGTCCTTTTAAGAGTCCCTCTAATTGATTTCAAGACACATGTCTAAAAATCTGGCAGATCTTCCAGTGAGCCTGTCAGTGACCCAGGGCAGCACGACAGCCAGCAGGAGGGCTGTGGATGGGGAAATGCTCACACCATGCAAGGGGCCAGGTGCTGGCACAGCACACAGCTGCCTCATACAGGTCCTGAACACTTACCTCCTTAACCTCGGAGAAGGATTACACAGCACATAGTTATTTGTGTGGATTGCCTGGTGGTCAGGTTCCCGAATGCAAAGTTATTTATTTGGTGCTGGTATGACACAGGACCTTTCATTTCCAGGTTCCACACAGCCTGGGCAGCACAGAGTCACACTGCAGGACGAGTCTGGTGGGGCTGGTCATGTCATTGGTAAGCCAATGTGCTCAGAACGTGCTTGTCCTGAGTCCAAGGGCTGTCCCATCAACACAGGGCACTGTGCTCCGTGGCCAGGACAGTGGGGCTCGGCTGCCAGCAGTCAGGAAAGGGGCACTTCCACCAACTGTGCACCTCCCAGGAAGGTTAAAAAAGTTAAAGGTTAAAAATTTCTATCCTCCTGAGGAGGAAATAAGCTTAGGGAAGCACCAGGCTGAGCACATGCAGAGGTCTCTGGAGGGGAGGGGTGCTCGCAGAGCCCTGAGCCTCTGCCTCATGCTGCTCAAAGCCTCTGCTCCTGCCCTCCTTCAAAACTGATATCCCACTGGTGCAAATTAGACAAGAATCGGCTCAGGGCCTTTAATTGTGATTTTTATTTGTAATTTACATAATTAGACGTGTAATGGGCTATTTTTGCAGCCTGGGGACTGCTCTGAGGTCGTTAGTGCTGGCCCTGGGAGATCACCATCTGTCTGCAGAGGGCGAGGGCTGGGGCAGCCTGAGGAGCCTCCTGTGCCTCCTCCTTCAAACCCCTCCCCACTTGGACCCCAGCTGCTTTCCCAAGCCACCCAAGGGGGGACAGCCTCACAAAACATTAGTCATGTGTCCCGGCTGGTGTCCTCAACAGATGCAACCGTTTAGGGGAACGTGGTGCTGAGGGGAGATTGATAGGGTCTGGGTTTTAGAATGACTCCCACTGCGTTAGCTCTGTCTTTAAGGAAAGAAGATTGGGATAGAGAAAAAGGAGAGGCAAGGCAGCAGCACCAGGATTGTGCTTCCCAGGTTGTGGGGAGGTACCTGGAGGCAAGCAAGGCTGGAGGGAGGCAGTAGATGGAGGTGGACTGGTACTTGGAGGTCCTGGGGCATGGATTGGGATAAGACAGACAGGGTGGCTGTAAGGAGAGTAGAAAAAGAAGAATTGAGCCTTGCTGAAAATTTCATTACCCTGAACTCCACCTCCTTGCTTCCCATGTTATTTTGACACCTCCCCTTCTTTTCTATCCCCTTCCTGATCCTTCCCAAGCCTGTTTCCACAGCCCTGGATGGCCACAAGACACCCTTTGTATCCCATTACTCTGTCTACCTTAGACTTGGCTGCTGCAAGTTCTATTTTACAGCTGCGAGAAGAACAAAATAAATCTTCATTCTGGGGGTGGCAAAATTCCCTGTAGTCTGCATGCTGAAAAGCCTTGGTCTGGCCCTGCTGCCACATCTTGTTCTACTTAAACTGCTACTTTTAATAGACCCAAAATGTTCGCCTTGGGAAAGGTGTTTCCAGCTCCTCCAGCAGAGCCACGTGCACTGGTTTGTGCATGTCAGACCTGGCCTGGCCCCAGGCCGTGCTGCCAGGGCTGTGCTGGGTCAGCTCACGGGGCACCATCACCATCAAACCACCCAACTGGACATTTCCTCTTAGACTTCAGTCCAATGGAAGCTGGAGATTGTTTAGAGTGGGTTGAATGTCTCATGAAAGCACATTTCAGATGCCAGCTCCTACCTTTAATTAACCCTTTACATGGGACTTGCCCATAAGGATCCATAGAAGATTTTGGGGGTTGCATTAAGAGTAATTGGTAATTTTTAGCCTTGAAGTTGGACAGCAGGAGTTAACAAAGTGGTTCTCCTTTATGCTTTTATCACTTTTCCTTTACAAGTTCTCCATGGCCAGTGGCATTTCTCACCAAGTATCTTTTGGCAGACATTTCAAGTATTGCTGGGAATAAATATCTGAAAGATGTTCCATGCAAGGTGTGGATCTCAAAGCCACACCAAAACTTTTGGCTGAGTAATGCTGTCCAGCTGCCTGCAAAAATCCTAATGTGATTTTGGGCTGTGAGTGTCACTGTGAGCTTAAAATAGTGGCAGACAAAAAATGCAATATTCCCCTTCCACCTGCTTAAATAGAGTTTGGTGGTGAACAAGGCTGAGAAGAAGTCAAGGCCCCTGTGAGAGCAGCTCTCCTCCCACAGTCCCTGTTCACTGAGGAGCAGATTGGGCTGGCTGTGCCAGAGTTTTGGTGTTCTGGGGAGCGGGCACCACGATGGGCTGTGCTGCAGCACCTCACCACCCTGCCCTGGCAGCTCTGCATGGCTGTTGTGTCTCAAAACCCAGCCTGCAGCGGGCTGCCACTGCTGTTTTTGGGATCTGACCACCTCCGGAGAGCACACGGCCTTGCTGGTGCCTGCAGCTCCGTCAGCTCCACACACAGGCACCCCGGGCCTCACAATAATCGACAAACCACAGAAATGCTCTTTCACGGCTGTATTTATTGCACCAAAGTGCTCTTCCAGAATCTTCAGGAAGGGCTGTATCCTTCAGATGTCCCCGTTCAGCCAGCGGTTCTTGGCTATCTGCCCCACGCCGGGCCGGGCCGATGGGGTGTACTGCAGCAGCTGGGTGATGAGGGCTTGGCAGGGCTCCGGCAGCGGGGGCAGCCCCTCCGGGTACATCACCCCCTTCTTCTGCAGCTCGGGCATGCTCTGGACGTTGGTATCATCAAAGGGAACGTTGCCGACCACCATCATGTAGAGCATCACCCCCAAGCTCCATATGTCGTATTTCTTGGCGTCGTAGGGGATGCCCATGAGCACCTCGGGGGAGGCGAAGGCCGCCGTCCCGCAGAAGGTGGTGCTCAGGTCCGGGTACCCTTTGAGCTCCTTGCTGAAGCCGAAGTCGCTGATCTTGGCGCGGCGGCCGTCGGAGGAGAGCAGCACGTTCTCGCACTTGAGGTCCCGGTGCACCAGGTTGCGGTCGTGCAGGTAGCGCACGGCCCTCACCACCTGCACGAAGATGTCACGGGCGTTGGGGGCGCAGGGCAGCTTTCCCAGGTTATCCAACAGCTGCAGCAGGGTAGAGTCCATGGCCTCCATCACGATGTAGAGCTTCCTGTTACAGACCTCGATGAGGTCGAAGACACGCACGATGTTGGGGTGCTGGATCCTACGGACGATGGAGAGCTCCCGGGGCAGAAACTTGAAGACGACGGCTTGGGACGCTCGCCGCCGGTCCACCACCTTGATGGCCAGGGGCCCCTTGTGTTTGCTGGAGGTGGCCGCTTTCACCTTGGAGAAGCTGCCCTCCCCTATCGTCTGACCCAGCCTGTAGCCCAGCTCATTGAGTATCCTCTCTCCTCCATCCGACTTTAGCATGGCCTGCGGTGCCGGCGGGCTTTGTTGGACCTGCTCTTCTTCCCCGGCACGGGGAGGCTGTAATGTCTGCTGCATGGCAGCTGCTCACCTTCACAACAGCAGGCACGGCAAGCAGCCCTCGCTTCCGCGCCCCACCCGGGTATTGTGATGGGCGGAATGTTGTGTGTGACAGGTTCTCTGGGAGGTGACGTGGGCGTCTGGGGGTTCCCTCTGCTCGGGGGTGCCCCTGGCATGCCTGCACAGGGACACAGTGACAACTCTGCTGGGGCTGGATGCTTTAGAGCTTTCACCCTTTCAGCCTCTTCACTTCACAGCATAGGGCTGTGTGGATGGAAGTTCAAATGTCAGCTTTCTGGGGTCGGGGACCCATCTGGGGACCTACACCAGTTTTGTGCAGGGCATTGGTCGCATTAAAATCCAAAATACACAGAGTGGTACAAAGGAGTGACTTCTGCTGGCACTAACTGTGAACCACCTTGGCTGGCTATAAATTTTGACTTCTTTGGTGATGGTGCACAGAGCTATTACATTACTAGGGAGGCTTTCTGACCTTTTGTGGGGTGGACAGGGAACTTTAAATGCATCTTTCAGAAAAAATCAGCTTTTTGGTTTCTGAAGCTTGCAATTTCTCTTTATCTGTTTTTATCAAAATGACATTTTAGAGACTTACAGAGAAGTGAGATTTGAGATCCTTCTCAGACCTTCTGTAACTTGGACTTTAAAAGGTTTTAGTCAGTTTTAGTTGCCATAATGTGGCAGTCAAATTGAGCAGAAGGCAGCTGGGCTGGGTCAGAACACCCACTCCAGAGCAAGGCATCCCTCCCATCACACTCTGTCTCTCATGCCAGTGTCAGCTCCTTCTTCCAGGTGTTGCAACCATCCCTGGCTTTCACAAACACTTGTTTCTGGTTTGTGCTGTGTTTTTCAAGCTGCTTGAGTATCCTGTCCTCCCTGTGGAGCACATATTTGCTTTCCAGCTGTATAAAGAAGTCTAGGACCACAAAATCCCATCTTCCAAAACACCAACCCAAATGCTATTTTTAGTTTTTGAATATATGTTTCATTTTGCAAGTCAGTTATAAAGAGGAATGGTGATCAGCTGAAGATGAAGGAAAATCTCTCTTGTGAGTCCATCTTGCCAGTATTCTGAAGTCACTTGGAGGAAATGAAAATGGCTCAAAGCTGCAAACATGGGTCTGTATGTGCTGCAGGGGAGCTGTACTCTGAACTAACAGCAAGTAAAGCAGTCACCATGTTGAGTTTTATCTGCTCAGGGGTTGTGGGTCCAAACCAAACCACTTTCCCATTTCAGATGTTATTTCTACAGGCCAGTTGGAAGTATAGGAATTCAACATGCCATGGAAATGTGGTTGCCAGGCATATACCACCAGGAATTCCTTCAGGCTGTACCAGCAGGCATGTTTGGGTCTTCAAACAAATGCCCCCAGATTTCTTATTTCTGAAGTGGATCAGCAAGAAGCCATTTCCAGAAGTCCCTGTTCAGAAACTGATGTTACTAAACACAAAAAAATCCCACCTAGCAATCAGCAGGCAGATGCAGAAACCCATTTTGCTGGATATGCACGATTTCCTGACAAGTTTAGCCCTTGAGTCATAACCACAGTGACTTCAGCAGAGGTCTGAGCTGGACTTTTCAGAGGAGCTGGGAACTTTGGGATGGCTAAACACAACTGAAGCAACGTGGGCATTTTTATGAGGGAGAAGTGCTTAGGCCAGGCTTCCCTTCCCCATTTACTACCAAAGCACCTCTGGAAAACACCACTGCTGCTCCTGGGAATAGAAGGACATGTGCAGACAATCTACAGGGTTGATGCTCAGAATGGATTTTAAAATAGGAGTGGGCAGTGACATCCTAAAACCCACAGGTAAATCCTCACTTATGGGAAGCCCCTTTGAAGACCCTACAATCGCATAACCAGAAGAGGGAGTGTCCACACTGATGTGGAAAAACCACAGTGGCAGCTACAAATCAGGCTGCAATGGTAAGGAGCAATGTAGAGGAGTCCTGTGCTGCTGGTAATTCTTCATCTGCTCGAGGGAGCAGCTCACTTTGGGAAAGTTTTCTGCAAACTTGGCTGGATTGGGCAGTTTCAGTCTCAGTAAGCCCTCCTGGGAGCCCAAAAAAAGCCCTGTGCAGTGAGATGCTGCTGGAGCATCCTGGGGGTGGGGAGGCTTGAAGGAGCTGGGGAAGCCAGCCCTGGTTTCCCAGGCAGGAAGCAGCTATCGAAGCAAACACTCCCCCTCCTGTATGCTGCAGGCTGCAGCTCTGCGAGCTGCCGTGGCTGCAGGCATCGCTGCTGTGCATCCCTGAGCTCCTGCCCTCAGCCAGCAGCGTGGCCTGGACTGCTGCAGACAGCCCCAAAGGCAGGCAGCAAGAGGCTGGGATGAGAGGGTTTGGTTTGGCAGGGCACTGCCAGGCCGAGGAGGAGGAATGACAGCTGAGCTCAGCTTTCTGTGCTGTCCTTAGACCGCAGAGAAACAGATTTTTTGCTTGCTTGGCTGCTGGCTCAACATTTATTGGTATAAAAATGCACCCAAAAATCTCTTTCGCTTTCAATCCCTGCACCTCAAGTACTGCTACCTGTGGTATAAATATTTAGGCCACATTGATATACTTTAGTATTGTACTCACTATGAACATATATTAAAACTTGTTGAGCTTCTGAGCTTTCTAGAGCATTTTTAGCATCAAAGCTGTGTTTGTAGAACTCATTTTTTCCATTGCTCTTGTTAATGAGAGCAATCAGAAATCAGGCAGCAATTACTGTTTTGTTAAGTGTGGCATGTGAGCAGGAGGAGCTGGTCTGCAGAGGTATAAATTACTGGAGCTCACTGTCAAGGATTTTGTTATGGGATGTTTCTGACTCTGGTGGCACGGTTGTGCACCAGCCTGGCATGCAGTTGGTCCTTCTGGCAAGGGGCTGATGAGCTCCTGAAGGACCATCCCTCTTCCTGATCAGTTCCTGAAGGACCACCAGGTAAGTCAGCCTTGCTGGAAGCTAATGCAGCTGGGGGGCTCTGGCCTCAGGCACCTTGGATCGACTGGACAAGAACACACAAGCCATGACTTCTAACAGAGGAGGGACTTTTTTCTTTCTCATCACCCATATAGATATTTTTGCAATGATAACTAAGATAGCTATCAGTGCCTGTGTGGTGCCTTTTGGTGGGGGCTGCTCTCCTGCTGAATGCCATTGAGGGGGCACTGCCTCGGTGCAATTGCTGAGATCCAGATGAGATGCACATGGCAAACCAGGCAGCTAACGGGCCAGTAGATCATGCATGCTTTGGGAACTTCCTCTCTCCCTGTGAGCCCACTGCCCCGAGCCCTGGGGGCAGGCTTGTCAGAGTCTCACATGCCTGCCATTGATCTGATGACAGACTGACCCCTCCGGGGCAGGGATTTCACTTCTGACTGGACACTGTTGAGCTTAGCATGGGTCCTAAGTGCAGCAAAGCACAGCTCCTGTGAATGCAGATGTCCAAGAAGCCGTAACATACCAAATTTTTATACCTTGTGCCGTGGGGCTGTAAGTTACAACGTGTAGCATGACCTCTGCGCTTGCACAGGGCCCTTGAGATTTCTTTAAATACCTCTCTTTCCATACAAGCAGAAATATTTTGCCCAAGGACTGCAATGTTCAAGACCTGTCAGGGGATTCCTAGGTGTCCAATTTGTGGCAAGTCCATGAGCAGACATTATTTCTTGGCACTCTGTGAATATGGGAATGGGCAAACTTCTGCACGAGAAGTAAAAACATTGTTAACATTTTTGCTTTACTAAGTCATTATAGATAGCACAAAGGGTAACCACAGTTCTTCCCAGCAGATGCTGAAGTTACCAAGACCTTCTTGCCAGCAATGGACAAAGAAAAGTTTCCTGGTTTATCCTGTATTTGATTTCATTACTTTTAAAAGTATGTTTGTTGTACTTTCAGAGAGACTGCTGCCCTGAAAAGAAGCACGCTGCTCACAGCACTATTTTCCATCTACCTGGGTACTGCAGGTACAGAAGGCTGGTGAAAATTCTGCACATAATTCCTCTGTAGTCCCACGGAGCTGTGCTACAACCTCCAGGTATGAGTACCAAAGGGAACAAGCCAAGCTGAGACCAACTTGTAAGAGGCACAGCCAGTGAAGAAAATGACACTGGGCAAAAACTCCCATTTCAAAAGTGATGTTATTTGCCCCTTTATTGCCAAGAACCCTTCAGTGTGGCAACTGATCACTGGTGTGTGTGATATCTGAGCAGCTGAAAAGTGGGGCAGATCCCATGAACAGCATACTGAATCCAAGCTGCCTGGGGAGCTGAATTGCTGTCATTGCCCTAGATCCTTTCCTGCAAAATCAAGATGTCTGGGCAGTTATTTTAGACACTGGTGTTGAACAGACCTGGGAAGTCAAAGGTACAGCCTTGTCTATGAACATTTGAAGTTGTGTGGCTGCACAATGGCACCCTAAATTTGGCCAGGGTGCTGTGGCTCCTCCCTGGCAGCAGCAGCAGTGCAGACCAGGGGGAAAACCAGAGTCACAGTAGTCAGAAAGCTGTGCTGGGCGATGTGCTGGTTTTGCTGCTTCTGTCTTCCCTCTCATGTTTCAAGGATTGGTGTCTGTTTTTATCCCTTTGGCAGATAAGGAGTTTTGGGACCTCACACTTCTGGTGTTCAGAAGTGGCTGTGACCCTCACAGCTGTTGGCCATCACATCTTGCCCTTAGCCTCTTTTCAAACAGAATAAACTAGTGAAGCTGGGTGTGGGACTAGCACAGTCTCCCAGAAATTCAGCAGGATGAGAAGAACAACACCACACAGCAAACTCAGTGGATATCCACTTGATTAACCAAGGTTGTTCAGACACTGAAGAGAAACCTGAGGCCAGCACTCATGTGCCAGAAACATCTTTTCATGAAATTAGAATTTAAACTGTGTGAGGGACATTAAATGGGTTTGTAAGCCATCAGAGGGAACAGATTCATGGCAACAGGCCATACTACCACCTCTTGGAACAGCCTGTGAGTGCCTCAGTATGTGCCAAAGGAGAAGAAAGATAGAAGGGCTAATGGGCTGCTCTGCAAAGAGGATTTTGCAGCTGGCACCATCAGGCCACACCTGCCAGGAGTCTCAAACCTGAAGGCAAAAAACTCGAGTGGAGAGGGAGACAAAAGGGGCTAAGCAGGTAGTGACAAGTGAGTTGCTGGAGGAGCAGGAAGACTCTCCTGGCAGGTCTGTCTCTGAGAGGCTTTGTACCAAAATTCTTATGGAAAGAGGAAGCAAAGTGAGATCATATGCCTCCATCCTTGCAGTAAGTGGAAAGTCATGCCTGGCTTGTCAGAGCAAAGGAAAACCAGCTGCACGGGGAAGCAAGCTTTCCTTTCCAGGGCTGGAATGCCTGCTGAAGGGGTAGGCATGGCTGCAGAGAGAGGGGAGCAGATGGGCCCTCAGCCTCAGAGCTCACCACACCCTTTCCTGGCTGGAGGTGTTGATCTCCCTGTTGTCTGTCCAGAGGGCTCCTTCCCACCGCCTCCCTTCTGAAAGCTGGGAAGCTGCTCCTCTCCTGGCCTGTGCTGCAGAGCTTGGCTCGGCCTTCAAGTGGCTGATTCCTGAGTGCTTCCCAGGGAGAGCCTCCAAAGGGCAGGGCTGTGCAGCACCCAGAGCCTGCTGGGCCAAGGGAAGCACTAAGCCTGCTCTTCCTGCCCCTCCTCAAGGCTGGAGAGAGCCCAGGCTGCCTGCTGAGGTCCCCTTGGCCGTGGGTGGGAACTGGGGCTCCATGCTGCACACACCTGAAAGCCAGGAACGTGTCCCTGCTCTTCTTGTTGCTTCGGCATCCACGAAAAACCTCGTTTGTAGCTGAAAGATGAAATGCCTCCCAGATCTGGCGACTTGCTTATCAGTGTTTGTGTGCCTGCTGTCTGTCCCCAGGCAGGGCTGGCTGCTTCTCCCTCACGGCTGGCAGGCCAACAGGAGGGACAGGGCTTCAGGCAAGGAAATCTTTCAAAAAAGCTTTCAAAAGCCACAGCAAGGGCCTCTTGGGTTAGTGGAAATGCAGCTGGAAGTGGGTGGCAATGAGGGCTGAGAGGAAAGCTTCTAAACTCCCAACTTTTCTCACCGCATCAAGTTGTGTCTGTTAAATCCAAATATAATCTAGAAAAACAGGTAAGCATTTTGTGTGAAACTATCCCAAGTTTCCTCCCTTTCCTCCTTACTCTGAGTTTTACTTACCTGCCTGTGGAGAGCACGATGTGTTAGAAAGAGATTTAGTTGTCTGGCACCTATTGTAAGTAATTTGTGGCCAATTAGGGACTGCAGAATTTGATCTATAATTAGGCTACAACCGCCTATGGTTGGAAAATCAATGGCAAAGTTTTAGAGCTCCGATGTTTGAATGCTTTTATGTGGTATGGATGTTATCAGCGGCTGATTTCATGAGGTGCTGTGGAGTCGTGAGGTAAATCCTTTCCAGAAGGTGCTCCACAAAGGCCTGAAGTGGCTTCTCCCACAGGTCTGGTGAGCCCTGGATGAGCCGGTCGGGGAGGACTGAAGGAGGGGACGGGCTAGACATGCAAACCTTCAGGGAGAGAGCTCCAGAGCTGCCAGGAGGGATGAGAGAGTTCAGACTGAGATTTGGAGATAGCAAGGCCCGATTCCAAAGGTGCATTCTAAGTGGCAGAAGGAGGTGATGTGGGACCAGACAGTTGGAGTGCGCACATCAAAGGGACAGGGAGACAGGCAGGCACTTTGGGAGCAAGGCTGGAGGCGGCTGAAAGGGTCTGGGGCCTGTTTGCTGAGCAGACACCATCTGTTTGCGGCAGCCAGCACCTCACTGCACAGGACTTTGTGGTATTTCAAGCTGAAACTGCCTGAGAAATCAAGCAAGAAACTATCCGTGACTCTGGGAGGGAAACTGCCAAGGAAACGTAGACTTATCACACCCAGCTGCCACGGGATGGGTTCTTTGGGTGGGCAGCGAGTACAGCCCTGCTCACACCAGCAGCAGATCTTGTGTTACATTGGCTGCTTTGCTTTCCAGCAAACTGGGCTTTTTGCTGCTTTCCTGCTTGTGGATTTCCCTAAAAGGGAAGTGAATCCATCCAAGGAAGAAGCCAGGTGTTCCCCTTGCCTGCTGGCAGCGGCTGTGGGGCCAGGCTGGGCTGGAGGGATGGAATTCCTTCACTCCACTGTGTGGGCAGGGGGTGCTCCCATGGCATATTATTTATATTTATTAATTATATGCTATATTATGTATTTATAATCTCCCAGTGGCCGAGCCAGGAGGAATTCACAATATCACAGTGCCCTCTTGGGGGCAGGTGTTCCTTGGAAATAGACCTTTGTGATTGTGTGCTGAGGAACTCATTGCATGCCACTCTTTATTCTAGCAGCTCCTGCTGCTTGGCTAAATCATGGAATTTCCCACTGAAAACACCCCTCCTGGAGAAGAGCTCAGAGTTTGGCCTTGGTTTTTTATTTTATTGCGGTTTCTCTGCTACTGATCTGCACTTTGAATCTGAAGTGACTGGGGTGAGGAGTTCCTGAGTGAAGATGGCAGTCTGCCCTCAGAAATGAAACCTGTCTTGTTTAAACCCTGTCAGATCACTGGGTCCCAGCGAGAAACAAATTGTTTTAACAATAGATTTAATTAGCTGGTGTTTGTATTCCTTCACAGAGTGCTCCAGTCCTGCTGCTAGACCTGTCTGCAAGCCGTGGCATCTCGTGTACAGGAGTGTGAAGAACGAGTGGAGCGTTAAATAAGGACGTGGATAAGTGTGGCAATTCCCTGCTGACTGCCGGAACAGCCTGCAGAACGGACACTGAGGCCAGCCTCTTTTCCCCTCCACATTTTGCAGTGCCATCCTTTGTCAAACATGAAAAAGAATGAAAATGTGAATAAAAGCACGACTTCCAGCAAATATTTGGGATGATTGGAACTGTAGCTATATCACAGCTGCTCGATGTCCTCCTGTTGCCCTTAATGCTCTGAATGTAGGATTCTTAAATCCAAATCCTTTGCCTGTATAGTGGCCACTCTTGACTCACACAAATTGGGCTCTTCCTGGAGCTGGTGACAGGACAAGGGGAAAGCTCAGCCTCAAGCTGCACCATGGGGTTTCAGGCTGGATATTAGCAAGAATTTCTTCACTGCAAGAGTAGTTAGGTATTGGAACAGGCTCCCCTGGGAAGTGGCAGAGTCACCACCCCTGGCAGTGTTCAAACACTGAGCAGATGTGGCCACTTCACAATGTGGTTTAGTGGGCATGGGGGTATTTGGTCAAAGTTTGGAACTGGTGCTCTTGGAGGTCTTTTCCAACCTTAATGATTCTATGGAACAAACGTTTTGGTTTTTTTTTGTTTTTTTGGTTTTTTTTTGTAATGCAGACCTATAATTTCCCTGATTCCTTATATTTGTGGGGTTATGAAAGAGCCTCTGTTTTAAGGAAGATTTGAAATAACAAGCCTTTGCATCTGTGACAGTTTCTCCTGTGTGAGTGGTTTTGGGGGTTGGTTTTGTTTTCTTTTGTTTGACTTTTTTTTGAACAAATTCAGCTAAAAGTCTGTCTGTGGTGAGGATTCAGTTGAAAAAGATGTGCTACCTGGCAGATGAGTTCATGACCCTAAAAGCTGATTTTTCTGCACAGCCAGACTCCAAGACTGATGCTGAGTGCTTCCCTAGCTTTTGTTTTTTCCTTTCTAGACTAGGTTGCTTCACATCAGAAACAGAGTTTTCCTAAATGCCAGGCCTAAAATCATGTTCTGGGCTCCGCAAGTCAGTCTTTCATGTTGCTCCTTCTCCCCTTCCCTTTTCTCATGTCATTGTAAAAGATTGCTTCACAGGGCAGCCCTTGGACATCATCCAGCTACACCAGACAACATGGTCAGTTGGAAAAGATGGAGCATGGGGCAAAAAAATCGTGGTGTGAGCAATGTTTGTCCCACTAGGTGCAGTTGGGAAATGCTGGGACAGCTCTCCTTCTGTTTTCCTGGGTCAGCACCCTTTTTTAGCTGGGATGGAGGAGAAAACCTTGTGTTTCTGAGCACACCTTGCTCTGTGTGTGGAAGCCTTTTAGCTTGCAAAAACAACAACCGGCCTCCCCAAATCCCTGCTTCCTTTCTAAGCTCTGGCAAGGTAGGACACAGCATTTCTCCTGTGCTGCCTTTGTTTCCTTGGCTCTTGCTTGGCGTCAGCCTCTATAAAGGCTTTGCCTGCTTTCGTTGTGCTGCTCAGCAGCTCTGTTTTAAGGGGACGAGTAGTTTGATTGCCACTGACTGGATCCTGCTCCCAGACTGTTGTAAATTCAGCAAGATTGAACTGCGTGGCCTGAGAAGGCTTGTGCCAGGCAGAACTACAGCTGAATATTTTAGAAAAGCATCTCTATTTTACGAAAGAAGCAGTGCTTTTGTGGACAAGGGAAGAGAATAGAGGAGCCTATTTTTTTGAGAGGCTGTGATGGTCCTGCAGGGCAAGGCCTTGGCACCTGGAGGAAGGATAGCTGCTGCCAGGGACATGCTTAAATCTGCTTGGTTCTGGCCAGCCTGTGATCTTTGAAAGTGCATGGGGAGCAAAGCTGAGCCATGCCCTGCAGGCAGTGGGTCTGGGCACAGGAACTGGGGTGAGCATGGCAGGGTCTTCTCCTGCAGCTGCTGCCAGGGCACTTGGAGAGAAAAGCAGCATTGCCTTTGCCTCCAGCATGCAGGCTCTGCCTCAGGAGCAGGCTTTGAATTTTGAGCAGAGAAAAGCCTCTCTTATGCAACTATCTTCCCACCTCCCAGTGGGTTTCTTAATACAGATTTCAGAGAAAACCACTGATTTTTTTCAAATTTTTTTTTTTTGAGAAGGAAATGTATTCAACACCCCCTGCCCCCCTTTTTGCTGTCCTACCAAGCCCATATCAGCAGGCTGCAATAGTAGCAAGCTAAGCAGAAGTGCAAAGATGACACCTCTGGGTTCTTAGGCACTGCTGGAATTCTGGCAGTGGTGGGAATCAGGCACAGCCTGTTTGTCAAGACAGAAAATGTTTTATTTCTCCCAGATATCTGTCTGGCAGGTAGGTGTGATGGAGAGAGGCAGCTGTGTGATCATTAAGGTGGCATTGTCTCCTGTGTGCTCTTCCTTCTCCAAGTCACTCCAGTGTCCTGAATGCACAGCAGGAGTGATGAGGGAGGCTTTCATCAGTAACTGTCAGAGGCAGAAATAAATAACTTCCAGTCATATCACTTCACTCAATTTCTATCTGCTTGTGCTGGCCATACCTTATAGTTACATGGTACCACCAGAAACTATTTTTAAATGTTAAAATTTAAATGAGCGCATGGTCCTGCAGGCTAAATCTGTTACCAGTGATAACATTTCCACTGCAGTTTGTTTTGTAGTGCCTCAAGAAAAGCAACTGATTGGAGTGATTTATTTCCAATCCTAAGGAAAAAAAATAGCCTTGGAGCCTTTGTCAGCACCAGAGGAAAAGCAACCACAGTGCTGGGCAGGCAGTGTCTGCAGTCACGGAAACGACTGATAACAACTTTCTCATCTTATCACTTCACAGATTTTTTTTTTTTTTCTGCTATAGGATGCAGACATGAAAGAGTCTCTAGGGTCCTCCTGCCCTACATGGGAACTGCAGCAACTGTCCTGGCACAGCTTGAAAAACTGGTTGTCTTAGTCACTGTGTAAGACATGGCTGATGGATGAGGCTGTAGAGAGGAACGGGGGTGGAGGGAGAGTTGCCTGGGGTGCTGTGTGGGGTAACTTACATCCACAGCAGGAAGGGTTCCCCAGCACCTGTAGGGACACAGTTTGTGGTGATTGGGAGTGGGGCTGGCCCAGCCTCATCCCCAGTGGGTGCAGCTGTGAGCAGCACTGACAGCAATGAGCCATGGAGTGCCCGGGGCACTGAGCAACCACCAAAGGGAGCAGAGGGCACACAGGGGCAGGGCATCAACATGAAGGGATAAAAGGCTGGGCTAAAGAACAAGAAGGGCAGATGCTTGCAGCCTTCTGAAGTGGTAAGGTGTTACTCTGTATGGGTTGAAGCTTTCTGAAATCGTGTGGTGATACTCTGTGCGTTGTGGCCATCTCAACTGTGACATGTGCTGTGACAGGCACCCCTGTGTTTCATCTCACCCAGGGAACTGAGAAATTAATTATTACCCTGTGCACATCTGGGCACAGCCACTTCTGGGTCTGATTGTGCTCCCGGGCTGGCTGGTCCCAAAGGAGATAAGGCAGTAGTCATCCAGAGATGCTTCAGGTCTTTGGCATTTACCAGTTCCTCGAGTGGCTTCCCTTGCATGCTGCACAGCAGCAATGACAAGATTAGACTGCTGTCACAGACAGATTACTTTCCTGTGAGAAATTGGTGTGGAACCAGCTGAGAAAGCCCCTGAGGGCCAGTGAGCAAGGAAGCACCACCACTGACTAAAACCTCACCAAATTATGTGGTCAGGTTGGGATTATGTGCAACCATCAGAGAGGCAACTGGTGGTGGCTCTCTTTTCTTCTAGCATCCACCTTGGTAGGTTTTTTGCATTCCTCAAAGAAATGCAGCATCCCACTAGAGATTTTACAGCCTCAGTTTCTGAGAAGCAATATTTGAAGGAGAGTTTCTGGGTCTCAATTGCTGAGGGAAAAAAAGTCTGTTTAGGCGATGAGGACTTCTCCCACTAGGAAAATACTCTTTATACTTTTATAATGAGGGGAATTTCCCACCTAGCTGCCTTGTTTTCAGTTTGGATGTTCTTTTGCCTTCTTACTGGCAGACACAGCCTCTGGCAAGGGAGAAACTGCTGTTTCTCCAGCCCCTCTGAAATTCCTCCTCACCTCTCAGAATACCAAACATATCTGATAGCTCAGGCTTGATTGCAAGATGCTGATCAAGTAGTTTGTCCTTAGGCATGGGAAAAGGCCCTGGATTATGAAATCTTCAATTATTCTGCTGACAGGGTTTGTGGATTCTCCCTGTGCTGCTGTGACCCCCAGCTGGGAGATGTCCTCCTGGCAGTGGTCAGGAGAGCACAGCAAGTCACTGCTGGTGCTTTCCAGGCAGGGCATTTGCTCTCTGTAGCCCCTTTCCCCACTGTCATTTAGGAGTATCTGATTTTTAGGCACTCTTGCTGCATCTTCCTAACTCCAAAAATAGGTGTCTCTGTTTAATTAATTATGCTTACTTATTCTGGGTGCATAATTGCAGGAGCCAGGTGAGAGTGCAGTGTTTTGCTTCCTCATCTCTCACCCAGGACTTCATTAACGGCAGCTGATTGTCCTGTCCCCACATCCCTTGGCATGCATGATTTACAGCCTCTTTCATCACAAATTACTCAGCTTTTTCCTGCTTCTTTCAAGCCTTCTTGTGTTAACCACGGGCAGATGATGGTGGCTGGGCTGGGGTTCCCGAGGCAGAGTGTGAACAGAAGCAGGGCATCCTGCAGCTCCCTCTCCTGTGCCTGCCTGAGACACCCCCTCCCCTGCATCTGCTAAGCCAGAAGGCCATTTCACAAGTTTTCTTGTAGCTGTGAACCCCAGATTTTCTTCTTGGAGCAGCCTCAAAGGGCATTTCACTTCCATGCTTCCGGGCACAGGGCACATTGTGGGCACACTGGCATTTCCAGCCCTCTGCCGTAAGTGTTGGAGGGAGGCTTCAGTTCCTCAAACCCTCAGGTCAAGTGTTCTGGGGAAACTTTGCTGCGTGCTTTCCCAGTTTGTGAGACACATGATGTGATTTTTGGGGTTGTTCTGTGGAGAGCCAGGAGTTGCGCTTAATGAATCCCTTGGGTCCCTTTCAACTCGGGATATTCTGTGATTCCAGGGAAGGACACTGGAAAAATCTCTTGCCCAGCCTGTCTACTCTTGTGTTCATGTTGTGCTGAAAAAAAATCAGCTTCTGGGTGTTGTCATGGTGTTGCCTCCTGCTTTGCATTTCACGTTGCTCTGCACAGGCAGATGTCACCTGTTTAATTTCTAAGGTGACTGCTGCCAGTGCTGTGATCCCAGCTCAAGCCCGAGACCCCAGTGGTCACACCTGATGTAAAAGCAATCCCCTGCAGCACTGCCCCTGCCTGGGAAACCACACCTTAGACAGCCTCTGCTGTGCTGCCTCTGACCATCACAAACCCAAGTATTCGAAGTCAGAGCCTTTGATTTAAACGTGCCAGGAATGATGTCTGCTCCCTGCTGCCTGCCTGAGCCCTCCTGGAGAGCTGCATCCAGCCTGGATGTGGCTCTGCAGAGGGCTAGGCACCCACCTGCTTGCTGTGCAGCATTTCTCCCTGCACAGGGTCTCCTGCTGGGCAACACAGCTGCTGCAGCAGATTTCCATTTGATTGCCTGTCCAGGGGCTCGGGAGCAGCTTTTCTCTGGTTAGCAATGAGCAGCTTTCCAGTGGAGGACATCCCAGCTACTGTGTGATGGGCAGAGGGAGGACTCATCCCCCTTGGCCACAGAGAGAAAAGATGGCTGGGCTGGGGTGGCTGTTGAGAAAGGATGTTTGTGGCCATGCTTCATGCTGGCAGCCTGTGTGGAGGGTTATAATTTATCACCTGTCTTTCAGAGCCTGCTCTATACCCTTCCTTTGGGGAGTAAGGGTCACTTTGTAATTCACAGGGTTTGGCATTTATAAGCTTTATTTTTCTACCAAACTCTTGTAGGAAGGGGGAATCTGGGCCAGGTAGGTAGCTTTAGGGAGCATCAACCTCTTGAACTGAAAACAAGTTCCCTTTATCTCCTGTTCTAAATCTCTCTAACTTCTCCAGTGACTTCTCTGACATATCCCCAGGAAGCAAAATAAACACGGGGTTTGGGCTGGTTAATTCTGCAGAACAACTACTTGCAAAATCAATGGTGGCTTGTTTTTCTTCTCCTTTGCTGAAGCCAGAAATAGGTCAAGCAGCAAACCAGCGTTTCTGAGGCAGCCAGGAGTGACTGATGTACGTAGGTGTTTCAGAGGTGGCCTCTCTCCGGGGTTACTGCTCTGCCTAAAATCCCCCTTGTGCTAGAAGGAGGAGGAAGTGCTTGCAGCAGAGAAATGAAACCACTTAAGGTTTCCTCGAACAAAGAGGGTGGGTTTTTCAATAGAAAATACATCTTATATGTCCTCCTCCAAGGCTGTGTGTCCCTGTGCCCTCCGCTCAGCCCCTCTCTCATGAACACTGCACCTCGCCTGCAGCCAGGCTGGGTGAGGCAGGAAATCTCCTTCATGCAAGTGAATAAAAGTGTCTTGCATTGTATGAAGCTATTCTGGATCGCATATGAGGTTGTCAGGTCTATTCAAAGTCATGTTTAAGTTAATATGGTCACAGCAAGATGGCAATATTCACAGTAATTTAGGTCTGCTCTTCAGTGAGGTTGTCCCACTTAATATCCCTTGGAAAAATCCTAGTCCTGGTGATTGGCTTTATTTTCTGCAGATCTTTTGGATGTTTGCTTGTCTCTTTTGGATGTCTGGCAGCATTGTCACTGACAGAGGCTGTAACAAGCTGCTGCATGGGCTTTCACAAGCAGTCAGTCACTGCCTTGGAAAAAAATAGGGGTCTTTGTTTCCCCATGTGTCCCCCTGAGTGTGAAATCAACCCTTCAGAACACACAGTCGGGGCATCAGGGTGACAGCCCACGGATTGTTTAGCAATGCTCTTTATTGCTGGGGCAGCAGAGGAACAGTAATTAGACACGTGCAATGTTCTATTTCCTACCTATACTGTGCGTTTTTTTATATCATACTGGATTGCTTGAAAGGCAGAGTTCCTGGGCCTGAAGCCCTCGAGTCATGGGGCTCTGCCACTGAACTGATGTGCATGGGCTGAGAACTGCCAGCAGGTCCTCTTATGAGTGCTCACTTCAAATAGCAGAAGTAGTGTGAGGGCTCTCTCCAGCCAAGGTCATAGGAAAGAATTTCATAAAAGCAAACAAACCATTAGCCTGTTGTGGAAAATGCAAATGAGAAACCTGCTTTATCACGGCATCTGAATGGGAGCTGCTTGCAGAGGAAAGCAAAGAAAGCCAGGGATGGGAAACGACCTTCCAGAGCTTTCACCCGGCTGCCACGTGGCTCTGTCACCAGGGACTACTTCCTAGCACAGCCACTGTGACAGCCCCTCAGAGTCCTTTCCTTGCCAGCTTCCTTACCAGCTCTTCAGAAGAGATCAGAATAGCCCTGCTCAGATAACACCCAGCTTGTGCTGGTGCTTCCTTCCATATGCAGGTCTCTTTTAACATCTCCTGTGTTGGCTGCTGCCGCCTCTTGCACCTGAGTATGCAAATAGCTCCCTCCAGTCCAGGAAATACACAGCAAAGTTAGGTTTGACCTACAGTGTGACCTTGTAATTTCTCCCCTCTTTTGAATTTCTGCATGGTCCAGGTCATGATCAAATACAATGTAAGAGAGAAGCTAATTTCTTAGCTCCATGTTTGGTAGGGTCAGTGTAACATCACTTCCTTTTTACGGAATACGTAGGCTGGCTACATGCAAAGAAAAGGCTTTTACCCACTCTTGTTGTTAATGATGATCATTATGGAAGGCAGAAGGAACAGGCAACAAGACTGAGCTCCCATTGTGATGCACAGTGCATGAACACCAAGTGTTACACTGGCCCTGCTTTGTATTAGAGTCTAATTGCAGCCTGTCACAGTCAACAAACCATTTTTTCCATAATGGAAACCACACTCACTCTGTATTACACAGTATGCTAAAAGATATTGTGAGAGCTGGAGAAAAGAGCCCCTCACTTTTCAGTTATGATGATTTTTTGTTAGTATGTATAATTTATCTATTCAATAAAGAGTAGTTATTCCCCTATTGACCTACAGGATTTTAATAAAGAGTAACTGTGTGGCCTGACAACCTTCTTTAAGCACCTACTTAAAAGTAACAGATGTTAGGCTAGCATGAATAATACTCTGTGAACAGGGGTTTTTTTTCATTTTGTGTACCTCTTTAGCCCACCCCAGCAGTGGAGGAGAGCCTCCACTGACATAATTATTAAAATTTGGATGATGGAAGTCCTTGCCCTGCCCAGCCTGTGTCCCAATGCTGTGTGACTGCTTTGCTATTCTCTGCCCTCGATGTACAGCTGAGAGTCAGAGTGCTCAGGGACTGGAAAAACAGGGACAGCTAACAAGCCTGGGGAGCTGTGGGTGGTGAGAAACACACGGTGGTGTTTTGTCCCTGGGCTTTCCCATGAAAACTTCCATAATAAGGGTTTTGCTCCTGTTTGTTGTTGCTAATTTGATATTTTGTATCAGCACTGCAGTTTGTCCTTTATATCTTGGTATTCTATGGGGGCAACAAGAAAGGATGCTGCTTGTTTGTGAGCCTAAAGCCTAAGGAAAGAATGTGACAAGAAAGCTTTGATAGCAGTGAAGTGGCTGGGGACAGAGGAAAGGAAATGGGCAAATATTAGCAAGGATACAGATGAGCATGGGAATGCTCTGAAATGCCAAGAATTTGTGTGAGTTTGGAATTTGTTTGTTAACTGAATTAAGTGACTCTGAAGCACAAACACTTGGGCAAAAGCAGATCAGCAAAGCCGCCTCTGCGTAACAGCCGCTTCCAGCAAAATCCAAACAGCAAAAACCCTGGAGACCCAGACCTCATGCTCACCTTTCCTGTAGCATCTGAAGCATCAGGGGACACACTTGTAACTTCATGCACCAAAGAGATTTGTGCTACAGTTCCCTTTCTCAGCCTGTGCTGCACATCAACCTGCTCTTCCTTTGGGACTTCATCGCCCTGAAGTCAGGGAGTCTCTGCATTGCCATCAGCTTCACAGACTTTGGAGCAGGCACTGAAGTTTGTCCTCAGCCAGCTGAACCCCATTCAAGTTCTGAAGCATAATATTTCATGTAGGTTTCTTGTTTCCTGAGGCTGTGGACAGTCTTACATGAAAGAAAGAGCTCAGGTACTGGAGGCTGAGCCTGCTCCCTGAAGAGTGTGGAGGCTCAGAGCACAGCAGGGCTGCAGGAATAGCAGGGCTGCAGGAATGGCAGGGCTGGCTCCAGACATTCCTGCCTGCCCCTCAGCCTGCACCGGAGCCCTGTGAGGGAGCTGTAAATGGGATCCTGTGAAGCTGAGTGGCCTGGCAGCAGAAGTAGGAGTTAATCATCCCTGTCTCCTCAGGAGTCAGCCCACAATGGGTGAGGGGATGATGCTGCTGGGCTGGATTGGGTGCAGTGAGGGTGTGTGAGTGGTGCCCAGCCCTACAGCTGCCCCTGTCCTCCCCTAGTTCCAGGTGAGCATTCCCTCCTCTCCCTGCTGGGGAATTGCTGTTAGGCTTTTACCTGTGCCTGAATTGGCTTTTAATTCATGTCTTGTGAGAGAGAAAAGAGGATGATGATGTATCACTCCTAAGCGCTGTTTGCTGCTGGTTTTGTACAATTATTTTTAAGGCAATAATCATTTCATACAGTGCTAAATCCAGTCAATCAATGTTAAAAGGAAGACAGTATTTAATGCAAAAGCACAACCTCAGCAGAAAAGGGAGTAGGTTTAGCTTAGCTATCAGAAATTCTTCCCTGTGAGGGTGCTGAGGCTCTGGCACAGGTTGCCCAGAGAAGCTGTGGATGCCCCATAGCTGGAAGTCCTCAAGACCAGGTTGGCTGGGGGTTGGAGCGCACTGGGATGGTGGAAGGTGTCCTGCCCATAACAGGGAGGTTGGAACTAGGTGATGTTTAAGGCCCTTTCAACCCAAGCCATGCTATGGTTCCGTCAAAACAAAGAGTGCAATGCAAAAGACAGACAAGGGTTGCTCTAGATCAGCTTCTTTCTGCTCTGGCCCTAGTGTCAGTCTGCATGCACAGGATGTTCCCTGGCAATAGCCATGTGAAATCCAGCTGATGGAGGATGATATGTGAATTTGAGCATGTAGTGAGAATGATTTCACCTCTTTGGAGAGGCAGTGTGAAATGGAAGCTGAGGAGTGTGTGGCTCTCACAACCACAGCATTGCTCTCAGCATATGTGTTAGTGGTTTGGGTGCCAATTAGTCTTCCACCTCGGCAAAGAAAAGGAGATGATTGTTCTGGGTGGCCTTTAAAAGGAATGGCAGGACTGTTAGGAAGCTAATAGTCATCTCTCTAAGTCACATCTGATTCAGCTTTGCTGTCACTTGGAAGGAATGCCAGAGAAGAGCATTTCCTCTCCGAGGAAAGCTTGAAAGTTTGAGAGAGCCACTTAGGGAGTCTGAAATATGGAGCACCTCTCCAATGAGGACAGGGTAAGAGAGCTGGGATTGTTCAGCATGGAGAAGACAATACTCTGGGGAGACCTTGTTGCAGCCTTCCAGTATGTAAACGGAGCCTGTAAGAAGAGTGAGAACAGAAATTTTAGCCAGGCCTGTTGTGACAAGATAAGGGGTTATGGCTCTAAACTAAAAGAGGGCAGATTGAGCCCCCCACACCCACCCCACAACCTTGCCCCAGGTTTTGATGGCAATGAAATCTTTATTCCATCTGCAGCTTCTGCTTTTTTTCAGGTTGCTCTGGTGCCTGCTCCCCATGCCAGACAGGTGAAGACATGCCCAGTGTGTTTAGCCCTAGCTTGATGCATTCTTTGCAGCTGCCTGCGGAGCATATTTGCCTCTGGTGGGTGTATTTACATCAGTGGTACAGCACTTCTGGAAATGGGTATGGTATTTGCTGTTGGATGTAAAATACAAGAGCTACTGACCAGATTCTACCTTTCTGTGCTTTACAGTTGCTGTAATATTTATGTTATTTCAGGTACCTTTGAAAGCATAGTATTCTGGTACGGTTCACGTTGCAAGATTAATCCATCACTGGAAAACTCCAGCACACACTGCAGCCCGAGAGAATCTTTGTGTGGATCTGCTTTGGCTCCCTGGCTCTGCATGAAACCAACTCCCGACAGGCAAGTCCCTTCTCTGCAGCCCCGGGCTGCCAGGAGAGGGCAGGCAGCTGCCAGCAGCCCGCTGGAGGATGAGAAACCCTTCACACTGAACTAAGAAACCCACAGATAAAAACAGATAAAATCAGAAAAGCAGAATATCAAGTGACATCGCAGCGCCTCTAACACCTGTTCATTGAAGTTACAGGAGCAGAAAAGTAACAGAAATTTGCTGCATTTCCAGGTGTGGACATGAACTAACAATCAATACCCAAATACCTGCCATGCTTGAGGATTTTTTAAAAAATTAATCCAGCATCACAGCCTCAGCCTCTCTTTAATTGTTTCTAAGTAATATTTATTTTCTGGCTCCTGGAGATGACCTATAGGCTCTCTAGTGTGCACAGGCATCCAAAGACTGATGAGGATAATCAGGTGGAGAGTGGTTTTTTTTTGTTTTTGTTTTTTGTTTTTTGTTTTTTTTTTTCCCTGACTTCACAGATGAACACAGGCAGGTGAGCTGGTACTTCTTGCAGGTGGCTGAGCAGACTGGGGGTTGGGTTCTGCAGCCCTGGTATTGTTCCCTACAATCAGTCATATTTCCCTTGCCCAGGTGCAGCCTGCCAGGAAGTCTGCTGCAGCAGAGGTTTGGGAAAGAGCCAGGGAGTCCTTCATGTCCCTCCTCAAGTTAAGGCTGTGGGGAGCAGCAGGCTCAGTCCGCCCAGCATGAGTTTTAAGGTATTTTCCAGATTTTTTGCACTCAGACTTGAGGCATGTCCATATTAGGCTGATTTTTTAAGCTGCCTGAAGATGCTCTCAAAGTCTGGGATGAGCAGGCTGGGAATGCTGAGCCCCAAACCCAGCCCAGATGTGCTGCAGGTCCCTTTGCTGTGCCTCTGCAGTGAACCCCTGTGGCCGTCTGCCTGCCCCCGTATGTCTGCGCTAGCAGGGATCTGCTGATGGCAGCCTGACATTTATATTCAGGGGAAGACAGCTTTTGTCAAAACCCATCAGTGAATCTCTTTCGAGGAACTAATACAGCAAATCCTACAAACCCTGTGTTTTCTGCTATTTCTGACATTCCATAGTTCAGTGGCTTATAATTACAGACAGTACGCTGCTACAGGGTCCTCTGCTGCACAGAGGGTGGCTGCTAATAGGGCTTCAGCACTTCCCCTGGCATGCCTGGGCATTCAATTAGAGATAAAGCTACACCTTACATTTGGTTAAAAGCGTAGACCTCCCCACTCGTAGTTACACAGTTTGTGGTGATTGGGAGTGGGGCTGGCCCAGCCTCATCCCCAGTGGCACAGCTGTGAGCAGCAGGTGAGCAGCACTGACAGCAATGAGCCATGGAGTGCCCAGGGCACTGAGCAACCACCAAAGGGAGCAGAGGGCACACAGGGGCAGGGCATCAACAGGAGGGGATAAAAGGCTGGGCTAAAGAACAAGAAGGGCAGAGCTTGAAGCCTTCTGAAACTGTATGATGATACTCTGTGTATCGTGGCCATCTCAGCTGTGACATGTGCTGTGGCACATGGTGACCCTGATGTGATTTGGGGCCGGGCTGTAGGTGAGTGAGGTATGGCTGGAGATGGAGCCCAGTGTAGCATTGAGAGCTGCAGGAGAAGCTGCCTGGTCTGGGCCAGAATGATTTTGACACCTGGGGAACATGTGAGCTGCTGGGGACATAATGGGAAATAATAAGTGAAGAACAGACTGTATTTGTCCCCATGGAAAGCTTTGTTAAAAAGAGAAGGCATTAAGGCTACTGATTATGTCCTTGGTAGTGTTTTACTATGGAAAAAGTTGTAAGATTTTAAGACTGATGCAAGTACTGCTTTTAGTGTTTGGAAAGAAGTTAGGGAAAGACTATGGGAAGTGGAAGAAGAATCAGAGTAAGAAATTGAAATTAACAGGGAACTGAGGGAGGCAGGCACTTGCAGCCTTCTGAAGGGACATGATGTTACTCTATATGGGTGGATGCTTGAAGCTTTCTGATATGGTGTGGTGTTACTCTGTTTGGGCTGAAGCTTCCTGAAATTATATGGTGATATTCTGTGTATTGTGGCCGTCTCGACTGTGACATTTGCTGTGAAACCCACCTGCTGCAAGGCAATGACAGTCACCTGGGTGACTCATGTCTTGCTGTGCCTGTGGTCAGGTTGAGAGTCTGAGCTTCCAGTGGGCTTGCAGTGACCTCACGTTGGTCCTTCACAACCGAGCTTTGTGTACTCTGCTGCAGCCTGAGGTGAGCTTGCTGTGTGGTGAAAGAGTTCATTTCCCCAATCTGCTGTCTCAGGACTGGTGTCATATCTTGGCAGAGCAGAGTGAGTCCCCTGGATCTGCCTGCCAAAGATAATGTGGAAGCAGTGTTGAAGGCAGACACGTCACAGGAGATTGGGCTCCTCAGTCTTACATCCCCCTTCTTGTGGGAATTTGTAGACCTGAAAGCAGCGGGTGCAGCCTGCCACGAGCTGGGAAGGACAGCAGATGTGGCTATTGGCCACAGGGCACAGAAAGGGCTTTGAGAGGTCCCAGAGCTGCGGTTGTGCTGAACTGCTCTGCTGCCCTACAGGTGGGCACAGCAAGCCCAAACCTGAACGAGTCAGCAAATACCCTGCTGATGAGCACAGGGCAGGAGGCAGAAGAAATTAGCAGGGGTTTAGGATGCAGCAGGCCATTTTAGGTTGTGCCATTAGATGGTGGCTTTTTTAGGAGCAACATTGGAAACAGAGGATCTAGCAGAGAGAGTGAACAGGAGTGTAGTGCAAATCAATAATAAAAAATAATAATACTAAGACATCGTTTCGGTGCTTTGTGATAGAAAAAAATAATTATCTTACTGCACAAACAAATGGAAGAGCACGGATGATTAAAATTATAATTAAAGCAAAAGAATGACACTGGCACCACAGACATCTCTGCAGACTATTTGAACAGTATGTTAAACAAAGTCAATCATTTCTTCATAATAATGGTATTTACAGTAACACAATGGGAATGCAAGGCATTTCACTGCAGGCAGCCTGGTGTTTAAAAATATACTTAGAGCACTGATATCCAGAAAGAATAGGTATGGTGTGTGCTGAAAAAATGGTTAATGCTGCAGTTCAGTTTTCAGATGCCAGGCTTTAGCATAATAAGTAGCAGCAAAGGAAATTAAAATGAGGGAGAACATTGAACAAGGGCTTTAAAAAGAGGATTTGATATAGAGAGTTTAGAGCAGGATGATTTTGATTATATTACTGTATGAGATAAAATGAAGCTGGAGGGATTCATAATTATTAGCATCTCTAATCCACAAAAAAGAATTTAAAGATAAGATAATAGAATATTATTAGCAACTTCAGGCAAAGCTTTTCTATTTGTGGTCATTATTAATTGCCTTTTTTGGATATAATTTAAAAAAATTCAACAAGACAGTTCTGGATGATTTTTTCCTTTGAAGGAGGCTTCAAAATTTGTCTGCAAATGTGTTAGCAGCCCTGTAAAACTTTAACAGATACTAGAAGAGAATAAGGAGTGCTATCATGTGCCATGCCATGCACTGTGATATTGTAAGGAGATAATCAGGTGCTCCATGTCCCTTCTCTCTTTTGCAGATAAACAGGAGACAGTGATAGATTCAAAAACCTAGAAGGGTTAAACCAATCAAAGGAATACTTAGAATTAATTTGTGTAAATCCTTGCCAATAAATTCTACTTAATGTAAGAGGTTGGTATGGTGCAGGAGAGATCATAATGCAAAGTTCTTAGTCATTGCCCTTGAGTTGTACCAGCCCCATGTGTGTCTGCCTCTAATACATTTAAGAATTGCCTTTTCTGTTTGGTATTTTTCTGGAAGAACCTGTTCCCTTTCTGTTTTGCTTTTTGCTACTGCTTACTTGCACTCTTGAGTTGTTAGCCTGCTCTGTGATGTGAGATCCCATACTCCAGTTACCTGGCTGAAAAAACAAACACCATCCAACAGATTAAATTTGTACATCTTTTCATCTGCTTTTCATTCGCAGGTACAGATCCAACTGATAGTGGGGCTGAGCTAGCAAAGCTTCATTGTTTGTCTGGAAAAACCTTGTCTCTGCTGTCCCAATCTGCTTGGGGCTCCCTGAGAGCTGAGAGACTGCAGGGCAGAGGTCTGGAATCAGCAGCACCTTCTGCCTTGCATGCCAAGTTATCAGAAAAATACTGGGCAAGAACAAGGACAAGGGATCTTAAGGAGGTTCCTTACTGCCTATAAATGTTTTGCTTGTGCCTTCAGAAGGCAGGCCTTCCCTGGGGAAAAGGAAAAACTCATCTCAGAATCCAGCTGGTTTTGGTACCCTTGAAATCTTTTGCTTGGAGTTTTTTAAAGGCTAAAGTGATGGCAAAAAGTAGGAATGGTGGTGTACACAGAAGGTGGGGAAGACAGCATAAACGTGCTGTTTGGAGAGTGTTGCTCTCTGTAGAATAGCAGTGGAAGGAATTATAGGCAGGAGGAATCTTCAATTAAGATAGTATAAGGAAGCAAATATTTGAGGAACCGGTAAATCAACTAGATAAGGGCAGAATAAATGTAATTCAAAGACCAATTTCTTGTTGTAGGATGTTGCAAACATCAGAGCGCAGCACTGCATTTCATGATGGACTGTACAGCACAAAGTTGGAAAAGAGGCTGTAGCTCTCTCTAAAGCTCACTGAAAGATAAATAAATCACAAAGGTTATTGTATCATACTGTCAGTGAGGTTTTTAATAAGTAGGTACAATTATTTTAGGCATGAAGAAAATATAAGAACTATGCCCCCAAGGGCTGTTGTTCTCGCAACAAATGTGCTGGCAGAGAAAGTCAAGGAAAGGCATAAATATAATAGGATGGGAAACTATGTGCTGGAGAAAAGGGACTCTGATCCTGTTATATGTGCCCAGCACTAAGAAGCACATTCCTGTGGAAGACTTGCACAGAGGGGGCGAGGGGGAAATCCTCAAGTTTTACATAGAGCAATGAAAATGTGATACAAGGTCTAAAACCAGGCATCAATAAATTAATAAAAACTTCAGACTTACTTGGCAGTAGAAATGTCCTTGGGATGATCTCTGCAGTTGATAAGCACTGGGATGGGAAGTGTGAGTCCCACTTGGATAGTAAGGGCCAGTTTAGAAAGCCTTTGCTCTTACTGGTGTGCATTTAATGCTCATCTGGGGTGAATAAATTCTCCATCAGGTCAATTTCAGGCCAAGTCTCATGATTCAAAATGAATTTTTCCCAAGTAATGATTCCCCAAATAAGGACTGGAGGATTAGGACCATTAGAGACTATCCCTGTCAGTAATTTGAGTACCAATAGAGGGCTTGTAGGTTACCAAAGGAAGAATAACATTTATTTCTCTGTTACAGAAAGCAAATGTAAAGCAATGGAACAGTGTTTAAAGCAGATAAGGATAAATGTGTCAGATCAAGCTCTCACACTTAGATTCAAAGGGTAGGGTAAGTGGGAAAGTTAGTTTCACCTGCAGGTTGAATTGTAAAGCAGTCCCAGTGATTTAGGAACATGCCACCTCCACTCAGTCTGATGTACACTGCAGAGGGCAGTCCATGGCTCTGACTTACAGGGTGCACAGCAGGTCCCAGTCCCACACCAAGCTTGTTCCCTGCCTGCCAAGGAGAACCCTTAATGCTCCTGGTTATTTATCCTGGTTCTCTGTCTCTGTAGGCTTTAATTTGCTATTTTTAAAACCTGGAGGTTTAAAAATCTGGAGGACAGAGATTTGTGGGGGCATTTTTAAAAAATATTTTTCCCCCCCAAAGTTCTTGTGAGAGCAGTGCTCAGCTCTGTAGCTCTGCACTGAGGATGCCACCAGTGCCCACACGAGGACCAAACTTTGCTGTCACTGTCTGGTTCAGGGCTGGTCTGCAGAGCCTGGCAGCATCAGGCTTCCACACATGTGAGTTGAGCATTCTTACAGTTTGAGTGAAAAACCTCCCCAGTCTCTCCCCTGGAAAAGAAACCCACCGTGGTTACTGCAGTAACCGTGATCTCACCTGCCAGCAGACACAGGCTGCTGGACAGCCCGTGCTGCGCTGGGGAGGGTGGCACATGCGTGACTCTAGCAAACAGGGCTTGGACAGCATTCTCTAAGTCATTCAGGCTGCCCTTTTGCCCCAGGGCAGGACTGGCTTGCCTTCACCAGGCAGGTTCTTGTCTAACTCTGTGTTTTAAATCTCCAGTGATGAGGAGGGGAATGTTTTTCCTTGTCACAGCTGTTGCTGTTTCATAGCCTGCAGGGTGAAAAGGATGGCATTTCCATACAGTTTTTCTATTCACTGGTGTAATTGTAGTTCTTGTCTCTGGTTGTTTGATAGATTGAACTAATGACCAGCCATTTGTGTAGTGATCTTTTTTGCCTCCCTTATAATGTTCTGGGAGTTGGAATATGACTTGGGAAGAGCAGAGCTGTGCTGAAAGTCCTGTGACTTTCTGTGGCTGGAGAGCACATAGGCAGACTCAGAATCAGCCTTTTCCTCTCTATTTTCTTGGACTGTGTTCCTGATTTATAGAATTTACTCTCTCCCAAGCCTGTAGGTAGTATCAAATTGCTCTTCTTTCTGACTCAGTTCCTTCTTTTTGGATTTTAAATATGCTGTTACCAGTAAATAGTAAATCTATGATAACACTGGGTTCTGAGAATTTCTAGGTCTTGAGGAAGAAAGAAATGGCCATGTAAGTAATTGGTGGCCAGAAGGTGTAACATGTTTGTCAGATGAAACAAATCAGAGGCCACAATGTCTGAAGGAGAAAAGTAGATGGTTGTTTTAATGGAGTTGATACTGGCAGCATGAGCAGCAGAAACATAATTTCAGTGTCCTGTGGGAAGGTTTTTTTCCTCTGTTATTTATCAGTTTGAGCTTGTGTCCTCCTTTCACACCCCCTCTGGACAGTGCCTCAGTCCATTGCTCCAAGGAGGCTGGATGCAGATGCCACCCAATCTCATCCTGCAGCAGTACAGAGAGAAGGAGATTATTTAGCAGCCTCACAGTACATTTCTATCTCATACTTTGCTCCTTTCAGGTGGCTACAAGTGGTTTTGCAGACTTTGAACTTGTATTAATAAAAAGTATAGAGAGTGAACTTTTAAATTTCTTTAGCTCTTAAAGTGTTTTGGTTTTGCCAGTTTCCAGTCAGGTTTTTCCCAAGTAAGCTCTGTGTTTACTTTACCTGGGCTCTGCTTTCATTTCTTGAAGCACAGCTTTAGAATCGAAAGTGATCTTTGCCACTTGGTCATAAGGTCATAAGGCTTGACTCTCCCCTGCCTCCTGCTCCTCTTCCTCTGCTCTAGGTTCTGGATAGAAATGAGATCAGCTTCAAGGCTTGGTACAACTTCTTGTGTAGCCTCCATGCTGAGTTTAAGGTCTTTAATGGTTTTATGGGTTCCATTAAGAACCCTCATCCCCAGAAACACTGCTGCTTCTCCCACCCTATTTCTCCAGTCCTTATTGAAATTTTGTGTCAGAGGCTAAGCTAATTCTTTCTTGAAGGTGTGGAATTCAACAAGGGTAACTGGGTTTCCTCATGGACCCACTTCCATCAGCCAAACCAGAAACAGAAGGTAAGGCCCAAGTCAGGCCCCACAGTCCAAAACCAGCAGCCTGGACAAGGAAATCCAGAACCAGTCAAGACATTTGAGTCCAAAGCCCTTCAGCCTCTCATGGAGCGACTGCTCCCACAGACAGCCCAGCAGGGAAGGAAGGTGGCCAGGGAAACAGAAGCCTTGGCCAGCTGCAGCCTCTGCTCATGCTGTGTGGGCCCTTTGCAAGAGGAGATCCCACCTGTGGCTCTGACTGCCTTGGTTGTTTGGCTACATGACACAATAGCCAAGCTTAATTTAATTTTTGACTGGCCAAGATTAAGCTGATTTGATCAGTATGATTCTCCAGAGACAAAAAAGAAAAAGCTATTATTCCCACTTCCTGCTATATGTGACTTTGATAAAACAACAGATGAGTTATCACTGAGGTAAAGGCATCAGCTGACCAGTTTTCAGCGGGAGCATTGTGCATTTAAATGATAATGGGGCTATGTGAGCACAAACACCTTTTTGTTAAAGGTGCCTCCTACTTAATGAAGTGTTAGATGAAAACTAAATTGTCCCCAGGTAGTTTTAGACTGGAGTACTTGGGTAACACACAGAGCAACAGCTTATTAAAATGGAAGAAGCAAACAAAAATAACAATGATGAAAGGGATCCTTGATTCAAAATGATATTGTGTGTCTCAGAGCATTGACATTTGTGTCAATATCGTATTAGCAGTAATCAAATTTCTCATTGTCTGCTGCAATGTAACCAACTCCTCGAGTGTAAAAGTCCATTAATCATGGAGGCGTGCTCTCTGTGCCTGTGTTGGTGGGAAGATAAATTAGGTGGCACTTTGCAGATCTGCTGAGAGAGAGGAGGACATGCATTGGGTATAGATGGAGTAGGATAAGCTAAATCTACTCCTAGATCTTTTTCCTTGACATTTTCCCTGTGCCAAGCCAAATAATGGTTCAGATTGTACTTTTACTAACTATTATGCATAGTTCTGTATCACAGTTTTCATTTTAGACCAAATGAAAGTGCATTTCTGTGCAAGGGGCTGTGAGGGGTGAGTTTCTGTAACTGCAGACTGTACAGGCATTTTCACCCTCTTAAAATGGAGGTAACTACATTTCATAGTTATCTTGGTCCTGACAGAAACTGCAGTGCTTTCAGCAGGCTCTGGAGACCCAAGTCTGCCATAGCTCTGCCACAGACCTCCTGCATGATGCTGGCAGATCATTTTGCTCTACCTTGTTTCCCCTACTCTTTCTGCAGGCAACAGTACCCCTGCATCCAGAAGGCACTGCTTTAATAACACCCAGTTCTGTTCATGAGATAGAACACACTGGGTGTGTTTTCTTCATTCCTGAAACTGTGTGAGGATGGGCTGCACAAGGCAGATGCCAGCTGGATGGATGGAGGCGGGGGGTTCTTAGAGGCTCTGCACCCTGTTGCCTCCTCGTCATGGCTCTGTGAACAGCCCTTGCTGTGTGTGCAGCCATGCAAGAGGAGTCCTGTCACACCTCTGTTTGGCTGGGAAGGACACTCCTCTTCCCAGGGGAATGGGTGGCCAGGGAAACACAAGCCTTGGTGCATGCTGTGGCAGGCCCTTTGCAAAGGAGAGTCCCACCTGCAGGTCATGTGTGCAGTCAGCTCAGACCTGCAATTTCTGCAGCCAGGATTACATGCATGGGGAAACCTGACTCCATGGACCTTTCCCCCCTTAATTCCCCTGTCATCCTCCAGAACATGCTCTTATTCCAGTGACTTGCTTCCACACCGTTTGCCCCTGTAGTTGTGTGGGCTGTCTGAAGGGGCTGCATGTTTGAGGAGGTGATTTCAGGTATTAGAGCATTTAAATGGGTGGGGGTTACCTGAGGGATTGGTTTCACCTCACAGTGATCAGACCCTCTGCATCTTCAGTTGAAAAGTGGTGACAGTATTCCTTACTTTCCAACATGGAGCTCTTGGAGACAGCAATGCAAAGTGTTACTGCAGTGTACAGAGTGCTGGGGCTCTGCAGTTTAGAAATCTTTGGTTGTCCATAGCAACCTGCAGGCACTGAAATATCAGCTTGCACGTATGTGGGGGTTTGAAACGCTGCTGTTGCTGGAGGCTCCTAGGAAAAGGCTCTCAGCTCTGTCCCTGTGTGGACCCTTTCCCCATTGCCCCTCCTCATCCCACTCAGGTTGTGGCTTCTGCCAGCACAGCAGTCTTTAGCAGGCTGCAGGTCCTCCCTAGGAGCATTGTGCATGGCCAGAGAGAAACCAGGACCGAGGCAACGCGTGCAAGACATCCTACCCAGAGGTAGCCCCCATCCAGCACAGACATCAGGGCTCTCATGTCCACCACTACACAGAAGACCAGAGTTTACTGGTGACTGATGCATTGTAAAAGGCAGACTTGCTTGTAGTTGAAATTAGGAAAGAAGCAAAGGAAGAGATCAGAGCCACTCTATCTCACACTCCCAGACCATATCTGGGCAAAATTCCCTGTGCAGGAGGCAGGGCAGCATCCCAGACTGTAGCCAAGTCAGTATCTGGGCAAAATTCCCTGTGCCCCTGCTAACAAGCAGGAGGCAGGGCAGCATCCCAGACTGTAGCCAAGTCATTGGGCCAAAGCAGTGGCTGTGTGACATGACTCAACATGGCAGTGTTCCCCCCTGCTGCAAATGTCTCAGATTAACATTCTGGGTCACGCTGCACCTGTTTGTGACCTCGTCTCCCTTGTGTTTTGGAGGACCCTTCTGTCAGCCAGCTAGTGCACACTCCATTCTGATGCAGGGTGTTGTGACAGCCCTGAAAGGGTCACTGCCACCTGTGCTTTGTCACTGCCTCACCACTTAATACTCCCCTCTGTGGGGAGCCAGAGCCTGGACCGACTGCTCAGCTTCAGCGAGCCACTTTTGCAATATTACAGTATGAAGACTTTTTGAGCACCTCCTGTGCTTTTGGCAGCCCTCAGTCCCTACTGTAATTAGGCCTGGGTGTCCTCCAAAATGACAAAAACTTTAAAAGCCCCAAGCATAACCCTGGGTGAATGTAGGTGGGGCTGTGATCTCCAGGAAACATCATCCTGGGAGTCTTTCAGCTCCGGTGGCCAGTTTACATAATCAAGACCTGACACAGCAAAAGAAAGGCTTACAGTCTGGTGGCTTCAGTCTTTTAATCCTGATTTCTACCAGTAATCCTTTCTCTGCAAGTAGGCCCTACTTGTCCAAGTAGTTCTCTTGCTTCAGCAGAGTGTCTTTGGCCTGCCTGTACTTAATGTAAACTAAGATTACTTTTGGCATCTGTGGAATCCTAAAAAACTAAAACAGCAGAGTAAGATTGAGGGCAACAGGCTTTACAGACCCAGGAGGTCACACTGGAGTTTACATTTGCTGCTGGCAGTTTCAAGGGCTTGCTACAACAGCCACAGCAGATGAATCTCCTTTCTAACTGCACACTAAACACTGCATGTGGGGAGGAAAGGAAAGGAAAGGAAAGGAAAGGAAAGGAAAGGAAAGGAAAGGAAAGGAAAGGAAAGGAAAGGAAAGGAAAGGCCTTTTGTCAAATATAAAGGATGTCTGTTTACCTCTAGCAGACACTGCTTATTGGAGTGTTTTGCAAGTCGAGAGATAAAGCCTTAAATGGGGACAGCCAATGCACAAAGATGAGTGCTCTTCCAGCTTTTCAAGTTTTGGGTAATTGTGGTCATGGCTAATTTTCATACCATGATGGCTTAACAGTTATGTGCCTGTGATTGTGCAGCCCAACTCACATGGGAAATCTTTTTGGAGCCTAATAAGCACTGAGGTGCACATCCTGCGTGCTGCCATGGCAACAGCAGGATGCAGGAGAGCTGGGAGGGCTGGCTGCCAGGAGCTGCTGCACTTTGGCAAGAGACCTGCCCTTTGGATGTCCAAATCAGTTTAATTACCAGCTGTGGAAACTACCTGGTGTCTAGTGACTGATTCTTCAAACAAGTGATACCCCTGTGAGCAGAATGAACCCCTTGGTTGCTGGGCCAGCACAGCTGTGTAGTGGGGGGACAGGCAGTCCTGGGAACACTGCCATGCAGTGCACAGGCTGGCAGTGTTTGTGCAAAACTGTCAGGGCTGATAAGGAAGCCCAGGAAAGCTCCACTGATGGTTTTCTGGCATTCAAGGTCAGATTGTGTTAGGGGGTTTTGTTTTTACCTTGCTTTCCTGGTCGTTGCTGATGCGTGTCCCTTTTGCTGCTGACAGGGCACGTGCAGGTCAGCCTTCACTCCCTGCTGACCTCCTCTGGACAGGGCTGAGTGGGTTTTTGGCAGGAGAGCTGGTAACAACAAATTTTGTCCCATGGAGAACTGTGGTGTTTTGACACTTATTTTCCCCCAGGTGAGGTGTTTTCCTTGCTGAAAAAGATCACAGCTCTGCAATGCTGGGGCTGTGTTTGCCAGGTCAGCCAGGAAGAGAAATCCCCTGCCTGAGCAGCAGCAGTGTCCATGGGAACTGGTGGCTTGGATACCTTGTGTTCTCAGTTTTCCTCTGTGGCTGAGACTTCCAGCAGGGCAGCGACTCCTGGGCTGTGTTGCAGCCAAGGAAACCACATGAGGCCCTGTTGCTGGTGAGGGAAGGCAGTGGGATGGGAAATTAAATGGGAGAACATGGTCCATGTAGGAGAACAGGGACAGCAAATAATTTAAATGTAGTTCCTATGAAGTACTCTGCCAGCTTGGGTAGGTACCTGATAATATCAAGCTGAACCAAAATCAACTTTTTTGGGGAGTTTTTTTATTCCATTTGACAAACTGAAGGAATATGATTAAATTACCATCGACCTGAAACAGCTTTGTTTTGACATATCTCTGCTCAAGCTGTGGTAAAAGTTAGTATTTCCCACTCCTGGGTCTTGACATGAAAGAAAGCAAGTGTTTTGCATCAGCCACCACTGCTGATTTCAGTTGCAGGATGCACCCTTAGCCGTGGGTTTCCTGCCAATGTTTTGAGTATTGCTACAGGGTTCAGGGGAGTGATGGTTGGTACAAAGCCTGAGTTTTCTGATATGGCCCTTCACCTGGGCTGCAAATCACAGACCAGGTACCTCCATGCCCATGAAATTAGAGGGTGGCCATCAAAAGGATGCTCTGAGTGTCTCTCACCTCTCTGCTGAGGTGTTGGGTAACCTGGTGAGCTCTCCCAGGAAGAGCCTGCATGGTCGTAATGCCAGCACGGAGTGGCTTGTGTGACATATGCTCCACGTGAATTCCCTGCACCCTCCACAGGTGCATTATTTGGCTGAAAACAGACAACACTCATGGCTAATTATGTGTTGCTCTTCTACCTGCTAATTAAGGAAGGCTGCAAAGCTGAGATCTCTGGGGTAGTGACCACCTGACACAGTGAGTGCAGAGATGAAGGATAAAAACTTGGGAGAGAAACCTGGAATGGGCGATACAATAGTAGTCAGTTGAGTTTTTTTAACCTTCTTCAGGATTTACTGACATTCCTGTTCAGAAATACGGCAACATGACTGGGATAAAGGGAAGCAAACACATTGCAGTAGGAAAAGCCACTTCTTATCTGGCTGGAAAAGAAACCCAGTTGTGTTGGCACAGAAGCATTTTGGAAAATTAAACAGCGGGAAGGGAAATGACGCCGTGGTTCCACAGGTGTGCAGGGAGGCCATCAGAAGGGAGCTCCCTTGCCCTGCAGGCTTCAGAGAAGGCTGAGGGGAACTGCAGGGGTGGCTCCCACTGCTGGGAATTCAGCTGGGTTTCCTGGGGCTGAGCACCCACAGCAGAGGCAGAGCTGAGAAGGTCTCTGACAGACTAAAGAATCTCTGACCAGCAATGAGATATTGGTATTGCTCCATGGCCCCTGTGCATTGCAGATGTACAGATGCACACCTCTGGCCATGACTTCACCTTGGTACCTAGAATGACAAATGCCATGGGGAGGTTTCTTAATGTAACATATACATTGAAGTCTCATTATAGCTCCAACATAGGGCTCGATTTCATAACCAGAATGGTGCCATCAAGCTTCTGAAATTAACATCTGGTTAAAGCCTGGCTTATAGGAACTTTAAAAAAACCTCTTGCTATAACACAAGATAAAAATGAGCCTGAATATGGAAAAGCTGTACAAAAATATTCTTCATGTGTTTCACTATGTATCTTCTTTTACATGGCATCTGACATGAATCAGGATATAACTTAGGGGGTTACTGAACTGTGTTATCAAGGTGTTGATGTCTCTCAATTCTGCATCACAGCAGCTGAAGCTCTGTTGTAAGGGATGGATGACTAAATGACAATGCACAGATGATGTGCCTCCTGTGGAAGCATCTATGGAAGATGCTAAATGGGTATAAGATACCATTCATTTTATCAGTAATGAAATATCTGCAATACAAAATAACTTCCTTGTGTGCAAAGATTTCAGTATTGTCTGGCTTGCCTGGAGAACATAATGAAACTATGGCACCAACAGATAATACAACTGCAAGCTGAATTAACTGCAGGTTTTGATCCTCTGGCTATATAAGACTTTATTTGTGTTTTCTTGTTAAGCTAAATTGCAATAATTAATTATTCTTTTGCAGAAAAATATATTCTAATACCCCTCTGCAGCAAAGATGAGACTTTTAGAAAGGCTTTAAATGTAATCTCATCAAGAAGTATTCTGGGCAGTATCAACATCTTAATGGTCAAAACCACACAAAAAATTAGTCCATACAAGAACTGAATCTTTAGCTCTCATTTGTGCATATCTAATAGTAACAGGAAGGGAATGGAGTGACTTGCAATATGAAGACATTACCTTGTATTTTACTATTACTAAAGCCTTTTATTGGTCAAGGAGACCCAGCAGAACAGAAACAATAATTATTTCCTGTAGTACTAGTTTTACAACAGTGGAAATGCACCCGGTTGGCAAACCCCTTTAAATGAAAGCAGTGAAGGCATCTGATGGCTTGGGATTAACCATTTCCCCAGCAGCGCCAGTGAGGAATCACACTCCTCTTTCCTAAAGTGAACCTGCAGTCACTCAGAAAATGGATACAGACTGATTTGCGTGGGTAAAATCCCCTTTCAGTACCTGGTGCCTGCTCCACTGGCACTGTTTTCTTGTAGGATTTCCTGGAGACCTAAAATGAGGCCTCTAAAGGTTAACCTGTGGGCAGGTGTAGGATGCCAGGAGGGAATGTTCACCCAGCTGGTCTGAGGCTGATGACGTGCACAGGTAACCCAAGAGCCTGTTGCACAGCTTTTGTGCCTGGGGTTGCTGTGGGATCATACAGAGCTGGCTGGTTCTATCGCTGTATGTGCCATGCTTATGATGGCTCTGTCCCTGTGTGTGCCATGCCCACGCTGGCTGTGTCCCTGGTGTGCCATGCCCACATCACTGGGCTGTGCTGCCCCTCCTGAGCACATGCCTTGTTTGTGTTTGAATTCAATGTGCAGTGCCTGTTGCCCAGTAACTCACTGCCTGCACGATCCTATTCTGCACTGCCCTGTCTGGATTATTCAGGAATATCTAGGAACCTGTGTGCCTGAACTGTTTGTTATCAGCAAGCCCAAGAGCTGGGAAGCCCTAGGAAGATTTTTACTGTACTGTGTTTATTTTTCCATTCCCTCCCACACCTCACACAACATGGGGCAACAACACAGGATGCAGTCAAATGGTGACCTACACACATCACTGTGAGTAAGGTTTTTAAATTCCTCTTTTAAAAGATCCCAAACTACAATTTTGTTTCAAACACTACCTTCCCAGGGGTGCTAATTCCAAAGGACCACTTGGAGTACCCATTTTACTTCACATATATTCATGGCTTTCAGACGGAACAATTTCCTTTGTTATCCCACCTGGACAGGAATGTTGTTGTTATATATAGTCAGAAAATAGAAGTGAAAATACAAAAGCTGTGGTACAAAACCTCTTCTTGTTGCCAGTGGTGCTTGAAATGTGCTGCATCATCAGGTTTGATGTTCTGAAAGAACCTTTTTTTACTTTTTTGGCCCAGGTTGATGATTCTTAGGGCTTTTCCTAATGTCTTTAATAGCAGTAATGATATGCAGCTTATAGAATTCTGCAGCAATTGTTGCTCATTAGTCACTGACACAAAGCTTTGCACAGCAGAATCTATCTACAGGTGCCACAGGGAGAAGACAAGAAAGAAAAATATGTCATACTCTGAGGTAAACAGCTTTATTCCCTATTAGTCTGCCAGAGGCTGAATTAGTAATTGATGAAGCACTTTGCCACGATGAGATTTGTTTAGTCCACTTAGGATTTGTTTTTTGCTGTTAACACAGAGCTAAACAAACGAGGCTGTGTCTACATGCTCTTCTGCAGATAGGAGCTTGCTCCGTGCCTGGTGCCTGTCAGCTGTGAGCCACATCCCCGGCAGCACGGCTGCCTTGTTTGCACAGCACCGAGGGGAGGGCTAATATTCCCACAGTTACTCATCCCAGCACCGCACCCCCTTCCTCCACCAGGTGTTGGAGCTGCCTGTGCCTTGCTAGGCAGGGCAGGCACGCTGTCTGCCGCACAGGAATGCAGCTGTCACACACACAGCGCTGCTGGCGGGCCGGGGGAGGGCTGCTGACAGCCTTGGGCAGGGTGGGGGTCTTGGCACCTTCAGCCAGATCTGTGGCAGTGTGAACAAAGTGGTTCCTCTGCCTAGGGAACACACAGGTTGGGGCTTTTTAAATCTTTAACACACCCTAATGCTTATTAAGATTTGAGAAAGGTAGAAGCCCATATTGTTAAGATCACCACCAAATTTTCAGAAAGAAGCTGACACTGCTACTGGGAAAAAAAAAAAAAAAAAGGAAACAAGAACATGGAAAAGAAACATAAATCCCTATCTCAAAAAGTAAATCCAAACGAAATTAAATTTTCAAAGCCTCCTTCCTGGACACAAATCCCCTATTTTTCTTTTGAAGGTCAGCAATAGATGATGCAAGAACAAGGCTGAACTTCCAGCCCATTAGGCTCTGCGGAGCCAGGCGGCAGACAGGGTGATGTGGTGTGTCTGCATACCTCCCCCAGGCACTGGAGAAGAGGTAAGATGCAAAACCCTTCCTGCAGTGTGAGTAGTTATAAGATCCTTCTCATCTTCAAGGGAACACACTGGTGCCACAGGGGTGCCATGGGACAAGCCCATGGACTGCAGGAATCACTCCTGGGAGAGACTGGGCTGGCAAAAGGAGAAGGTATTTGCAAAGCCTTCTGGAATGCTGCCCCCCTGGCTAAAACTGATAGGGCTCACCTTGAAGGCACCTGAAGGGCTTCTGAGCCACTCCAGACAACTCCCCAGTGCTGACCGTCCTGTGTGAAACAAGGAACTCGGCTCAGTTGGGAAAGCAGAGGTTTGTCAGAGCCCGGTGTCCCACTGGAACTGCCCTCATCCTCCAGCTTGAAGTGCTTGTCTCTCCTATCAGCCTTGGCAGTGGGGCAGTTTAAGGGATCACTCCACACTTCTGTTGGCATAAAGCTGGTATCTATTTTCCCTATGTAAGCAGCAGTTATTGAACTGGTTTAGGTGACTGTGACTGGAGTCCCTGTGAACGGAGTGTGAGTTATTCTGGCACGGCTACAGTGGGAAAGTGCTAATCTGCACTTGTTAAACCTTTTAATTAAAGATCACTTTGATGAAGGTGCAAGGCTGAGAGGTCAGGGGTTTGCTACAGCACTCACCAGAGACCCAAGAAACAGCAGCTGTGAGTGGTAGTGAGCTTTGAGACTTGTCCTTTGGAGCTCTAGTGGAAAAGATGAAGAGGCAACAGCACCTATGCTCTCCATCTGTATGGGGCAAAGTTAGACCCAAATTCCTCCAGGTCAAGCTGATTCACAGCTGAGCAGGAAAGGTGACGTAGAACTGCCCCACATCAGTGATTTCATGTAAGTCATCTGACTGATGTGTGAGGGATTCATCAAAAGAGGGAAATGAATAACTTCCAAAAACACCTTGGAGGACTGGGTTCTCAGATGAAAACATGTGCTAAAAATGTGAGGAACCCAGGAAGAAAAGGCTACATTAGTGCAGCCGCATAGGCATGTGGCTCCTCTGGAAAGAATAAGAATGCTGTGAATTCTGATTGTTTGCTTGACCTTTTTTTTTTTTTTTTAATCCTGTGGTATTTACAGTGCCATGGTAGTCATTCAGCTCTCCTAGCTAACAGCTAGGGAGGTAGATGGAGCTGCCGGGAATCCTGGCATCAGACACTTGGCAGGCACCCTCCTGCTTGAGGCATCCTGCAGGAGGCAGGAGGGCAGCAGACAGCTTGGATGTGTTCCTGTTGGGGAACAGGACCCCAGCAGAGTGAGGATTCCCCCATGCACCTGCCCCACTGACTTCTGGAAGAAGTTCCTCTCAAACATGTGTGGCATTCCCAGGCATCACTCCTATTTCTCTGGGGAAATACTGACCTTGATGGCAGAATGTGGTGTGTTTGAGATGCCGAAGACACCAAACTACTGTTTGCTGGGGTCTCCAGACTGCCAGACTGGCTGCCAGCTTGTTAAACACACACCGATGTGCCATTAGGGAGCTCAAGTGTCATCAGTGTTATAAACCTGAACCTGCAGCTTAATTTAGGGGCTTGTCAGACATATGGTAATGGGCTGGTAAGGCTTGGTGAAAGGTGGCGTTTGCAGACATCTGTACCTTTTAAATCTCTGTATACAATAAAATATTACACATTAGCTTTTGCTCTTGCTGGCAGATTTCTTGTGGGAAGATCTACTTTGGGACTTCAGTAGCACTGAATACTGAGCAAGTGACAGAAATAGGGAGTTTGGAGCAATGTCTCTGCTGGCATAACTCCATTGCAGCCAGAGGGTGAAATCCCAGGCCCTGCTGAGATGCACGGGACTTGTGCCAGGCTTCAGCTGCTGAGAACTCTTTTAGCAACTCATCCTTGATTTTGCTTTGGACTGAAACCTCCCTGTGGATCTTAGCCTAGAGAAACACTTGCATCTTTCACACAGAAGAAAAATGTTCTGCAGCAAGCAAGTGAGCTTGGAAATGATTTAAACTTCATCAGTGGAACCTTTGCTGTAGACATTCTCTGCGGGCTAAATTTGGTTTGTATGGTAGACACAGAGTGGCTCAGAGACACCTCGGTGATGGAAGGGCTCATGCTTTGGCTGCAGTCACAGTTTATTGGACGTGCTCCCTGTTACTCCTGTGAACGGCTGGAGCAAAGTTTTGGTGCTCTCAGTGTACCTCATTCATGCAGTCAGGGCTCATCAACATTTTCTTAAGACCAGGAACCCTAGATATTGACAATGTAGCTTTCTCTTCTTTTTACAATGTATATTGCTGTCCTGGCATCCCGGCTCGTTTTCCAGGCCTATCCATTGTTCCAGGGTATTTTCTGGAAGCTCTTGAGGACGCAGACACACCTGCATCAAAGTCCCCGTGTGCCTGTTTGTGTGAGACTTACAGCCCCAGAAAGGTCAGAGAGCTGCTGCTTCCATTACCCATGGCTGTGACTTGATAACCTTATGGTTCTGAGGTCAAAAATTAAGCAGGAAAAGAGGTGCTAGAAAACCAAAATAAGTTAATAATAATTCTGGTTTCTTTATACATTATAAAGAAGCAGGATGGGGAAAACTCTTTGCTTTGCCGGTCACCTTCACAGCAAACAGGAATCATTCAGTCACTGCTGGATAATACCAAGGGCACTCTCAGTGGCTGGCAATTGGACTGATTAAAAAAATATGAGCAAGATTTTAAGTGTCTCTTTGAGAAACAAACAGAGCAAAATTGTTCATCAGTGGTGGAACAGACACTGTAAACAATGTAGTTAATGAATCTGGAAGGATCTTGTAAGGGAGCAGATGACCAGCTCTGTCTTTCCAGCACAGTCCCAGTCCCTTACAGAAGGAGTTTGTGACCTTGCCTTCCTATCCCACACATCAAGCTTTCTGCAGCTGTGTCTCTTTTTGCATTTGAGAAAACAGGAAATATTTCACCGAATCACAGAATCGATGAAATTGGCTGGTGATCTAGCACAGGTTGCCAAGGTGTGTTCAGTTGGGTTTTGAGTATCCCCATAGAGTGAGATTCCACCACCTTTCTGCACAACTGACTCATTTTTGGGCATCCTCACACTAAAAAAAAAAAAAAAAAAAAAAAAAAAAAAAGTTTTTTTTGTGTTCAGGTGGAATCTGGTGTTTCAGTTCGTGTCTCTCACCCTGTCAGTGAGCACTACTGAGAACAGTCTGCCTCCCTCTTGTCCTCTGTGCTGGGGATGGACCTTGTCAGGTGATCTTGGAAAGCCAGGCAGCTTTTCTGGATGCTGCAATTTCCAGCACCATGCCACGAGCAGATCCCTGAAGAGCCCAAAGTCTCCTCTTCAAAATCAGAGTTGTGGTCTTGCCTATTGTGCTGCTGTCCCCTCTCAGGATCCTGAACTGCACTGTCTCACAGGCACTGGACCACATGCTGATCCACCTTCATGTTTCCAAGCAGTTCTTCCTTGATTCTGAGATCCAGCAGAGCACCCTTATATTAGTTCCTTGATCAGCCACACCAGGGAGTTGCCAGTGTGCTCCTGAACTTGCCTAGATTGCTTGGGCCCCTCCCTGTGCTGTCATTTCTAGTTCAAACCTCTTCCTACCAGCTTCAAAAGAAACCTTGGTAAAAAATAAATCCTCCATCCTGCTGCTGGTCCCTGTGCTCCCTGCTGCAACCCTGGGGCAGCATTTCCAGCTGTGCTGGCTGTGAGGTGCTTTGAGCCCACATCTGGTGTCCTCTGCACCTCTCCAGCTGCTCTGGAGCACCAGCATCTGCCTTCCTGGACAGATGTTCACCTGAAACCATCTCACCAGAGACACGCCACACAAGTGTTCCTGGTGAAGTGTTTTAGTGTTTTCTGCTTTTCAGCTAACCACACTTGTGACCTCCTTTCTGCTCAAGGCTTCTCATAATGTGAATAAACTTTCTTAACTGGTGGTTTTGTTGGGTTTTTTTTGTTTGTTTTTGTTTTTTTTTCTTGAAAAATTGAAGGGTTCTCCTCAAATCTATTGTGCTTGGGGCTGACAACACAGGATACAAAATTATTCTTTCCAAGGGCTCTAAATAGATGTGGCAGACAAAATGAAGACATGAAGGCAGAAAAACCACCTATGTATGAAAAAATGTTACCAGTTCTAAATCAAGATAAAAGTATTTTTGTCCAACCTTTGCCAGATACACTGTCATTCCTAGAGTTTGGTTTGAAATCCTTCCCAAGTGACTAAATTAAAGCCATTCATGTACTGAAATACAGCTGGTGACTCTGAAAGTTTTAGTGCTACCGTGTTATAGATCCCAGCAGGAGATAGGCCCCTGAGGGAGTCTGTCACTTCCCTCATCGGCACTCATTGAAGGATTCAGTACAGAAGTGGATTAAGCTCTTGGGGGCCTTTAAGCAAACTCTCAGATTCCTGCAGTATATTTCATTCTGAGCCCTGAGAGGCACCCAGCAAGGCTGCTCTGCTGCCTACACACAAATATTGCTCAAAATTCCTTGGGCTGGAGCTCTTGTGTGGCCAGGCATTTCACAACTGCTGTCATCTATGGATTTCTGCTCACACAAATAGAAAGCCCAGCTAGCTGGGTTTGGCTCTGACAAGGAGCAGCAGTGCACATACACTGCTCCGCGACCCTTTCTAAAGGGGAAAGCTGAATTACAGCTGTTTGGGCTGTTCTGTGGCACAGAGCTATTCCCTTGGGACCTGCCAGCCAAAGATGTCACAATGCCTGTGGGGGCTTGTCCACCACCTCGATGGCTTCCTGCCTGGACAAGCTCCCTTCCCTCGTATTTTACACCCTGCCTGCAGCCAAACTCAAGGGAGTAATGCCTCTTCTCAAGAAGCTGCTGGCAGAATTCAGGTGCTTTGAAGCCTTTTTGGTGTTCATCAGGATTTAGACTCAAATTTTAAGCACAGGAAAGCTTAAAGCAGGCTACTGCACAACACCTGGCTTTCCCTACATGCCTGGAGCACTCGGTCCCAGGGTCAGAATGATGTGGTGCAGCCCTGCCAAACCCTGAGGTCACCACAGCCCCAACAGCCTTTTCTGCTTGTTGGAAACCAACATCAAATCTCTTCCGGAAACCAAAAAAACTAACGCACAAATATTTTTTTCTTTTTTTTTCCAGTGAAGGAAGGGCAGAACTGCGGGGAAATCGCCCTCCGGGAAACCTGTCACAACGCTCCTCTCAGCGTTACAGCCGGGGCTTAAAATGGCGCGGAAGGGCAGCGAACCGCTCCCTTACTCCGCTGTGCCGCACCAGCTGCCCTCGGGGCGCCGCGGGGCTGTTGCCCGGGGCGAAGTCAGTCGGTGGGCGATGGGGTGAGGGGAGGCAGAGCGACCGGACGAAGCACACCCGACTCGACAAGCCCGACCCGGCAGCGGCAGCGCCCCGAGAAGGAGAAGATGGCGGCAGCAGCGTTGGCCAATCGCCGCGCGGCGCCGGCTCGCGCCCGCCCGTTACCCAGTCCCGGCGCTCCGCGTGCCCCGGACGGTTCCATTCGCCGCAATCGCCCCCTCCCGGCACCCGGGTTGGTGGCGCCCGGCTGGTATAAAGCGGAGCGCGGCGCACGTGCGCTTCTCAGTGCCGGCGGGAGAGGGAGGCGGGGTGGGAGCTGTGCGGGTGGTGTCGGTGTGGAGAGGGAGCGGTGGGGGTCGGGCGTGCCGCACAGTCACCGCACAGCCCCTCGGTGCTCGTGTCCCCGTCCCCTGTGAGGGTCGCCGGTGCCCCCCTGCCCGGCGCCGCGCTGCTTCTGCTCCCCCGCGGGATGCGGGCTCGGCCCGCCCCGCTAGCCCTGACCCCCGCGCCGGCCGCAGCATGAGCGCGGCGAGCGACACGTATTTCCTTATAAAAGACATAAAACCCGGACTGAAAAACTTAAATGTCATCTTTATTGTGCTGGAGATCGGTAAGTGGCGCCCGGCACGCCCCACCCCCGGGCCGCCCACGCGTGTCACGGCGGGCGGGGTGGGGGGGCCGGCGGCGCCGTGCCCCCCTGAGCCGCGCTTCTCCCCGCAGGGCGAGTCACCAAGACGAAGGACGGGCACGAGGTGAGGTCCTGCAAGGTGGCGGACAAGACGGGCAGCATCACCATCTGCGTGTGGGACGAGATCGGCGGCCTCATCCAGCCGGGGGACATCATCCGCCTGACCAAAGGGTGCGTACGGGGCCGGGCCGCGCTGCCCTTTGTCACCCGCGGGGCCCCTCCAGGGCCGCGGGGGACACGGCCGCCGCCTCCCACCCGCTCCCTGTAACCCAGCCAGCGCCCTGAGGTCACTTGCCAAATTAAAGCCACCTTTCCCAGGCCAGAACATGCCTAGCGTGAGCGTACAGGCTAGGAGGGGCTTGGGTTTGTAACACGGAGGTGGTGGTGGTGAAGAGATTTGTGTTGGCTTTAAAAAGCTCCCGAGGAAAATACTTCTGAGGCAGGGGGGAATGCAACAGTCAGTCCTGGCCTGTAAATCAAGCAGGGGAAGTCCAAAGCATGTTCTTATTTTCACAGCTAATTCTTTACTCTGGCAGTCGGCTCCTTAATGAAAGGTGAGGATGATTACATATCACTCAGAAAAGTTGCTTTTCGTTGGAATGATGTAACAAAAGTGACTGGCAGAGGAGACCCTTTTGAGTTTCACTATAAAAATGCATTCTAGGGCTACACTGTAGAATGTGTTAATTTGTTTCAGTGCAAATAGTTCCTCAGAGGTCATTGATCAAAAAAAGAAACAAACCCAACCTCCAAACTTGTTGTGGGAATGTTAAGAGTCAATCTGAAAATCATTTTCTGTGTTACTTAAATTGTCACTAGCAAAGTCATAGTGAGTTTCATTTGAGTTCTTCATGCCAGTTAGGTTGCACTTTTAGAAATCCATGACACTGATCCTTTGGCCTGTGGCACTCTGGGATCTGCAGTGTGTATAAGGTCCTCTTAATTTGTTTTTATCAAAAAGTAGGTGAAAGGCAACTCGGACTGCTAACTGAGCTGCTCTTAAGTTGTTCAGATGAGTGTAATTCTCAGTTCTGGACTGAAATTGCATGACCCTTGCCACCAAAACTACAGCTGCTTCCTCCTATGCAAATGTCCTTTTACATGAAATGGGCTGACTCCTCAGCAGAGGTGGTTCTGGGGAAGGCTGCTTGCGTGGAGAGCACGTGGAGCTCAGGGATGGGTGGAACTAAACCAGAGCTCTGGGCCAGCACAAAGCCCCGTGTGTAGATGACATTGAAACAAATTAAGAGTGATACTGTTCAGCTGCATTACTGTACTCCCTTCTGTGGCTGCCTTACTGTAACTGCTCTGGTGCTCCTGTGCAACGAGTCATGGCATCCTTTAATCTAAAAAACTGAGCTTGGCTTGTGTGTATTAAATTTATGAGCTGACATCACTGTTTCTGGTGGGTGGCAAAGTCATGCCTTCATTTACATGAATTGCATGCTGCCTTAGGACTGCGGAGGGAGTGAAATGGCAAAAGCTAAATCCATTCTGGTTTGGCTCTCATCTTCAGAAGAATGTCCTCAGGCTGGCATACAGGGCTCTCCAAACACAATTTTATATTTAAATACAATTGAGTGTTGATGTTGCCATTTGCAAGGCAGGTACATTTCAGCTCTGTAGGCTAATCTGGCCTCATAGTGCAGGATGCCCTCTGATACAAGCAGAAAAGCTTACACGGGCTCCACGAGTAAACATGCCTTTTTTCTGCCCCTTGCTGAATTTTCAAGCTGCAGATGCATTCCTCTGCAAAAGCAGACACTGTTGCTTACTTTTGTAATTTGGTGAACCCATTTACAGGACACTGATGCACTTAATATTTCTAAATTTGAAATTAGTGCTGGAGTTTAGTGTTTTATGGCCAGCTCTTTTTGACATAAAAACCAGTCCTTGCACATGTGGAATAACTTTGTGCTGGAGGTTGTTAGTCACATGGTTTGCAGGGTCTTTTCCCAGTAAATGCATGTTTGACTTACATTTATTGTTTGGTAGCTCTTTTCCTTTATTTTCTGCCACAAGACTGCCTGACTAGCTGGTTATTAAAGGTTAAGCAGTGAGGGAATCTTTAAAGTGAATCTAGGAAGTGAAGAGCACTAATCCTTGTTCTGGATGGAAAGCTCCCAAGATAGTATCTGCAGTTTCAGTGCCTGTGCTTTCCTGCTGAAGTACAGAGAGGGTTATCACTGCACTGGCAGTGCTGTCCTCTCCTGCCAGCCTGACTCCTCCCTGGTGCCTCTTCAGGGCCCTGCGTGTGGCCGGATGTCTCCCAGCCTCAGCAGATAAGGCAAAGGGCAAGAGGCAGGTTTGTTCTCTGTTCCAGAGATACACCCGGAGCATAAGGAAGTGGTGACTTGTCCAGAGTGGTGACTCCTGTGAGTGCAGTTGCTGAGGCTCCCTGTTCCTGGGCGAGAAGACACGCCCATTCTTTTTAACTCCCTTGCACTGTGCCTGTGTTTCTGGTCTGTGCTTTACTCGTTCTCTACACATGCGTGATGCCCCTCACTGAAGGGAACAATTACACAGAAGGTTTTGTATGGCTCAGATTTCAGTGCTTCAAGTCAAGTGCCACCATAAAGAATAGAGTGCACTCACCCTGTCTTTGTGAGGGAACATTCCTGCAATCAGAAACCGATTTCAGCATGTTTCTATACATCACTTGGAGTTTGATGGCCAAACTTGTGCCTTTAAAAAACCCAGTCTGGTTTCCTATATCAGGAATGGAAGCACTTTTGATCATACTGCTACATTTAGTAGCAGTAGCTGTTCTCCAGCAAGCAGTGGTGATTCTTCATGGCTCCTGCTGAAAGCAGAACTGAGAGTTGTCACCAAGTATAACGCAGATACTGCTTTTGGCAAAATGCCTTTTCGCTGCAGGACAAGTCATAAGGGTTGCTCCAGTCTACAAAAGAGCATCCAATCTCAAAATAATTGGCTGCTTTCCTGGAATTGTCAAAGGAGTCTGCTGAGCTTCCGGTACCTTTTGCTAGAAGTAGTACATGGGGATCTATAAACAATTGGTGTTGGTGACTTTGGGGTCCCTGGGAATTTTTTTGGTCCATGCTTGTGTGTAATACTTGTTAGCTTCCTGGAAGATAGTATCCCTCCACTTCCTCTGTCAGCTCATTCACTAAGAAACTGCTTCACTTCTCCTTTCTGTGGCCAGGTACGCCTCTCTGTGGAAAGGATGCCTGACACTTTACACGGGACGAGGAGGGGAGCTGCATAAAATTGGGGAGTAAGTATTGTGTGCTCATACCTCTCAGCAGAGTGCCACGGTAAGTATGAGACCTGGTAGCTCTTAGGAAACGGCATTCAGGGAGCAAAAGTGTGTTCTCAGTCGTGGATGTAATGAGCTCTGACCCTGTCTGAGCTGTAGGTGCTTTGAGGACAATCAGCCTGCATCATTGGCACAGGTCTAGGAGGAGGAAATGTGTAAATGACAACCTGCTTTGGTTACCTAGGCCTTATCTTGATTAACCGCTTCATTTTGGTGGAAGCCTTTTGTATGTGTGTCATCCTTGAGGGACAGGCAATGCAGAGAAGGAAGAGCAAGGTCACTGCAGTGAATCATATCCAAGCAGAAACAAGCCTCATTAAACCTGCTTTAAACTGCCCACGGACTGGGGCAACAGCTCCTGCCTGAGAACAAACATGAGTAACATACTTGAGCAATAGAAAAAATAGCAACCTTTTCTAACCAGAGGAGTACTTCCACTGTTGCACAGTGCTGTGGGAAACCTTGCAGTCATCAGGGAAGTGGGGCTCTGGGGTTGCTACATATCCTCCTGTATGGTTCAGAATGCCCAGTGTTCAGATGGATTTACACAAAAAAAATCTACAGATTGTCTTGTACAAAATCCATTACCTCAGAAGTGTTACCCAGCTGACTTCTCTCCAACAGGCTGGAGTGATGAGAGTCCTTATCTGAGTTGTACCTCTCAGCAGCAGGTGGGAGCTCCACTTGTGTTTAACCATTCCAAGCAGTGTAATGATCCAGCTCTTTCTTCCTTTCTGCCATAATTTCCATGTTGTGATTTGATGGGCCTATTCTGCCATAGTCCCCTCGAGTGGAAAAGGATGGAAGCATCCTTTTCATTCCAATTTCATTGCCTGTGTTGGGCTCCTCTCTGCTATTATTGTTAATGGGGCACTGCATAGTATGGGAGCGTGTGGGAGTGAGTTTTCTCTAGAGGTGTAATGCAGTCCCTGTCTGGGAGCAGGCTGGGTGACTCAGTGCCTCAGGTGACCTTGTGAGTGGGTGCTGGACAAGATTATGCAGCTGGAAGAGAGACAAAGGGAGCCCTTTCATCACCTTTTGTTTTATTTAGGCCAGTTTACCTTCTTGATTAAATGAGTGCTTGCCTCTGCTTGATTGAAATGTCCTCACCAGGAAGATGTGGCAGCCTCACCACAAGCCTATAAAGGGATCAAAGAGCCTTTTAATACCTACAGATATTTTCTAAACAGTGGGGTCTGCATAAATTACTTCTAGACGATGGGATGTCAAGAATATATGCTCTGTGAATTGTGGAGTTGAGAACTCTGTTAAAAAAATGGCTTTAGAACTTCCTAATAATTCTAATTTCTTCCCAGGTTCTGCATGGTGTACTCAGAAGTGCCAAACTACAGCGAACCCAACTCAGAACACGTTGGGCAGAACAAACTGGTATGTTAAACTTGTCTGGGGCTTCTGGCCTAAAGTGCTCTTTGTTCTGAATATTTCACACTAGGTTGTGATCAGATGTGACTCTTCTTGAAAAAGGGACTGAGTGATATATACCTAGAAATTAGCCAATAATTGAAGTAGGAGATAAATTACATGTGTAGCCACTGTAAAAACACAGAGGGGAAAAAAATCAGCCCCTTTCTGTAAAAGTGTGAATTTTCCTACTCTGATCTGTGTCTTTTTTTTTTTTTTTTTTTTTTTTTACACCTTTCTCTAAAGGCACAGGGTGAACAGAATAGTATTTCTGCATCAAGTGGTATGGGTACTTGTACTTTTGGGCCATTGGGTAAGTTTTTTTTCAGTTTGTAGAAGTGAAAAAATGAGAAACACTTAATGGGAATAGAAATTTATTTCAAGGGTTCTCCATTCTTGGGATGAAAAAGTGTACTAGGCTCTAAAAAGTCATTCAGGCTGGGGCCAGAACCTCAAGCATGTAAGCATGAACATCTCCTGAAAATGTTTTTAGGATTTCTCCTGTAGGAGAGAGGAGGAGATTAGAATATTTGTGGTGCCTGTATCACATAAGGGGTCTTGACTAATCTTAAATTGTTGTGATGCTTTTGCAAAGTTTTTGCTGCACTTGAAATTCTGCTTTTTTTCAACTTCCTGGGACATGGGCTTTAAAAATTACTTCAAGTCTTGCTAGACACCATGGCTTTCCTGCCTGGTTAGCTCACAAAAATGGATGTGGTGGTAATCTGAATTCCAGTATTTTACTTATTCAGATCATTTTGTGCTGTATTTAAACATAGAATCTTAAATATGAAAATGCTTCAAGGCTTTGAGTAGGTGTAAACTGAGGGAACCTTGGTTCTGGCCTGCCTACACGATGCCCATACTCAGTAGCTGGTGTTATACAGCTGTTATTGTGAGCCTTCTTGCTTTAGTTGAGAAAGGGATGGAGGGAAGGTAGTTTGGGAGGGGAAAGGTAAGCTGTGATTTGGGGTCTTGCACTGCCAGAGAGGCTTTTCCTTCTGGTCTTCAGGGTTTGGTGTTTACTGCAAATCCATGTATTCCCTGTGGATAAACTTATGTAAGGAATCGGTGATTTCAAGCCATGGAACTCGTGATAACGGTTTTTCTGTCTTTTTAGGAAATGGTTTACAAACTGGACCTGAAGCAAGTGGATTTCCATTCACGTATAACCACGGCCACATTTATGCAGGTAGTGGGAGAGGCAATGGACGAGGACCTGTAAACCCAGCACCAGCTAATAGTGTTCAGCCTCTTCCCCCTGCCGTCAGTAACGGGAGGGACCCACGCAGGGCCTTTAAAAGATGACTATGCCAAATGTGGTTGTACAGCTTGCTTAAACTCTACACTCTACTTGAACACTTACTGCACTTTTATTTATAGTTAACTGTGAACCAGTTTGTCCTTTGGTTTGTTTATTTTTTTACCTTTTTGGTGTATGGAGCAAACTTGATGTGATCTATTTCTTGTTTTGCATCAGGGAAGCACAGTGAGTCTTCCCCGTACATAAAGGGGGTAGGGGGAGAAGGTGGATACGAGGAAGTAAGGGTCAGAGGTGAAAATGTCTCAATTAAAACTCAGTGCCCTTTGCTGAACAGAAGAAAATTTCAGTTACATACATGTATTTCTGTTGGTCAGCCATGTAGCCTTAATAGGTCTACTCTGTCCTGTGCACGCATGTGTTGACTTCCGTTAGGGATAATGGGAGCTCTTCGTATGGGAAGAGAAATGAAGGGAAGAGCAAAAGCGCTCTGGTGAGCTAGGTGTCCTGGGAATGAATATGGCTTGTCAAGCAATAAGTGTAAGGAAATGGTGGTGCCAGACCTAGTGGTGTCTCTGGAATCGGGGAATGGATAGCTTGGATCAAAGCTGAAGATGTGGTGAGTGTCACGAAGCTTGACTGTGATTCCAGAAAGGTGTACACGACTTGAAAAATTCCCTCTAAATACCATTATCACTGTCAAGGAAAGTGACACTGATTTTTGCTTTGGATAGAAGCTTGGATATTCGTTCTTGCTTTGCATGAGATAGCAGAATAGGAAGATCTAAATTCAGACAGTGTTGGGGAATATGCTTTTTGTAGCCTTTCTTCGTGTAAAAGCCCAAGGTTACTTTGCAGGAGCCTGAATTTCCAGGAGTGGACTGTTCTCAAATGCTGCATTACCCATCTCTTCAATGAGTCTGCCTACTCCTCCTTCCTTCATTCACTTTTCCAAATAAATTATGTATTAGATGAAGCTGTATTTGTGGATTGCAGAGGTACTGGCCAAGCACACAGCTGCACTTGTGATGCCGTTAAGCTTTCCTTCCTCTGTTTTATATGAAACATGAATTATCCCTTGAAGAGCCCTCTCCATATCCTGGGGGCCAAATAGCTGGTTTTATTTCTGAGATCACAAATGCCTTGACTCTAGATGAGAGTCCAGTGCCATATTTCAGATCAGGTTCAAAAGCAGCTCGGAAACTGAGGTGTCATACTGGATTCATCTGTTTAACTCTTCTTAACTGACCTCTCAAATAAAAAAATTGCACTAACCACATCAAAAACAAATCTAACTTTCTTTCTGTCAAGCCATAAAGACTTCATGACAAAAGGCTGTTTCTGGATTGCGAGTTGTCTCTGTGATCATTCATGTTCTTTGAATCTACCGATGTGTTACTAATGTTTACAAGTTGTTTACATTTGATACTTCTTGCTTTTGGTACTCTATCATGATCTGTTGAAAATTGCTTCTAATTGGTGCAAGTTCCCTGCCTGGTGTGAAATGAATTGAACTTTGTTTGAAAAGCAAGCATCAGCAACAACAGAGTGCTGAAGGGAGGTTGAGAGAGACCTGTGTGCCCAGACACCTGAGGGTTGTTTGTCTCTACTCTGGTAAAGTGCTTTCCTGGTACTTCCAGGTGGAACTAGTGAAACTTGTTTTGGACACAAGAGGGTGGCATGCCTCAGGAGATGCCCTCTGCATGCTGCTGTGGAAGAATACTGCTCAGTGGTGAAGCAAAAGCAGGCATTTCTGGGGAAATGGTGTAAGGAGGCGATGTGTAACTCAGGGACTTTAAATTGCATACTTGTTTAAATAAATGTGATGTATAGTCTAGATGCATGGACAACCTTCTTCTGCGGTGTTGCTCTAAGACATTTGATATGTGAGGAGGAAGCCAAGAGGACTTCTAAACCCAGGAAGTATCTGTGACGTGTTCCAGAGGTACATAAGGTGTAAGTATGGTGTGAGAGCCATGCTGCCCAGTCAGTAGTAACAGTGCAGGTGATGGCATGGTGGGGTCTTGGTGTTCATTGGAGTGAGTATCTCCAGTGTGGATCTCAAGTTCTGGTGGTCTTAACTTCTCTGTGGCATAAAGAAGTTAAAATCAAGGGCAGCCCTGTGTTAGTGTGTGCTGAGGTGCCTGATGTTTGTAGCTCTGCATCTGAGCTTTTATTAAGCTAATAAACAGAATACTTGTTCACAAATTCCAAGTAAAAAGTGATATGGTTAATGCTAATAAGAGGCATGAGAGTAAAACCCTTCAGTCAAGTGGATGATTGATGTGCAGTTGGGAGGAAAAAAGCAAGAGACTGGTCTTCACATTCTCAAGGTTAGTAGCATTCCTGCTTTCCTGTTTCTTACATAAAACTATTGCAGTTTATTAATAAATTTTTACTTCTTTGCAGGGGAAATCTGTGCCCTGAAATGGACATGGACTTAAATATAATTTATCAAGGTCCTCTGATCTTCCACTGAACCTGTGACAAAGTTGTTTCCCTCAGAGGTATCAGTGTCAAGATAGTGAGCTCTCAGCTTGCAGAGGAATCTGGGAGCCTTACAGCTGTTGGGATCATACCACCTCGGTTCACAGAGACACACACACACATCTCTGTGCAAACAAGCAGTTGTGAATTCTAAGGCAGTTCCTCAGTGCTCAGTGATGAGGTCAGGGAGTCTCTTCACAGAGAAGAGACCTGTTAAGGGTTAGGCTGCACTTAAGGTAGTCTCATTCTGGATAACACAGATTTCCAAACGACAAAAGACACTGGAAGGTGTTCATGTACCCAGACACAAACTGCACAGTGCTGAAGTGCTGCTGAGTAGTCCCCATACACTTTAATCACAAGATGCCCTGTTCTCATCACCTGACAACAGCTCCCCCTCTCCTGCCTGCCCCAGCACAAGGACTGATGGCAGAGTGGAAAGAGTTCTGCTGTGTTTCTGCTGCCATCTGTTTTTTCTGTCCATCCTCTGCATGAATCACCTTGATCTGAAAGTGGCAAAGCAGCCCTGTACTGTAAAATACTTCATAGATTTGGATGCAGGGGAAAGTCATACACCCCATGCCCACAGTGAAAATTGGGAAGGTTCTATAAGAACAAATAGAAACGCAGAACCTGAAATCCAATCTGCCTTCACAACTTGTTTATTTGGCTTTGGCCTTAACTTGAAACTGGCATGGTGCAGTCCTGTGCTCTCCAAATAATGCTGCTCTTTAGCATCACAAATCCCAGGAAGGGTGTCTGCAGTGAGTGCTGCTTCTGCAAAGCCGTGATGGGTGGTACAAAACGCCTTTTCTACCTCAGTGCAGTGTCTGCACAGCCAACCCCCTTAGCAGCACTGCAGGGCTGCCCACCGTGTTCCCTGGACAGGAGAGTGCTCAGGAGAGCGGTGCCGTTCCCTGAAACCCCTTTTGTTTTTCATTGAGCCCTGTGTTTTGTAATTGACCTGGCTGCAATAGCCATCTTCTGTAGCTCATGTACGTACTCCTAAAACTAGGGATCTTTGCCCCACTATAAGGCAGTTTTCTTCAGAAGCTCCTGAAGTGCTTTTATAGGACTAGGAATTAGTAGAAGCAATGGCGTTTGGAGTGTTTCTGGGGAAGTCTCCTGGGCTCCTTCATGGCCCATGTGTTTTCACCTGCCAGGTTGTTCCCTTAATTCTCTAATGCTTGTAGGTGTGCCCAGTCAAACATGCTCTTTGTCCTCAAGCCCTGAGCCAAGCAGTTGTTTGCACTGCATGGTGGTGTCCAGCGGTGCTTTCCCACGGCATCCCGGGAGGTGCCTTGCTGTCTCCCTGCAGCCCTTGCTGCCAGCTGGCTCAGGAACTGCAGTCAGGGAATTTGGGGAATTGCATGCACCTGTGCATGCTCCTGGGGAGGCTGCAGGGCTGTGACTGCCCAGCCCGGACCTGCTGAGCTGTGTTAATGACTGCAGTGGAGCTTCCCCCAGCCAGGTCTGCCCCTGACTGCAGTGCTGCTGGGTGAGCCTGGCCCTGCTGCTGAGCAGCACAGGGGCCCCAGTGTCCCAGGAATTCATTGAGATGCTCTTTCTGTCTTCAGCCTTTGTCCTACTGAGGCCTTTATTCTTGCTTCCCGAGTATGTGAAATTGTTATGGCTCTTTATGGGGATTCTGCCTTCTAATTTATCCTGTGATGAATATGTGTGTGTGTGTGTGTGACTGGGATGATAAGATTAATCCTAAACAAGCTGTTGATTAAACTGGTGGAGTTCAAAGGGATTAGGAAAAAGTTTGGAAGTGACTAAGAGGAACTCTTAAGGACTTCATTCTTCATTTAGGTTTTTAATTTCTCTAAATTGCTGGTTTTTTGGTTTTTTTTTTTTTTTTGGTTTTTGTTTTGGTTTTTTTTGTTTGTTTGTTTGTTTGTTTTTCTCATAAAGAAAACAATGCACTTGTAATAGCTTCATCTAAAACTGCCCTCCCATACCCCCTGCTGATAAAGACTGGATTTTTACATGTCCTAGCAAGTAAGATTAGGGAAGGAAGAAAACATCAGGATGTAGCTCAGAGAAGAAAACTCTTGTACTCTAAACGTAGCTTCAGAGTTAAATGTTTCCTTATACAAGTTGAAATGGGATGGTTTTGGCTGGGTAGAGTGGATTGTACGGCTGACTGGCTGCTCCATGTTTAATAAATTTGCATATAAAAGACAAAATTGGCTTAATACACCATCAGCTGTGACTCCATGGAAGTGTAGTTGCATGTTGGTGGTAGTGTGTCAGCAGAGCCCTCTACCAAGCTTCTTTGGGTTTGTGTCCAGAGGATGGAATGGCTTTGCAAACTGCTGGACAGCTATTTGGGAAATATGGAACCATGCTTGTCCACCCCGTGTCCCATGGGGCTCACTGGGAGATTGCACTGACTTCAAGGACAATTTGGAACAGGTCCTATGCAGGCAGTAGTTTCTCAGTTGTAAAACTGGGATAAAGTTGTGCAGATCTGTCAGATGCTAAATTTGTAATTTATGGTGTGGAGAAGCTGAAAGCCCCAGCCAATATGCAGAGTTCTTTCTAAATCAGGACACTTTTACAAATATATATTTCTAAGCCTGGATCCTCTGTAATTAGGTAACTGGACTTGCCCGTTTGGGTTTGCGCTGCCTTTTTTTTTTTTTTTTTTTTTTCCCCCCAGGCCTGCCAAGTGCTGCATTTCTGTGCCCAAAACTGCAAGTGACCTGTCAGTGCAGCTGGGAGGAGCTGCTTTCCTGGGCCCTGCCAGCTGGGGCAGGGGTGGGGGAGCCCCCAAATCAGGATGGCTGGGGGATGCCAAGGCAAGGCCTGCAGCAGAAGGGCTGGTGGGGCCCTGCAGGGCTCTGGTGGCTTCTGGTACCTGTGTTGTGGGGAAATTTTTGAAAGGGCTGGACAGTAACTGTCAGAGTGGCTTGGGAAGGGGGGCAGTTGGTTCTGGTGTGGGACAAGATGAAGATGCATGAAATGATCTCTAGCTGGCTCCACCATTCTTTTCGATGATTTATACATTAGGTTAATTTTTGTAATTTTCTTCTTCCTAGCTTGATTAATACTAAATTTAATTTTCTATAATCAACTTGAGCATGTAACTTGGAGAGATGAGGTTTAGGCTGATTGCAGTAAAAATCTACCTATCCAGCCTAGCCTGAATAAAGCAAAACTATTTTTATCTCTAAATTATGCAATATTTTCATGGAGCTCTGCAGCTTACTTATTTAACCTTTGAAAGGAGTGCTCTATTTTTTCAGATCACCTAATGCAAACTTTGCAGATGGGTTTTTTAATTATGAGAGACCCACCTGCATGCCATCAACCAAATTATTAGTGAGGCAGAGAAGGATAACCAATAGTGCTGCCAGACTTAAGGTGAATATGAAAAATGTTTAAATGCCGAGAACAGAAGTTGCCAAGAAATAAGTTTAAACACCAGGTGCTGAAGGAACAAATTAATATTACTTACTTTATTTTTAGAAATAGTGAGTTGAGGCCTGATGGAAATAGATATTTCTATGTGCAGCAGCAGTTCTTGGCTATGGAATAGGACCAACAAAATCAACACAACTTTCTTTTAGAATAAAATAAAATATCTATTTTAGTTTAAGAAAGCCTTAGGTAGGGAGAGAAAGAGAACTTCATAAACTCTCTACTATTTTTAAGTCTCTGGTGAGCTGTTGTGCTGTTGCTTATCAGAGCTGTCTGTCATGTGGGTTGGGATGACCTTGAAGCAAGAAACTTCTGTGAAAAAGCCATTCTTGCAAGTGTTTCCCTGGAATGCCCAGTCTGGTTTCATTTTGGCTGTGCGTTACTGATGGCAGGGCCCATTGCTAGGGACAGTGAGTCTAAATGTTATTGCTAAGCTTATTTTCCCCAGTAGTATGGGGAATCAGAGGTAATTTCTAGAGGAAGTGGGACCCAAAACATCACTAAGTCAGTATCACGAAGCCAATTAGAAGGATATGTCAGCTCAGGAAAACTGCTGCAATTTGCTTCCTGTAGTCTTTTTTGCCAGGTGGATTTGCAGAAGCTCACTGTGCAACTTCATCAGTGCTGGACCTGAAGGCATGAGTTGCAAAATTCTGGGTTTTTCTAGTAGATGTAAATGTCTGGAAGCCACACTAGAAAAAAAGGTGCATTGATCATGGTTGTTCTCTTGGATGTCTGGTGACTGGGAAACAAGAACTGATAGTAGGTCTGTAATTACCTTGTGGTTTTGGGGATGTGCTTCAGCGGCCTGTTGTCACTGGGCTAGTTGTGATTTAGTTTGGGTGCTGTGAACAAATGGCTCCTTCTATGGCTGTGGCTGCTTTGGTGGCCGAAGCTGGTGAGGCTTCTTCTTCAGTCCGGGCACACAGGTGGCCCCTGAGGAATTAGCTTAAGGGATTAGCTTCAGGTGCTGTGTGCAGGCTGTGATCAGAACTAACAGCCTGTCAGAGGGTCCAGCTGTCAGCGGGGTGATGCACAGGAGGAGGTCTCCACAGGACAGTATTTTTAGCTACCATGGGTTACCTCATCTCCCAGAAATATTTGGTTCGCTCAGGATACAAGGCCTTTGGGGTTTTTTTGTTTGTTTGTTTCTTGTAAACTTGAGAGCTGCTTGCTGTGCAGCTGTGTGGTTTCTTTGACTGTCTTCTCTTTTACCTGTCCTGAGAAAACCTTCTCAGTGGAAGCACTCCCCTGCTGTCCTGCCGAGCCTTCCCCTGCCTGTTGTTACCTTGCCCTGTGAGCACTTGCACTGCTGCTCCTGCTGGTGCTCGACCTCTCCTCGTTTGTCCCTTAGTGTGTTACTACTCCTTGGGTGTTTGGCAGGTCTGTCTCATTATTTCTACTTGTTCCAGCTTCTTTCTGTATTACCAAAGTAATTTGCAGCCCTGCCCAATTAGAGCCCCTGTTTCCCTCCCCAGCCGGGTGTGATATTGCCTGCTCTCAAGAATAACCATGATCTTCCTGCAGTCCCATTGATGGAATCCACTGGGGCTGGAGAAGGCATTTCATGCATCACTGTAACAAGTTGTTCACAGCTCCCCATGTGCTCGGCTTCAAATGCAGCCTTTCAAAAGACTTTGATAAAGAAGAAAGGACCGTTTTTTTTCCCTGACTGCTGCAAATGAAAAAGCTTCTCACTTGGGAGTCGTGGGTCATATTTATGGAAATGGGAAGAGCAGTTGCAATATTTATGGCAGTTACAGAAGCACTTGAATCTATATTTTATTGATATGTATTTACGTGCCCACAGAAATCTTATTGCACGCTAGTTGAGAGAACTTTATTTAGATTTAGTATTTTGAAGTCATTTTTTAGTGCTTCTTTATTATCCATGGAGTGCGAGGTCCAATATTTCAAGTAGGACTGTCACCAAACAGCCGGAGGTTTTTAAAAGATTTTTATTTTACATAAAGATAAATGTTGAAGCCACATTTTTCAGAGGCACCATCTGTTCTGTGTTGACCTTAATTTTCTGGATGAGTGCTTTTCTTCAAACAGTTTAAGTCTTGTCTACATTTCATTTGGTTGGGAGTGTTTAGGTTATTTGTTGAACAGGAAATCAGATATTCAGAATGCAAACACACCATTACGTTGCAAATTATTCCCTTTGTATAATTTAGCAAACTGCTTCTTAAATACTCTGCAGACTTGCTGGGGTAGCTCTGTGTCTCTGGCATCTGGTGGGTTGGCCCTGTGTGGAGCTGGATTTCTTTGGAATGTCACCATCATGCCTTGCACTGGGCAATGAGGTGCACAACACCGAGGGAGAACGGCTGAGTAGCTTTTTAATAGATAATTTCTGGGAGTGAGGGTTGGGTAAGGATTTGTTGGTTGGCTTTGTGGCCTTGGAAGGATTTGCTGTCCAACAGACAACAATATTTGCTCCTACTAAAAGGCAGCACTAAAATAGCTGTTTGACTACATATGCATCGTTCCCACAGGGCAACACTCCCCTTTCTCTCTTCAAATTCTTCCTGCTTCCATGTCTTCAGCTGAAATAGGTTTATAATTTTTTTTTGCCTTCCTTTACCTCCAGCCTTGCTCTGTGCCTTGTCTGAACTCCTGTGGCTCCAGCGGTTCAGCTGTTTATTACTCTGCCACTTTCAAGGGCTTTCAGGACCCTGCCTGTCTGTTCCTTCTCTTCTGTATCAGCTCCCTGCCCTGCCCTACCCAAAGCTTGTCCATTGTCGTAAAACTTCTTGTCACTGCCTGTCACTGTCCCTTGCAGGGGGCTGCAGCCCTAGCCTGTCCAGCTGGATGTCAGGTGTTCACTATTGATATGTGCTAGATCTGGGCTAACTCTGGCCTGCAGTAGCAACTATTTTAGAGACAGAATGTACTCTTGGCAGAGGTACTAATGTCTTTGTGGCTTTGGATGGGAGGTGAGACCATAATCCTGCTCTTACGTGGTTTTTTAGTTTTAATTTAGCATCTCCTTTTTCCCCTGCAAAATGCAGAGAGATGGTGAGACTTTTTTTCCCCTCAGAGTATGGATTTGGAAGTAAAACTCCTGATGTGGTAGAAAAAGTGTTACAATATAAATTTTTTGTCTGTGTGTGCTTCAAGAAATCCCCAGAGGGGAAAGCTGTAAGGACTGCACTCTTTTAAATTAACCAGCTGGTTTCTTTACAACTCTGCTATGTAAGTGCCTAGTAAAGCTCATTTCAAGGAGGTGCAAAGATATGGGAGGAAAGAGCTGAACAAACAACACAATATCAGCTTAAACCAAGGCTGAGCTGAACACCAAAGCCTGGAGTCTGTCTCACCAGGCTGGCTGCTTTTTGGAAATACCTGTTCTTACACCAATTTTTGAGGCAAGTGATGAAGAGGGAGGCAGAAGGAGTGGCTGCTGGGCTGTGGCTTGTGCTAGTGGCTGTTTGGCATCCCAAAAACCACATAGTGCTCTGGTGCTGGAACTTAGAAGGTTTTAAATGTTCATGTGGTACGTGAGGCCCTTTGGAGAAAGGCAGCGTGTAGCCAGGTTGTTGCCGACAATTGTTGTCTTATTGCAAAGGTTTCATATCTTCTTGGTGATTTCTCATGGGCAGCTCCTCACAGCACTGACTCCATCTTCTCCTCCTCCTCTACACAGCCAACAACCTCCATCTTACATCTCAACCAGCCAACCTACTCTTTTACAATACCCATCCTAATTGGATCCAGCTGTGGCCTATTAAGGGCAGGCTTGTTCTTAATTCTTGATAATTAGCACAGCTGTAACTCCTTAGGGGTGAGATTACCTTCACCACTATCTCTATTCTCCTACATTCTGTCTATCCACACAGGTCACCTGCTGTTCTTCCTTCTCACCTTGCCCAGGGCGCCAGGCATCTCTGCTGGGAAGTGGGGATGCCAGTCTTGTTTCAACTCCAGGATCTTTTCCTAATCTGTGCTATAAAAGAATTAAATCTAGAATGGGTAGGTTTTGCCTCTTGTGGCTATCACTAGCATCTAGATTTATATTTTTGTTTGCAAGGACAGAGGTCATTAATACTAGAGAAAACAAAGTCTGCTCTCCCTTGACCATGGAAATAAATGTTTTTCTACTTCTCAAAAAGCACTGAGTCCTGAAAATTGAAAATGAGAGTCGTTTGGGTTGTTTTGAGGCTGTGATTTATGAGCAAATTGCACATCTCTAAACAGGTGAAGAGTAACTTTTCCTGAAGAGCTACAGCATCATGCTGCACCTGTGAGATGGGCCCTTAGGAAGGCAAGGTATCTGGCTTAACTGCCAGAAGGTCAGCTCTTAATTATTACTGTAATTAATCTCAGGTGATCTTTTTTATCTACTCAGCAGAAGGAGCTGTAGCAGAAACTCATTAAAAGCATGACTCTTCAGCAGGCAGCAGAGTAGGGAGCTGTTCCTGGGCTCTCTCAGGAGTGGGGGAGACCTCAGAAATAGCACATTGGGCTGGCAGCAGCATTTCGGCCCTCAAATGCTACTCTAGGGTACCTTGGAGCATCTGAGCTGTCCAAAAATTGGACTGTGCATGTGATGTGGGAGTTTTGGGCAATCTAGTGGCATTCCAGCTTGCTGCTAACTGCCCTGGCAGCAGTACCCCCTTCAAGGGGCTTCCCGCTCAAGGGTCGCAATCAAAATCTGAACGTTCCAAGACAGAGTCTGCATTTGCAGCTGCTGGAGACTATGGCAGAAGTAGGGTAAGTGAATGAGCCACAGCTGTGTTGTTTTCATAACATATCTACATTAAAAAACATTATTTCTGTCTCTCCAACAGAAAAATGTTTAATTTTACAAGACAAAGAGCTGGGTTGTTTTTTTTTCCACACATCTGACTTTCTACAATTGCTTAAGAAAATGCCTAACTTTGGTTATGTTGTGGCAGAATAAATTGTTTGGTGCATGTTCATAATGTTTCTTTTGGTAGTTTCATAGCATGAAGTTTGTGAAGGTTTGAACAAATAATTGTTTTGAGCTAAAAAACCCGAACTTTCATGTGACTTAAGGAAGGTATTCTGCAAATGCTGCTTTTGCTTTGATTTGGTCTATGGTCATGCCTGGACCTCTTGAGTGAGTGTATTAGGGATGCCCAAAAGCTCTCCGACCTGCTGGGCAGCAAATTAAATACGAAGTCACTGTAAAACTATTTGGAAGACTACAACTTTGTTTCTTGGGTTGAAACTTTAGTTATCTATGAGAACATCAGAACTATGACCACCATGTGATTTTTGATATAAAAAAAATAAGTATTTTGAATCTAGGGGTCAGTATGCCCTTCACTGTCACAAAAGGATAGGTTGTTATTTCAAATAACAAAGGCAACTCCATCCACTTCAAATGTGGCCTCACACTCCCCAAAATCTGTTCTTGCTTTTCACTGGTGGTACTTTTATATTTTGTGGTGAAATCCAAAGCCTTGCTGCCTGTTTAATTTTTGAAGGAGGCTGCTGTGCAGCCTTTCTCACAGGGTGAAACTGATGCTGAAAAATCTACCAGAAAACTGGCAGGGGAAGCAGTTACTGATGTTGCTTTTGTTTGTCAGGGTGAAACAAGGTGTTCAATAATGAGAGATTTTGTGTATTGCTTGAATTTTGTGTGTATGACTGGGCTCACCTCAACGTGCAGATCAGGAAAATGAACTGACAGGCGAGGAACAGCTGAAGGTTGTCAGTGGGAGGTTCACAGGGAGGTTATTGAGGGCTGCAAAGAAGGCAAACACAAGCTAATGGGTTTTGAGTCTTCTAGTCTGCAGCAAGAAAAGGAACCTCCACCCAGTCATAGCCCTGCTGCTTGGTTGCAGCAGCCTTGATGAGAAAATGAACCCACAATTTGCTGCCCAGGTCTCACCTGTGTGCTATTAAGGCTCTGCCTCAGCAGGTGCTCTGGTCCCTCTCCTGGCTGGGATGGGGCAGCACAGAACTTCTGGGGCTCCCACTACCCAAAAAAACCCCCAAAAAACTTCAGGATGACTAATTGATGTTTGGAAGAAACAGCAAGGTTGCTTTCCTGGGCTTCTGAGAAATGCTTTTCTATTCACTTCTCACAGTAAACAATTAAAATTGCTACTTTGTTTGTATCCATAGTTTTTAATAAAGCAGGCTCCTCTTTAAGGAAATTGCCACAAACCCAAATGTTCATAAGCCAAGTGTTGTTTTTCCTTGATGCTATTATCCCATGTAATCTCTGAATTATAACTAATGAATATAGCTGCACCTAATTACAAAGCTAGCTACAGGTGAGAAGTTTATTTTTAATGAGATTTTTGTTTGATGGGAATGAGTGGATTCTCCAAATGGCATATCCTTACATACAGAATTTTTATCTGAGAACTGGGTATTCTAGGGATGTAGGTTGTGGCTTGTTTTGTTGTTTTTTGTTGTTTTTTTTTTTCTCCAAATATAATGCAAAATGTAATATGTTGTAACATAGCTAACTGCTCAGGAGTAAAGAATGCTGTTTGAGAAGAGGCTTTCAGTGTTTTACCAGGATTCCCAAAGGTAAGAAACTTGCAGTGCAGACACTAGTGTAGAGATATTGATGCTTTGATAGCAGTGACGTGGCAATAAAGGCACTGCTTGGAAGCTGGGCATGTGGAAGAGACACAGTGTCTCTCTAGTGCGTCAGAAACCCCCAGAATGGTGTACAGGTGCAGCTTGTAGGCAGCCCCAAACGGTGTTAATTCCCTGCACAAGTGATTCTGATCTAAAGCAGGCTGGTCCTGCTGGGCCATAAACCATTTTCTCCCTGGCCTAGCTGGCACTGGTGCTTGGAATACTCCAGTCAAAATCTGGGAGAGAAAAGGATGCCCCTTTTGCTGGTCTCAGTGAGACAGAAGAGCAGTACATCCTCGCTATAAAATTGGTGTCACAATTTGGAGCCAAATTTAGTCCTAGATGTTTTTTATGGGTTCATCCAAATGCAGGCAAATAGTTTTCCCACTATTATGAAAATAATTTGTTTACTTACCATCTGGTTATTATACATGATTTTCTTTCTTTTTTTTTTCCCAAGATAAAATGAAGATCTTTTGATTAGTGACTACAGTAAAATGTGTCTGATTTATTTGTGAGAGTTGCTGTTTGCCAAGTACATTGCTGCAGCACAAGTACTGTTTGTTATGACATTGTACTGAGTCACTTGTTGATGCTATTTGAGGGAGAAAATTTAGTTAAAGAAACTGGAACAGGATGTCCATTTTATTTCAGTACTTGTAATCCTGAGTCATCTCAGATACTTGATGAAATACAGCACCTCACATTTTAGACAGGGCTTCTCTTAACATAATTTGGGGATGCTTTAATTTGATAGGGGGTGGAAAAATACACAGAGCTGAATTTATGCAGCAAGGTTTATTTTAGTTTTCACTCTCTGTTGAAGAACTCTTAAACCTTTTACACATCTGTGGCAATTTACCAGGTGATCTCTTTTTCTTCCTCTCTTTATCTCTCGTCTCTTTCATCTTTCCCTCTTCCCTTTCACCTTCTCTCTTTATCCAAACCCCACTGCTGTGTACCTACAGAGAAGCTCAGGGACTATTGTAGCAATTTCCATGCCAAGTGAGTAATTTGCTAATAAAACTTCGTAAGCTTTTGCTGACCTTCTGATTTTTGTCATTCTTCTCAACCACAAGGATCTGTGAATCTTGGCTGCTGCCTTCCCCTTAAGGGTGGTACATCACAGTAGTGCAATTAATATTTTGGGAACCAAGGTGACAATCTGGTTGCAAAAGCAAAATGATACCACCCCTCATGCCGTGCAGTTTTTGTTTTCCTTCTTGGGATCCTGTGGATCTACAAGAGCCATGTGTGATCTGGCACTGGCAGGGCAGTGTGCCTGTCCAAAGGCTTCCCCTTTCATCCCCTCACCTCCTGACATTCCCAGGAAATCTGTGTGACTAGGCAGCTAGGAAAGCTCCTTCATCCCTTAATAGGAAAGAACAATGAATAGAGGTAATGTAGGTAAAACTGTACATTTAAATTATCTGCAGTCAAGAAGTGAAATACATTCATCCCTTCTGGCACTCTTGCTAATTTATATTTAAAGCAATATGAATTTCATGAGCATTTTAAAAAATCATATTTTAAATTCAATCTGCTGTCAAGTCATTTGATGTTTTGTGTAAAGTCATTTCCCGTAAACAGGTTATTGAATATCAAAAGACTTGTCTCATACATAATTTCTGGAAAGAAACAATATTATAATAAAGACGAGAATCTGGCCCTCATGTGAGTTGATGAGCACTTTCTGGATCACTGCAGCTTCTTGGTGCTTGCTTTATCCCTGTCAAGGGAGTGACCTGGGAAAGGAACATTTGAGGAGTCCATAATAATAATATTTTCTAGGTTACAGTAGGTTGTTCTGCAATTAACTAGTGCTCTATGGTATATGAGGAAAGACATCAGTGTAATTTTTTTCCAAATACCAGAAAGAGAGTTGGAAAAATATGGTTTAAAATGCCTCAAACCTGACAGACCTTTTGAGCTGTAGAGCTCATGCAGAGTAATGGACTGGGTAATATAGACAGATATGTTGAAAAGCTAAGACGTGTTTGTTCAAAGCTGTTGATGAAATAACTGCTGTATTTCCTTGGCATGAGGTTCTTACCTGTGCTTGGAGACTGCTGTCATTTGGCAGATGCTGCACTATGTAAAACTGAGCATCAAAGCTGGGATGTAGCTGAGTCTTTTGCAAAAAGAAATAAATTTGCCTCTGGATGCCACCAGTTCCCCTTCCAAGTGCTGACCAATATACCCTGGGTGTAAATGTTTAAAACACACAAATAAGGTGCTTGGGCTCTCAGAGACTTGATGGATCAGGCCAGTAGGGTTGAAATAGCTTTTTATTCAATCATTTATTCATTCATTCATTTGATCAATCTCTGTTTTGAAAAGGGATTTCTCCTTTTGTCTTTGAAGACTGCCAGAAAAAAGTAGTTTCTACATTTTGCATCTCTTGTATCATAGTTCAATGTGAAGGATCAGTATAACATAAACACTGAAATAGTCGTGGTTATGTTAGAGGCAACTGGACATTGTGCTGGGTAGAACTGGATTGTGCTTGTGGCTTTCACCAGCAAACTGCCTCCTACTTGATACAGGTTTGAAGGTTCTGAAGCAGTTCTACACCTTAACAAACTTCAGTCTTAAACTTTGAAATCCCAAGCTCCCAAATTTTCCCAAGTCAATGTTTGGCTTTTTTCCCCAGATGTTGATTGTGCTGGAATTTTTGTGTTATTTCAATTAGGAACGAAGTTCCACCTAACTGCTAAATGCCCACATGCTCTAAAACTTAGAGTTTCTGGGCTTGAGGCCACGGAAGCATTTCTGAAATGGCACCAATCACATCTCAGCTCCGAAGCCACCTGGGCTCAGATAACCTCTGATTATCTCTGAGATTTGCTGTGCATGTTTTGTGGCTATTGGAGATGTGAAGGCTGGCACAGGATTCAGACAGAAGAGTTGTCCGTTCTTTCATCTTCCTCATCGCTTCTGGGCCGGCTGCAGATTTGGTACCTGTGGCCAGAGCTTTGTCCCCCTGGGCTGGAGGTTTGGAGCTGGGTGCTGCCTGCTGTGAGGCTGCAGGCTGAGCTGGCAGGAGCAGTGCCCACGCAGGCATTTCTCCTCCATCAGCCATGTGTGCTTCAGGATGTTGTTAGTGAGGCTGGAAAGGGCTTGGGAGCCACAGGGCTCCTTGGCAAGGAGATCAAAGCAGGTCCATGCTGCAGGGGTGGGAGAGAAGAATGAGTCCTGGAAAGGGCTGAAGGCACCCCCGTTACTGCAGAGGCTGGAGAGTGGTGTCACCACCAAAAGGAGCAAACAGCAGGTGGTTTTTGCCCTCTGTGCTGTATATTTTTTCACTGTTGGGCAAATTCTCATCTGCTGTGTATTGCCTCTATTTCTTTATCTCCAGAGGAACTGATGTGACTTAATTTGTGTCTGAGAAAAGCATTTATTGTGAGGAATGGGGAGGTGCTGTTCAAATCCTTGGTGTTTATATGGTAATGTTTTCCCCATGTTCCTTTTATGAACAAGGTGAAATTAAACCCTGAGGGTCATAGACATCTAATGACCTAAATCTAATGCCATCTAAAGACCTAATCTGAAAATGCTGACACCATTGCTTTGATTTGATTCTTGGAAAAGAATTCAGAACAGGTAGAAAGCTGAGCATGGGCCAAGCACATGGGGGGAAAATGGGATAAATAAAACCAGCTTTTCCTAGCAAGCACATGGCTTTGAAGGAGTTAAAGTGTAATGTGCACTGATAATGCTGTGGCCTGCAAGTTAAAATTATAATATGAAGCAAATCCACAATACCCACAGTAGGAAGCTCAGTGCATTACGGTGGAATTAATGTGCCATTTCTGTGGTCAAAACGTGGGGCGTGCTGAATAGCAGCTAAATTGTCTGGGAAGAGCCTGGCCAGACACCCTGTATTCCTGTGGAGCTCTTGTTCTGAGGGTGTTTGACTTCTCCCTTCCGGCCCCAAGGAACAGCAAAAGAAAAGCCTCCCAGCTCCTGCACCCTGGGCAGGGCTGGTGTCCATCTCGGTCACACCGGCTCTGTTCTTTGAGAGGCTGCTGTGTTCTCAGGTCACTGAGATCCCTCCTCTGCAGGGACCCTGACCTGAGAGCACTGAGTGGTGGTCAAAGGTGAGGAAGAAATAGCATCCTTTGGTAGCTGGCAGGCATTGTGTGCCTATTGTGCTCAGTGCTCGTAGCTGTGACTGTATTCAAAGAAGTCACTGCAGATGTCACCACCTGGGACAGCCTCCCAAAGTATCTGCAGCTTTCTGCTGCACACAGAGGAGAGGTGATGCTGGGAGAAAATTTTATATAATGGAGTATTTCTGATAATAGCAACGTGCCAGTGCCTGCTGTGAAGTGTGCAGGAGAGGCTCAGCGGGGCAGAGGTGCCAAGGATGTCTGTGACTGCACGAGGGATGGGCACCCCTTCCTTGCAGGGTCAGTGTGGTAAACTGAGTTTGCCATAGAGCAGGAATAAATTAATTGGAGAAGATGGAATACATGGGAATGAGAATAAAGGTTAATTTAAAGTGAATGAGGTTCTCTATGGTCAAGGCTCTTTGTGACAAGGAATCCAAAACCGCCTGAGCCAGAGGTGAGGAGGCACAGGACATCCTCTGCAAAGCACAGCTGGTGGCAGGGGGGCAGCAGCACAGCTCTGGGACCCCCAGATTAGCCCCTGCACGGGGAGGGGTGGGAGGGATACAGGCACATCTGTGTGTGCCAAACAGCGCTAAGGTGCAGCGCTGCCTTTCGAAGCCATTGTAACGTAGGATGCTGGGAGGGCGGTGATGGCCGGAGCGCTCTCGGCTGCTGCGCTGCCTTGCGGCCCCAAACCAGCGGCTCTGTTGTGTCGATAGGTGGTGCAAGTTCGCTACGGCTTCTGGAAAGCCGGAGCAGCTTTCCCAAGATTGCAGTTTAGACTACAGGGATCGGAGGAGGAAAAGCTGAACCCTGTAAGCAAAAGCAAACTCTTAAATATGGCCCTTCTCAATACCTAGCCAGTAGCAAACCAGCAGCGGCAGTGTCCTGCCATGTGTGCCACCTGCACCGGGAGGTGGCATTCAGACAGGCTGTGTTAGCCCAGCATAGTGCCCAGGTCAGTGGCTGTCCCAGCCCTGCTGCAAGAGGGGTGAGCTGTGCTCGCTCCGAATGAGCTCTGGAACAAACAGGGGAGGACAGCGAAGCAATCGCACTGTTGGTGCCCATGTTCTGCGTGCCATTAAATGGCTATGAGGGAAAGTGAAAACCTTTCTGAGCAGAAGTGGCAGAGCCCCTGGTTTCAGCTAAAGCAGCGATGACTGCTACAAATAAAGGGAAAAGAGGATTTAAAGCAAAGCTGGGTGTCTAACACATGACTGCACGCTGAATGTGCAATTGCATAGTTTGTCAATCAGACTGTAAATGTGTCCTGTAAGGTTTGCAGATGGTTGTGTTGCCAGCTGGGGAAATCTGGTCTAAATCAGAGGCAGAGTTAACTATGTGCAGGAGCACAAAGCCATCAGGACTTCCACTGCCAGAGGAAGCCTGTCCTGGTGTTTCCAGTGGTTAACTGTGGGGTTGTAGCATCTAAATTTATTATATAGAAATATTTAGCTTAGCTTTTTCTTCAGAAGTGATCCCTATGAGTAGCTGTTAGCAGGTCCACTCAACAGAAGAAATTAATGCTCATGGACACTCCAGTGTAAGGAGACTATGAAGGTGAGTGAGAAACTGAAGTGTGCAGTCTGGCTACAAGAATATTTTCTACAAGGGTTTGTTTCCAAGCCCTGTAGCTGGCAGCCACCCTGTCCCAGCTGTCCAGGGAACAACAATTTCTCTTTGCTGCAGCTTTCAAGGTTTTTAGCTGCGTCTCTTTCACATTGAAACAACAACAACAACAAAATTCTTTTGGACTGCTTTCATCAAAGTGGAAACATCTGGTTTGGGTGTAAAAATAGCTGGGTGTGTTCTCAAGGCAGAGTACATTTTGCTTCTGCTTGTCCTGTTCTGCAAGAGCATCAGGTGCAGCCACCATCTTTCCGCACAGTCACTGTGGCACTGATTTGCTGAAGCCGTGGTTTGTGTGTGTGCCTCCCTGCCCCTGCCCAGCCTCTGGGTCTGTTTTAATTGAAAGCACTGTATCTGCAAGCAGAAATGCTGTCTGGAAAAGCAGTGTGCTTCAGGAATATGTTACTTGGGTAAACAGGTCTCTAACAGCAAGAACATTACTTGGGATAGGAGCAGTGGAGATAATGGGGTTTGGACAGCTTTTCTACTACACTGTCACTTTGGCACGTTTGTGGATTAATCAAGGCCTTCCTCAGACAGGTTGGAAGAGAAAAGCTAAGGTAGATCTGGTATTTCTGCCATTTGTTCTCTCCCTTCCTTTCCCAGCTGCTCTCCTCACACAGCGCAGTGCCGAAGTCAAGGCACAGGAAAAGGTGGCAGGGATCTGCAGTCACTCCAGTGATCTCCCTTGTAGCCAAGGAGCAGACTTTGCCCAGGTCCCAGCTTCTCTGCTGGCTCTGGCCCAGCACACCACCTGCTCTGCCAAGCAGGAGGGGTCTCCTCACTCTATATTGTGCGATTCTCTCGTTGCTGATTGTGGGGATGATGGCAGTGAAACGCAGGGATGGATGGGGAAGACTGCATTAAGATCTCTTGCTAATAATCCTTGATTAATGCAGTTATACTGTTCTTGTTAAAGGCTGTCGCTGGACAGGATTAAGGAAGAAAGACCTATGAGAAGCAGGATTGGTTGTGAGTTATCTTCTTGTATCTTTTAATCTCTTATGTGCTACTGCCTGATGTTTTCAAGTCTTCCTTTTGAAATGGCAGATAGAAACATATTACTGCAGTCTGGAACCTTTAATCTTCAAATGAAAATAAGCTTTTCTTGCAGAAGTAGGCTGCTTTTTCAGATGCTTTCAGAAATGCTGATGTTGTGCCTTGGTTGATCTGGCTAATTAAAAATGAGCTTGTGTCAATCAAACCTATTACTATAATGGTAATGGCAAAAATGCAAAGTGCAGTTCTAGTAAATCAGTGTTAGAAATGCACCTTATTTCTTCTGTCTGATTCACTCTTGGAGAGCTGAAATTTTTGAGAGTTTGAATATTTGAATTTGTTACTTTTCTGTTACAAATTTTACGATTTTAGTTCATGTTGTCTACTTAGATGACCAACCAGTGTTTACTCAAAATACTTAATTACTTGCCTAAAAATTGTGAAGGGTGTGGCCTCAAGGTTTTTCTGCTGAGCGAGTCCAGCTGGGTTTGAGGCTCCTCCTCCTTCTCCCCCTGTACTGACTATATCCTGTCCCCTTGGGAACACCTCATTTTAGCAAGCACTACATTCTGCTCCACGTAAAACTGGGCTGAGCTGAACCCACAGTCCCAGGATTTCTATCCTGCTGTCTCTCTCTGAGCTGTGCCATTTCCCAGAGTTTGTCTGCCGTCCTAGATGTTCAGAAAATTTACCCTGATGATGCTGAATCCTTCTCTGAAGAGGCCCATCTCACTGGCCTGAGTGAGTGACTGAGAAGGCTCCCTGATTAAGCATATACAGACAGGAAAGTATTTTTACTCCCTCATATCCTTTGCACTGTATTTGGCTTTTCAAAATCTATTTCTGCACCAAATAGATGAGTAGTTGCAGTGAAAGACATTCTGAGTATAGAGTTTGACTTAGAAGTGCACACATGAAATGCTTATAAAGACACCTGATTGTCAAGGTTTGAAGGTTATGTGCATGCAGCGTTAGGATGGTGTTAGATCTGCCCCTGGTTTTGTTTTCAGCAAAGACACAAACCAAAGAACCGAAGCAAACCTGCCTTTTTATATTGAATCTCTCAAATGTCAGTACAAAGACTCCAGGTGCCTTAATGATTAATTAGACTCAAAATGGCAAATATGACCACCTAGCAGCAACTAATTATATGCAAATAGTGAATTAAACTCAACTCAAGGTAACTCAAAAGATCATAAAGCAGCTCAAGGATTAAAAAAAGTATTTCTTATCCATCCCCCCTGCCCCCGCCCACCAAATGCAAGGAGCTTGACCTTCCTCAAAGCAGCCTTGTATAGAAAGACTCTGACTTTCCCTTCTTTTCCTGTATTTGCTAACCCCCAGTATCTCTCTTTGTCACTTAAACTTTCCAGTGGTGAAGTCCTCCTGCTTCTGTCTGACCCAAGCTCCTTCCCCTGCTGACTCCTGTTATCTCTGGCTCAGCCATTCCTGTCCCTCCCATCATTTTGAAATAATACCCTTTTGTTCTGCCTCTGTGCATGTTCTTGCATCCCACAGTCCAGTAGCTCTTCCCTGGCTCCTCAGCTGCTGCCTCATCCCTTCTTTCCATCCTTGCCTTAGGGCGTTTCTCCTGCCTGTCTGCATCCCCACTGCAGTGTGAGCTAAAAATCCTTGCCTGGGAAGATGTAACTGGGGCAATTTAACAGCAGGCCTGAATGCATCAGGACAGGCTACCTCAGGTTCAACACCTTTTCCCAGGTGTCCCTGTTACTTTAGCTGCTCTTCAGATTGGGTTTGGCACAAGCATGGTGGCCCCAGTTTCCTTCACCAAGTCCTGCTTTAGCCTGTCTAGAGTGGGAGCCCTGGAAGTCAGCAGGGATCTGGGACAAGAAGAGCTGATACAGACCCTGCACACATTTACAGCAGAGCCACTTGCCTTCCCAAGGTGGAGGCCTCAAAGAAAGTAGCTGCCAGGGTATTCCTGTGCTCTTACACCCCTAATTACCTTCTCATGACTAAATCATAAGCTGCCTTTTACTCAGGTCTGCTTGTAACATCTTCCTCTTTTCTGCTTCTGATGCGGGGGCTTTCCTTTAATGTAGCAGCTGTTCAGCTCCTGTCTGAGTGATGAGATTGAAATACCTGCAGACAAGCAGAGGATCTTCCAAGTGCCTTTTGAAATACACCTGGAAATTGCAAATTCAGCTCTCGGATGGAAAGCTGAACTGCCTGCCAGCTGAGGGGAGAAGCCAGGCACGTGCTTCCTGCACAAGCAGGCAATGGCAGGATGGGAAACACAGCCTCTGAGTTTAAAGACCTCTCCCCTTCACAATTCACCCCTGTTCTGTTGCAAGGCAGTCTCCTGATGGTCTGTATTTTCCTAAGGCCTAAAGACTCCAGTCTTGTGATCAGACTGCTTTCATCAAATAAAATTGGCCTGAAAGCATGGGGGTTTTCAACAGGGGTGTGCATCTGGCTTGGAAACCACAAGGCAAAGATATACAACCCTCATTATAAAGCTTTTTGGCTTTAGAGGCCATGATTTCTTTGGAGGAAACCAGAGTGATAATGTTGGAGTGCTATTGGCAGCTATTCCCAGCTGTCTTTTCTTTTTAAGGTGACACATGAAGGAATGTTTCCCCCTGGATTTGCCTCTTTGAGATACAGCTCAAGGCAAAGAGGATCACTCTGAAAAGTCTTGCTGTTTTGTATGACTTCCACATTTGAAATACTGGGCTTTTTTAGACTAGAAGACGTGGATTTTTAGCCCAGCTGTTTTGGCCATGGCTGTTGACATGTGCACATTGAGAAGAGTTCACCTTGGTCAAAGTGCAGTTCCAGTGCAGGTGGAGGCAGCCTTTTGTCTTTCTGGTCATGTGTGCTGAAATAATTTTTCCTTTGGATGATGTAAACACACAAGGAACAAATTAAAACACAGCATCCTTTATGCTCTGTTGGGTCCTCCCAAGACTTGATTTTTTAAGAGTGAGAAAAGAGAATGCGTCCAAGAGGGGAAAAACTAAACCTGTATATAACAGCTCTAAGCTAGGAAGAAAAATGCATAGAATAAGTACCCTTTATTTCCCTCAGGTCCTGCAGCAGAGCTGGTCATGATCTGCTTTATCTTTCTAAGGTAAAAATAAGATTTACTTTAAAAAAAGTTTCAAGAGTGTTTAAATTTAAAAAAAAAAAAAAAAACAAAACAAAAAAACCAAAACCAGCTCAACCAAGTTACAAAACAAATCATGCACTGGTTACCTTTATCATCTGTTTAATAAAAACTGAAAGAATCTGTGGCCAAAGTAAAAGGCTAAGGTCTAGCAGAACTCTGGCAATACATTTGGGAGCTCCAAAGTCTTGAGAACTGTGTATTTGGATCATGCTTTCATCTAGTGACAAAATCTTGAGAGTCACTTTCTCAACCCTTTGCTGTGTGTGATCCATTTGTCTTTCTAATGCACATTGTGAATTCACCTGGCTCACATCTATGCACATACAAACATTCTAATGAGGAGGAATTACTGCTGCCACCAGTGGATGTGTCTGGCCGGCTGCCAGGGAGTTCACTGATTGCTGGGGAGATGCCAGCGTTTATGAAAAACCGGTATTCTTTCAAATCACAAAATTGTTTGTGATTGAGGCTGAATTATGAATAGCTGCTGTGTCTGCCATGGCCAAATAAGTTTACTTGGAAATCAGTGCTCAGGGCTCTGATTGGCAAATGGCTCCGCAGCTATTGAGGTTTTTGGGCCGAATTTTCTGGTGTGCAGAGAGCTGCCAGTCGGGACTGGGCTTGCACAAAGGGAATGTGGTCCCCAAAGCCCTTTGCTCCTCTCTGGCCTGTCTGATGGCCCTTCCTGAGCTGGCTCCTGCTGCTAATGAGAAGTGGGGAAAAAACCTTCGGATGTGTAGGAATAGTCAGTATTTCTCTAGTTGGTCCTGCCACCACCTCCCCTTTCCCACGTGTGATGCTGCCCCGGCTTGGCTGCGTTCCTGCGGGCTCTGCAGCTTGGTTGGGCTCGCTTTGCCCTCCTGTGGCTGACAGCAGACATTCAGGAGGTCTGTGCCGTGGCTGCTCGGGCAGAACGAGCCCTGGGCTCGCCCACAAGCCCAGCCCTTCTGCACAAAGCAGCTCCTTGGTGATGGTGCTCAGTACTCAGGATTTGCTTTGAAGCACAAGCTTAAATGTCTCATCACTGCCTATATTGTTCTGAGCATCTCTGACTGGACTAGCTAATAGGTATGACTGGTGTAGGATTTATTTATTCACCCTGAAATATAATCAAATTTTTAAGAGGAGAAGCCCGCTGCTGGTTCTTCTTTCTCTGAATCCAAATAATTATAACTTCAGATAAAATAACTCGTGGTAACAAAACTTTCTTGGCAGGAGATGAAGCAAAATCAAAATCACTTCCTGAAATATATAATTAATAATCATTTAAACTCATGTTCATATTGTTAGGCTCCTGCAGAACTGTTGCACCTTCAGATCTGTGCCTGCTCCAGCCTGTTGATGTTGATTCCTCTGTTGGTTTATTTCCAGCTGCCGATTTGTTTCTAGAAGCTACTACAATATCTATAGAGGGGGATAAGGCTGGGGAAATGTTTGCTGGCTCTGTGTTGTGCCTTTCTCAGACGCTGCAGAGGCAGGTTGTGTCGGCAGGGTGGTCTGGCCACACGTGTGACCCCCACACTGCTGGCATGTGACTCTCCCCATCTGCCTCACACAGGCATGGGGGGCCATCTCCTGTCCCTCTGTCCCTGTCACCAGGGTGGTGTTTGACTTTATCCTGAGGAACTGGAGGTGTCCTGAGTGACAGCGGGAAATGGCTTCCAGATTTACAGCTGCTGCATGTCGGGGTGACTTACTAGAAGTGGTAGGGGACTTTTTTCATTGTCAGGTAGGATTTTTAATGTGAAGATAAAAAAGTCATGTTTTAATAGTTGTGAAGAGGAAATGAATGAAATAAGGAAAGCTGTTGACATTTGCAGCTGATCTAAGAGGACTCAGCAGGTACTTGCTGGCTGTTTTTCCAGTTTCAGCATGCTTCATGGATATCCTTGGGATATCTTGATTTCTAGGTGGAGAAATGAGAGGACAGCACAAACACACACAAAATAAAGCTTTCTTAAGAAATGTGTCCTTATTATACCATAAATAGATTTGTAATTATCTTGTACTTCATTTAAAATACCTGAAATCTAAGGAGTTTAAGTCAGGTAAGGGGTTTTATTCTCTGGTATGTGTGTAGTTCCCTATAAACACCTTCATTGTCTGTGAGGTTTATGAAGAGGAATAGGGGAAAGAGAGCAAACTTGATGCTGTATGAATTGCAACACTCTAAAATAAACCACCTGACATAAATGCAGTAGACTAAGGAAAGCCAGCTGATAATCCAAGGAAAACCAGTCATTAAAGCAAGTGGGAGTTGTTTCTTTCTTTCCCTGCTGTGGATGTGCTGCTACCCTGGGTAAGCTGGCCCAACACATGTGCTCCATAGGCTAATATTTTAAGTGGATCCCTTTCTCCTATTTTTGAGTATTAATTAGTGTTCCAAGCATCTGTTACTGGCCATGCATCCTCCTGGCTAAATTCCTGAAATGTGCTCTTAGAGTTTTGGAGGATGTACTCTGGGAAAAGTTGGGAATTCCAGTTTGAAGCATGCATTTGATGCATTTTGCATCAAAAAGATATAGAGTTTGGGAGTAAAATTGATTTTTTTCTGTTCTGCTAGAAGAGTAGGTAACCAATTCTTATCCCTCTTAGAGCATAGTTGCTCTATCCCTAAGCTCTGAAAAATCCAGCAATCTTACAGAGAGAGCAACAAAATCTTTCCATTTGATGCTAGAACAGTGTTCCTTTTGGCACCTCAGTTTATTAAAGAAGCTGTTGATGATTCTGCACCACAGGCTTTTGCAGCCAGAAGTCCAGGTGCAGGAACTGGTGCATTTACATGGTGAGGAGTCTGTCCCGTGGGTGTGGCAGTAATGGTTCCACACATCTTACCTGGAGATGGGTGCTGTGCATTGGAAGATACATCCCTGCCTGCAGCCATGGAATTTCCAAAGCAGGACTGGGACCCAAATGTGATTATAATGTGAGTCAGAATGTAATTATGAATGCAAGAGGGGATGTGGGACTGCAGACTCTGTTTGATATGGTAAAATCTTTGCAATGCTGTAGTTCTCACCCTGAAGTTCTGCACCTATTGAAGATTTCTAAAGTTAGAGTTTTGGAGTTGCTTTAATGTGAAATATTTATTTTTATGTTACAAAGAAAACAATTGCCTAGGAAAAAAAAAATCTAGGGAAGGTGTTTAAAAACACCAAGATTAGGACTATGAAAAATTGCATAGAAAATTGCTTTCAGGTCGACACTTTAGAACCAAAGTGGCACGAGTTCTCAGATGTGACAAGCAATCACCACCTCCTCTTAGGTGTTCCAGGAACTGCTGAGTGCTCAGTGTGTGTTTGAAAATGAGGCCACTGATTTAGGCTTCTGTGTAAGGGACTTAATGGGCTGATCTGAGGCATCCACTTCAGGAGGTTCTGACAGGATTCACATAAGCCCTTCAAGTCAGAGTATACAATTTTGTATTTCCTGTGGCCAGTCAGAGGCTTAACTCCAGTTTTGCATTTCATATACTGAGATTGTTTATAGCCCCGGAGGGAGGGAGGTATTTAAAGCAGTGCTGTTCAGAGGACTGGTCAGTCTCATGAAACTGCCTGGTGTTTGCATTCCTGCAGGCAGAGGGTAGCAAAAATCTGAGTGGATGCTCGATGTGACTTGGGGAGGGCTGACTCAGCAACACCCTCACTTCCATCCTTGCCAGTGACCAGAACTGGAGCCTCAGTGCTGCAAGGGTCTGCTCCCAGCATCTCCAAGTATGTCATTCCTGGCAGAGGTTTGTCCAGCCTGCTTTAACCAGCAGCTGATGGTGGTGGCTCCTCAGCCTACCCGAGCCATCTCACTAGTGCTTCATGGTGGCTGCTGCCAAAGAGCATCCCTCACCCTTCTGCTGCCCACTCTAACTCTCACTACTGACACCTTAGATCATTGCCTTTCCCCTTCCTTTTGGGAGGTAATACCTAGAGGATTCCTTCCTAGTTTTGGGAAGTCCTCCTTGTACCTGACAGTCAGTTATGTTTTCATTCAACCTTCACTTTGTGCAGGATGGTTGAAAGAATGATGACAAATGTGTCATGTCATAGTTTCGGTTCCTTTGGCACTCTTGGCTGTCTGACTGGCCTGTAGCTCTGTGAGGCCATTACTTCAGCCAAGGCCTGAGAACTGTTGGCTCTACTGTTATTGCTCCATAGGGATTTCTTACAGATACTGCATTTTATGATCTTTTTGCATCAATATGACTTTGACACATATTAATTTTAAGATTCCTTACAAACTCCCCAGAAGAATTCCTTTACCACTGCCATGCCCTTCCCTCTTTCACATAGGTGCTTAGCTTTACTAAATGTAGACCACTGCATTTTTCTTCACCGGGTTACATTTTTAAAAGTTTGTTCTTCAGCTTTATCAAAATCGTGTTCATTCTAGCTCTGTTGTCAAACTTCCTTAAAGCTTTTGTCATCCGCAGGATTAGTAAGCATGTTCCTTTCCATCATCCAGATTATTCATGAAAGTGTTCAAGTCACCCAAGACAGATCATCATGGAAAAGATCCTTTCCATTTGACAGTGAACCACTGAATCTGCTTTCTGAGAACAGACTTTCTTCTGTAGTCTAGGTCATGTATCCCTCTCTTTTCAATGATTATGTCTGCAAAGAAAGTCTTCCCCAAGGCAAAATATGTGTCATCACTCCTACTTAAAAAAGAAAGGAAGCATGTGATGGTCGTGGATACTCACGCAAGTTTTGTCCAGTCCTGCTATATGATCCTGTTAAAACAGGGACAGACTTGATGGACAGCCCAAGCAGAAAGAAATGGGGGGAATTTCCTTTCCATACTTATTTTCCTCTGAGCTCTCTGGGATTTGGATGACCCAAGCTTAGCCAGGAGAACCCGTGGCTCTGTGCCTGCTCCTGTTGGTTCCTCTGGTGTGCCTGGCCAGGCTGCCTGCACACAGGGACGTGCTGGCTGGACATGCTCTGCCTTTGCCCTGCCAGCCCCGAGCTCCCCAGCAAGGGCTGGCCCTCGGGAGCTCAGCTTTAATTGCTTTCCACGGGGCTTGAGGTGCAGCCAGCAAACGCACCAGCTCTGAGGGCTGCTGTCTCAGCAGGGCTCTGCTGACAGCAGCTTAATGAGGGCACTGCAGATGGGTGAATGGGTGCTGCAGAGCTGGTTTTGCCCTGTCATGGTAAGAGGGGCTTCTGCCCCTGCCAGCCTGTGGCCTGAGGGACACAGGGAGGGCTGAGGAAGAGATCCTGAGTGGAAGGCAGCCAGGTGATCTGCCCTGGCCCATCTCTGGGGTTGTGCCAGCCTGTAGGGCAGCTGTTGCTGGAGAGGGCATGGCAATGGCAGCAAGCAGCCTGGTGCTGTGGAGATGTTGTCCCAAATTAGGTTCTTTTCCCTGGGGAGCAAGAGGCCAATCTACATAGAGATTTGAGATATTTGATTTATTTACTGTTCTGCACAGAAAGGGGAGCTGGGTGGCAAATCCCCAAAGCCACCACAAAGATTACCAAAACTTTTCACTATTTATATACTTTAGCAAACAAAGACATCCATGTTCATTGGCTACAAGTTACCCAGTTTTCTTATTAAGTAGTATTATATCTTCCATTGTTTCATTAATCTCTTGCTTCCCATGCTAATTAGTCCATATGCTCAGCCACTCTCTTCTTTTGGGTTGGGGCATTTTTTGGGTGGGTGGCCATGAGTTGGAGGCTGTGACCTGTCCCTGCCAGAACTACCTTTCATGCAGTTGGACCTGATTCAGCATGGTTGCTGTGGTGGCTTTATTGGTTTCATCCCTGTCTTGGGGGCTCTGCCAAATGTCCTTGTGGCCTGTAAATTCTGCTTTCTTTGTGTGCACTATCAAGGGTACATCCTTCTTCCCAAGCTTTGGTAACCTCCAGGTTGTCCCAAGTGTGGGAGCTGGGCTCTGCTTACCTGCAAAATGGCTGCACCAAGACTTTGTGCTGCTGGACATGAAATAAATATTCTTTAAAAAGACACATGTACTGGACATACTGTAACTTTAAGCAGAAGATCTTGTGGAAGGAAAATACAGCCTTTGCATGAACGCACACAGTGACTCATGCAAAATTTTGCAGGTCCAAAAAATTCCTGTCCTGAGGCATTTGCAGCCTGAGCTGTCTTGAGGAGATAGCACTGACCTGCCCTAAGCTGGGGTGAACTCTGGGTTTCCCAGCGCATTTCCAATCCACGTTCCCTGTCGGACAAGCAACCTTGAAGATCTATAATGTCAGAGGAAGGGGAAATCCTGTGAACTGAGCCCCACCTATATGCAGAGAAGAAAATGCGTCTGTGTGTCCTTGGATTTTGCCTGCGCTGCGCAGCATCCCGCATAAATGAGTGATGAATCACAACTCAGTGACGAACTCCAGTCCCCGCCACTGCCTCTCTTCCCTTCCTTATCTTTTGGCTGCTGCCTTGCTTCGTGCTAAGCAGGTCACCAGACCATAATAGTTCAGTGATTCTTGCATAGATGGCTTGAAAGTATGGGCTGGGGAAGGAAAAAAAACCAACCCAGTGCTAAGTATGAAAAGCATGTCATAACTCTAGTGCTGTAATAAGGAGATATTTCATAGTGTAAATGTTAGTCACTCCTAATGGGAAGCATCACGTATAAATAACATTCCCATCTGGTTAAATATTTTCCACTGGAAGGTAATTCCCAGCTACACACTTTTCCTTGAAGCAGACACCCTCTCCTACTTTGGCCTGATGCTTAGCCACGCAGGCATGCAGATATTGGGTAGTGAGGCATGTTAAGCCTTTAGTACCACAGTCTTGTCTTAATTGATATTCACAATACTCTGATGCTTTGATGGGGAGGGGAAGAGAAGGCAGAGCTGTGAATTAAAAGCACCTGTGTATGTGAGGCATACAGAGAAAGTTGATTTCTTACAGTTTCATCTTGTGAGGTATGATATAAGCTAAGCTGGAGAAAATGCTGGTTGTTTCATCTCCCGAGGCAGCCAAGTTACCTTTGTGTTATGGGAGGGCAGATTTTCAGTTGAAGTGCAATAGTGGAGCTGGCAATAATAATAATTCTTACTTTTGTATTGTTTCAGTAAGTGGTGCTAAGGACCTGCTCCTTGGTTCCCTCTCCTGTGCTTTCAGGGTGAGTTAGATGGATCTGGCATTCACAGCTTGTTAATCACCAGAACCCCAGGTAAAAATAACTGGATACTTTAAGTGCTGTAAGATTTTCAATTGAAATTCAATAGCACCCTGGATGTTTGTCTTAGCTCTTGTGCTGTCTGGGCATTGTAGGAGTTTCATCATCACAGCATAAATGCAGCTGCGGCCGTGTTGAGATGGAGCAGAAAATGAGGTGGAGGTTTGAAGCTGCCACAGTGTGTTATTTTTGTTCAGTTTGGCAATTTAATTTCAAACCATTTTATTTGGCTTATTGTGAGTGGCTTTATATATAAATACAGTCCTTGAGAGTTGTTCAAGCTATACAAAAAGATGCTGTGCTGCAAGGAACGTTATGGACTTTAGAGCATCATACCACTCTTTTTCAGGAAAGGACAAATGACATGTACATCTTGTGTGTTTACTCCTAGATTCTGTTCCTGTTTTGACATCAGGGGCACTGTTGCATTCATGTGATGTTTTCATTTTGAATTTATGTTCTCATACCAAGAAGAAGGATGTCTTTTGGAAACGGTAAAATTTCAGAGGGTGGGATTGTTGCACATCAAGGGACTATGATATTGAAGAAATGGAAGATGGTCTTTACTGTTTGTTTTTTTAAAAACATTCCTTTTGCCACTAAAGTAAAAAATGGCATAGTTTGATTTCTGCCATTTGTATTCAGGGTGCTCTTGTCCCTAAACAGAGCAAAGCCAAGATAAAACAGCAAGGCTCTGTGCCCTGCCTTCTGGGCAGCAGCTAAGAAATCTCAGTGGCTGTGGTAAGTTTCTTCAGTGTTAGCTGGGGTTACAGAGCATTGTTTGTCAGGTGATGTTCTCATTGTGATGGATGTGATAAGCACCTGCCAGAATCTGGCTGGCATCCAGCTGCATGGACCCAGCTTAAACTGAGAGGGATTTGTTTTTAAATGCTGGTTGGAGTTCCCACCTGGAAATTCAGGACAATTAAACTGAACTACCTGGTGCTTAATAAGTTACGTTTCCACACTGGCAAACATGAATCAATTGGATTAACAAGCAATACATTATTAAAGGGCATTAAGTTTCCCTAGCTGGTGCTGCTTTCTGCCCATGTTACCCCAGACAGCACATGTTTGCCTTTAGTTTTCCCATAGGTGCAGCATTTTTGCTTGCCTGAAGCCCCCAGGGTATCCATAAATGCTGATCCTCATGTGGTGGGAGATGCTGCTGCTTCAGGTGCTCACCAATGTGGGCAAAGGATGCCTGATCAGAGCCTTAGGGAAACTGATGATCTCCTGGCCTTTTTGTGTCCCTGCTAGGGGACTCTTTCCATACTGCATAGCTTCCTTTGGACAAAGTGTTAGGAAAGGAATCCTGATGAGAGCCTCCTCTAAAGAGAGCTCTAAAGCACTGGGAAATACTGCAGGCCTTGTCCATGCATTGTCTGTTGCATTCTTTGCCTGGATACTGCGTGACATTAATTCATTCCTGGGTCTGCAAACCCTGTAGTTGTGTTAGTTCTAGGTAATGTGTGTACTGCAGGGAGAGGTTTACACTCAAGCGTGCCTTTCAATCACAGAGCACCCCCATATAAAAAGTTCCAGGTTTTACCATTGCTGTGGCAGATTGCTGAAAACAGATGCATATATCCTCTCAAAAACTGATACATGAAATCTCCCCTCTAAGCTGGGGGACGGAGCCAGTTTACTTTTGCTTTGTGTTCGTGCCTTCTGGCATCATCAGCAGCAGTGCTGGCCACAGCTGATGTCACAGAGTCCATGGCTAACAAGCAAGAAAGAAAAATCAGTGTTTTCACAGCCTTGTAATGCCCTATTTATTTCCTGAATGTCATGTAAAGTTTGAATCTGCACTTAGCTTGTCTCAGCTCCCTTGATCTGTCTCACAGCTGTGGTGGATGGTTCTCTCAGCTGCCGCTGCTGCCTCTCTAATCTGCACTTTGATTCTGCAGCATTCCTTATCTGCTGGCTCTGGTCTGTTTGACACGTCCAGCTATGAAAGGAAAAGCAGACTGTTGAGAGCTCCTGGGATAATACTTCTGCCCCTCTACAAAGGAACTTTATGTGCCTTGCAGGCTTGCCACATGCATGCAAAGCAGCGTGTTTTAAAACTCTTAGAAGCTATTAAATGCCAGTGTTACCCCAATTCATTCTGTGCTTGATTTGCAGTGGCTATGAGCTGATGTACCCCTGTTGGTATCAGTGGAGCTGTATGTGTTTTTAGAGAAAAATTCAGGGCTGCATCGTTCCTGGAGCTTTGTGGTGATGTGGTTTTACTAGATCTGCTCATGATTGATCCTTTTGCCTGTATGTCTACATCATAAGGGCTGTCCCTGGGGACAAACCCCTGGGTCAGAGGCCCCAGTGGGCAATGTGGGACCCAGATGAGTGAGCCCAGGCAGTGACTCCATGTCAGAACTGCCCACGCTGGGGTGGGTTACAGGGTGTGCTGTGCCACGGCCAGGATCAAGTTCATCCTGGGCAGCAGGGCTGGCTGTGTGACACGGCCCTGGTGCTGGAGCCTCGTGTAACTGCAGGGGAAGCTCCTGTATTCTGAGGCACATTTCTGCACCAGCCTTCTCTCCACAGTGCAGATTCTGTCTTACCTACGCTCATGCTGTTTTTTAGTACATAAGTTTATTTTGTCTGTGCCAATCACAACAAGTTTACAAATTAAAATTACATTAGCAGGCTTAAAATTTGGGTTCTTTGGTCTGCTTCTAGCTCCTTTTGGGAAGCCAGCTACCAATGCCTGCTCTGACTACCATTTTATCTTCTGACCTGAAAAAGCTGGTGTAAAAGAAAATAAGCTGCCTCTGCTTTTCCTCCTGCTTTCCTGTGGTCTCAATGACAGAAGCCTGCTCCTCAGGGGCAGAAGGCTAGGGGTGAGTGTGTTGCTGGAGTGTGATATACGTAACCAGCTGTTCATCTTCTCTAAGTGAGGGAGAAAATCACCCAGAGGAGCAATGCCTGTCCCTCAGGCAGCAGCTGATGTGGATTTATGAGCCTGTAGCAGACATAATCAACCTATTTAGTTTTCCCAAAGCAGGAAGCAAAGCTCTCCAGTGGGAACAGACCTTCTGTACCCTTCAGCAAAGTACATCTTGCTTCCTGGGTGATTCTGCTCGATGGGAGCCAGAAGCTGGGTGTTGTGTCACTTCAGCTGCAGCCAGCTTATTTACCTGCTTGTGGAACAAGGTCTGCTGAGGATGCTCAGGGCTTTATTTCACCAGGCAGGTACCACAGTCTATCCTAAACCTTTGGAAACAGTTTTCTAATGGAATCTTGCCTGCCTGGGGAAAAGTCTGTACTCATCCTTGCTTTTGGCTCCAGTTAGAGCCAGTTTTTCTGAAACAGAGATTTGCTTGCCCCTGAGAGGGGCCCCTCCTCAGCAGTGACCTGTTCAGCACTTCTGCCTGAGCAGACAGCAGTGTCCGGGTACAGCCAACGCTGCTGAACCTGGGGCTGCTTAGCGAGAAAAGAAGACATTAAATCTATGGCAAACAGTGCTCCAGCGAGCTGTGCTGGTTCCTGTTGTGCCCTTTTCTCTTTGAACTGATCGAGGGCAGGGCAGGCTGAGCAACAAGGGCCAGGGCTGAGCCGGGGCTCAGGGAAGTGTGTGCGCCTGGAAGTGGCTGCTGAGAGGGAAATCTTTACCTCTCATGAGACCGGGGAGCACAGGAGCTGTTCTGAGAGCAGCCCCTCTGATTGTTTGGATGCAAGGCCAGTGCATGGATGCAAGCACTGCAGGGAAAACCTGCTGGTGTTCTCACTGTTTGCTTTTTATTGGCAGCATCTGAGAGCCACAGGCACGGTTCAGAGCCCCCCTGTGCAGGGAATTGATTGTGAGCAGGATTGGGATGCAAAGCGACAGCTCCTCAGGGACTGGCTGAAGTTTGGTGCTTTTTTCAAGTTTTATGGAAGAAACAAATTGGCTCTTAAAGAGCGTTGGAGCTGGTGGTATTTATGGCCAGCCTGAGCAATATAGATCCTTTCAGCATCTTCCTCAAGAATGTGAGCAGTGGAAGGCTGAGGCCTGGGAAAAGGAGTTTGTAAGCCAAATTCCAAAGGCGGTGTTGAATTCAGGTGGCACATTTTGGTGGCAAATTGTGGGATTTTAGGCAGTATGTGTGTTTTCAGGAAAATCTGAGGTATAAAACAGGTTTGAGAAGATGTGGAAGCCATCTTCAAGGAGGAAATTGTTTGCTATCTTTTGGAAGATCTAGTAATAATGTATTTAAACATTTGCATGGTGCAGGGTAAAGAAGTTGGTAAATACCTGTGAAAACTTTTATTGTTTTCTGTTGTGACTTTTTCTTACCCTCCTTCTTCTATTTGATTTTATTGGCTGAGTTTGGTTTTGCTTTTCTTTTTTACCTTTTTAAATCAAAAGAACTCCCTGGGAATTACTGTAGATCTTCTTCAGAATTCCTTTGTAAGACAACTGTGTTTTTTTTCTTGTCTAATTCATGCTGAGAAGCAGCATAGCCCACAGGAAGCACCATTAATTTCAAGGAACCAATCAGCTTTAGTAAGGCTATTAGTTGAGATTATTAGGTGAGAGTTTGTGCAATATTGCAAGTGCCAAGCTATTACCAAATTTTACATTGATTTTTCCAATTGTCATATTTTTTGACAAGTGTTGTAATTGTTTACTGGAAAAGGAAATGAGTATTCATGTTGCTTATTTTTGCTGCCTCTCCGTTTTAGAGAGAGGAGTAATTCATTATCTCACGGATAGAAAACAATTAAAGTGTTGTTTCCTTAATGACTGCATGATAATGGAGTAACAAAACTGCGCCTCAGACCCGCAGCTCCTACCAGAGTTCCTGGGAGGGAGAGGAGTGCTGGGTGCAGCTGAGCTGGCATCAGAAATGTCTCATTTTTCCTGTGCTGGGGGTGATGGAAATCTCCCTGCAAGCTACTCTATTACATATGCTTATGCACTACTGAAAAAAATGCAGGCAGTGGTAGAAAATACCACTGCAAGCGCACCCTGAATATAGGAATTCTTAATTTGTAGGCAGAGCTTCACTTATCTGGCTGCGAGCCAGTTTTTTATGATACAGGCAGCGGTGTTTGTTTAATGTGTCCCTTATCGAATCCCAAAGCTAATATTTGCCTTAGTCCTCTATGAAGATAAACAGGAACTGTTTGAATGAGAATTAAGATATTGTGTATCATACTCCTCAGAACTGAATCTGGGCACTTTACCTTGAATCCAAAGAAATGTCTTGCAGATGTGAATTCACTCTGCTCAGAGCAGGCTGTCTTTAAAGCTGGTTTATGTAGTTAAAATATTTGGGGAGGTTATAGTAATGAGGTTTTCATCAAATGCAAAGCATTCTGGAGTTGCTTTGAATCCATCAACAGCCTTTCAGGTCAAGCTTTTGGTCCTGAAGGTAGTAAAGAGGTGGTGTTTTGAAGCAACTCGTACAGGACTTCTGCATTCCTGCAAAGAGGAGTTCTGCAATCCCAGCCTGGCTGTGCAGGAGAGACTGATTCACGGTCATCAGCACAGGCAGAGCTTAAAGTTTCCTTGCCTTCAGTGCCTTCATTCCAAAACCGCATTCAAAAGTAGAATTATTCTCTTTCCACAAGCTCAGATTTGAAGACAAGCAGCTGCATGAGCGCTCTTGCTGTGGCTGGTAAGAATAAAGGTAAATAAATGGGTGGTAAAACAAATGATTCCTGCATGCCATTGCTGATGCTTGTCAGGACCCCACCTTCCCCATCGCCACTCCCTCAAAAATAAACCAAACCAGGTGGCTGCAAAGTTTAACATAGCTTTGTAGAAGCCTGTGAGAAACAATCTGGTACTGCAAATCATGGTGTGGTAATGCTAGTGAAATGTGCATGGGGGAAAAAAGGGAAGGGACTTAGAGTCACCGCAATGCAGCTGGGGAAAGGAACAGCAACAAATGATCACTGCATTAAAATAATATGTACTATGTTTTTCCTCACCAAGCAGTATTTGTGTAACATTCAAAGCTGAACAGGAAAATCTGAAATTATCATGAAGCTATGAAAAGAGGATTATTGTGCAAAAAGAAATCTGTAGTAATGAGGAAAAATAGCATTTCATGCTAAGGGCAAGCTTTAAGTATTGAGATAAGAACAATAGCAACTGTTAATGCTGATAATCATGAACATTTGAGGTTTCCAGATTCTTGCCAGGCTCACCACATGCTTTGTCAAGCTAAATGCTGGGAGGAAGTAATGTAGCTGGAACTTGCTGGAGTGCATTAGGTGGAGAAGAGGAAACCTTGTTTCCTGGCAAATAACTTTTTCAGCTAATGCTTTTTTTGCAGTTTTTGGCCAGCTGCGCTTTTGAGTGAAAATAATATTTGGAGAAAGATGGCATAGCACACTGAATAATATACAACGTTCAAGAATAAATGGTCTCCATCCCAGTGGAGATACAGGAGCAGGCTAAAGTCTGTTCATTACCTACATGAAGTAATTATTTTGTGTATGTCAGGAACGTCAGAAAAGCATCTTTCCCTTTCTCCCACCCTCAGGCCCCTGTGTTTATGTGGATGGCACAGCCATGGCAGGAGAACTGCTGCTGGTGATAAATGTGCCTGTGAGCTTTGCCCAGGGCCCCAGAGGATGGGGCTGTGTGCCACAGAGGGGCAGGCACATGCCTTGCTGCTGAGTCCATCCACAGGCAATATTTCATGTGACTTTCCCTGGAGGATTTAGACTGGAAGAAAACCCCTGCAGAATTTAGCTGATCCCTCCTTTACTCTCATATTGAGCCTTGTGCAGAGAAAATGAGAGCAGACACCAAGCTCTGCATTGTACTATGATGATTAGGAGCTGTGGAACCAAAATAATCTTCCAGGTTGCTCCACTGGGATGGCATCAGAAAGGGAGTTTTGCCACACTTTTGGCTATAACAAGCAAATCAGATGAGTTCTGAGTAGACATTTTTACCTCTGGCTCCAATACTTATTACAGGTAAAACAATCACCAGATTTCTTTGTTCTATTCTAAATTATAGCCCGAGGATTCACTTTGGTTCAATACTTGGGGTAGATCAGGCATTAATGGAGCAACAGTGGATTAACACCCCCTGCAACTGCATTGTTCCTGCAGGCAGAACTCCCTGCCTGCCCTGCCTGGGAGTGCTGTGGAGCAGAGATGAGCTCACCCTGTCTGCATTTTGAGCTGACCAGGCACCATATGGATGCAGTTAGTGCCGTGCCCTAATGAGAGACGTGGCATTCTAGCTTGGGGCAGCATCTGACATTTACCATGTCTTCCAGTTGGCTGGAAGCATGGGCACAGGGAGCTGGTGCCTGTCTCAGTGTGAACATTGCCTCTGCCTGAGACATATTGCGCAAAACTGTGCGTGAAAGACTCGCAGGGTGATTTTGTGAAATTGTTATAAAGTGAAACACTCTCAGTAATATGAAATTACTCCTATTAGAGCTGCAGCTTGAGTAGGTTATGTATGATCAAGAAGCACCAATTCAAGTTCTCTTGTCCCTGATTTTCTGTAAACACTGGTTTTGGTAGTCTCCCACTGCTGGCATAGATTTTGACTACTGTCACATCTTGCAAAAGGGAGCTGTCTGAAATTGTTTAGTTTTCAGGCTGGATGCTGAATACTCTGGTAGCATAGGCACTTTAAAAAATACCAGGAGGAAAACTTTTGAGGAACTTTTGTCTTTATTAGTTTGATGAGGTAAAAGTGTGCAGATGTCTTCAAAATCAAGGAGCCTTGGATGCCAAGTATTTTTTTAGGGTTCAGCACATTAAATATATTAAATAGCAAGGATGGATGTGAAGGTGAGCATATAGAGGTACATGTGCAACGTATATTACACAGATGTACACAGGTATGAGATAGATTTCTACCACTCAATGCACTTTCCCCTTCCTGTCTTCTGTAGAAGGAAAGTTTCTTTCCAGGCATTGAAATTTGACAGCAGCAAACAAATAAATGAGGAGACATTTTCCATTTAAGGATTTGAACCTTAATCCAGGTTTTTCCTTGTGTTATTTCCAGAGCTTTTCATCATTTTCTCCCCATGTCTTCTTCTTCTGTGCAGGAAATGATCCAAGTATGGTAATTATGAAAACCCCTGTATCTATTAACCTTGCATCCTGTAAGTCATTAACAAGAATTCATAGTACAGCCTTCCATTTTATGAGAGAGTTATAGAGCAAACGGAGAGTTTCTGAAAAAGTACAATTAGATGACAGGCAACAACCTAGGAGATGTTAGGAGTGGAGCAGGAGAGCTGCTGCTTTATTTTTTCAAGGATGAATGGTGGGAAGAGTTCTTGGGCAGGTCTGTTCTGGAGTTAGAGCAGAACCTGGCTTCCACTGTGCAAAGTGGCACCACTAAATAAAGAAACTGAGGAAAGCCAGAAAGAACAAGCTGTTTCTCAACAGATACGTGAGAATGGAGCAACTCCCACGGGAGGCCAAGCACGAAGGAGAGAGAAATGGCCCAGCCAGCATGGCTGCCTCATATCTTAATTTAGCCCAGCTTCTTGGCAAAGCAAGGGGGTGAGGCCCGGTGGAGGAGGAGAGCTGGGTGTGTTTTCCCCAAATCCTGTTTGCAATGGGCAAGAAATCCTGCTGGCTGTGCTGCAGTGAAGCACTGGGGTTCAGTGATCTGCCAGTGGAACCCAGCTGTTGGAGGTGCATTCCTTAGTGCTTCCAGCAAATCCTGCCTGCCCCTTGTCTGCAGCAGGTCTGTACTCAGTGGGGAATGACCTAAATGTCTGGACAGGAGGAGACCCCATCCTGCTGTTCAAGCACCTCTCCTCTTCCCCCTAAGGTTTGGAAGCAAGTAGACATGGCAAATGTGATCTGTGAGCTTGCACTGCAGAGCTGGCAAGGTGCTCTTGCCATTGTAGGTTTCTGCAGGCTCAGGCTGAGCTATTTTGATGTAAGATGCTGCTTCTGTCTATTCCAGACCAACTTTAGTCATACAAAACAAAAACTCTAAGCAAAATAAAAATGATTGACTACATTGCACAGTAAAAATCACTTCTAGACCTAATCCTGGGCATTGCTTCAGCAATACATTTTGGCAGGTAGAGAGATGATAAATATTGAGCTCTTTGCTCACTGTTGCTGTCTCTTACATGGCAGCTGTCCCACAGTAATTTCTGATTCCCTACTCCCATTTCCATTTTATTGAACCACAGACCCTATAGACCCTTGTTTTTCCTTTTTCCCGTTTTTGTTGGTGCCTCTTGGTTCTGTCCCAGCCTTTGTTCTGGGCACTCTGCCGGTGTTTCTCAGGAGCCTTTCAGCTCCTTCCTCCAGTTCCCCACCCTTCCTAGTGACTCCTTCCCTCACACATTCCCCTCTCTCATGCACACCCCGCTGTTCCATTTCTTATCCACATTTTCCTACTTTTTTCTCCTCCTACACACTTCTTGCTTAATGCCTCCCTCCACTTCTGGCTGCATGTCAGCTATTGTACCATTAAAAATAACCGAGAACTAATTAAAATAAAAATATTCCTGATGCATTGTTTTTTAGGACTAGATTTGTAGGATCCTACCAGTCTACTTACTTTTTTAGCAAAAGAATTTACGGCCACTTCAAAATCCATTAAAACCCTTCCAGGTTTTCGCCTTATTTGAAGCTGTGTGTCACATATATTTCATATCTATGACATAGGTAGTGTTTATTAGCTACAGCATGGCATGATTTTGTTTCAGCTGAGATCTCTGTGCTGTTGAGCCTAACCCAGGAATGTATATTTCTGTGTCCTGCAGCTTGCTTTTCCTTTGAAGAGTTGTGCAGTGGCACACACAGGTATTCTAAAGATCTCATGCCTGAATATGCCAAAATAAACCTCCTTATTTTCATTTTTACTCAGGACATATTTACACAGCTCTTACATGACATATCACCCTTCAGTCCTAACCTGCTCTCTGACTGCCAATCTCCAGCTATTGCCAACAGTAAAATGGTGAACCTTGCAGGGAAATGAAGGTTATTTAGAAAAAGTCACACAGCACTTACAGCTTTCACTGTGGCCGTGTGGAAGTGACAATCGACTCTGCAAATGCAGGCAACTTCTGTGTGTTCATAATTTGTTTACCACTAGTCAGATGTTCTCAGTGTCCCTTTTTCCATGTCTCTGGCAGTGCTGTGTTGAGCTGCAGTGATTCAGGGACCAGGCAGTGAGTTAATGCAGCTCATATTGTCACCCTCATGGGGCTCGTTTGCCTACAGGCATGTCAGAAGGAACAAGTAATATAAGGGCATATATAACTGTAGCTGGCAGCATTCTGAAAAGATGCTGAAACTCCCTTTAAATGGATAGTGTAGGACATCAGGAGCTAAGTAGCTGAGGAAAAAGATAAATTTTCTTGAACAGTGCTGTGTTTCTGTAGTTGGGCTGTGCCTGGTACTTGATCTAAATGAGTGTGTGTATGTGGTGTGCCGTGCAGCCGTCCCTCGTGCGCTATTTGTTCCTAACGCTGTCTTGCACATTTCCAGTATCCATCACAGTTCACATCACCTGCTCTTCTACACAGCTTAAGCCTGATGAGGGAGGGAGTAGAGAAGGCAAAGCCAGAGTCTCCTCACTGCAGATAATGGCATAGGGGTTACAGTGAGTTTCTGCTCACTACCTTCAGGAACTTGAAGGTTCAGGGTGTTTTTCCACCAACCTTGAGGGAGGAGTAGGGAAGCCTGTAGTGTGATTGATGCTGTGTTGTTGATGTTCTGCTCTTTCACGGTGTGCCTGCACAAGCCTGAGCCTGTGTGTGCAGCTTCATACTGGAAAGGCCAAGAGCAAACCATGTCTCCCTTCTGTTGGTGCAATCTGGGCTTGGTTCAGCTGCTGGGGATCACCCTGCAGAGCAGAGAGAGAGAGATGCAAGCTTGTTCTGTCTCTCCATTTTGGATTATGGCTGTTGGCTGAATGTGTGTGTCCTTGAATTTGCTAATTGTATTTTTCTAATTATTCTCTGCCAACAGGCACTACAGGTTTTCTGAGCACTTTGCACCAGTACACAGCAGACTGTGTTGTAAGGAAAATGTAGGACAGCCACACACACACAAAAAGTCATGTAATCTCTTGTGATGATCCAATGTGATTATCTGCTGAGATATTCCAGGGAGCTGTAAGGACAAGTTGTTCCAAGGCCAGATTTTCACTGAAGGGAGTGAAGAGTATCACCACGATTATAGAATTTGGACAGTGCATTGCAGCTGTGATCTAAGGGAGAGGAAATGCTGGAGACTTTAAAGCCATTGACTGGCAGAGGAGCAGTGCTAGTGTGCAACCTTGCTGCCAGCCAGGATAATAGAGTTCCCAGTCTGGATCAATTCCAGCTCTCAGACCCCAATTTACTAACCATGGGGGGAAGGACACGAGTCTTCTTTTAGAAGGTCAGTGTTATTTAAGGTTATTTAAAGTGAGTAAACCTGTTTCACCTTTATGAAGAAAACATTGCTGTGGAGTTTTTAGGAGCCACACAGTTATAATGAATAATGAATATATGATACTTCGTGTAGTGTTTAGCTCAGCCTGAGAGAGAGAAAATAATGGAAGTCTCTTCTTTCTGCCTGGGTGTTCAAATGAAGGAAAATCAAAGCTGTTATACCACAGCTATATATCAGCTAACATATTTTAGGAACTGTGGAATGATCATAATTACAAAAAAGTCCTCCAGAGAGAAATTATGAGTCATAGTTTATGTTCTCTTTGGTGTTGCTATGGAAAAAGAGGTTAGTGCCAGTGGTCATACAGCAATATTAATCTCTGATCTGAAAGAAAAATAAATAACAATCTCTAGCTTAACCCAAAGCAGATTTATTCCCAGTTACTGCAGCACACTCCATTAAAGGGGATAACCACATAAGAAAAATTAAAGATGACGTTGATTATCAGTTTTCAACATGCAGTTAGGGAGAGTTCCTTATTTGAATTCAGTCTCCCACAAATGACTTGGTGGAGTGAGAGGAAGGGAAAAAAGGCAGTTTGATCAAAAGGAGGGCAGGAAAGATCAGCCACCACTGACAGCTGCAAGTACGCTGATTAAAATTTCTTTATGCATGCAGTTCGCCTCAGCCCGGGGTGGATGCTGGTTCAGTGCAAATCCCGAAACAAAACCCTGGCAACGGGCAGCCTGGAGCGGTGGAAAGTGGCTTTCAGCCTTTTTCCGTGCATTTGGGAAAGCCAGGGCGGTGAGTCAGGGAGCGGTGGATGCCTGGGCGCTGAGTCAGCACCTCCGGGGCTCTGCCAGTTGTTTCCTGCCCCTCGTTTCCCTGCCGAGCCAAAACCCTGACCAGCACCAAGGGGCCAAACAGCTGCGGGCTGGCTTCGCTTTGCTAGGGGTGAATCTTTTCCTTTGTGTGTAGGAAGGCTACCTGACACCTTCCCCTTGACTCCCAGGGTGAGTGTGTCTCAGTGGGTCACAGTGAAACTTCCCCCCTGCCCACCTGATGTTGTTTTCAAGAGTTGCAGCTACGCTCTCTCTCTGTCACAGGCAGCTCCCAACAGCACAGACCTTGCAGCCAGAACTCAGCTTGAAATTTTGCTCACAGTGCACCCTGCAAAGCAGGGCAGAGCCTTCCTTTCTGCCACACCGCTGCATCTGCTGTGCTGATGGCAGGAAAACTTTTCACTGGGTTGATGAGCTAAGCAGATTGGACTGGGGAGATACACGGGTCCCATGTCCTGCATCTGTGCCTGCAGTTACTGATGATCACAGGAGCTGTACGCATGGCCCAAAACCATTGTGTGGCTGAAAGCATCTTTTGAGCCAGCTGAAGGCTTTTCACTAACTTTCAGGGTTGGGCTGGCCCCTTGTGAAGAGTTTGACCTCGAACAAATTGCCATTACTTCACTAATTCTTCTGAGCTTACCTCTTTTTCAAGTGTGTGACTATCAGTCATCAGTTGTGCAGCTTTTTGGCATTACAGCCTGCAACAACAAAGGGTTTTCACTGCATCAGTGTTAAGGGCTGTCCAGGTGTATTTTACCTTCTGATCCTTTTCTTCTCCACTCTCTTCTGTCTGTTAAAGAGACAGAACAGGCTTCACTCAGGCTTTCACTGTATGATGGCTTTCACTGCACTCTCTTATTTGACAGCGAAATGGTCTAGAAAACCCAAATCTATGCTTTTTCACAGAGGAGCTGGCTTGTGGATTAGCACGTGGAGGTCAATATGGGATGCTCTCTGCTCTTTCCCCTAAAACGGAACAGAAATGTCAGCTGGTTTTGTGTCATTGAAAATGGAAGTATCAGCAGCTGCTGAGTGCTGCTAGTTTAAATATTTATACCATAAGGGCTTTATCACACCCTTTTTCTTTGTGCAAAGCCGCCGCCGATTCCGGTGGAGGTCAGACTCTGAATCTGTGCAGCAACTCCCAGGTCAGGTTTTCCAAGGAATAATGGTACAAGTGGAGCTCACTGTTACCGTGTTAGGAAGCGTAAACAAGCCGTTTTTAAAAGAAGTAATTATGTAGACAAACCTGTCAGCACAATCACGGAATACTCGTGCATGTGCCTGACATCTGCCAGCCTGACAAGATGCAGGCGCATACTTGAGATACTCGAAAGAATACAGTGCTGCTGGTCCCAGTCTGCCTCCTCCCCCAAACAGTGAGTTCTGATGTTTTCAGTCAGGCCTTGAGAGTGGAAGGCAAGGGGAAAAAACAGCTTGGGGAACATCTTGAGAGCCTGAGCTTGCTTCCTCCTCTGGTTTGTAAGACAGCGCAAAAGCAGACATTCGGAGTTGAGTGAACATTTTTCTCTCTTGCAAAGCGTGCTTTGTTTGGTGGGATTACAGACCCACCTGTCCTTGTACATGTGCAACTGTGATGGAGAAAACATTTCATTCTAGTCCTGCAACTGATGGCTGTGTGTGTGCTGTATTCTGAAGTGGGTATTTGAGTTAATTCCCCCAGATGCTCAGTATCTGCATTTCCAATGGTTTTGCTGGATAGCATTGTAATGCTCTTAAAACACTGTGCGTAGGATTCGTTTCAGCATCTCTAAAACTGGATAAAGCATTGCCAGGGGTGTTGTTTGAATTAAAGCTTAGCAGGACAAACAAACCAGCATATCTGAAAGCAAAATGTAAACATGATGCTGGGGCTCCTGGTTAGCACGTCGTGGCTGTGGGAGGTTGACAGCTGCTGCATAAAGGTTAAACGTGCTTTCTTTGGTCTGTCAGTAAAATTAAGCCTGCTAAAGACTATGTGGCACTCCAGAAGACAAGAGTTTATCTGTGTGCATAAACAGAACATAGTCTTCAATATAAATATGCTTTCAGGACTATTTAGAGTATTAGGAGCACGCTGCAGTCCAATAAAAAGATGCAGATTGACCCAGGAGATTTTGGAAAGTGCCTGAGTGCGTTTAGATGGGCTGGAAGTGTCTGGAAAGCAAAGCACTGGTGTTTGCATTGCTAAATAACAGCATAGGATGAGAAAGAAAATAGTATGGATACAACAGGGACAGGAACTGGAGTAATAAATACTTGACCTTTAAATTTCATCTTTGCCAGCTTCTCAGACTGCTTCTCCCAAGGACTGACATGGCTCTGTTTTATATTATGCTTTTATTTGTCATATTCATAGTTAGTTACAAGTAAAAATTATTGAAATCCACTGTAGTTAATACAAAATAAAAATATAGCTGCACGAGTTATGCCATGATTTTTCTTAGAAACAGTATCTTCTATATGATACCATGCACTTAAGAGCTTAACTCTTAACAGTACTTGCCTACACTAAGCTCTGACTGACTAACTTCCAGTGTGATTTACTGGTTACAGATATTATCCCTGTGGAGTAATACCTGTTAATTATTTAATAATGGTACTTCTGCTGTAGCTTGTATTTCCCCTGTAATTCGTGATTCTAAACACAAAAGGAAGCGACCTTTTAGTGCAATGTTATGTATCAGTAGAATTTTTATGTATATAAAAAAATAAAAATAACCCACTGCATAAACAACCAAGGATGTAAGGGAACTGTTGTGGGTATTGTGCTTCCCTTTCCTCCCTTGCCCCTTACCTTTAAGTGACAGGAATGAACATTCATAGTGAACAAGCTACCTCGTAACCTCTCATTTTCAATTAATTTTGAAAAATTACAGACTAGCAATTTTGAGAGCAGGTGGGTGACTTTGATCAAAGTTACTAGCAGAGAGAAACAAATCCTGTGGCTTTGCAGGCTTGTACTTAGGTAAACTCATCCCTGCCATGAAGTTCAATCCATAACACATTGTTCCCTTTGGACATGCCTGAAAGAGTATTTCACCTTTTTTGAAGAAATTCTCCTTACATCCCTGTAATTATCTAACTCTCCTGTGTAGATATAGCTCTATATATGAAATAATCTGTAAAAAGATAAATTATGCTATTTTCAAAATACTCTGAGATACAAAGTTGTGCAGGTGCAAAATCTGATAGTATATTGCTACAAAGACTATGAATTAGTTAGTGTTATCTGAGTACATATACTTTAAGCTGGAGTATAGATTGAATACTGTGGGGGGTTATTTTTGCTTCTTTTGCATTTCATAGCATTTCATATTTTCTTCAGGATACCTTCATGTTCCTATAAAACACTTTTTTCTTTTCAATTTCTGAACCCTTAAAGGTACAGTAATTGATCACACATTCACGCTTGTCATTAATGTATTTCCATAACTCTGTTAGATTGAAAAATACTTTTTTTTTTTTTTTTTTTTGCCCTGCCCCCCACCTAAACACAATGATTTCTTCTAAATTAATAGCGAGTAACTACTGGCAAAAATCTTTCCCCCACTGAAATGGATGGAACTGGGTTTTCAGCTTTGCCCTCCAAGTACTCAGCTCTTTTAGTCCTATGGTGCTGTGGAGCAAAGCCCCAAACAAACTGTACGTGTGTGCACAGTTTCTGAGGCTGTTGGCATTCACAGAGCATGGCAAGGCAACCGAAATCAAACATTCCCATTGGCATTCCTACATTTACATACAAAACTGCTCACAGTGCTGGCAAATACTGGGGGGAAGAAAAGAGAACAGAAATGCTTGGGTCTTGACTACTCTCCACGCCTTCCTCTGCCCTAACTCTAAGAAAGCCAGCTGATCAGCTTGCTTCTACCAGACATCCCCTCCTCCTGCTAGTCTCAGACACCAGTTGGCAGCATCTCTAAATTCATGAACACCAGTGACTGGGCCTAAAACAGAGCACGCTGCAGCTTTAGTCGTTGACCTTGCCCACTCTGCATTCCAACAGGATGCAATAAATTATCACTGCAGAGGAAAGGATGGAAGAGTGGCTTCTCCTGCCTGTGCAGGTGAAACCAGTTCCTCGCCTACGGAAAACCGTGTGTGTCTGGCAGGAGAAGGGGGGGTTGGGCTGCCTATGCTGTTTGGTCCACCTGCAGGACGGCTGCTGGGGTCGTTTCTTCATCAGATTGCTCCATCTCCCCGCCAGCTGGGTTGTTTCTCTCATCAAACAGTTTCTGGCTAGAAACTTCCAGAGGCACCCCGTACTCTTCGTCATCTTCCACGATGGACAGCTCGATGTTGTTGCTCATCACGGCCTTGCCTTCCACTCTGGCCTCCTTCTCCAGAGAATCCACGGCTGCCTTGCCCTCCTCGGCCAGGGAGGTGGTGGGGGTCATGTCCGAGTGCATGCTGGCAAAGGACATCTCATCCTCGTTCTCAGCCTGCTCGTTGCTGGCGGTTTCTGAGGGTCTGTCCTCAGCTTCCGCGGGGCTTTCTCCTTCACGGCCTTTCTTCGTGCTGAATCCCACTTTGAAACCTGAGCCCTTTGCAGAGGAGGATTTCTGGTGATGCACAGTAAGTGACTTCTTGATCTTTTCTCTCCGTTCAGGTGACACGATCTTTGTGCTGATCTTGTTCATCTTCTTCTCAATGTTTTGGCGGGAAAACGCTTTCTTCAGGCTGTCCACCTTCTTCAGGCTGGATCTTTTAAGCTTCTCAGCTCTCGATTCTTCTGTTTTCTCCTCTGCACTGTCATCCAAGTCATCTCCCTCCGGAAACATGTCATCATCTGAACCCAACTCCACTGTGTGCAAGGTTTCTTCCAGTGTTTTGTTCTCATCCACAGGCTCCTCTTTTCCTTCTGTAATGCTAGGAATGGGCTCTTTTGCAAAAACACTGGCAGGGATCTCGTTTTCCTCCTAAAAGAATTGACAATATTTGAGTTTTATAGTTCACAGGATACAAATTTAATAAATAAAGCACAACCCTGAACAATTATTCCCCCTCCCCCCACATTGATGAGATGAATGCTGAGTGTTTATTCGTTTTTTTCCAATACATTTAACCAATAACAAAGCCCACTGAACCATTATCTGGTAAAGTTTAAGACTTCTGAGCTGTCAGCTGTACGACTACTCTTTCAAAGTGACTTGGGATGTATGGAGAATGGAAATCCTGTTCTTTTAATTTATATTAGATACTCTACAACGAGAGTTTAGCTGTCAGGTTGTACACCTGTCCCTGGGGAGAAGGGAGGGAGGTTGTTCTGCAGACCTCTGAGTAGACCTCCAGAAGTCACATAACCCCACAGAGCTCTCAGCTTCTTGAGCCAAAAACTGAGAATATCCCTGCAGAGGTGTTGGGTGCATCTGGGAAGTATGGCAAATGGCAAATGCAGTTAGCACTTCTGCCATATTCCTGGAAAATTTATGTTGCTGTTAGAAATGGATTGTTTCTATTGAGAAACCATGAAGTTTATGGTGTTGAGAGTATTCCTATTTTACAGCTATTTACAGAAAAAAACCCCAAAACCCAAACTAATAAATTTTGCTGGTAAATATTAAAATGTGGAGAGGATACAAATGTAAGGATGCAAATTTATGGTAAACAAAAATAAAAAGACACTATACCACACAGAGAAGTAAGTGCTTCTAGCTAACAGGGAAACGATTGCCTTTTAGAAACGAAAGAAAGAAAGGAAGGAAGGAAAGAAAGGAAGGAAAGAAAGAATCTAAAAACAAAAAAACAAATCTAAAAACAAAAGGCTGAGCAAGGGCAGAAGCTGCAGGTCGTAACGAGGGATGTCTGTGCTCCCTGAGTGCACAAGCTCTGCAACCCCGAGCTGCTCAGAGGCAGCACAATGAGCACTCTGTTCTGTGCAGGTTTTGCAGGCATCTACCCATGCAAAGAAAAGGAGGCTCCTTGCACACTCCCTTCTCCTCTCAGCACTTGGAGCCTTGCATCTGCATAGCCTCTACTCATTACCTTCTTTATCGCTTTCAGACAGAGTGCATGCAATTTCACTGCCTCACATGCACTGGAAGGATTTTCTTTCCCCTCCTCCCTCCACATTTATCTTTAGATACAAAAAGCAGTAAGTGCTGAGTGAAATGGTTGTAATAGGCTCAGATCTGTCCCTAGTGGGCCTGAGTGTACAGTTAAGGGGAAAAAAGGCCACATACACTTCCAAGTTCATGCTCATTATTTCAGGACTGAGCATACAGTTGTGATCACTGCAGAGAATAGTGTCTTGGGTTAAATTTGCTGTCAAGGCTGTTGTACATGGTTGTTGTTTAGTCTGGGGGAGAGGAGGCTCAGGGGTGACCTTATTTCTCTCTACAACTCCCAGAAAGGAGGTTGTGGCCAGGTGGGGGTCAGGCTCTTCTCCCAGGCAACCAGTGATAGGACAAGAGGACACTTAAACTGTGTGTCAGAGAGGCTAGGTTGGACATTAGGAAGAATTTCTTCACAGAGAGAGTGATTAGACACTGGAATGTGCTGCCCAGGAAGGTGGTGGAGGTGTCCCTGGAGGTGTTTAAGAAAAAGACTGGACGTGACGTTTGGTGCCACGGTCTGCTTGACAAGGTGCTCTTGGGTCACAGGCTGGACTCAATAATCTCGTTTCCAACCCAATTGTTTCTGTTATTCTGTGATTCTATTAAAAACTAGGACTCCATTGGTAGCCCTTCTGGAACCCAAGACTATGCAATAGGCAGAATAATTTTTTACCATATATATATACACATACACACAGTGATTTGAGTATGCTGGTTAATATCCTGCATGGATATAAAAATGAAAAGTATAAAAGAAATGGATGCTGGTTTGACAGTTTGTGCATGCTTTATTCCTGTGGGTTCTGCACACCTCTCTGGGCCAGTGGCCTCAGTCAGATGCACTGGCACAGAGCTGTACAAGCCCTCTGCCTGCTGTGGAACATCTAATGAAGCCACTCTCTTCACCTGACACCTATTATGTTGTTGCAATTGTCAGCAACAGTGACCAAGATAACAAAACAAAGGAAACCTGCACCAGCTTTAAGTGAAGCCAGCTGTTAACTGCTGTACAAATATTTATATTTTCTCTCCACTGCAGCTAACGAAATGTGGATTACATGAGTGGGTGCAACATTGAATTATTCCCCAGAGCACGAGAACTCAGTATAAAACATAATTTTCATGTCTAGTGCATTCTTTCCAAACCTAGGTAATCACACACAGTTTTAGACATCTGAACATTCAGGTGTGAGTGCCTGAGTGGTATACAAAGCTCTGATTTTAATGAGTAGAGAGGTGGGTTGTTACTTTTAAAGTATTTTATCTAGGGAAGTGGTGTCATATGAGTTTAATCACAGCGCAGTGTGAGCCAGAGATGGGTCTGAAAGGTCCTTCTCAAGGTCAGTTTAGCTCTGTCTACAGTATTCATGGTGAACTGAAGTGCTGCATGCAGTCTCTAGAATATGGATACAGATTGCTTTACAATTTTTATCAAATTTCTGACTGAGTAGAAGAAAGATTGTCAAACTACCAATGTTTATAAAGGGAAAAAAAAAAAAAAAAACCAAAACAAAAAAAAAAACCCAAAATATACTGCATAATTATGAGCTAATGATTGAATTAAAATACTAGGTGGTCTCTGGCTATCAGGCAGTACTGGAATTCAAGTGATCAGCCCTCTGTCTAAGCTTCCTGCATGGCTCTGGAAAACATCAGCCTCTGGGCATCTATTTGTGTGCTTATAAAATGGGAATGACACGCTTCCTATGTCATGCTTCCGAAAGACCTTAGGATTACAGGAACCACTAACATGCAAATGAAAATAAATTAAGTAAAATGCTTTGAAAACATCAGGGTGCTATAGCAGGAATGCTCTGTGGTGGAACAGACACTTCTATTTCAAACGCGGTTACTGATAACTCCTTGTAAGTGGGCTGTTGATAACTTTTTAGTCTTACAAGTTTATGTGACAGCTGTATTTTGTTTTCGATACATTTTTAAGCAGGCTGCTATTTCATTTAGGAATACTAGAACAATACACTGAAAAATGCCAGCTGTTACAAACTGCATAACTATTTTCCATGCCAAAAGAAGTAGAACTTTGATCTTTTCTTCCTGATCTAATCTAAAATTCTAAGAAAGCAATACATCTTTGTATTTTCCACATCTGAGTTCAAAAACAGCCCTTGCATTTTTTTCTTAGATGGGCTTGACTGTAGGCAGCTAGCTTCTCTGAATTTTATTTTTCCATGTAGGAGATGAATAGAATAGTGGAAGTCCTCTGCATGAAACAACTCTTGCTAACACTAGTAATACTTGCCTAGTTAAAATCAGTGCCTTCCTTGCGGCTTTTATCAGCCACCCTCGGGAACTTCCTGCAGGTCAGAATTTCATCCCTATCTTTTACAAAAGGGAATAAGATCCTTAAGAGTGTACCACAAAACTGGATGGCCTGAGTCAACAGGTAGATAATTTACTCGGGAAGTGCTGTTTCTCTGATGTTGCATGAGGGAAATCAATCTGCTTTGGTTGGGTTTTTTTGTTATATTTGCTGTATGAGACCATGACCTTCAAGAAGGAGAGAAGGCATTTTCTCAGTCCAGGCTCCTCTGTATGTTGCTGTTATATGCCCAAATGATCAGTAGCCTAAAACTTGTTTTGCTACACAAAATGGGTCAAAACATGACAAATCTTCTGAAACCAGCTCCAGCTCCTTTGCTTCGGACAAACACAGCTCTGCAGGCTTGGGTGTCACAATGGGAAAGGAGGGCAGAGGAAAGTGCCACCACCCATTTGCACGTCCTGTGCAGGCTGGGGCAGTGCCTGCACCATCCCCTGATCTCCCACAGCACAGCTGGGCCAATCCCAAAGAGCTCTGGGAGGTATTTCTGTCATTAATCAATATCAGAGTATTCTCCCTGCAAGGCTCCAGCGGAGAATACAGCATTATCGGCTTGTAGTTCTTCTGGTTCCCTCACTTGTTCATTTGTAGGCTTGAAGTTGCTTTTGCAAAAGATTATTGCAGTGATCTGAACAAGAAGATACAATAAAATGGCTAATTTTTGGTGCCCTCCTCTTGCTTCATTTTAGGATGAAGGATTTACCCTCAGCAGCATCTGAAAAGGACCTGAATATTAGTGTGCTTGACCCCAAGCTGCAATTTTGACTTATTTGATCTGTCCTATTTCCATGACATTTAACCGGTAAACATGATATTTAATTGAAAAATTAAACATAAGCCTTTTTTATCTCCCATTCTGCTTTTGCAGCTAAAAAAGCAAACAAAACCCCCACCAAACCAGAACCAAAAAGCTGGTCATGTGGCGAGAACAAAATAGAGGGGAACAATGCCAAAGCTTAACAAGGATTTTTAAAACAGTCACTTCAGTGTTTTGCTGAATTGCTGTGTCATTTATAATAACTTTTGCATCCTCAAATTCTTGGAATGGAGCTCCCTTAAAATATGCCACCAATTAAAGAAATATATGCAGACATTCTAGGGAGAGAAAACTAAGAGCATTTTAATGGAAAATATGTAAATAGGTGAACTTTTCTAAACACAGTTCATTCTCAGTGCTTATGCAGAGGGGAAGCTGATGCTGGCACGTGGCAGCACAGCTTCATAAAATGCAGAGCTGGAGCTCAGTCGTGTGTTCTGGCATTGCTCAGTGCTCCCACCAAGTATTAGGGAGTTTAGGGTATGTGGTGAATGCAGAACTGAATCAAAAATGTGAATTTTTATTTTCATATTGAGCTGTCTGGGGAAGCTGGTTCTAATGAGAACATGCTCTGTGAAGTCTGGCATTGTTTTTTTTCAGTGGGTAAGAAGGATCCCCCAGCTGAAGAGGAGTCCCATACATCCAGATTCCCCTTTGTTTTCACAGAGATCTGGCGTCAATATGGCTTCATTACTGTGACTTCTCCTTCCTGCAATTGTTTTTCCATGGATTCCTGTGCAAGGCAGGACAGAAACCCAGCCAGCCTGCTGTTTTTTTCCCCTGTGCAGTTATCCTAGCAAGGCAGTGGCCCTGCTGACTACCAGACTGTCCCTCCTCCAGCATGAAAGGAGGGACAGTCCACGCTGCCATTTAACTGCAGGCCACTGCCAGGAGCAATTCCCAGCTCAAAGTTTTGTGGTTTTTTTTTAAAAGCAAATTTAACTGCAGTGTTTCTTTTTTTAAATCTTGTGCTCCTAATCTGCACTAGCTTGCGATTGGTTAAATTCATAATCCAAAATGTTCTGTGGTGACATTTTCTGGTGAGAGATGGGAACGGTCACCTAAAGCCCTGTAAAAGCTGTGGAGACCAGACCTGCTGTCCAAATCCACCAGGGACAGGCAGTGGATTTTCTTTATCTGTTGTACTGGGACACAGTGTGTTTGCCTTAGGTTTGTGCACTATTAAGGAAAGGTTCAGAGGTTTGAACAGGCCTTAGCTTTACACCCCTATTTAGTGTCTGGAAACGAAGCCAGCAGGACGCTGCTTTACCCCTCAAACCCTTCCTGGGGATTTTTCCTGTTGCTTTCACCCAGTCCCTGCAGATTGCTGCCAGTCGAAGATCTCCACCCAAGCTAACACCAACTGTCCTGCACACACAGAGCTCTGTTTGTCTTTCCTCTCTGCATTATGTCATCCTAAAACAGTAAATATTGAGTCCTCTGGAGGAAGACGCTCCTTGCAACAGGAAGGCCTTAATTCTCATGCTCAGAGGCAGGAGAAATGTTAAAAATTACCTTCCCCCAGGCTCTGCTGGTGCACCCACCCCACAGGACAATGTCTAGGTCTGAACCTGTCATTTCATTAGTCAGTCATTAGCTAACAGGGCCTGGGCGATGGCAGCGTTTTGACACACAGTCATGGATCCTAAATTACTTGCAGAACTGCAGAGAACATGTGTCTTTTAATTTACCCAGTCTCTGGAATAATTTCCACATTCCTTCTGGGGTGGAAACATGCTGCAGCTCCTCCTCTTCTGGCCTGACAAGGCTGGACTGTAATTTGGGAGAACAATAAGCAGGGAGGTGGGGGCTTCCTTTCGGGGGGAATTGCCTGTGCACTAACCAGGCCTGCCAGCTCTTTACAATCAAGCACTGCTCTCTTATTTTGGGATTGTTTAGGAAAAAGCCCCAACAACCCAAGGAGCAGAGTTAGTGGCTGACAGAGGTAACACCCAGCTGACAAGCTCAGAATGGTGAGGTGCCCGAGCTGTGACTACCCCCGCCCAGCATTTGCTCTCCTGCCCTCCCTTAGTGATTTGTGGAGGCCTGTCTTTATTTTTTTGAAATATGTCAAAGTCACGTCCTGTGTTTAGTTAAACCCACGGCGTGCTCTATCCAGACCATTGCTTAAAAAGGGGAAAATATGCAAACTGCTGCTATCACTGGACGGACTCACGGGAAGCTGAGCTTTTAAGCTGAATTTTTAGCTCATCGCTGAATGGGCCAGATCAGTCCTGCGGAGTGAAGCAGGGCATGAGGATATAGGGAGACGCAGCCCTGCTCCTCTCCTGCTTCCAAGGGGAAAGGCAGTGACAGTTTTTAGGGGCATTTCTGCTAAAAGTTTGCAAAATGGGCTCTTTCCTCAAGTTTGCCAAGAGTTTGGAAAAACGTAAGGGCCCCCCCAGTTTACTCGAACCCCAAAACGCACAACAAAACAAACCTTTACCCAAACATATGCTTGGAGTTAGTAAAACACGGCTCATTCCCTTCATTCGCAGAGAATAAAAGGCGGCAGATTTCTCAGGCATGCTAAAAGTTAGTAAAACATGGTCTCTTTCCGCACCTTCGCTAGGAGTTAGTAAAAGGCAATTTTATCTCCATGACTGCAAGAGTTAGAGGGCTTCAAGACTGCAAGAATAAAAGAGAATATTCTATTTTATTCCTTTCCCAAAGTTTGCTAAAAGTTAGCCAAAGAAGGAAAACGAAAATAAAAAAAAAAGTGTTTTCCTCAAGTTTGCGAGAGTAAAAAAGAAAGACAGCTGTTTTCCCAGATTTCCTAGGAGTTCGGGAAACACGCTTTCCGCACGTCCACAAAGAGGAAAAGCGAGCGTTTCTCCTGAATTTGCTAACAATCCAAGAGGCCACATTCCCCAAGTTTAAGACTCAGCAGAAGACTACTTTTTCCCCGAGCCTGCTAAGGCGAGAAGGTTTTTCTTCCACTTAGCACAAAGCCAGCTCTGCTCTCCGACTTTGCGGAGGGCTGGCAGGCAGCGGGAAGCCGGCGGGCTGTTCCCCGCGGGCTCTCACCTGGAAGATGAGCACCTTGAAGCGGTCCCGGCGGAGCAGCTGGGCGTGGTGCTGCTCCAGGCGCCGCACCTGGTCGCACTGGCGGTCCAGGCGCTCCCTCACGGCGCGGGTGTGCGCGCACACCTTCCGCGACTTCTCCAGCAGCTTCTCCACCGCCTGCCCCGTGGCGCCGTGGCTGCGGCACAGCTTCACCAGCTCGCCCTCGATGCCCCGCACCGCCCCTTCCAAGCCCCGCTGCCTCTGCTCCATCTGCCGCTGGTTGCCTTCCACCGCCTCCAGCATGGAGACCAGCTTCTCCAGCAGGGCCAGCACGGTCAGCGCGTTCACCTGCCCGCCGCCCGCCTCCGCGGCCGGCAGCGGCGGCACCGCGCTGCCCGCCGCCGCCTCGCCCATGGCTGCGCCGCCACGGCACGGCACGGCACCCGGCGCCGCTATTAAGGGCAGCGCCTCCGCCCTCCCCCGGGGAGGTTTCGGGCAGGGCCCGGCCCCGGCCCGCCCCGGGCTGCCGGCTGTGACCGCCCCGGGAGCGCCGGGCCTGCTCCGGGCCGACGGAGCTGCGGGCCGCGCTCGCCGCCTGCTCGGCGGCATCGGTAGATGGCAGGAGATACCGCGGAATGCAGGAGGTGTAGAGCGGAGCTCCAGCCTGTCCTATGGTCTGAAGGGCTTAAACTGATAAGAATAATTAAAAGTGCTTAAGTTATTGCTGGAGCCAATATAAGAATTATGGCAGTATGTCGACATGCTTTTAAAAAAGTAAATTATTACTGTAATGCATCAGTTACTACATTAATCACATATCAATGTGCTCTGATAATATACAAAAAATTATATCAGTGTAGCCATGATATTTTATGAAAAATCCTTCGCTAAGTTTTTTCTGTTATCTGAGAAGCCTCAGAAAAGAAATGTAAGCAATTAACTATCTGATGGCCGTGGAATGTGGTCTGGACATTGTTTACCAACAGGTGCATCCTAGACTGGTCCATGTGGATTGTTTTCACTCGATGACCAATCACAGCCGCCTGTGTCGCGGCTCTGAGCAGTCACAAGATTTTGCTATTCATTCCATTCCTGTTCATTCTAGCCTTCTGATGAATCCTTTTCTCTCTATTCTTTTAGTACAGTTTTAACGTAGCATTTTAATATAATATATATCATAATATAATAAACCAGCCTTCTGAAATATGGAGTCAAGATTCGTGTCTCCACACATGGGGTATCCACCACATATCAGTGTACTTATTCTAATATCAGCATCCTTATGATAATTTGTAATAATTGTCATAGTAACTAACAAACTTATGAAACATTTGCTCATGGTGAATCCAATCTCCCATTGTTCCTTCCACCTCATGCAATACCAGACTGGGCTTTGGGGTTTTTAAAATAATAATGTAAATATTTTTATCTCCTCATTGTTATTATTGTTATTATTGTTATTATTTCAGGGCTTTAAAAGTAATTTAGGTCATTTCTATTCTATTCTGTTCTATTCTATTCTATTCGTTAGTAAAAAATCCTAAACAAACAAGTGTGGTGTTGCATGAGTGGAGGGAATGCCAGGATCTTGGATTCCCTGCTTGGGATGTGGAGATTAGCTGGGCACTCTGGTTGTCCTGCCTGGATTCTCCAGATTTTCTTCAGTTAGAAAGAATCATGAGGTTCAGGGTGGCTCTTTTGGGGGAATAGTGATAAACTGGGTGTGGTGGCAGAGGTGCTGTGTTCCCAAGCACTGAAAGGAGCTATTTGACATGAAGAAATATCAAGCTGTTTATTTAGAATAGAGCATAATTTTATCTGTTATCACCAGGGAAAATGTTGCAACATTCCATGGGCTTGGGTGTTTCATCCTGTACTGATGTTCTCAAGCAGTCAATATCTGTCTTCTCTCCTTTACATTTACTTGGAAACAGGACTTCTTGCTGCAACACAGATGTTTCCAATGCTTGAGTATATAGGATTCTAATATTTGGGTAGCTGGCATATAACATTTTCTAATATTTAGCCAAATATGCTTTATGATTTCCCTACATCCCTAGGTTAAAACCATCTATTTGGAGTCCAAATGACCATGATTCCTGCCCTTTCCTTTGTACACAGAAGAAAAGAGAAAAGCATTTTACCATGAAAAGGAATAAAACCTAATGACTGAAGAGCTATGCAAATGAGTTATTCATTTCAAATACTGTGTGCTTGAGCCCCTGACTATTCTGCAATGTTACCTTTTTTGTGGTCCTTGCTTTTTTTTTTTTTTTTTTTTTTTTTTTTTTTTTCTCCTCAGGCTGCAGCTTCTATTCTTCAAGTTGTGGGAGCTTGAAAAATGCATTTGTGAGTGAGTTCACTTTGGAAAAAAAATCACCGACTCTGCCAGAGCTGTCCACAGGGGAAACTATGCTGGGACTGTAAACTATGCAGGCTGAGAGGGGAGTGGACATATTTTAAAGGCACAACCTAAACAAAACCCTTCTGTTTCCACGAGCTCTCCCTGGCAGCCCCACCTGATACGCCCTTCCCTAGGAAGGGAGTGTTCGTGTCTCCAGAGGGCTGCCAGCCCCTCTCAGCACAGCATCCTGCCCATCTCGCTTCCTCTCTCCCTCCTTTCATTTTGGCTGGCACCCAGAGCCGAGGCAAAGAGGAGGAATTTTTTCAGAGAGCAGTACCTCACCTTGCTCTGGCAGGGAGAAACCCGTGTCCATGCCCAGCTACATATCTTTCCTGTGGCAAAATATCTTTTTAATTTTCAAAATTAAATTTTTCTCCAGTTTTGCTGGGCTGTGGCAAAGCCCTGGCCTGGCTGTGGTCCCAGCTGCTGGCCGAGCTGCCTTCCCGGCCCGTCTCTGGAGCCTGTCTCCTCCAGACTTTTTGCATCAACCTTCTGCTGTACCTGGCACAGATGGATGATGGAGGAGAGAGCTGCCCTGTCTATGGAATCTAAAGAAACACTCTCCTGACTCCTGCTGTGAACCTTCTACAAGTTTTTGTGTGTTTAAAACTCCCAGCCCCATGTGCATCCTATGAAAAAGTTGTGGCACCCGATGGGAACCAGCACCAAACCCAGTTTGGGTTCCTGGTCAGTCCTCTGACCCAGCAAAGCCAAGCCAGGGACAGCAGCCCTGATGGAGCTACAAGGGCCATGGACACCCGTGGCAGAGGATTCCTCAGGGTCCCCATGGCTTGGGAAGAGGTGCTGTGCTGTCCCTGTGCTCCCTTCCCAGAACTACTGCTTGGGCCATCAGCCCTGAGGCAACGCTTTGGGGAAAGGAGGGGTGATGAGAACGGGAGAAAAGATCTCCCCAAACTGGTACCTGTCCCATTCTGCTAAACTCTAGCTGGGCGTTTTGACACCAGCTGTCAGCTCTGATTACCTGTCACTGTTGTAACAACACTGTCAGGCTGCTGGGCTGCCAGTGCTTGGAGGAATTGGAGAATTTTTATGCAGGTTTGGGGTTTTTAATTTTATCGATTAATTTGGCAGAGTAGTGGAGGAGGTTTTTTTGCCAAGTTTCAATACAGATTTTACTGGTGAGAAATTTCTAGAGGAAAACATTTTACATTTATTTAGAAAGAAGAAGCATTAAAGAGATTAAATTTATCAGGGTCGTCCGATGTAAGTCAAGAGTTCTTTTCATGTAAAATCAATATGCGTGAATTATACGGACAAAAATTGGAGGTTAACTCACTCATTACTCACGTGGTGCTCAGGATAATAAATGTTTGATGCTGGAGCATTACTGATAATTTATTAGGCATGGAGTAATAGGTAAAACAAAATGACAGGAAAGGATGGAGAAGGGAATTAATAGGGGAGGGAAGAACGGCAGGGGCCATACAGGTCATTGTGATCTTATTGAATTTCATGTCCAAGCTACCAGTGGCTTTAAAGAGATGGTGTGAGGCCATGTAACTGCTAAGGTGAAGGGCTGGCTAATGGGAAGAGCTGTGGAAGGTGTGGGAGGACAGCCCAGCATGGGAGGGCTGGTGCCTTGAGGGGCTGATGTCTGCTACACTTGGACAGGGCAGAAAAGGGGATACGGATGGGACATGGCTTGGGAAGAAGTGATGCTGTATCTCGTGTACCGGAGCCAGCAGTGTCTGCACCCAGCAAGGGCTGAAGACATGAAATCTGGTTGCCTGCTGCTGAAGGGCTTCTCTGAGGGCTGGGTCACAGTGCCATTTCCCTCCCGTCAGCCTGCTCCATCTGTCACAGTGACGCTTGTCATGCTGTTGGCACCTCTGCTGCTCAGCCAGGGCTGTTTGACACTGGTCAGAAGCTTCTGGGGAAACGGAGGCTGGACTGGCTGCTTTGTTAAACGTGTGGTGATTGAGTGAGGTTTATGTTATTAGGCACTGGGACTAACAATGCTGATGGGACTTACTCCAGTGGAAGACGTTTTCCCTCTCAGCACAGGTTGCTTCTTCCAGGCACACTGCCCAGAGAAATTAGTCCATGAACCCTTATGTTGCCTTTGGATGTTTTTTTTTTTTAAGAAAGTAGTGTGTCTGTTATGAGTCAGTCTCACTGGAAGCACCCTGTTTGTTGTGCTCAGAAAGCATTAGAGAAGAGACTTTGTGGGTAAGAGAAGCAGGGACTGATGTCCTGCATTGTCTTTGGCACCGAGCAGCCAGCCTGGACCAGCACAACTCATCCCAGCCTGCTGATGGGATGCCAGCAACTGCAGTGCATTGTGGACCAGCTCTCCTCTAGCAATAGTTACTAGCCCTTAAATTTTGGGAAGGTGTCAGTATCTCAGATTGATGTAGTGTTCTGTGTAGAGGAGGAAGTGCTTGAGCTGGGGAGGGGAGCCCTCTTACTGCACAGCTCCCAAGGTGAGGGATTCAGCCCCGGAGGCTGCACACAGCCTGGCAGGGCCTCAGAATATTTAGCCTGAGGGTGGCAAGGGGAAGACCACCACCCATGCACAAGGTGGATTGGGATCTGGGCAGCATGTGGGCCCTGGGGCTTCTGCTGGAAGAGAGGGAGCTTGGTGGAATGGGGGCTGGAGGAGGAGGATGCAGCAGCATCCTTGGCACAGTGGCAGTGTGAGCCTTTGAGAAGCAGAGAGAGGCTCTGCGTGAGACAGTGGCTGGAAGAGGCTCCAGGAAGACACCACCCCTCCTGCAGCACCGTCCCTGGGGTGTGCAGGGGAGCAAGGCCCTCCCTGCAAGGGCTCTGTGTGTCCCATGGCCACCCAGCCTGTTCCCTACAGTGGGAAACCCCAGTGCCTGGCTCCCAGCTGGCACCTCTGGGCTCACATTTTCCCATTGCTGAGAATGGGAAATTTGGAGAGTTGCTGCTAGAAGAAATTTTAATATCTGGGGAAAGAGAGAGATGTGGCTGTCTGAAGGGAAATGTATCAGCATAGAACAACATGAAACTGCAGTTTTACTCTCTTGTGCAAATGGTATCCAGTAGAACTTAATATGCAATGAAGAAATCCACATCCACTTTATCGGCCAGACTAAATCATGTTGTGCACAGGAGACTTCCTTTTGCTGTGCCAAGCAGTAATGATTCTATGCAGACTTGCAGACAAAGGAAAAAAAATAAGCCACATAAAAATACCATATGTACCAGGCATTTTCTGTGTGTTTCCTCAGACAATGGAGGAGCACAATAATAAACTACATGTTTGGTTTTTGGTTTTTTTTTTTTCCCTTTGAAAAGCAAATTAAGTTTTGTGAAGAAGGAAAAATAGTTTCCTTAGCTTCAGATAAAAGAGAATATTTCAGCTGCTCAGTTGGACTTTTCTGCAGCTCGGACAAAAGCGAGGTCAGGACACCAGCAGTTACAAATTGAACAGCATATGGCCGGTCAGCCCGGACCTGCCAGTGCATTGTATTCCTCCAGCAGATATGTGGGGCACGGAGCAGGAGGAGCAGCTCCGCTAAAAAATGGCACGGAGGTGATATTAAAAGGACGTGAAAAATGGCAGGAGCTGCAGGTTGGGCCGTGGTTACCTACAGGGAACAAGCTCTGCCTTTGGAGCAGAGAACCAGCTTCGTCCTCAGCACCTGCGCCCGCAGCTGAGCCTCTGTGGTGGCTGGGAGGATCTGCAAGGTCACAGGCAGCCAGAGCTTCAGGGAAGGGGTTTTGTTGTTTCTGGTAAAAGCCCTTTCCAAATGGAGGGTCAGCTTTTAGGAGGTGTGGTTGGAATGCTCACCAATGTTTTAACTTCCTTCAAAAGGTTTGTGTTCTTTGGAAGAAAATGCTGTTTGTTATCCCCAGTTTCAGATCAGAAGCTATGTATGGAAACAGAGCTGCTTTTCACTTTTGGATATTTCTGGAAAAAGGGGATGTAGTTTTCAGTGAAAGGCAGGATAACCTGTCTGCTTTTTCTTTCCCTCTTCAATAAAAGAGAGTAAAAATTAGAAAGCTTTTAATAACTTGAAGCTGAATACACATGGATGCTTTCTTCTAGGATACTTTTTATTACAATCTGTTCTCAATTATTTATTGTCTTCTGAAATTTCTCGAGGAACATTTTAAAAATCAACCTTCTTGGAAAGGACAAGAATAGGCTGCTCCTGTGAAGACTGACAGTGTTCTTGTGGAGATTACTTGAGGTGATGCCTCATCATAACAGAGGGGAGATTTTCTAGCAGTAAATAAGGGATTATGATGAGAATTGTACTTAAAAGGTGTAGGCCCATAGTTTGTGGTGATTGGGAGTGGGGCTGAGCCTCATCCCCAGTGGGTACAGCTGGGCAGGGCAGGTGAATGATATTGAAAGTAATGAGCAATGGAGTGCCGGGGGCACTGAGCAACCACCAAAGGGAGCAGAGGGCACACAGGTGCCGTGCATCAGCATGAGGGGATAAAAGGCTGGGGTAAATAATGAGAGGGGCAGACATTTACAGCCTTCTGAAGTGTTATTCTGTATGGGCTGATGCCTGAAGCCTTCTGAAGAGGTAAGGTGTTACTTTGTTTGGGTTGCAGCTTTCTGAAATTGTGTGATGATACTCTGTGTGTTGTGGCTGTCTCAACTGTGGTATATACTGTGACAAAAAGGAGTTGTGCCTTTATTGAGAATTTTTATTGTTGTTACAGAGCTGAAAGAAGAGCTTTTCCTACTTTGCAATCAGGTTGTTTGGAATAGGATGATAATGAAATAACATTTAATGGAAGCAAGTAGGGCATTAATTATGTGAAAAGCATGTGAATTGAGATCTGTTTTCTGCAGATAATTGAGGAGACTTGAGTCACTTTTGGCCTGCAGACACACCATCATTCATATCCCTTGAATCTTTTATTTGAGATGAGCTGTAATGGACTTGGAATCTAGAGAGTGTCTTTCCCTCCTTACTGAGGCATCTGTCATGTTGTGCCATGCGGCTTCACGTTGCTCTGATGACATGGCAGAAGATAACAGCACCATGCAAAGCCGAGCGTGATAAATATGACATGGCATGTCCAAAACAATACTTGCTTTTAGTAGATCAGTTATCCTCTAAAAGCTAGTATTTAGGTTTGTCCTTAGATAATTCAATAGCTCCCATCTCTGGTAGGAATGATGTCAACCTGAGTTACTGTTTGCAATGAGCAGTGCTGATGGGACATGATGGCATGAAAAGGATGAAAGAGCGGCAGGCTCTGGGTGCACGTCCCAGAGCTCATTGCTGAGTACCTGGTCAGGGCCAGGTTCACGGGGCTGGGCATGACAGCAGCGTGAGAAATAGTCAAACAGGATCTGTCACAGGTCAGCTGTCCTCCCTGACAGCCTCTGCCCACCACAGCACTTTGGGATTTAACTTATCCTTTTACAGAGGTCACCAATGGAGTGCCTGTGTCAGTGTAGCGAAAAGAGGAAAGAAAAAGCAACTTCCCAAAAATATGGAAAATCGTGTGAACTGGTTAAATGAGGAAGTGAAATCAAATTATTAAACCCCAAAGTTGGGTGTAAATCTTGCCCGACCAGTTTGTTATGCAGGCTGCATTGGTGTGGTCTGACAGGGCTCCAGGGAGAAGGCAGCTCAGCCCCCTGGGAGTGACAGGGTCAGTCAGAGAGCATCCAAAAGTCATAAGTGGGGTGCATCCTGGACCTCCAGAGTTACTTCCTCTTCACAGAGGAATATTTTGACAACTGTTTATTCTTATATGTGAAAATCAGAAATCTAGGCTAGAAGAACCTGGGGTATTTGACAGCATTTTTTTCTCTTGTTCTCCCTCTCTCTCACTGCACTCTTCCCTTGCTGGCTTTTATATGCCCTATGCATACTGCTGTCTGTTCTTGATAGTAATTATTCTCAGCGATTCAAAACACTTATTAACTTAGTTTAAAAAAAATTGCATATTTTTCAGAGTGCCTGTTGAGGTTAGAAGAAGAAAAAGAAGGTTAAATCAGGTACTGAGCATCCATGGTGCACAGTATTAATAGCTTATTTATTATTTCACAGGCATTAAGCATTTTTATTCAGAAGTATTGAATAAGCAGCAAGTAATCTACATAGGAAACAGCTAAAATGTCAGGCTGCAAATTAGTTTGTTTACGCAGCAAGCAGTGAGGGTTGCAGAGTTGCCCTCTCGCGTGCTGTCACGCTCTGGGTTACAGGCGGTGACCCCGCCTTCAAATCACAGCCATGAGCGGGCTGAACTTGGTTTTTAACCCGGGCACAGTTCACCAGGAGTTATTTACATGTGCTGGCTGCAGGACTGAACCCGTGGTGCTGCTCAGGGTTTGACACGACTGCTTGCTGGTGCCTGTAACCCAGCCCAGAGCTGTGAGCCTCCTCTTCTGCCGTCCCAGAGACTCTCCCATTGCCTGCACCGAGAGGCTGCTGCAGCCCTCAAATGGGTGTATGTGTATCCTGGTTTTATTTTTGCTCATGGATCTTTAATTACTAAAGCCTGGCTGTCCACAGGCTCCAGGCTGTCTTGCCAGGTTTTCTGGAGATCTCTCAGACCATTCAGGGTTGCAGCCACATAAAGGTTACTCCTGCTGTGAGAAAGGATGGTGAAGAGGTTGCACTGGGTGCACTCTGCTACTCTTGATCCTTTGCCAAAGTCTGTTTTGTGTTGCAGTGTTGAATGTCTTCGAGCAAGCTCATGGGACAGCGTTCTGTTCTCTGGGTGACAGGGAAGCTGGTAGGGTAGCCAATCTTCCAGGCTGGCTTTTGCTGTGCATCAAATCAGCCCTGAGATCTCTGTTTAGGCTGCCAACACAAAGATCAATGAGTCCCTGCCATGCAGGGTACCCTGAGGAGCAGCCCAGTGCCCTGCAAACCAGTCTGGACCTGCAGAGCATTTCCCCTCTGCCACCAAGGAGCTATCCAAGAGTGACGACCTTGTCGCTAGTATGCAGCTGAGGTGGGTGTGAAGCCATGACCCAGATGTGTAAGACTGTCCCATAATTAGTCCTCCAAACCAAGCAGCTGCTGGGCCATTGCTTTTCACCTGGCTCTCACCCTGATCTCATACTCACGTGGTGCTGCTTGAATCATTTCACTAAAAATTCCCCCGAGTGACGCATAAATCCGTGGCAACTGTACCTGTCCCTGTCTGCACAATGCCAGGGTGTGGGCAGGTCCTACAGCTTCCCCTGTTCATCTCTTCATCACTTAGGAAAGGAGGACAGGGAGAGCTCGGGGATTTAGGGCACAGGAGGAGTATGTGGGGATCTCACATACCTGAGAGATTTCCTCAGTGCAGGATTTTGATTTTTGGTAGTGCGGATCTATCGTAAAGGGAACACATCCCTCAAAAAAAAAAAAAAAAAAAAACAAAACGAAAAAAAAAACCAACCCAAAACAAACACCAAAGTATTTTTCCCTCTGAATCTTCTGACAGCACTGCAGATTGCTGAAGGAAGGGTTGAGAAAATCAATCTTCATTTGGGAAGGGCTTTTTCTCCTAGCATGCTTTCTCCACAGAATCTCCCTTTCCAGATTCTTCATTGCTTGCCAGGAGCAGTAGCCACAAATCCAATACTGAATGGGAGCAAGAAAGGCCATAGCAGGGGAAAGTTGTAATTGAAGAAATAGAGCAGCATGTTTTTGCTTCTGTTTTTTTCTCCCCTAAGATAAACTCCCTTTCATAAAACCTATAGGCACCCAAAAAGAAACATTTTTTTTTTCCATTGGCATTTTGCTTTAGTGAAGTTTGTCCTAAAAAGTACAGAAGAACAAAACAAGCCTGGTTCCTCACTGCTAAACGTGCTTGCCCAACCTCAGAGCTTCACTAATAACTCTGTTTCTTAGCACTAGACATCATAGCAACTATTCTGCAGTGTACAGTGCTGCAGTGGGCTGGTTGTTTTGTTTGTTTCTGAGTGATTTCCAGGCATCTGAGGATACCATGCTGGGTTAAGGCAAGAAAGACGCTTTTAACCTTCATGCACAAATCAAAAAAAGCTGGCTGCTCTAAATGAGCTACATGTAAATCCAAGGACTAATATGAATGGAAATCCTGGCTTCTTTAGCTGACTTGAGTTGAAAAATACCATTTAAGGGACTCGGAAAAATATCTTTTCCTCTTGGACAACACCCAGCTGAATGGGAGGTGCAAGGGAAAAAAGGCAGGCTAAATTCTGCATTGAAACATAGCACTCTTTCCATCCTCTCTGTTCCTCTTTTCTTTTTAGTGCTGCTAAATATTTTCCCCCTGTTTATCATCACATCAGTCGAGGGGCTTTGTGTAGTGCGAAAGCAAGGAAGCAAGCAGCATTCTTTAAAGCTGTGTATTTTCCCGGATTCAACATTACCGTGCCAGACAGCAGGTCTGCACCTTCTGCTGCTCTAATGAGCTCTGAGAGGACCAGGCAGACTGAACAGTGTGGCTCTCCACCTGAATCCCCTCTACCATTTGCCAGATCCGCATTTGTGGGAGTCCAGTGTCCATGAGAGCTCTCCATCTTGAGATGTAAGAGTGTGGGTGTTAATAAAAATGAAGTGGTTTAAAAATAAAGAAGAGAAACAATCCCCCGCTTCTGGCCAAGTTACACTCAAGGTATGTGCCATAGGGATGATGCAGGAGGTTTGCAGTGAGTCGTTGGATGATTTGGGAACTGCAGATCCAGACTAAAGGGGAAAAAAAAATCAAATTTTCTCTACTTTATACCTTCAGCAAATAATTTCACATCTTCTCCTGTTACTAAATATGGTAATACTGAAATAATTAAGAGCTGAGGGTAGGAGCATATGAAATAGAAGGTTGTGGGAGGTTAAAGAAGTCTTCTGAAGTCCAGCTTCCTGGATAATTTTGCTCTGGCAAAAGTTCGGTTGCCTTTGGAATGACCCTTTGGATACGTTTGCTGATCGCTGTCTGCCGTCTGTCCCTCGGTGCTCCGGGGCGCTGTCCCAGCCCCATCCCAGCCCCTCTGCTGACGGCAGCCGCTTCCCCTCCTCTCCTCTCCTCCTGCTTTTAAAGGACAGCCCAAGTATTTCAAGGGCTGAAGTCTGATTTCCTTTGCCTTGTGACTCGTAATTAATTAGGAAACAGTTAATTCTGCACCTTCCAGTACTTACTCTCCAGTATTATTCAGACCGTGGTTATTTTCCCTTTCCCCCTTTGTCTCTCTGGTAAGAGTGGCTTTTTGGGATTAGTCCATTTCTGATCTTGACATTTTTGTCTGTTGCCTTGCACATCTCTATTTAACAGCATATTACTGGTGTCACTTCATGCGAAATCCATGTAATTATTTTTTAGGTTTGAAAGGTTTTTGCTTTCAAAGGGCAAACCACTTCTCAGCAGTCTTTCCAGGTGCATTAAGACACGTGGGAACTTCCAGACACGGTGGGAGGAGAAGTTTCACCATCAGCAGTGTCTAGAAGTGCTAGCTGGTGTCCCTTGACACTTTCTTTGTGGAAGATGATGGTTGTCTGCAGAGGCTTTTCAGCAGCTAATTTTAAAAGCATCTTAAATAAATCTCTCCTTTAGTTACAAAGAGAGAATACCACATAGGAACAAAATGTCTGCAGTCTATTGTGTGTGCCCTTCTAGAAAAATTCAAGGTAAGAAAACAAAGTTTGACAAAATGTTAAGGCCTCTTTGAAAATATTTATTTCTGGATTCAGGGTTTTCTTTCCTCATTAAAAGTATTCATCAAATTCAGCACGATGTTGCCAATTGACCAGGTGAATGTTAGGTGTCACCAAAGGCTATCTGGTGTCCCCAGATTCTGCTGGGTGTGGTCCAGCAAAATCAGGGGCAGTGATGTGTTCTTCTTTGGCAATTCCTTGCCCTGTGTGTCAGTATTATTAATTTTCTTTGTGCCAGCAGCACTGGGGAGCGGCGTGGTGCTCAGTTAGGGGCAGGACACCAAGCCCTGGCTGATGGCCAGAGCATCGTTGCAATCACAAAAGGTCTTCTGACAAATTTGCTCTTCCTGAGCTGCTGCCTTTGTGCCACTCCCTTCAGAGGATGACTGCAAAAAGTTCCACAGACACGGGGATAATCCATGTTTGAGACTTCTGGTGGGTTCAGAGGTTTCACATAGGAGGGTAGGTCTTAGTCTGGTGAAGGGTAGTGCTGTGCAACACTGCAGCACTGTTGGTTTTGCTGCTTCACCGTGCTATGACTGACATGTTTTGTCATCAGGGTATGTTGATATGGCCCAGGAAGAAATTTCATCTAGAAACACTAAACACATACATAGAGCAACCAAAGGCATGAGGACGTGGGAGGGCAGGTCAAACCAGTGAGAGAACCATATCCGGCACTTGTGGGGGCTTTGGGGTTCCAGTGACCCACAGGGAGGTGATGCTGTTTCACCCAGGGATGTGGGTGGATCTGAAGATGTGGAAGCTGTGTAAGACAGAGTACCTGTGTAATATGTGATCTACAAATGCATTCTGCATCCATTATACCAACCTTTAATAATCTCCTATGCAGAGCACACAACTCTTCCCCCAACCCTCAGTCCCTGGAGCTCACAAGGGTGAGATAAGGACATGGTCAAGAGGTTCCTTCATTCTCTGTCTATTTTTGATAGGAGAGGGTTGGAAGTACTTCAGCTGTGCTGCTGAACTCCTGGTTTTGAGCCTAGTGTTTCTTAGTATTCTGGATTTTTTTCTTACTTTATTCAAGTACTAATTATGGCAACATCTACACGCACCAATTTTAATACCAAGCAAACATGTTCCATTTGTGAAGACCTGGGAGAAAGAGAGAGGGAAGACGAGGTCCCATTTGCTAATTCCTGCTCAAAGCAGGGTGGGCCATCCAGTGCAGCATTTGTCCACCCCAAAGTCCCCAGGCTGCCCTTCCCAGTGCTGATCCATTGGCATTGATGGAAGAGGGCCTGCAGGAAGGCAGCAGGGGTTCGTGTTGATCAGGGCAGCCCTGCTGAGGGACACAGCCTTCCTCTGCTATTGACGGGAGCCAGGGCTGAGGAGCAGGGCTGGCTGGACCTTTGAGATGCCCTGGTGTGAGGGGCTCTGTGTTTCTTGTGTAGCCTGTGGCACAGCAGCTGTGACTGCCTCAGCACCTGATGTGTGTTGGGGTGAAGAAATTTGGCTCCCTGAGGGAGAAGTGACATTGAACACTTGCAGCCAGTCTTTTAAGTGGCACTTGGTAGAGCAAATACATTAAAAAATAGTAATTTTGAAACACCACCACTGTAGATATTGTATTCTTGCCCTCCCAGGGTCATTTTTCTCCCAGCTTTGAGGAGAGCAGGGCCAAGGCCCCAGGCTGTCCTGCAGGCATGACTCCAGCCCCACGTGCTTTCTGCGCAGCACGTCTGCAATGTCACTCGCCCTCTTCTGCAATTGCTTTTTCACTTTTAGGCATGGGATTGTTTTCTGACCTTCAGGTTTCCACCTCCAGCACGAGACTTGTCAGCTTCTGGGACAAGGGCTGGAGACAACTCCAAGCTGAAAGGCTGCCCATTTGTCCTTTGGTCTGGTGCCAGGCTGTCCTTCGGGCTAGGGCTGGGCTCCAGCACTGCAGCACAGGCACACCAAGCCATGGCTGGGCTTGGCAGGGGCAACAGGTCTCCTCTTGGTGAGCAGACTCGGTGAGAGCTGTCCTACAGAGGCCTGAAAGGCAAGGGGACAAAGTAACCCCAGGGGAGTTTGTTTATTAGTGTTATTTCCAACCAACTCCGTTGCTGCTCTTAATGAGTGTGGTGCTCTTTCATTAATGAGTGAATGGTTGGGACTGAATTCAGACAGAAGTGACAGTTTTCTAGAATAAATTACTTCCATCTTCTTTTTGATTTCTTTTAAACCAGAGCAGAGTCTGAAGGTATCAAAATGGATACTTTTTGCATATACAGTGCTGCTGCACTATTTGCCCCTATTAACCAACATAATCATATCTTTAAAAGTCATGGCTATTCCTGATGGAGTATTATCACATATTTCTGGTGAGAATTTGGATTTTGAGGAGGGGAGGGCTTTTTATGCACCCAGAACTTAAAAAAAATACACACAAACCCCACCACCTGAGCCAATGTGTGTCCTTTGAATACATTTTCTGCCGACTCCTGCAAGGTCTGTTGTGAAGGGAGCAGTAGCCAGGCACTGGCTTTGTGCAACACAAATGCCAGGAAATCAATTTAGGGCAGCAAAATATTTCCCTTTTCCTTGGAAAGTGGGGATGCTTTCCTTCCCAGCCCTGGAGAGGCTCAGCCAAGAGAGGGGCGAGCAAACTGCTGAGCTGGGCTGCAGAGCAAGGGCTGGACCTGCAGTCCCAGGGAGCCTGGGGTCTGATGGGATTAGCCTCTTATCTGCTTTCCTGGCTTTCAGTTAGGATTTAGTTAAGAATTTCCTGCATCTGCATCAGCAAGAAGAAATGGCTGTTCCTGGGATTCAGAGAGGTCAGCAATAGGCCAAAGATATTTAAGCACAGAGTTTTGAGACTTTCAAGGTGTTGGAAGTGCATAGGCTGGAGCCAAATCCTAAAAGTAGATCCTTGGCATAAGGAAAGAAGAAGCTTCTAGCAAGGGCTCGGGTGCTCTCAGGTCTCACTGGGTGTGTGGCATTTGGGACACCATCCTCCCCGTGCTGCAAAGCCCAGAGCCCTGACTTTCCCCAGCCCATCTGTGCTTTGCCCACCAGCCAGCATCTGGTAGGTGCCTGCTTTGGAGAGTTACTCCTCTGCAGGCAGAAAAAGGCCCTCAGATTAATGGTCTGCCTAAGAGCTGAAGAGGGAAAAAAAAAAAAAAAAAAAAGAAATAATTTTAACTATCACATTAAAATGCCACTCCACATCTGAAAGGATCCATTAAAACTTTTATAGAGATTTTTACATTTGTTTCCCCTCTTTTACATTTTGTTCTGATTCAGGCACTTCTCTCTTATAATTCTCCTATGTAATAAACATTTTTGCCTCAGTTGGCTCTGCTCTAAGAGGGACTATTTTTGGTGCAGAGGAAAACGTGGCACTTCTGATAGGATAGAGTTTTTCTTTCCAAAATCACTATTTGCAGGGATCCAGCCTGGGCAGGAGCCTTGGGCTAGCCCCCTGGAGGTGTTCCTGCACAATCTTTCTTAAAAATGTTGTATTTTTTTAAGGGATTTGGAGAATGCACCTAGGCTTCACCCTCTGGTTATTTTCCTTGTTAGAAGGAAAGGTTTCTATGGTCCAGCAGAAATCCCTGAAAACACTCAAGGCCAGCTGGGCTGGCCTCTGAGGAGTCTGCTCTAGCTGAGGATGTTTCTGCTCATTAGAGGGGGGTGGTCATCAATTGATGACCTTTAAAAAGTCCCTTCCAACTCAAACCATACTGTGATTCTATGATTTGGCTAACTGGACAGGTGGCTTCCTCCTCCTCAGAATTGTGGGGAAAAAAAAAAAAATAGAGCTTTCAGCTGTTTAGCCTTTGTCATTACTTTTAAAAAATATTTAAATTCCTGAGTGCTTGAGGGGTGTGGACACAGGCCCTGCTGTGTGCAGGGGAAGGCAGGAGCTGCAGGACGTGTACTGGACCCTGCCCATTCTGTCCCCTCCGCCTGGGCTGGGGATGTGCTCACCATGCCCCTGCCCACTCAGGCAGCGAGGGGCCTCTCCTAAAACCTGCTCCTCATGGCCCAGTGTGCACAGGGAACCAGTGATGTCAATGTGGGACTTGGGAAATAATTTTAATGCCTCAGATTTAGCCCAGATTCAAGTGTCCCCCTAGGGAAAGCCAGCAGCTTTCCAGGTTGGTCATAAACAACCCAGGGGAGCACAAGTTGTGCCACGTATTGCCCTTGCCTTGCCTTCTGCTCCTTCTCCTGTGTCCGTGGCAGTGCAGATCCTGCCAGGTGAAATCCCACTCGCTGCTTACCTGAACTTCCTGACTGAGGGAGTTGACAGTGTATTATTTAATGCTTCATCTTGTCTCTTACACAGATACGCATTTCTGAAAGTTAAATGCTTGAAACAAAGCATCTCAGTGTGCTGGGGAGGGTGCGGCCACCCCAGTGGTGGTATTCTCAGGAGGAATAAGGGTTTGAGCTCAGCATTGCCCAGCTCCTTGCAGGGCTCCCCTTCCCTCTGTACTGCCTGGGTACTCTACCTGCTGCTCCGGCTTTCCTGCCCTTCTCTGGCTGCTTGGCATCAGCACACCTAAGCTTGCAAACCGAGGGCAGACTTCAGGAATGAAAATAATGTTCCCTGTGCATCCAAACCGTGTCTCTAAAAACCTTTCAGTCTTGTTCCTTGTTGCCCTGGAGGATAGTTACTTCAAAGAGCAGCCCTGTTGCCTGGTATTTCAGTTTATCTCATTACCATTGTGTTTGCCAAGCCAGCCAGCTTTGCCAAAAACAGAATCAAGGTTGTTGGCAGTGCTGGCTGGCTCGCATCTTCACCCTCTCTGCTGGCAGAGATGCTAATTTCCCCTTGATTGCAAACCCTGCATTCATCTTTTGTGAATAAGCCGTGCCTACAGTCATGCCACAATGCCTTTAAAAACCTGGGCCTGAGCCTGTGGGCCCCTCTGCTGGGGCTGTCCAAGGCAGGGCTAATGGATGCTGTCAGATTATTTACTTGCCACTTTTCTGGCCCAGGGCAGCAGCTGGCTGGCACCCACAGCAGGCAGGAGCAGCACAGGGAGAGCTGCTTGGCAGGCAGAGAGCCCGGGGGAGGAGCTGGGGGAGGCACAGCAGTGCAGATGGACGGACGGATGGATGGACAGTGGGTGGGTGCAGGGATGCGCGCACCACTCAAAGGTCATTTGTCACAGCAGGGGCTGGTCGCAGGAGTAGAGGTGAGAGCTGACAGCTCCTAGGGGCTTCCCTGGGCTTCAGGAAGACTAGAACAGCCTCAGGACACCCTCAGGATGGTTCTGATACAATCTGATTTCCCTCTTGTTGTCTCGAGTTGATTGCAACAAACTGTGTGTGAATTTTTTAAAAGTCTTGGGTGCAAAATGCTGAGCTGGCAATAGTGCAGCTCAACCTGAGCAGTTTGTGCTCCTGCTGACTTGGGCTGGCATTGCCAACGTGACAGAATGGGACAGCAAGCTTTGGGCTGCTGCTTAAAGTCAGTCTAATGGCTGAGGATTATTTTATTGTTTTTAACATTGCTAAAATGAAACACGCCTCAAAGAAAAAAAAAAAATTAGCAAATCCTGGATCTGTTAACCAGGGGTGAGCAGCTCCTGCAGGGATGGGTGAGCTGGGGTGGACAGCCACATCCCTGGGCTTTACATTCCTGTTTAGGATAGGCCTGCCCCAAGTGATGCTGTGGCTGTTGCTAAGCAACAAGTGATGCTTGCTATAGCCAGTATTGCCCTCTTAAAGGTGCCTCTGCAAGGAGCAATCTGCTGTGTGCATGACATTAATTTGCAGGTGTATGGATTTGTATTAGTTAGTGGCAATAAACTTTGGCAATGCTTCAGCGTGGTGTTAAAGTGGAATACAGTGTGGCATGAAGATACTGTGCAGCAAAAGCATTAAGCCCTCCCCTTTGTTTAATTGGAACTTAAAGCTGGGATATCTTACTCACCAAAATAAATTAGCAGTAAATCAGGTTGCAGAATAAATTAACAAATTAAATTGGGTTAGTTGGAAAGTTTAAAAAGGAGGAGCATTTGTGAGCTGCTTGCATTGCAAACACAGTTACAGAGTCTTGAGCTGGAAGGGAAGGCTCACATGGAAATGTTTGACTGTCCCAGTGCTGCTTTGATTCCCAGTCTTTATCAGGAAAAGACTGGATCTGCTCTAACCATGAACTAGCACTCACGTCATGAAAAGATTTTGGCTGCTTGTCTTCTTCTGGTTTTGTGACTAGTTGCCAGAGATTTGCAGAGGATCCAGCTCCTTTCATGGGCCATTACAAACTCCCCTTTTCATCTTCTTGAGCTTCTTTTCCTTCACTTGCTTTGCTCCACCAGCCAGCACCTCACTTTGCCTCCTGTGCCTGCAGAAGATGCTTCCCACCCTTGATTTCTCCCCTGGGATGTACCCCTGGTCCTTCCTGTGGATGCAGTGTCCCTCCTCACCCCATAAGCTTGGTGGTGGCTTTGGACATGCACAAAGCCACGTGCAAGGCCTGGGCTGAGGTGCTGCTGGCTCTCAGGATGTCCAGGAGGGGCTGGCCTGATGGTCTCACCATGCCAGAGAACTTCCCTGTGCTCCTTCACTCCCCCTGTGTTCCTCTGCCAGGCACAGGAATCTCTCATCTGATGGCAGCAGCGAGAAGGGGAGCTGTGGCAAAGTATTTTAACTGTATTACTTGCAGGTGGTTGCCACATCTTTTCTAATTAAAATAAAATCATCTTAGGACTCCTGAAATGAATATTTGGTATAATGGATTCAGAAAGTGATGAAAATGTTTTCATTAAATAGTGAGAGAGGGAGAGAGACCCTGCAAGGCACAGCATTTTATCTCAACTCTCTAATAACATTAATAAACTCTTTAATCTTTGTCACGTTTATGACTTAATGGCAATCCTTAAAGACATGACAGACAAGTTAGAGCTGCCAGGTTCCTTTAACCTATAAGCATTCATATCCTTCTCAGGGTTTTGATTAAGTGGAAAATTCCTCTGCAGCAGGCTTTATTCTCCTTGTGAATCTGCGCTCTGCAGTCGTGTCAGAGGCAGGGGATGCTCAGCTGGGCCACACTGTGGGATGGGGGTGTCACCTCCCTATTCCATGGCACCAGGGGTGCTTAGTGTCAGCCCTGGTGTGACCAGCCCTGGCTGTTCCCCTTCTCCCAGCTGGGCACTGACCTGGCCCTGCTGATGGCCCCACCTGTCAGCCAGGGGACTCGGGCTCTGCTCTCCATGAAAACCGTGCTCAGAGTGCTTGGTGGCCAGCTCTGTGCTGTGTTCCCTGCTCCCTCTGGGCTACAGGGCACTGGGAATCCCTGCCCCTGTGCCTTTGCTCACACACAAGGGGCTGGGGCAGTCTGGGGTTTCAGACTAGTAACATTTGCTAGGGAAATAATTTATCTTATTTGCAGCCTTTGGTGGCAAGGTCAACACTCCAGTTGTGGATGCTGAGAGCTGCCAAGGCCAGACTTCGTTCTGCCCCAGTGTGCCATGAGATGTGTGTGGTCCAAAGAAGCAGATATCCAGGGGGAAAATAGTATGGATCATATCATTATGGAGCTGCACAACAAGACAGGCACAGCTGGGGGCTGACTCCAGCCTTGGGATTTTCTTTTGTATTTTTCTCGGCAATCTGGCAGTTTCTAACCAACAAATTCCTGACTGTAAAAGCGAATTGATATTCCTTTAATGTAAGTTTTTTGCATTTAATCTCCTTTATTTGTTTTCTTTTGTTAATGTTACATGAAAGTGCAGCCTTTTTTTCCTCTGCTGCTGGGGCTTGGACCCAGAACATCCATTTTGGCAGCTGCCACCCCACCGTTCCCAGCTGGAAGCAAGAGGGATGCTCCAGTGGTGGGGTGAGTGCAGAAAAGGGTCATCAGTGGCAGCTTGGTCCCTCCTGGGGACCCTGCACCCTTGGGAGGGCTGTGGCAGCAGCATCCCTTCCCCTGAGGCACCTGCAGTGCCCAAACCCAAGGAGCTCCACACGGGACAGGTGCCATTTCATCCACATTTGGTTCCCTGTTATCTGCTGCACACACAAGTACCAGCTTGGTGAATTCGCTCTCGTAAATGATAAGCTGAAGCCTCTTTGGTTGCTTCTCAGTCACGTGCCAGCAATAAAAATGAAATGAAGATCCACCCCTCTTTTATTAGCATAATTTTGATGCTGTCAAAAGAAAGAGACAATACTCATGTAGCATAAGGAGAATTTTTAAATAGAAGCATTACATTTTAAAACCCTAATAAAGATAAAAGCAAAATAAACACTGGAATTTGAATTTAGAGAATACGAGAAGAAAGATTAGGCTGGGCTGGTGAAGTAATGAAGGTAGTGGCTGGTAACAATTTTTAATAGCACATTAATGCTGAATTACTTTGGAATTTCTGCAGGAGTCGAGATGACATCCACATAAACACCAAATGAATTCCAAATGATTGGTATTATCATAAAGAGCACCAAATGAATTAATAATGATGGACCACTTAAACTAAAACGTTATCTTCTCCAATCTGTTTTCTCTTTTACGCACTGCGCAATTCATTTTTAGCCAACTATGACCCTTTCTTTCATTTGTCTTTTAATTTAAAAACATATATATTTATTTTTGCATGGATGTTCTGCTCCTGCACTGCTTGAAGTGGGACTTGGACTAGTCCATCTTCACAACAGTTTTGTGCTGGCCTCAGAAAATTTAAGCGATGGATGGGAAGACATCTGGACACGAGCCTTATCGCTGGGAAAATGACTATGACTAATAAGAACAATAATAATAACAATTCCCTCTTGATGGTCCCACATGTGCACAGACCTCAGGGCACCCTTAACAGCGTTTAATAAGGTAAATGGCTCACTTTACAGCAAGGCAATATGTTTCCCCCTCCCGTGGAGAAGCCCAACGGGAGAGGAAGGCTGAGCTCGCAGTCTGTGTGGATGAGCCAAAAGAGATCAGTAATCAGGAGTCTGGGGCTGGTGTTGGGTGTCCCAGGGAGGAGCTGAGCCCCAGCACTGCTGCTGCACGTGTGTGGCTCTTTGGGGTCCCCCATTCCCATCACATGGAGCTCCCTGGCACAGCCTGCCCAGGGCCAGGGGTGCAGCATCGCTGCCCGTGGGCAGTGCTGGCCCTGGTCACTGCAGGTCCCTCCCCATGGCCAGGCTGGGTGTGCACGCTGACATATTAGCAGTCAAATGACATTTAGAGAGCACAAGTCTCACTCTCTCCTGCAGGCCAAGTAAATATCATTAGTAATGATATTAAATCTCAAATTGTGCTGCTGCACTATGGCAACCACTCAGCAATTTGCTATTGCAGCTTGTTCCTAACAATTACTTTCATAGACTTTATTTCTTGGAAAACTATTACTGACCATAATCTTCTACATGGTGTGCTATGAAAAGAAATAATAATAATAATAAATTAATTAAAGGAAAAAAAAAGTCAACCCAGCTTCCAGAGTGAGGGTTGAATGCTGCCACGAGGCATGGCAGGTTTTGGTTTTGTTAGGAAGCTGGGAGCTGCACAGGGAGCTTGGCAAGGCACAGCTCTTCTGCCCTGTTATTCTTTGTGGCTCTGATGCAGGAAATGGTGCAGGGCAGTCAGCTGGCTCTTCCCTACAGTATCCATCACACAAATATAATTTTATTTTTCTATACAAAATTACATTTTTGTATGTGCATGTGTATTTATTACACGCATGAGTGTGTAGGCATATCCATGCGTGTGTATGAGTGTGTATTTAGGGTATGTGTGTGTACACACACAGGTGCATATATGTGCCCATGGCTGTGTTAATACATCCCAGGCTGTCCATACCCGTGTGTACACACACACAGGTGCATATATGTGCCTGTAGCTGTGTTTATACATCCCAGGCTGTCCATACCCATGTATACACACGCACAGGTTCATATATGTGCCCACAGATGTGTTTATACATCCCAGGCTGTCCATACCCATGTGTACACACGCACAGGTGCATATATGTGCCCGTGGCTGTGTTAATACATCCCAGGCTGTCCGTTCCCATGTGTACACAGGCACAGGTTCATATATGTCCCCACAGATGTGTTTATACATCCCAGGCTGTCCATACCCGTGTGTACACATGCACAGAGCCCCTCAGCTCCTGGCTGCTCCTCCCTGCAGCAGTGCTGCCTGGGCTGTGCCCCTGCCAGGCCACTGGCCCCACACACGTGCTGCACTTCTGTGACAGAAGTAACATATAATTATATTACAAATTAACTTGCAAATGCTGGCGGTGATGTACTCCACAGGAGAAAAAAAATAAAATCATTGGTTTCCTCTTCTCTCGTGTCTTGTAGCTGCTCCCTGCAGCCCGCTCTGCATCTGTCAGGATCCGTGCCCTGGGAGCACTAATCATTTTTATTAACCATTAAACAAGAAGATCCTTTTTATTTGAAAATGTAAAACACGCAGGAAGCACTATCTATAGCCGCTAATTCAGGTCACATTACACGGCTGTGCCTCACCTCTGTGCCCATCCCTGCCCCGCCGAAAGCCGCCCCGCAGAGCCAGCGCTGCCGTCGGCGCGGTGGGTGCCGCCCGCTCTGCCTTCGGAGCCCGGATCTTACCCCGAATAATTGCGCCTCTTAATTTGACCTCTTAATTTTACCTCTTTTCCGAGTGCCCCCATGTACACCAAGCCCCTTTTAAAGCGAGTTCGTGAGGCATGACCACATTTCCTCACCGTTCTCCTCCTGCCGGTGCCGTTTCCTCGGGGCCGGGGCGCCGCTGTCCCCGCAGAGCGGGCGGCGCTGGCCGGGTCACCTCCGTGTCCCTGCGGCTGCCGGGACACCCCCAGGCTGCACCACGCCTCCCACAGCCCAGGGAAAATCAGACGGGAGAGGGTCTGACCCCAAGGCTCCTCCTGGGCTGAGCGAAACGGGCCTCCCGTTCCTTTGAAAAAGCGGGTGCCACCTCGTTAGCATTGTGGAGCGGATTCCTCGCATGCTTTTTTTCATTCTGCAGCTTGGCTGCTGCTGTGTGAGACTGCGGAATATTTTACTGCCTGGTGGCTCGCATTCAATACGGCAAATAAAAAAAAAAAAAAAAAAAAAAAAGAAAAAAAAGGAAAAGTTGGGCTTCCATCTGCCTTTTTTTTCCTTTTCTTTTTACGTACATCTCTGTTTTTAACAGCCCTCCTGCTGTGACAAAACTGTTAATTAAACTGAAACTAAAATAAATTAAGCTCACCTAATATGACAAGCTTTTGAAAGCTCAGCATTAGTCGAAGGGCTGGCAGGGTAGGAGCTGCTGTGTCTGTTCCTTGTGCCCCTTCTGCTTGCAGGCGCCAGCAGAGGCTGCATTGGTGGCACTGTCAGGGTGCGGCATCCCAGATGCTGTGTGTGTGTGTGGGGCAAAAAAATGAGATTTTTGGCTTCCATGTCAGACAGAGCATAGTGTAAGAGGCCTGTCAAGACCAGGAATACAGCTACAATATTTGTATTATTTATATTATTAATAATAATAGTTTTAAATTACTCTAAAAACTTAATGTGTGATGACCCAATGTTTCTCCATCTGCCTTCAAGTTCGGCTGAGGGTGTTGATTATTCTGGAAAAGCCCCACCAACAGTGCCAGACACCCTCAGCGTGCCTTACAAACCTGTGGGGGCTGCAGGCGCCTCACAGGCAGAGCTGCAGCCTGGCCATGCACCCATAAATTAAAGAAAGGGCCAGGCTGGCCGAGGCACAGCGCCGGCTTTGATGTGCAGTAATGAACCTCGCTTTTAATTCGGGGCTGTAACTTCCATGCCGACGCAAAACTGGGAGCTGGGAGAAGCCACATGCATAATCAGGGGTGAAAGCAAGGATGCGGCGTGCGATGCGTCTGATGTTGGATGAGAGGGAAGATAGCCTTTAATCATTTTGTTTTCAAAGAAGCTTTAGAGAGCTCTTTGAAGATGAGGCTTTTTTGAGGGCTGCTTCTGGAAGAGAGGAGGCAGCGATAGACGGCACCCGCGCCCACCTGCGCGCCGGGTTAACCTGTGCACGGGACACACCTGGGCATCCCCGCCACCAGCACGGCTGGCACTGAGAGCCGCTGCAGAACCAGAGCTGCCCGTGCTGTGACACCCTGATGGAGCAGGAGCACATCTATTCTAAGCAGTTAGAATAGGGTGTCCAACATCCCTCCATTAATTATAATATTTTTGTAATGGTAATGTTCTGTAAATCATGTCTTATTATCTTTGGATGAAAGGAAGTGATAATGAACACCTGATTAGACTTTAAGGAGAAGCACCATGGTGGTGAGACATGGGGCTGTTCCTGTCCTGTAATGCAGCATTTGGGGAGGGGAAAGGTGAGGTGTGTATCACACAAACACCTCCGCAACGCCCCACCACTGCAGTCAGTCAGGGTGGTAGCTGCAGGTGAGTTCTTTATGGGCTGGGATCCAGCCCAGCATCCGAAGGCACGAAGGTGTTGGACACCATCTGACCATCCCAGGCTGGGGAGGGTGAGGGGCTCTGCCAATAGCATGCCTGGCTTTGTTTTGAGGGCTGAGTTCAGGAAGCTGTTGTGATAAATGCATCACATACAAAATAAGAACACGTTTTCTTGCTCCAGGAATGTTACAGGCTGTTCCTTAGGGAATGGGTGTGCTAACAGTCCTATTTTTACCTCTTAATTTTACCTTTTATACCTTCCAGTGTGGCTTGTGGTAAAACAGCAGCAGGAAGTGACTGCAGGCTGTTGGGCCATGTATGTTGCCCCAAAGCCATCATGCTGAGTGTGGAATACTGGTATTTTCAGTGGTTTTGGCACATTTTGTCATTTAGTGTGGTTTTTAAAGTAGGTGAATGCTGGTAGTTGAGGTTATTTGCAGTTGCCATTGTGCCATGCAGAAAAAGCCTATGAAACAGCCCAAACAGATGAATTACTGCTCTCCCCAAGGTCTATCTCCATGGGTATTACAAGGGACCTTGCTCTGTGCTCAGGCTGCTGAAGCACGCACTGGGAAGAGGACAAACAGCAACACATTTTCACCCCTCTGTGTGACTCCAAGTAGAGGAGCTGGGCTCTCCTTGGTGCATGGCACAATTCTCACAGCCATGGCTTTGCCCATGTGCCCAGCCCACCTCCCTGCATCTTCTGTTACACTGCACAGACACTGCCACATCTCGAGTTCTGGCCAGCATGGGGATCTAGCAAACACATATTTTCCAGACCCCCCATAAAAGGAAAAGTCCACATCTCCAAATTTGCTGTGTTTTGTAGTTTCTGTACGTGTCTTTGGTAGAAATCTCCGTTCCTGTAGGTACAACCCCAAGACACTGTTACTGTCAGACTGTGTGCCCATGCCAGCATGTTGAAGGTTAAGTGTGAGAGACCGAAAGAGGTGGGACCTGCCCCGTGTGTTAAGAACAAAATCCCTTTACCCTCTCTGCCCTCCTGTCTGCAGCAGACATTTAAACACTGGCCATGCTGGGGAGGTGTGAGGCTTTGTGACAGGCCCTGCAGCTGGGGATGCAGCTAATGACACCTGGCAAACGCTGTTTGGGGATTAAATGTGCCACTGCTCTGTGAAAGGCAGGCTCATAATGTTGGGAAGTTTGGAGACAGTGTGTCAGACTCCTATTTTCACTCCTAAGTGATGCTGTGCTATTTTTGTCCAGGCCAAACTTCACCTTTTTAATTAGGTTTATTGCTATAGCTCCATGGCGATGTGTATGTGCTAATGTTTGATTTTTGTATCTAATGTAAGCAACCAACATAAACAATCAGGACCTGATAGTCCCAGTGGGGGGACTCGCATTTGGAATCGGCTCAAACTATATGGTTTTGATGCTTGTTAGACTCCAACTCTTCGCTCAGGAAGCACAGAGTACAAAGGGAGGGTGTCTGCAGGGAAGGGCTATGTTTGCCTCTTCCAGCCTAATCCTCATCCTGCTCCTGCAGAGGAGTCCCTGCCATCGCTGTCAGGTATAGCAATGGAGGGGTCTGAGGAGGGACACTGTAATGCCACATGGGCACCAGTTACCAGAGCTTGCAAAGTCTCCCTAGAGGGGATCTTGTGCCACCAAACCTGTGCAGTGCAGTGCTGCTGTGCCTGGCCTGCGCTCCTTGTCAGACCACCCCGGCCGAGCTGAGTGTGGGACACAAAACCTGCAAGGACTGGGACAGAGAGGAGTATCCTGCAGTGGGTTTGAGCATGGAAACATCCCTGTGGTGCAGCCAGCCAGGATCACATCTGCTCTCAGCCTCTGCTGTGCGCTCCTGGCCCACTCTATCACTCTTTCAATCGGAAAGCAAGGATCTGATGTTGGACAGCTGGGGTGAGGGCTGAGGAGCAGGGGCTGGCTAGATGGCCCCCTCTCCTTCTGCCTTGGCCCAGCCTGGAGTTCCAGGGAGCAGAAGGTCCCTGCAGGGCCAGCACCCCAGTGCCAGAGAGCTGCCCTGTGCCATCATCTGCCCCTCTGCCTGTGCAAGCACCACTCCCACTCCCATCAATCAGCACAGACCAGGTGTCTGGAAGCATCTCTTGCCAATCACCTTTTATTACCTTTAAAAAGCCAAGAAACCCAGAACAAGACAAAAACTGAGACCGTGTGAACATCATGCAATGGATTCACTTTAAAGCAGGCTGGGGTAGGGAGGGGGAGACCAAAAGTCGTGTTAGAGTAGAAGAATCTCTGCACCCGTGTCTGAGGGCCAGGCCGGGTGGGCTGTCACTGGTGGGGTTGGTGGTGACTGCTGTGAGTGACCAGATGGATGCTGAAGCAGGAAATGGAAACACACTCATGAGACATCACCCCAGGTAACCCCAGGTCTGACTCTCACATGGTGATGACAGTGAGAAATACTCCTAACTCTTGTCTTGGGCATGTTCTGCCTGGCCAAAGTCTCTTTGGAGAGGAGCAGCACAGTGACTGTTGTTACAAGGGCTAGAGCTTGAGCACTCAGTGCAGAGGATGTTATCCAGCAGCAGGGATGTTACCCCACTCTGCCCTGCAGTCTCACTCTGCTGTCTTCAAAATTCACAGCACAAACTGAGCAGAATTGCCTTCTGGAAAGGATGTGCTTTGGAGAGCTTCAGCTGTCACAGAACTAACTCTGCATCTTGTCCATCATGTGGATGTGACAAAACACATGCCCTTATTTTCCTGAGGTATAGCTAACATTTGGGTTCATTACATTTAATGGAGTAGGGTCACCCATAAAGTTATTCATAAGGTATTTTCTGAGTGTTTTTCACCTTCTCTTTGAAAAAATAAATTATATCAGCATGTTCACGAGGTGCAAATGGGACTGGCATTTCAGCTGTTATTATGTTATTAACTTTTTTAACCTAATAATTTTCAATCAAGAGTGAGAAGCAATTTTCACTCACTCCAGTGACCAGAGTTGGAGATTCTGCCAAGTGTTCTCATAGGGTTCACCTTGACAGACACCTAATTCCATCCCAAATGGAAACATTACCCCCGACACTCTCATTGCGGTTACCGAGAATTTCCATTTCCCCTTCGGTTAGGATTTAATTTAGAAGGCAAAGACTTCCTAAGCTATGGGAGAGTAAAGATAGATGGCATGGGAGAAGAAGGCTGATGAAATGTAGTTGACTCCGGATCTGAAATATTTTATCCCTCCTCAATGTAGGTTAAATTATTCTTCACCTTTCCCACATCCATAATTGTCGCTGATCTTGGACCAACTCAAAACCCTACTACTGAGTTCAGTAGACTCAAAATTGCCACTAGAACTGGAAAAAGAAAAAAAAAGAGACTTGTTAGTGTCTATACACAATATCCCAAGACTATACACAGCTATGAGATACAGCAAATTTAAGAAAGGCAATTTTTTTCTCATCACTGAGTATTTATTATATATAACAAATACATGAAAAAGAAAAAACTATATTGTGTGATATAAATAGTTTATTTACATTACAGAAAAACATCAAGACAATGTATACTATTTCAAATATATCCATACATAATCAAATATAGCTGTAGTACATGTTCTCATTGGTGTAGATTACCACAAATGCAAGGCAACATGTGTAGATCTTGTCTTAATCTTTTGTCTATAATACTGTATTTTGTAGTCCAAGCTCTCTGCAGTTAGTTTTGCCATTGTGGAAACATGCGCTCTTTAAATTAACCTTGTCGATGCTCTTGTTGTGTTGTCTGAACTGTAGTGCCCTGTGTTTTGCTTCTGTCTGTGGATTCTGTTGCTCCTGGGACATTTCCTGGAAAAGAGAGTTGTGAGAATACACAGCTCTTAGCAACACATCTGCTCCAGAGGTGGAGGGTGCAGCAGGGACGCGAGGGCAAGAGGAGCATCCTGCAGCCCTCAGTGTGCTTCCTCCTCAGTGAAATGAACCCAAAAAAAAAAAAAAAAAAAAAAAAAAGCCAACACAACCCCCAAACATATACTGTGAACAAAATTATGGCAAAGGAGATGTTTGGTTTCCTGAACCCTGGACACTCCTGCTGCATTGCAATGATGCCAAGCGCACAGCGTTGTTCAGCTTTAAATAATGGGTTTATTTTCAGCGAGGTGCGGGTGGGAGATCCAGGATGGTCCCATGCTCACCTGGCCAGCATCCCAGGTCTGTGAAGTGCTTACAAAGAGGCTGCAGGGGCTGCCTTTCCAAGGCCCTAAGTGTCTGCAGCCCCCCTGAGTCTCCATGGCAATGCTCCGTGCTCAGCCCATGAGCAAACAGCTACTGCACTTACAGGTGCCTGCACCGTGCCACCATGCTTGGCTTGCTGTGGAAAGCCCCAAATCTGATATTCCTTTGGACAGCTGCAGGGGCAAACCCCTCGTGTCTCAGGAGCTCCAGTGTTCCTCAGCAAGGGCATGTTTCCACCTTTCACCTGCAGCAGCACCTGCTCTGGGGATGCTACATTTCTCCCTAATGGAAAGCTAATGGTGTGTTTCTGGCTTCCTCTCATGGAAAGGCACCCTCAGGCAGAAAGCACGGAGACGTTTAATCCCAGGTGGAGACCACAGGATGTTCTAATCAGCTGAAAGCCAAGGGTGGTTATGGTAAAAACTGTGGGCAGCTGCACAACAGAAACTGAAACACTTCCTTGGAGTGCTGTGAGAAGGGGCCCCACAATACCCCAGATGACACTGACATGGAAAAAAATTCTCTTTGTATGGGGCTGACTTGTTCTTCTGTTACAGGAGGGCTTTCAGCAGCACCAGGTGAAACCCTATGGGTTATGCACCGGGGAGAGCCCACCTCAGTGCAGTGAGAGCTTAAAGCACTTGCCTGCAGCTCTGTGTCAAATAACTAAGAGCAGAACAGAGTAAAATAAAATAAAAAAGGTCATTTTTTCTCCCCCCTGTTGAATAGGAGTGATGTTATAGTTTTGTTACGTCAACTGAAAGGCTAAACAGGAGCATAAGAACTTAGGAAGCATTTTTAAAAAATGCTGGAATACAATTATGTAAGTGTCTGGCAAAATATGGGTCAGACTGTCCTGACTTGCCTCACTTTTAAGCCACCAGGACCACCCCCTCATGAGAAGCTGTATGGCTGTGGGCTATATTTTGCCTCATTCCTTCCTGGGAAGCAGTGAAGTAGGCTGCTATCATTACTCCAGGAAAAACCAGGCTGTGTCTCCTGCGCTCTCAGGGGTCACGGCAGAGCTTTCATTACGGAACTCAGGCAGACTTCAGCCGGTCTGCGAGCTCACGACAAACTCATTGTTCACTGCGAGTTCCCTGGAAAGGCCATCAGACTTTGGGAGTGAGGCAGGGAGCTGCTGTTGGAGGCACGGAGCTGGCTCCCTGTGCAACCTGGGCACACCGAGAGCCCCCGGCCGCTGTCCCTGCGCAGCCCCTCCTGCCCGGCCGGCACAGCCTCGTGGTGCTCTGCAGGACACGGCCAGGGACACTGCCACGGGCTGAGACAGCCCCACCAACACCCAGGGCTCCTCCCCGAGCCCCCAGCATCTGGATTCACAGCCCTGCTTTGCCCCAGCACTCGGCCTTGTGAAGTAAGGTTAGGCAACCAGGGCACAGTGGGCACAACCAGACCGATTTTCTATGAAATGTGGAGGAGCCAGGTGGCTGGGCGATGATGAGGATGCTCAGCAATCCCAGGGGATGCAGCTGTGCATGGTGCATACCAACTGCTCCAGCTGGACACAAGGAGATGAACATCTCATAGGCACTTTCCCCAAACCAACACTGACAGTATCTACATAGTCACTTCAAACTCGAGAGAAATCAATTCAAATGTAGAGATTACTCCAATTAAGATGATGAAAAAGCATCTTTGAACCAAAAATGCCCATGTTTCAATTGTACATTACCCATGGCTGGGAGCTTGGGAAGGCCCCAAGCTGCTTACACACAATGCTATTGCATTTACAGGTGGGTTGTGTCTGAAGTGCAGCAGGGGTCCTTAAGGGGAGCACTGGTGTTTAACCAGCTTTTGAGACTTAATCATCTGCTAAAACTGAGTGTGATAGGTTTTCCTTGGTTCTTAACTCTTTAATCAAAAGTCCTTTGTAGTGCACTGTGTGGGGGGTGCATTCATTTATGAACACAGCAGTTACATTGATGTAAACCAAGTACTGGAGTACAGGCTGCCCTCCCTCCTTCCCTCCACTGAAGCTTTGCTCGGGAGTTCAAGTTACTCACAATGTGATTCATAGCAGGTAAAACACGTTATGCATTCATTTTTAATCAAGTTATTTCTTCACATAAATAAGCTGCTGTGACTAAACATTAGGGAAGGACTAAAAATGCAAAGCTGCAAAGAAAACTGCTGAGAATCATTATGACACTAGACCATACCTGTATTATTTGCCATCCTCCTTCACTTTAATCACTGCTTCTTTTTTTGCCTTATCTCCAAGCTAAAAGTCCTTGGGCAGACGGTGCCTCACTGTTTTACCTCTTGGCCTTTGGTTCCCTACTCCTCCACCCAAGCAACTTATTGCTGGCACTAGTGATGAGTAGCCAAGCACCGAGTCACTTAAACCCCAGTCATCATCACTGCTGCTGGTTGCATTTTCAGCTGAGTCCATCCTCTGACTCTGTTGCTTCTGTGGCTACAGAAATGGTCATGGTGGCAACTTGGAGGGCCAAGTGCCCAGGAGGCAGAGGAAGGGCCGGGGCAAACCTCATCTGTCAGCAGCCTGTTTATTCAGATTAAAGTGTCTGTGCAACAACAGCCCTAAAAGTTGCCAGGACTTGCTGAGAGCCTTCCAGCAACGGAGGACGCCCCCAGAGATTTGCACCACTGCGCAGGTAAAATTTTAAGAGCAACAACAGTAATGATAGCTGGAAGATTACAGTGGTAGTTTTGTGAGGCTCACCTGGATGCAGTGCACCAAACTCACTTGATTTATTAATTAGCTGAAGTTGCACTGAAATGAGCAGCAAAGAATTTGGCCGCAAAGCCCTCTGAATGAAGAAGTTTCCCTTCTTTCTCCCAGGAGCCTGGCAAGGTGGTTTCAGCACTTTCAAGAATTCAGGGTGTGGAGTTCAAACCAGTACAGTCAGGTTCTCCAAAGCAGACAACTTCAAAAACTCAATTGTTCATGCATATGCTGCCACAACACTCTCTTGTCAGGTGGATTTCTCTTAGGCCACTTAAGAGCACACTTGTGCAAATGTATCTCAAATCATTATGCTGGGATGGAGGATGCTCTGCAGTAATTACATGCATTACAGAAAAAAGTCAAAAGATCATAAATTGACTTGGTTACAAAGTGTGGGGGAAAAGGCACCGTCTCTGTATGAAAACAGTGTGACAGGTAATTTGCATTACAGTACTGGATCACTCAGAGCTCCCTGTCTTCATTCTTCAGTATAAAGTACTTTGCTCACTGCATCAAGGTGACAAAACTAGACTCACTTGACAAAACAATACACATTTATTCCATTATCAATTACTACACCGCTTTCTTTCTCTCATTACATGCTGTATTTTTGGTTCTTTGAATTACCTCTGTGAACACCACCTCCTGTAATCTACTGCCTCATTTGGCAATTGCCATTCAGGTGATGAACTCTGGCTAAAAAAGGTTTTGGTTTGTGCCTTTAGGCCAGAGAAGAATTTATGATTTTTTTTTTTATTCTTTTCTTGGAACAAATGCTCTACACTTGTCTGCCAGCCAGGTAGTGCAACACAGGGGCTGAAATAGAGATTTTATTTTATATGGAGGTATGATACCTGGCTTTTTTTTTATTTTAAAAAGAAAACAATTTTTAAAAAAGCAATTTATCAGTGCTGCTAACTGAGTTAATTAAACCTTATGATTTCTAAGAGAAGTTTTTAAATGTTTGACATTCAGAGCTTACCCCAAGCCCTCCCAGAGACAGTAACACAGTCAAGTGGGGGAGTGGAGCAGCACATGGAGGAGAAGAATTGCATTTACCCCTCTCATTCTGAACTGCCCTGGGGCTTTTTCCATTCACACAACACTCTGCTCCTCACTAAAGAAAAAAACCCTGAATATATCATGTATGGAAGACCCTAAAAGATGTGCAGTGCCTTTGAACATGCACTCAAGCCTAATGAAATCATTTAATCAGCGGGGTTGCAAACAGGCTTAAAAGTCTGTATGCTTTGCCTGATTAGGACTAAGGGAATGGGCCCTTAAGGAAACCAGATGGAGATATGATTAGTTTTATTAAGTGTTGATCCAGCTGCTGTATTTATATTTCCCCTATTTATATGAACAATATTTGTCCAAGCATCTGAATACAAAATAGAGAACTTCGCTTGCTGTAGGCACCGTTGCTACCTAAGTTTGATTAAGATGGAAGTAAAAATTCAGTCATAATAATGAAGGAGCACTTGCTGGCTGGACCAGATGATATCTTCTGTTTGTGGGTGAATTAAATAGCATTTGTTATCAGCAGTGTCACTGCAGAAATCGGTATAATCAACACACATTGCAGGAAAAACAAAAGTCTTTTCTCTTTCTACTGTAAAATACCAGAGATACTGACCTTGTAATACAAAGGACTACAACACAGATGATAGCAATCTGGATGGTTCCAATCACAGCTGCTATTAAGACATACTGAAATCGTACTGGACCTGGGACCACATATAAAACGCTGTAGTCCTTTTTTTCACAGTGTTGTCCAGTATAGCCGGCGTCACATCTGAAATAAAAAATATTTTTTCCTCGTTATACCTGCTGCTTTCAAAGAATGCTGGAAAAAAAATTAGTGGCTGAAGCATAAGCTTATGTGGTGGTTTGTTTGTTTTTTTTTTTCAGAATGGAGTCCCACAGAGAGAGTATCAGTGAGTGCTCAACCTCTCAGAGGGAAGACTTGTGGTCCTCAGTGTCACCAAGGTCTGTGAGAGTGAACAATACTGTGAGAGTGCTAGGAGGTGCCCAGGGGACCAAGACATAACAGGCTTCAAGTGGAACCACTTGCATGTTATGATGAGAACCCATTTAGTTCCTTGCACAACATACTTTAGATTTTTCCCTTTCTTTGGGGAGGTGGGGGAGGGTGAAAAGCCATCGAGCTGTGGTTCCTTATGCAGATTACCCCTAAGAAGGTGATAAGCAATCATCCAGGCTCCATATGAAATGTGATTAGATGTTCCTGAAAGTGGATACATCATTTACATTTTGTCTGGTTGCTATAAAAAACCCCTCTATTGATGCTGCAGCCATCCACCCCAATGCTGCCTGCTGCACTGCTCACCAGTTCCCCTCCTGCAGCCTGACATCCCCACTCTGCTCTGTGATTTTGGGGACAAGCAATGCTTTTACATTTCTAGCTCTTGCCCTGTTTCCCCTTAATTGGCCAAGCAAGATGTGAAAATCCAGGTCAATAGCAGCAGCAGCAACTGTCAGGGACTGAGACAGATGGCTTGGGCTCCTCTCAGGTGTGTTAGTGGAGCACTAACCCTGATGGGTTAAGCCTTGTGCTTCCTCCCTTTTCTTTTCATTCCCACAGCTGCCAGCACCTTGAGGAAATGACATTTTTCAGTTGAATGGAGCACCTAAAATACAGAAGCTGCAAAGAGCAAAATGTCCTGGCTGTTTGTGCGAGCTGGGAGAAGCTGGCTTGAGGTTCTGCCCTGGGGAGAGTCTGATGTGCTGATATCTCTGTGCTCCCATCCCAGTGTCCCAGGAAAATGGTGCTCCATGTGTAACAGTCCTTTTCCAGCCACCTGGCCACTGTGTGGACTTCAGAAGCAATATCTGCCTCTGTGCAGGGAGGCATTCACTGCAGGAGCACTACAGTGCTTTCACTATATTCCTCCTCCCTGCCCAAATCTCCTCCAAAATCACCTCGTGCTGAAGCAGCCCGCTCTGCCCCAGCCAGCTGCCCCACGAGCTCCACTCCTGCCACAGCAGGGACATACACTGGTGGCACTCCTCTCCCTCAGGCTGAGGAGGGCACCTAGTGAGGTCTGAGTGCTCTGTGAAGGGCTTTTAAAAACATACCTAAATATAACTGAAGGTTACTGGATGGCTTTACAGTCAATTAACATTGTTCATAACTCAATACACTTTTGGGACTTTGTTGAATAATTTACGTCTGATGGATTTTGTAGCACAAAGGGCCATGGTTGCCATTATTTTTCCATAGCTGATCCAGATGAAGTGTTTCTGTAAGTCAGTATTTCCATGGGTGTAGCCTTCCCTTGCTGGTAGGAGAAGGGTTACCTGCAAGACGGTTCCAGCATGTTTGTGGAGTGCTCACACTTGCCATGCATGCAGAAGCCGTTGTAATGCTCTGGACAAGGGATGTAGATCCCTCTTGCACTTTCTTCCAGTTTATTCGCATTCTCTGTGAACACAGGTGAAGGGGAACGTTAACCTGACCATGTAGGATAAGGTGAAGTGATGGAAACAACTCAACATATGAAAGAAAGGAAAACCAGAGAGCAAGATGGGAAAGATGTTGTTCACAGGAAGCAAGGGTTTGCCCCTTCAAACAGGTTGGTGAGATTTGCAAGGGTTTATCTCAGTCTTTTATAATTCCTGTCAAGTTACAGCAAACGAGACGCCTGAGAAAATAATGTGACTATTCAAAATCTGGTGACAAAATAGCACCTGCAAAATACCTGATTATTTCTGTTTTCCTTTATAGACTGTCTCCTCAAACTGAGACAAGGTTGGGAGAGAGACTCTGGACATTTGCATGTAATATACATTCTACATTTTTTAATTCAACCAAACATACAGAAAGACAATTTTATGTCTGAAGTAGAGTGGGAGTCCAGAGCTGAAGTTTATCATCAGTGCTGCACACCCATGCCCCAAAGTCCACCGGCGTCCTTCACAGCATCCCAGCACTTCAAAATAGTTTGGCATTCTGAGCCTACTTCTGCGGCAGTTAAAGAGTCACTGAGACTGCAAATCCAGGGAAACCCCTTCATGCAGCCAGGAAAATGAAGGCTTCATTTCGTTTTGAAACAGGTATGTGCTCAACTTCACAGGCTGAAACACAGTGTTACCACCACGAACTCACATGAATTTTGTAGGCCACCAAGGTGTTAATTAACCTGGGTAGCTTTGGCAAATTCTTCCATTTAACCAATACTTATGATATCTCAAATGCTAACACTACTTTTTCTGTGATAGTGTCTTCTAGCCATGATTAATTAAGAACAGAAGAATAAATCTCATGATGGATGTCTGAGGAAATGTAGCTTGCACACAAATAAGTTGAAGCATTTTTATCTTCCAAAGGAAGTCCCCAAGTGTTATAAAACAATTGCAATTTGTGTTCTGCCTCCAAGCCAGTCATGCCAGCAGCAGGCGTGCTTAGGTATTATCCCACCTCTGGGAAAAGTGTGTGCAGCAGATCCAAGATTCAGATTTTCATAATGAATTTCTTTTCTGTCGCTGCTGTCCAAGGAGAGTTGTAAGAGTCTCTAACCACTTGCACTAATAAAGTTGGTTATATTGTCCCTATGTGAAAACAGGCAAGGACCAGCCCCCAGCAAATGAGAATGACAGGCAACCTCTGTCTCCCTGCTGACAGCATTAGCTTCTCCTTCATCCTTAGGATTTTCTGCACTCTGGACCATTATTGCATCTTTTTGAATGCACATATGCTGAACACAAGCCCGTGTGCCTCTCCCTGTTCCCTGATCACACTGGGATACCTGTGCAAGGCTGGTGGAGGCTGTTGTGGACCATGCAGTGCAGGGGCATGGGGGCACTGTGCCTGATGGGTTCTGGGTGTCCTTGACCTCTGCTATGGCCCACATTCAAATCTATTTCTGTCCAGGAAACTGCAGCAAGAAGTATAGGATCCTTATTAATACACATTTTTTTCCTATGGTGGAAAACATAATGCCATTTCCTTCAAATCCTCCATTACCAGAGGAAGTTTGCTTCCCCTCTGAAGAACAGGAGACTGCTCTGTGTGCACATGCACGTGTGTGTATCTCTGATAGTTCCTTTTCAGGTATTGAGGTACCTCTGCCATGTCTTTGCACCACTACTCAGTGCAAGAATCCCTCCTCTCTCAGATCAGCCAGCAGTGTGATTAAAACAGTATGAAATCCTTTGGTTTAATTTTTTTTTTAAAAGCTCTCTTCAAGACTGAGGGAAATTTTAACTTTCAGGACAGACTCACCTGGGACTAGAAAGGGGGACCAGGACCTATGTGGATGTGCAGATGCCCTCACTGTGTGTGGGCTGTAGGGCTGGCAATCATGTGGGCAGAAACCATTCCTTCTTTAACAAGGACTCTGGCACAATTTAAAGTAAATCTAGGATCATGCAGAACTTGTAATTACACCTCTAAACATAACGTTGCGATGGAAAATGCTTTACTGAATCTAAAATGAGATGGCCCAAGCTTTGCTAGCATTTGTAGGATAAACACTTCACAGGGTAAACACTTCATACAGGAACACTTGTCACCTGTCTCGGAAGAGCCCACAAAACTTAGACACAAATTATCTGTATCTCATTTTGACTGATGACTCCTCCAACAGAGTTAGGGATTTATATAAAGGCAGAGAGGGGAAAAACCACATTTTTAGTTTGATCTGCTATGTAGGTTACTTGAAATACAGACCACAATAAAAACATCATTTCATTCAGACTGAGAAATTTGCCCTCCCAGCAAAAACATTTTGAACGCAAACACACACACACACACACACAATTTCCTTGCCTCAAAACAGGTTATTTTTCTCACTACAAAATCCATTATTTTCAGAGCCAATGTAGAGAACCAAACACTCAGGCATGCTCTAAAAGTCCCTTCATGTTGAAAATGACTGCTCCCATTTCTGCAAGGACCTGAGAATTTTTCAGCAATCCAGCTGTTGATGAGATACTAACTCTTATGAATGCATCACAGGGTTTACATCACCATGAACAAGAACTATAAACTGATTCTAAAAAGAGAGGATATAAATAAAAATCATGCTGAGGTTATGAAGCAAACAAGAACTGTACATATCTTTAAAAAATAAATCTAAATTAAATAAATTAAGACTTCCACCTTTATAAAAACTTTGGATTATTTATAAATTCAGTATTAGATGCAATTTGTACTAAACAAACTACAGTATCACTACACTAAGGAGCCCCTCTACCACACCAACCTCACACCTACAGAGAGCTAAGCTAAATACAAACCCACTTTTTTCCAAGCACAGCAGATCTGTATGCATAAAGCAATGACACTGACCAAATTCAAAGTTACTCAGGTTTCAGTAATGTTAAATTCAGTAGCTGCTCTTCACACACTACACTTGCTGCATTGTTATTGGCAACAATGCGGGCAAGTTTTATTTGTGCCAGAAGGACAGACTTGTAACTTTTTGTGATGGATAGGATTGGAGGCAGAAGCCAGCTGTAAAGACCAGAGGTAAAAAATTGGGCTGACTGGATCAGTTTCTCCTATCTCTGGACAAAAGAAATTCCTGCCACATTTCTCAAAATGCTTGTCCTTTTTATTTCAAAAAAGAAATACATCGTCCCCCTCCAGATCAATTGTCTTCAAGAATCTTTTTCTTGAAGCACTTTTGTGATCTAAAAAGTCACTCTGATGAAGCCAACATCTTTTGCATTTCTGCAGCAATTTTTTCATCCTTAGCCTAACATGACATTTCATATTGTTCACATCCCTTGTTAGTGCCAGCCCATGACATGATAGCCTATCAAATAAGACACACTAGTCAAAACATGTTATTTTGAAGTGTGTGGAGGCCAGATGCTACTTTGTGTAGCTTGAAAGAGCTTATCATCTCTCTGACTGGAGAAGTCTCCCAGCTGAACCCTTGCTCTCCAACCTCTCTGTGGATGGCAGGGAGATGCTGAGATGATGAGCTATTTCTCTGGGATATCCTAAAAAGATACCCAGTGTGGCTGACCACCCACTCAGTGATCTTGCTTTCCCTGATGGATTGTCTTCTGAAATGTTAAATAAATTATTTAAAGCTATCTTGTCTAAATTCCTTAATATCCGTGCCTGTTCCTGCCTTTCATCAAGACGGCGCAGAAGAATGATTTAAAATATATTTTGTATCATTTTAATTTTAATTTCTGGTTTAGCTATGTGGCTTTCCTTCAGTCTTTGGAAGTTGAATGTACACCCCTCAGATTCTCAGGTAACTGTTTCAGTGAAAGCTAAAATTCAAAAGCTGGAGCAGCCTGCCTGGTGGCAGGATTTGACTCTGCAAGTGGTGAAAAGAAGGCAGCCAGACTCTTCTCTGGGCAGCCCTCACTGGTCCCCAGCTCCCAAGTGGAGCTTCTGTTCCACAACCAAACATGTGCACTAGTGCTGCTGACAAAGGAATAAATCCATTAGTGCCCTTGATGAGGATTATATGAAGTACTGTCTGGAGTGCCCAGAAAATTCTTTCCAGACATAAGGTCCTACAATCCACTTTAGAGAAATTAAAATAAAAATCCAGGCAAAAATAGGATTCTTGTATCCGAGAACTGACTGCCAGGCACTTAACAATTAGTTCTGCAGGGCTGATAAATCTATCATTCTTCATATGTGAATCAGTGAGACTTTCTAGGTGATTTCAAGCAAGCAAAGTAGAATATACTCATAAATTCTGATGTTAGCATTTTGGCTGATGTACAGCAGGTAATGTTGGAGCTTTGGAAATAATAACTATTAGGCTATGCCCATATGAGAAAATATTGGCTCACAAACAATGTTAACACCTAGTGGACAGTCATCCCTGGACCAAGGGAAGACCTGAAAATACATATAGACACATATATTTCATCAAATAAGGGATGAGACAGTGAATGATGTGCAGCAGAAGCTATTTTGACACCTATCTCATTGGTAAAAGTGGTTAAGGAGAATTGACTTACATAATAATTTAATCTTTTAATACAGCTGAGGTCAGTCAAATTTGCAGACGGAAGCTCTCGCTGATATTGAAGTAGTGACTCCTTACACATCACATTATCAGAGGACATATGAAGGGAAAAAGGGGTTTTTCAGGTCAAATGTATGTCTTTAACATTCTTAACCTCTTTTGGAAGCATATCCCCTCATACCTCTCTGGCAGGTCCCAAAGAGATGCTGCAGAGCACAGCACTGGGAACCTTCTTAAGAAAGCTCTTCTGCTCTGCATGAAAGAGACTTCTTGTGCAATTCTTGTTTGAAATCAAAACAAACATGCAAAGAGTATCCACCTGTGGAGCAAAGGCAGGGATGCCCTGAATTTTGGGAAAGAGCTTCAGCTGACTGGCTACGGGTGGGAATCTGAACCCTGTGGATGAGCCTAGGGATATTTATGCTACTCATCTTCAGTCTTCACAGACTCAGCAACTGCTGCTCTTTGGATGTAAAAGGGAACTTTTTCAGGCCAGTAACATATGCAGGAATAGTTCCAAGGTCCAGGAGAAGCATTGTAATGGTGCTGCTTCCTCTGAAAATGTGGAATTGCTTTAGCAGGTTTGCTGGTACTTCAGTAGCATCCAGCAGGAAGTGAGGTCCCACGACAATTTAGGCATGAAGTCCTTAGGCAGGCTTTCTACTCCCCTGTAATGAAGAACTGCCAAGATAAACCCCAGCTCAGACCCAGCTCTGACGAGAGAACAGAGATTTCTCCTGGGTCTTTGCTGGCCAGCTCCAAGGCACATTGTCCTTGGCAAAGCTGCCCTGCTGCCAGCTGCTCAGGGCCAGCCCAGGGGGCACCTTCACCCCTCACGTTCCCTTCTCCCGAAACCTGCCTTTTGCAATTACAGAGCCTCTTCACAATGAAGAAAATGTGTGCAAGCAACTCGCCTGAAAATCACTGTTTGGGTGGGCGTTGAGTGAGAATTCCGAAGGAAGTGCTCGCTGCTGCTCAAGAGGGAGCTCACCAGCCCACTCTCCCTGAGAGCAAGAGGAAAATGAGACACCAAATGTCAGCTGAAAACGTCTGGCACCACTATGTTGCAGCCCAAGCCTAAATTCCTCCTGCAGCCACTCCAAGTACAAACTTGAAGGTAGTTTTTCTACATAAACTGCACAAAAAATACCGTTCCCATATTAGCTGCTTCACCAAGGGGAAAAAAGAAATGGAACATGGTGAAATAAATTACATTCACTTCTTTTCTCAGGCACAAAATAGGCTTGCTGAACACAGTAATTTATTAATTTTAAATGTCCCTATGCAAATCAGTTCCCTGGAATAAGATAAAATCCACTTTCCTTTTTAAAAATAATCTAGGGCTTTTTATGTTTGAGATGATGGCAAGATGTCCTAGTGCACTTCGAAAAAAAAATAAATTGTGCTCTGTCTTTGCAGCAATGCATCGTAATTATTCAGCCTGCTGCCATAATTAATAATAGAAACCAATGAATTAAGACACTAATAATCCCCAGATGTTCAAATGGAGAACAGAATACTTTCAGCTTGTCAGCATGTATATGGGGGCTATGCTATATATGTTAAAGCTGTTGCTGAACTTTGGAAATCAAGAAGCACTTTTATTTACAACATCTGTGAATATATCTTCCTTCTTTGAGAAAAGTGACTGAAATCAAGCAACTTGTTAATCATTTTCCTGCATACATAACAAGACCATTTGTCTACTCAAAACTAAAACAGGACTGTTTTTCTGGGTTTTTTACCCTTATTTTTCACCATGTCTGTCGTCCCCTTGAGTTCACAGATTCCTTACCCTAAAAGATTGTATAGGTCCCCAAAAGCCAAGGCTCCTGCATGTAAAAGAAGGTTCTACCAAGTAGTTACTGCATACAAGGTGCAATAATACAAGGTGCAATACAACCCAATGTGGGTACCTGGCAGCAACCACTGCTCACACATCTGAACGGGAACACCCAGCAATAAAAGCTAAACTGGAAGAGAAAAAACACCATGTGGGCTTATGTGTTGCTCCAAAGCAGCATTTTCTCCATGTCCAGGTGCTCACATTAGGCTCAGCTCTTCCCTGGGGTGATTGTTTCGTTCAGGGAGGTAAGGCAGGCTGCTGCCTCACCTTGTCTGACATCCTCTGCTTTCCTGCCTCATTTCAGCCTCTCACTCTGACTGAGGCCACCCCTAAAGCAGCAGTTCACTGCTTTTTGATGCTGCACTCCACCCTTGATTCCAGGACATCAGGAGGAGGCTGATGCACCGAGCTCTCCCTGCAGCAGCTCCACAGACTGCTCGTCCCTGTGCCAGGGCACCTGCCACTTCCCAGGCCAGCAGAGTGGTGACATCCCTGGCTCCCCATGTCATCTGCGTGTCAGCTGTCCCCAAGCCATCTCCCCACACTTTTGTGGATGAAGTAACACAGGCAGAGATCTTTAAGGCAGCCACTGGCAGGGCCAGTCTTGAGGGCTGCAATCATTGCCAGGTTGTGATTTAATGATGTGGGGCTGTATTGTGGATTTATCAAAGCCCTGGGTAAAGGGGCCCTTATAGTTTGTACTGCCTCCTTTTGTGTCAGGATTGAATAAATCTGTGTTAACCCCATTCTTAGAACATATTAAATTCCTCTTCGTGCTAACTCAGCTACTCTTTATTTTTGGCAAGCTGCTGATGTTCCCTTCACTCAGATTCTCCTGCCTAAGAGAGAGGCCACCAGCCCTGTGGGAGCAGCATCCTCCCCCTTCAGAAACCAGCAGTGTAAAGAAATAAAGTCATAGTTTATCTCCTTGCACATGATCTCCTCAGGCAGCTCATGACAGAGCCCTTAGAGTATGAGTTAACCTTATTATTATTGTAATTCTGTGTTGAAAAAGAGTTGGTGTCAGTTTAGAGATTTGTGAGGTTCCCTCCAATTAGGCTGCGTGCCTGAAGGCAGAGGGGCCAGCACTGGATCCATCACACGGGCACTGCAGGAGCAGAGCACGAGCAGAGAGAGTGTCACCCTCTGTGAGAAATTCCTCCCAACAGCTGAGCCCATGGCTTGTTTTCTCTCCCATCCACCTCTCCTCCAGCTACTCATTAGCTCCAGTGTTGGAGGGGGTAAAAAATGGGCAGAAACAACCAGAGCAGAGCTCCTCTCTATGTCCTCCACTCTGAAAAAGTAAGCCTGAGAGTTTCAATTTACTGCTTAATACCAGATTAAACAGAGATGGAAACACCATCCCAGTATGTGAATGTTAGCAGCAGAAGATGCTTCTTTCAGTCAGATGGTGTCTCCTTCAGAGAAAGCAGGCATGGATCTGCAGAGGATGGCTAGGAGGGACGCTGCCAGAGGAATATCTACAATTAGCACTGTCTTTTGGGGCACAGCAGACAGACCACCATCCCTGCTGCACAGCCCCAGCAGCACACAGACATGATTCTCACTAACCAGCAGCTCTTCACAACCCTTCCCAGATTAGCGCTGCAGTGACACAGCACTATTAGTTAACTTTGTTATGTGATGATTAAGGAACACAACTCCCTGAACTTGACCGAGTGGCGTCCTGCTGTTTTTGCTTTGTGTGCTACTATGCAATTTCTATATCAAAGCAGCCTGGCTAGTGCAGCACTCCAGAGCAGCTTATTTATATGTAGATGTGGCTATATGACATTTCCAAATGCCATACATTTGCATATGAAGGTTCCACTTTTTTTCCCCAGCTTCAAGTAAACAGAGTCTGCTTCGATTCCAGAGCAGTGCTTTCCCTCACTTGGAGCTGACTGAGAACCATTCTCCTTAAGCAGCTTAAAAAACCCCTGAAATACCTAATTTTCACAATTCAGCAACCTTAGCTATCAATAGTGTCTCTGGGTAGGTCTTGTGATTTATAGCTGTACCTTTGATACCAAACTGAGCACTGAGAGCAAAACTGCAAGACCTTAAGATTTCATATGAAATGGCTACAGATAATCTGCAATACCAATCAATATTTGCAAATAGGCCTCAGACATATGACGGAAGCTTGTGGTCATCCTAAAAAAGCCTGTGGGTCACATTCATTATAGCTATGAAGATGGTATTGATTTTTGTCACTGATTTTCCACTTGAAAACAAGAGCAGGAACATGTTGCAGGAGCCGCTGAGGAGCTCTGAAACTGCAAACCTAACATAAAAACCACAACCTTATGTAACACCAGGAAAGCCAAGTGGACATTATATATTCAGCTTTCTTGTCAAAGAAGATAAGGCTGAAGCAGATGGTATGTGGGCAAAGTTTCAACCTGAATACATTGCCTTCTAAAAACCAACAGTGCTATGAAAACAGCCCGGTTTTGTGGCATGAGGCCGATGGACACGTTACCTGCACATTGAGGAGTTCAGGCCTCGAGGTGTGTGCTGTGGAGGAGCTGGGAGAGTTTCCCTTTGGCAATGTGTGCATGGCAAAACACGACTCAGCACTTCTCCTGTGCCACCTTGCAGGAGCAGTATGAATTATGTGTAACACAGACTGCACGTCTGTGTATGCTGCAGCTGGGATGCACAGCCAGGGTGTGTGCTGAGGGAAGCACTCTGTGGGCATCACCAGGCGGTGTGGGAGGGCTGGTGGGCAGTAGAACCCATGGTGGTCACCAAACATCAGCTGTCCTCCTCTGCCACAGCTCAGCCCTGCTCCCAGGCTGAGCTCCCTGCTCCCTCCACATCCCCTTAGGTTGGGAAACACCAAGGTGGGGACGAGCTGCTCCTGTGAGCCCCAGGGCTGCTCTCAGAAAACCATGACAGGCACTTCCTGACTGTGACAAGAGGCACAACAACTCCCAGGAGTCACCTTCGCTGTGGTCTCAGCTTATGGAGTTTCATGCACCCGCCGCTGCATTTCTAGAGCACCTCATCCTCCACTGCCAGCTGGTAGATAGCATCAACGATGACAAATGGGATGAGGTGCCAGAAAGCTGATAAATACTTTTGATAAGGCTCTAAAAATAGTGAAGGGATATTTGTATCCTTCTGACACTTTTTGAAAAGTAGATGGATATGCATGACCTAAGTTTGAAGACGGGTGTCAGGAATATTGATGTGTGGAAGGAGCAGGATCGTTTGGCTGGCGTTGCCCCGGGGACAGTGGCATGACTGATGATGGCTCCATCTCCCAGCTGAGGGTGTGCTTGGAGGGAGCTCCAGCAGAAAAAATGGGAGCCCATCCAGAAAAAGACCAGGATTCATCTTACCCACATAGGACATATAGTTTCCTTGATGGGCATTATGAAATTGGAGCAATAGGGTGCAAGTCCTTTCAGAGCAGCACTGCTATGCCCTAAGTTATGCCCTTGCAATTGCTGCCACTTTAGCTCCTGCAGCATGTATGATTGAGCCTGGCATGTTTCCAGGATCACACCTGTAAATTGTATCTGGTGTTTCCAAACCCCTTCTAGAAATGTGGAAGACAAATACAGTTTCTTCCTTTTCCCTCCAATGCCTAGAACAATGTAGACTCCAATTCACACACCCAACCCCAGATGTCCTGAAGTTTTCCCTTCTTTGGCACCTCTGCAGGAATTTAAGTGCTAGTGCAAGTAGCAGCACTTCCAGATTGTAAGGACTACACTGATAAAAATTGCTTTTAAGCAATTAAACTGTATATTAACAAAGCATGCTTCCAGTTTGTGTGGAGATGCACTTAAAACCTGTATTCACGTGATCGCATTCAGAGAACAGGCACATCTTACATAACACAGAGCTGCATTTTCCATCCATCCTCGTCCCTTCAGCTGACTGCATGGCTTTTACTGGCAGAAAGATCAGGCAGGCAATCAATGAAACAAAGCAGGAACTTCCTCTTGAGAAACTGCTGCACATAAAAGCACACCCTAATCCAATTACCAGGCTGCCCCCTAATTTCCAATAGGAACTCCAGGTCTGAATGGATTGTTTTCCACAGAGAAGTGGTGCTTGAAAAGGTCTCTGACTTATATTTAGGTCTGCCAGCATGGTGTTATGAGACTTTACTTTCTGGTTTCACACTTCAAACAATCTCAAAAAATTACTGCTGAAAGCAAGTATGAATGGCAAAATTGTCAGAGGTTTGATGGAAGGCACGGATAAGAAAAGGTTACCCAGGTACGTGACAGTGCCGACAAGTAGGTCACGGATGTCATTTTGGCTACAAGGCGTTTCCTTCAGTCCTTTTGACAATCTGAAGGTTTTACAGTCCTAGTTTTGCACTGATTTTATATTCAGTTTTGATTACTAAAAGCAGTCTTTTTTTTTTTTTCCCTTTTTTTTTTGGGGCACATGTTGGCAAGATGCTGCCAAGCTGAAGTGTAACACCCACTTGGCTCCCTTCCCTCCTTTCTTTTTTTCCAAGGTAGCATCTGTGCTTGTAAAAACATGCTGCCTGAGAGGATTCATCCAGAAAACTAAAGAAAGAGCTGCAGAATTTTGGAGGAAGTGTGTGTGAGAAAATAAGAGACTGAAATAAAAATACTTGACTCCTATATGTGGTATTTTTGTACACTTCCTGGATCACATGCCTGGCAAATCGCTTGTGAATATCCTGGTTATTTTAGTTGCCAGAGCATGACCCTGAATGGCCTGTGACTACTCAGAGATATGTCTGTTGTTGGCTAAAAGCATGGTTTCAGCCATACTTTTCACTGCTTTTGTTCAGGCTATTCAGAAAAGTTGTGTTATGCTCAGAAATATTTTATTGGCATGTTTCAAATCCATGATCACTGCTCCATACAAATCAAATGCTACACTTGCTGAGGGATGAATCCTGCTTGGTTTGATGCTATTTTTACTCAACCCTTTGCCCTGAGTCCTGCATTGTAAAACTGTGATGGCAATGGGTCCACACAGTCTACAACCTTGCTTTTTGTATCAGTCCAGCTGTATTGTTAAAATCTTTTGTGGCTGCTCAGAGGGTTGGCCTTCAGCAGACTGTATGTTTGAAATTCCTGCTTGGTAAACAGGAACACTCCAAGCAGCGTGCATCCTTTCCCATGCCTGGAGCTGGAGAGATATCCCTTACTATTCCCAATTTTAAGTGTAGGAGAAAATGGATAAAACAATATGAAATGTCACTGCAGTAAAACCTGCTATTTTACCAAAGATACACTCTCTCCCATCTGTCATGAAACCCTGCAATGGAGGGACAGAGCCAAAACCTTTGCGTGTTCTTGGGTTTGCATCAAAAGCCTCCAATGTCACCATGCAAATGTAGCTTTTTGCCTATTACTCCAGTACCACAGGTCTATCAGGCAGTTGTTGATCTCTGAGACGCAGAGAGGAGCCCACCCAAGGCTGCAAAACACACTCTGTGCCTGTCAGAGCCTGAGGGGCTACTAGAGACCCCTCCAAGGCACACTGCAGACACGCTACGGAGCTGTCACCTCCCCTTGTCTGCTCACTGCAAACTCTTCAGTGTCCTTGAGCTCACTTCCCACAAAGCCAGCCCAGACTCTGCCTGCTCAAATAAGCCAAGAGCAGACAGCATCTGGCGGCCTATCTCCCATCAAACCCTTCCATCCAGACCCCTGGCCATCCCTGTGTGATGAGACAGAAAGCAAGCACAGAGCTCACCCTGCAATTTCCTTCCATAAAGAGTGGAACAGCTTCTCTACGCCCCAGAGGTCCTGGGATTCATTGCTGGTCACACAGCTCATTTTGAAGCACAGACAGAAAAGCCTATTAAGAACATCTCTTTTTTTAAATAAATGAATACCTGCATTTGCTATTTTTATATACCTGTTATTATTGTCTTGCAGCAGTGCCACAGAAGTGAGCTGTAAAGATGGCATTTGTGAAGATAAAGGGTTTGGTATTTTAACTCTGCGCCCACTCCTAGAGCTAATATTGAAAGCAGGAGAAGCTGAATGGAAAAGAAAGGGCATTTCTATGAAATGGAAAATTTACTAAGAATAAAAATGGACAAAAAAGCCGTACAGAGAACTCTCAAAGCCATTAAACTCAATGGTCATTTTCCCACTACTTTCAGCAAGGCTGGAATTTTACCTACTGCCTCTTTAAATCTTATTGACTCTTATAACAGCATTTTAAACCAAACAGCTGATATCCTTCTGCCCAGCCAAGGCCTTTTAAATCACTGAAATGCAGGATGGAAAAAAATCTGCAGTGCCAGATGTGTCTAAAAACAGTCACAGTTCTTGTCGAGGCAATCTGCAGAAGAAAATGGTTAGTATTTATCATGCCTGACAAAACACTAATAGTTTATCAGTTTTGATATTATAGACTAATAACAAGCTTTTCAATGGCTACTTCATTTGCAGAGCATGGAGACAGGCTGCACTACTGTTACTTGATTTTAGAACAATGCTTTTTATTTAATCCTTTCCCGTCCTAGCTGGATGGAAGCACACTTCCATTATTAAATGAAATTGTAAACTAAATACTCTAGGGAAGGGGTGTTTTTGATGTGTACCTGATGCAGCTTTAAACCACAGATAAAATAAGAGGGAGATTAAAACCATAGGGAGAGTTTTAATTTATTTTTTCCCCCTGAAAAATATTTCGCCATTATGTAATGCTGTATAAAATGGCTAAGGCTTGTGGTAACAGCAGTAGGCAAAGCAGTGCATTTTGATTCAGTGCTGATAATATTCTGACATGCACTGCCACAGGTACTCTAATAGCACATTTTGTTTACAGCTGTTGTATTTCCAAGAAGAGAGTTTCAGAGTCACTTAACACTCATGGGTACAAGGTAAAATGACAGCCCAAGTGTGTAAGAAGTCACCTTTCCAGGCAGGTAAATATTGCTTTTCAAACCTGAGTTATTAAGAGCACTTCTTGCTTGGTGATACAGAAGTGCTTCTCCAGCTACCAGGGCTGGGTTTATCATGAATGCAGAGGAATGTTTGTACGGACATGGGAGAAGGCACAGCTTATATTCAAACTGCTGCACCTCCCACTGAAATTCATACTTTCTCTAAACCACTTCCATTTTCTTTCAGAAACAAGCTTCTGTCACTTGTGGTTTCATACATTAAATGTTAATATGGAAAGAATAGTTACATTGCATTGCTTGAAAAATCGGTGCAGGGTGTGGCTTTCAGCAGGTGTGTTCAATGGAGAAAGTAAATGCATCTTTTGGCAGGTGTGTTCATTGAAAAAGGTAATGCATCCTTTAGCAGGTGTGTTCAATGAAAAAGGTAATGCACCTTTTAGCAGGTGTGTTCAATGGAAAGAAGTGGAGCCATCAGCCAAGTGAAACTGTTGTGGCAAAATATTTGTCTGTTTTTACTTTCTTTACCCAAATTTATTAAACCAGGCAGAATTTGGCACTTGTCTCCATCTAGTCTAATTTTGAAGGTCTACTAAAAATAAATATACCAGCTACTTCTTTTCTTCTCCAACACTATTTCCTTTAATTCCACCAGATGCATTTATACTCCTGAATCCAGGTGAAATGAGGCTCAGGTTATCACTGCACGTGTCTAAATGATCAAATTATCTCGTGTTTGTATTGCAATTTGACATGATGATACTCCTTCTACAGAAAAGGATGTTTCAGTCAGTTCTAAGTAGCAACTTTCCTTATGGTTACAATTTATTTATTATAACTGTCGTATGCTTTCATCTCGTGGTATTTTGATATCTAACATTTCAGAAAGAATGCCATAACATCCCATGAAACAAAATTCTGAGGAAATTCAGTTCTATGAATATTTCAAAATAATTTTTTTAACATTTCAGACTAGATCAAACACAAATATTTAAATGTTGATGTTTCCTGAAAATGGATTTTCTAGCATCTCATTATAAATTTAACTCTCAAATCCTTGGGAAGGCAAGGATTCCTAACAACAAATTCACAGAAATTTGGCCTAAAATAGAGCTGCTAGGCATAAAAATACACTGTGGTACTCCTTAATATCTATCTAACTAATTCAAATTAGTGTAGTGGATGGCAAACAGCTGCTGTGCACCATTTTGAACAGTATCCTTCAAGGATGACTCTTGAGATGATCAAAGTGCCTGAAGCCCAGAGGAGGGATGGAACCAAGGGTGAGGGAAATCCCTCCCCAGATCCAGAAAACAGGATGAATTTCCCAGCCTGTTCCTTGAGGAAGATTGCTAGCATCTTGTCTCAGATGCCTTTTTTTTTTATTATTTTTTATTTTTGTTTAACTTTCTTTTCTTGTAGGGGAAGCACGGGAATTGAGAAAGGAAAGAAGATTCCCTCAAGAGGGAAATGCCTTCAGGGTGTCGAAATGCCAAAGACAGTATCTACCACGCTCCTGGCACGTGGCTGAGGCGCTGGGGCTGCAGACTGATACCTACAACAGCAGCACAGTGTGAAACACAGGCACCCCAGCAGAGTCCCCAGGAGTCACACGTGACCCTGCATCGCCCAAATGTCAGACTGTTGGTCCCACAGAGGAACGGGGCTGCACAGTCCTTCTAGATTCCAAAATTAGAACAACTCCAGCATCCCTGTGACTTCTGGTGTGCAGCAGGTCTGCAGTAAATTTAAGTACAGGTCTGTGAAGCCACTGCATGGCCCTGCCTTGCTAGGTGTAGCTCACACAGAACTCTGCTATTTAATGCTGGTCTGTCACAAAAGAGGGGGGTGAAAAACAGCAAAGATGCAGTATTAACTTGGTGCTGCAAAGTGATTTAGTCAGATATAAAGAGACCTTTCTGGATAATTGTAAATCCCTTCGCAATGGCAGTGGCTACAGCCAGGAATTATGGTGCATATTCCATACAGCCATGGCAGCCAAACACTGCCTGTAGATCATGCTGTTTCATCCCCATAAACCTCAGAAAACAAAGGTTAGGAAAAACAAATTTTGGGAGTAGCTTTATCTAGAGCATAAAAACTAGCATGACTGCAAACCATAAGTGTAATTTTTTAAGGGTCCCTACCCTTTCCACTAGAGCTCCTATTTACTAAGTAGGTATGTGGTTAAAGACAACTTGAGAAATCAGACACAATTCAGCTTGTGCTGAGTTTTGGGGATCATGTCTTTATGTGTAAGCAGGAAGGTATCTTTATTTTCTGCAAGCTTTACCTTGAACACAGATACTGAGCAGAGGACCAAAAGATCAGCGAGTACTGAAAGGTTCAGGATTGCTTGTGAAGATGGGTTCCTTTGCTCTAAATAACACCAAATGTCACAGCTGAGATGGCCACAACACACAGAGTATCACCACACTATTTCAGAAGGCTTTAAGCATCCACCTATACAGAGTAACACCACACCACATCAGAAGGCTTCAGGTATCTACCCCTACACAGTAACACCTTACCACTTCAGAAGGCTGCAAGCACCTGCCCTTCTTGTTCTTTAGCCCAGCCTTTTATCCCCTCCTGTTGATGCCCTGTCCCTGTGTGCCCTCTGCTCCCTTTGGTGGTTGCTCAGTGCCCCTGGGCACTCCATGGCTCACTGCTGTCAGTGCTGCTCACCTGCTGCTCACAGCTGCACCCACTGGGGATGAGGCTGGGCCAGCCCCACTCCCAATCACTACAAACAGTGTGCCTATAACCAAATATATGTAAATGGAACCTCTATGTGCTTCTGGAATGGGACACAAATGGAAGAATCTGTAGAAATGCCTTCATGAACTCAGGTCTGCTCATCTCTATTGCACATAGAATTTCTGTTTTTATCCATAACCTTTAAGGGAACAAAATGTTACAGAAGTCTGCCAACACGAGAGCATAAGGGGAAAATCAACAAGTAAGGCACACAGCAAGCAAGTCTTGGGCAAGCAGAAGAAGTGTTTGGAGCAAGCTTCATGAATTTCTCACAGTTCTGATGGAAACCCCATATGAAAAAATACACTTGGATTACAACCTCCACCCTCACCCCACATATCATTTACACCTGAATTCACTTCCAGGAGTTAAATGCTTCAGAGATGCTGACAACAGTAAAATAGCCTGGTCTGGTTTTGTATTTTTTTTAGGCTGCCCATGCAAATACTGGTGTTACAAGTTGGAATTGTTTTCCCAGTTTGTTTCTTACAGATCAAATTCTTAGTCTGTATTTATTGAATTTTCAGGCTCCCAAGCTTTAATGTAAATCAAATAGCTTTCTTTATAATGTTCACTCACAACAATACTGAATTTGTTTATTAGGGGAAAAAAGCACAAATGAATTCCGCAACTTTTGATTCATGCTCATTAGTGACTGAATTAAGGGCTAAGCTTTAGGGGCACAAATGGAAATGTTCTTCCTTCTTGAGCTACATCAGTCTAAGGTAAAGAGATGTCTAGCAGTTCACCTGAGACCTAATTTAAGTTTTAATGCTAACAATTACAGGTTCCATGAGCATGACACTGGGAAATTGTAAGTAATGAAAAAGCACAATTTATCTCATTATAAAACCAAAAACCCCCCAGAAATCCAAAAGAACGAGGCACATTTTACCAAGCTTAGTGTGTGCAATTCAAAGTTAGGGGAGAACTCCCATAAAAAGTGAGGTATTCTCTTGTGGCTGGCAGATTAAATGAGCAATATTTCTCTCTCCCTCTCGCTTGTTTTTAAAATCTCCATAAGCCTGTTTTTATTTTGCATGCTCCTCAGGAAGAGACTGTTAGGAGTAAGTGCCGTTAAATCACATGGCACAGTGCTCTGGAGTGCTGCAGTTTCCTTCGTGGCAGGGGGCTTGTTTGTGAGGCTATTATGTGACCCCTATGACAGTGTGTCTGTCTCCCATGCCAAAAAAATTATGTAGATTTCAGCAAGATAGAGCCAAGCAGGATCTGAAGGTAAATTTGAGAGGGTTCTACAGAAGAAAAGCACTTGGGGTAGCCTGTGCTGCAGTGCCCATAGCAAGACAACTGCATTATTGCCCCAGCCTTTCCTATTTTAGAAATAAAACTTCCAGTCTTCCTTATGACTCAGGAAAACACTTGAGTGGGACTTTCCATACTCCACCTAGTACAGCCCTGGAGTTAAATCACAAAAGTAGCTGCAGGTTTTCATTTCAAAAACACCCAGGACAAGTGGAGGCTTGGGGGCCACGAGAGCTGTTGGGACTGACTCTGTTGTCTACTCAGACTTGAGTTCAGAAGTATTTGGCAGTAAGATTTACTGACCCAATAGCGGGGGTCAGTAAATCACTGCCTTTTAGATTTTCCTCCGGACACCAACAACACTGGAGGAGCTGCAAGGCAACAGAAGGGCTGGAGACCTCCAGGCTATAGGGATCTCTCTTGTGTTTGAAAACCTCTCAGAAGAACCCAGACTGGGTTTTCTTCCTGTGTTTTGCAGAGCTCATCTACCACCTTTTGAGGACTTTCACTGTGCATAAAACTTAAGTATATTTTCATAAAACTTTGCAAACAAATGCAAATAGTAATTTGTAAATGCAACCAACAATTCAAGCAACATTTAAAAGCTTCCTGTTTTTAAATAAATGTATCAATTTTACCATTCTTGTTCTTTCCACAGGTTGGAGTGTGTGTGTCTGTGTGAGCACAGGTGGAGGCCGCAGCTAGACAGCATTCATGCTGCCACACAGCTGTCAAAATATTAAAATCTAGGTTTTTTTCAATTTTAAGCGATTTGATGGAATAGCAGGAAGGCTTTCTAGATAATCTATTTATTTAGTGTGAGAACCTCTGAGTCTGAGGAATCGAAAGGCAAGCAAATCTGCATATGCAAGGATGTAATTTCCCTCACATTTTTACAAAGCTGCAGATGAGAAATAGTTGCTCTCTAGCTGTGATGGTTGCAGAGTGTTCAGCTTTGTGTCTCACTTGCTAATTCCATTTAGAAGAAAGGAAAGCCTGGTTCACAAAGGCAGAGCAAAAATGCACCACAGTTTATATCCCACAGCTAAGCTCTGGGGCTTTATTATTTTTCAGCAGTTCAGCAAATGGGTGACATACTACTAGACACAAAATTTAATTTAAACGTACAATGTCAAGTGGTTTACACTCCAAACTTAACCTACTTTGAAAATGTTATGATCTGGAGAAGGAATCTAGTCTGAAGTTCTCATATTTTAGTCCGGGGAGGGATTAAAAACTGTCACTATAGAAATTCAGCACTGCTGTTCTGATTCCTGGCTACTCTCCAGGCCTGTTGCAGACAATGAAGACGACTGTGACTGAATTGTATTTATTTTGGAGTCCAAGACTCTTGGACTTTTGAAGGGACTCATTGAAGAGTCCGAGACTCTTCTTTATCCTTATAATGTGCAATGGCTGTCATGGCCTTCATCCCACAGCCCTGCCCCAGCCAAGGGAAGATGATGTGTTGACACAGATGGATTTTGCCCTTTTTGGTGGAGCTGTGAGTTTGCTTGGGCAACACATCCATCTGCTGGATTACCCGAGCAGCCCCGGGAGTGCCAGGATGGCCCCGGTGCCAGGAAGCGCTCTGACAAAGATCCAAGACTGTCATGCAGGTTTGAAATCCCAGGGGGAGCCAGGAGGGTGAGCAGGGAACAGAGCAGCCATGAGCAGACGTGCAGCATTTTGTGCTCGTTATCAGTTTTGGGCACAGCAACAGCACTGGCAAGACAGGCAAGGCACTGCCTGCGGGAGAGCCCCAGGACTCCCAAGAGCCCAGAAGGCACCACCTGAGGCTGCTGCCAAGAGAGAGTTTACTGCCCTCGAGGAACCCAAAAATACAGCTCAAACTGACCACTTGTGGACGCACATTTTTCACCAAAGGAGACTGTTTGGGCTGAAAATATCTCCTCCCCCCTTCCATTGGCTTCTCTGCGCTGCTGGCATTCAGCTGCTGAGACTTGATCTAATCAATGCTCATATGGGGAGGTTTGTCTGGCCTGGAAGATGATATTATGGAATAGGTCTATCAAATTTGTCAGTGTCTTCACCGACAATTTTCATGAATATATAACATTGAAATATGGCACATCCATACTGACTTATTCCTTATGGTGCTCAAAATGGCTTGAAAAAAAACCCCTCTGTAATTTGATAATGAGAAGGGATAAAGTCATTAGGGGCATAATTGCTAATATCCAGATCTTAAGAAGAGACTATAAATACTAAAGAATACAAATAGGCAAATGGATTAACAAGATGAGAGCCCCTTGATTGCCTGGCCTCTGAATTCCAAAATGCCACCAAAACAGCCTTATCTATGCATATAATGGGGAAATTCAAGAAAACATCCATCATGGGACTTTCAGCTCAGACACTACATTCTAAAACATACATTACACTTAAAATGCTTCAAAATGCTCTTTCATGGAAATTGCAAGATAAAGTGTATTTCTATTGGATTTGAGGGAAAAATCATACCCATTCATTTATTCAGCAAAACCAAATCTCACTGCACAAACTTGATCAAGGTCAACGATCTGCTATTTGTTGAAGAGAGTGAAAATCTCCCCAAGTCTAATAAATACCTTGGGGTTTCAGAAAGAGGAGAGGCCAGAACTGCACAGAGGCACAAATGCACAAGTGTACAGACCCCGTGTTGACCGTGTCAGCCATGGCAGCCATGGCAAGGGCAGAATGGTGACCCTGACAGGCTGGACAGGGTCAGAGAAGGGCCTCCTACAGCTCTCTCTTCTCAGGTTTGCTTTTGTGTAAAAGAGGGTACCACTTTTTGGGTGATATTGGTCTGGCATTTAAGAGTGCTGGCATAAAGCTTGCCTGTGTAAAGCAATAGCCCTTAGAAACCGAGGCGATGCAAACCTACTGTGAAGATTTACCCCCCAAAGGAATGAGTACCCTTGGCTTTGCAAACCAAAGATTTGTGTGTTATTGGTGAGCATCAGCAGGCTGGCAAGAACAGGAGGGAGCAAAGAAGCTGGTGGAACAGACAGTTTGAATAGCTGGATGCGGAAAAACTCAGCTGGGCTTTGGGACTTGCGGCTGTTTGCAGAGCTGCTGCCTTCGCGAGCCCCCGTGGTGGGCGTGCGGGGGTGGTTATGGAAAAACCCGCACTGCTCAGCCACCACAGTCCCTGCAAAGAGCATTTGGCTGCATTAGCATAATTGACAGCATCAATTATGCCCACTGCTATACTCTCCCCTGGGAAAGGCGGTCCATACAAGCCGATGTTTTTAAAAGCGTGCGGTGCTCACGGTCTCTGCGATTTTTAGTGCCATTAAATGGTAGAGAACAAAGGTATTCTGTGGAAAGCTGCAGGCTCAGGGAAATTGCTTCAGAGGCTGAGGAACTGTTGCTTTTTCACACAAAGCTCCCCATGGTTAGGGCAGCATTTCCTGTCTGAGGAGATACGAAGGTGGGAAAAAAGTAGCACACACCACATTCTTATCACAGCCATCACCATCAAATGTTTCTGCATCTGAAAGAACATGAGGATGGCACAGAGCTTCCTGTCTGGCAAACAGCGATGCATGAATGTTCACTGAGCCTCAGTTTTATACTGCTGCCTTCCTTTTCCCTTACTATTTCCAGAAGGCTGGAGTTCCTGCAGCTTTTTGACACAGCAGTCCCATTCCCCTAAGGTCTCATGACGGGGTTATGCCCCAGACATTTGGGGACACTGGAGGCAAGTGGATTGCCCTGCATGAACTAGCAATTTTTATCCTACATGCTGTTACTGTATGGAAAAATGAAAAATTTAAGCCAGAGGAATAGGTGCACGCAAAATTTAACCTCAGCTGGCACAGGCGACTGTGACTGAGGTTAAATCAGTGAATAGAACCTGGTGAGACCTGCCCAGGGAACACAGTCACCACCCTTGAGAAGCCCACTGAGGCCTGAGCCACACCAGAAGCCCCAAGAAGTGGCTTTCTAAGGAGCAACAGTGGTATCTTCCTGTGCCTGAGGTACCTACTGGACTTCCCTGCTGATTCAGGACGCCTCCATCACTCCCACTTCTGTAGGGGAGGAAGGTGTCCTCTGTCCTTTCCACAGGTCTTTGTCATCTCTCACTGGACCATCTGCTCACACACTCCTGACTTCCTGGTGCTTGGAGACCATCTCCACTACAGACTTGCTCCTCTGTGCCTTGGTTCTGATCCTCCCTGTCAGGTAACCCAGATTCCTCCCTCCTTGGCTCCCAACCCCTGACAACACTTTGCTGTAGTCAATTTTCTTCTACCCACCACCTCTCCTCTTGAATCTGGGCTGAAATATCATCTCTCCTAAGCAAGAGCTGTTTTCTTCCTCCTGCTCACTTGAGCTCAAGTTGCCTTTTGTGCTCCTCTTCCTCCATGACCCATGACATGGCTTTCTTTTGTTACCACTGTGATCTCCTCCTCCTCCCTAATCCCCAACCTGCCTTTCCCTCCCTTCTTGTTACTTCCTGCTGTCTCCTCTCTAGCTGATGTGGGTCCCTGCCATCCTAAAGCAAATCCACTAGGACAGGCTGCACACTGAAAAGGGGCTCCAGGCCTTCATCTCAGCCTGTGCTTTCTTCAGCTCTCCAGCAAGACAGAAAAGATTTAAAATAACATTACTTGGCCTTGTTTCTAACTTAAAATAAATCATTTTGGCCTACTTGGCCTTATCTCCTATTCTCTGTCCCCACAGGACACAACATCAGCCTTTCCAGCCTTTTAAGAAAACTGACTACTACCTCCTAAAAAAGATGAGGGTAATCAAGAGTTTGGAGGAAAGACACTGAAGGTTTTTTTCTTTGCATGTCTCTGTCTTCACCAATGGAAGGGCTCCTTGGAAGTAGGAAACATCTGGACCATGGCTCACCCTTGATCTTTTAGAAATTCATCCCAACATTTTCCTTCCACAGCAACTTCTACCCTCCCTGCTTCATGCTGCAGCAACCCCCAACACCTCTCACTGCTCTGTCTCACTGAGACATCACTTATTCAGAGCTCTATGTTTTAATCATCACACACTGTTTTAAGTAGGAACAGAACAATCATTTCTAAGGCTGGGTGCCCCACTGTCACAGGGATGGCACAGGAGATGACCAGCTGAATTAAATACTGCCTCAGCACTCTCCCAGCAGCAGGAAATGTTCACACCTGTGAAACCGTCACCTGGGTTTCACCCGAGCCATGCAGCTCAGGCAAACCCAGCAATCCACACCTACTCTCTCCAAACACTTCAAAACCACAGAAATATCAGTAAGCTGAAGCAATGAGTGCATCACCTGACCCATTTTCTCCAGACCTTCCCAGAGGCTTTCGTTCTCAGTGTGAGCTGTGAACATTTGCATGCACGTGCGTGCGCACACACGTTCAATTTCTAAATCAATCCTCCCAGGCAAAGGGTGTAAAAAATGTCTCCCAAACCTCACTAGTATTTACATGTTTTTAATTTCAAGTGCCATATAGGGCTATTCAGCCATTATATTTTACTATAGCTTCTAAATAAATTAAACCCATTTATCATGTAAACCCACCACATTTTAAGAACCTTATTAACTTCATAGTTAAATGCTGACAGGTAATATCTATTATGGCAGCATTTCATGGTATCCCAGCAGTGCTATGAGCTGGATTTTCACTTCCTTAAACCTGTATTTCATGACAAAAATATGCATAATCTAGTGCACTGATTCTGTAATTTTCGATAATGTCTGCTAATTCTGGCAAATAATTTACAGTACTTATTTCCTCCGTCACAACAGGTGTTTTATGGCCAGAGTAGCTGTAGGCTGACAAAAATAGAAGTAGCCCATTTATTAAGAAGAGAGTTTGTAGCAAAAGAAAGAGTAAGGAAAGACAGTGTTTTCTTAGAGTAAACCAGGAAAACCATACTAGAAGATGAGAACACCTCAGCAAATGAAGGAAAAAAGAGACTTACACAGATCCTGTGAATTGTGATTCTAACAGAATAGGAACCATACCTGCATAATCTGTCCTTGCATAATGCCCGTCTTCTGATTTTGTAGTTGTTGTAGTATTGTCTGTGTGAAAAGAAATGTGTTGAGTTGCCTGGGGAGCCCAGACTCGATACAGCCCATGCCCCCACCACAGTGCCCTGGCAGAGCTAACTTCCCTTGCACACACATCATCTCTGCTGGCTGCAAGGCTCTCCTGGGCCTGCCAGGTGAAAACAGCAGGATCTTTTTTCTAACAATATGTGATAACAGATTGCAGCTGGGATAAATATATCAGTCTGAAGCAGGAGTTGTCATTTCTGCTCTACTTGAAGTAATTGGGGAGTTTTAATATGTACCCTGAAATGAACTGCCACTTAGGGTGGTTAACTTTAAAGAGACAGGAGTAAACTGGAATGTGTTTAATACACCTGTATACCACGGCCTTGTAAGTAGATGTACTGAGGATTTATGGGTCAGAAGCTAAGGAAAAAAAGCTATTGAGAGTCTGAGCCTCAGCAGACACTTTATTTACTGGAGCTATTGAAAGGTAAATTATCTTCATTTTAATTTTAGAGAAAAACAGGGTTTTTAAAGTCAGCTCAAGGGTTACAGGTGATGCAGCAGCCCAAGAGATGGGCACAGAGAAGCACTGGAGGAACAGAGAGAGCTTCGAGCCATGACTGGAAAACTTCCTTCCAGGCATCTTGGGGCCCAGCAAGGGTCACCTGAAGAACCTCCCAAGCACTGTGTTTGGGAGCACCTCTTCAGGGAATCTCCCAAGACTGCCTCATGCTGCTCCAGTTAAGGGAGCACCAGGGCGTCCATCCTGGGTGGCAAAATGTATCTGAGGGGCATTCCCACTGTCCTGCTCCAGCTGCTGCCTGGCAGACAGAGCTCTGGGCAGGAGGCTGGTGACTGATGCAGAGCCCAGTGCAGGGCTGGGCAGTGCCCTGCTGCTGCTAGGGGCAGGGTTAGGAGTGGTGCCCCCTCTCATGCCTCGCTGTGTCTGCATCATGGAGGGCTCTGCTTCTGTAGCGCCTGTGCTCTACAGTATCAACTGCAGCACTCTAATGGAAATATAACAATCACCAAATAAGAAGCCAGCCCTGGTTCTGGTGGGTTTTTTTTTTTTTTTTTCCCTGAACAAAAATTGAAAACATTCTTTGAAATGAGTTTTGTTATGAGAGTTACCTTGACATCGACCCAAAGACATGACTTCAATTTTCTCCTGTTTCTGGCATGATGCCTCTTTGATTTGACATGCATTATCATAAGATTTCCCATCGGAAGCACAAAGAGGATTGAAGTTGGTTTGAGAACAGTCAATGTTGCACACACACCTGAAAAGATATAGAAAGAGAAAAAAGAAGAGGCTAATATGAGAAACTTTTTCAAGACATCATAAATACATCTCAGAAATATAAGTGTTTGTATTATCCTGACTGTACAATGCAAATCAACATAATGAAAGCAGAAAGTTCTGTCAAGAGGTCATTTGTATTTCTTGATGGAAATGAGATGCAGGGAGAGGGAAGAAGCACATAAAAGAAAGCAAAAAGAAAGATAAAAGAAGTGTGTTTTACATGGAAAAAAACTGTACCACAGCATTCCACTTGTAATCCCCTGTAAACCAAAGAGATATGCAGATAAAGCAAGCTGCTGAGCCCTCCTGCAAACTAAAGAGCCACAACATTCTCCTCTGTTCAGGTGCCATCCATTGTATGGAATACCACATAAATGTGGGTTTATATTGATTTATGTTTTAATTCTGAAAATAATTACAGCACCTAGAGGCCCTCTGATTGTAACAGATGTGAAACTGAAGCCTCACTTCACCCCACTGGGATGAAACCAGCTGCCAAGACTGAGACTGGAGCAGGGATGTGACCGCACTCTCTCTGTGCCTCGGGCTGGTGGGATCTCCCCAGCTCCTGGACACACAGAGGCTACTCACTATAAAAACCAGGGGAATGCTGGTTTAGGAAACACTTTGTTCACAGGGACTTTCTGAAGCACTTGGATAACTCAGCAAGCAAAAAGCCTTATGCAGGTGTTACCCAGGAAATTCTCCTGACCTAGTGTCCTGCTCTGTGAGGGGTAAAGGCTCCCATGTCCAAGAGCACAGTGTGAGGCAAATGCAGGCAGGGCGGTGATGGCCCCATCCTCAGATTGCTTAGGGCCATTTCCAGAGACTCCAGAACCCAGTTTGTGAGCTCCTGGGCTGCCCTGTGATGTGAACCAGAGCACAGGGAGGTATTCACTTCCACAGTCTGCTCTGGATCTGAACTAACACACTAATGTGGACACATCCTGATCCCAGCAAGCTTCACCACTGCTTCTAAGATGGAGACACCTAATTGTTTCCATTGACAGCAGGCTGCAGACTCTTTTCTTTAGGTTTCTCCTATTTCATTATCATTAGCAGTGTCAGACAGCCTTTGGCATCGGCAGGGGAAAGGCACGCTAATCTTCTGTCCCCCAGCTGTGCCATGTAACAGACAGCTCAGCCTCAGCAAACCCACTGTGATCTTGCTTGGGGACAAACCCAGAGGTCTAACCTGGCAGCTGCTCCAGCTCTTCTGAGCACGTAATTGTGCACATGCTGCTATCCAAACTCTTCCTGGCTCCTCCTGACATTAAGGCAAAGCCATGCGATTGATTCTCTATCTCCAGCCCCCTGGTTGTGCTGAACCTGGCAGTGCCAGCTCCACAGCTCTCCCTTTGGAAAGCTAAGTAATGGAAATGTCAAGCCTCCAGCCTCGCTGCTTGATTTAAGAAAGTGTTTAAAAGTCAGTCCACCTCCCATTTGCAGCAGACATCTGGACACCTTTGACTACTGGAGGTGTAGAGGGATATACACAAAACTTGGGTGGAAAGAGGAAGAAGGAAATTGGAGAGTTTGGGTCAGATCTCTTCATCACCCTGTTTGGCTTCTGGCCTCCAGGAATGTGCCCAGGGTAATAGAAAACAGTGGAACCAGTAGCTGTCTTTTATTTTACACTGGGTAGGTCTATTTACCCCAAATATTCACTAAATACAGAAAACTTCAGTTTAAAAAGAGGCCAATGGTGAAAAGCTGTGGTTATAAATTAAATTACATGATTTCATAACTCGAAGAAAAGCGTCTAGCTCCCTGTGTGTAGCAATTTCCCCACACTGATAAACATACAGAATATAAGAAAAAAAATATCCAGTGCATTTCCCAAGAATCTTCTTATCAGCAGAATAAGAATGTTCTGCTCCACTGAAATATTAACCATCATCATTTCTTCCTGCAGCCATTTCCAGCTTCCCACCTTAGTCAAACTCACTTCATTAGGAAACATTTACTGCTCAAGTAATAGCAATTCTTTCCACGTAGCTCTACCATTTGCATTTCAGATGGGACACAATCAGCCATATGCTCCTTTTTTTTTTTTTTTTTTTTTTTTTTTGTAATAAACCAGCTAAGAAACAGCTTCACTTCTCTACATTTTCCTACAGAAAAATGAGTGAAGGTTAACATATATTATGTTTCAAGTCAAGAGAAAATTAAGCCAATGGGAAAATTACAACAAAAGGGTGCTCTTTAGGGGAAATCTCAGCAACTTTGGATGCAGTTTCAAGAATACCTAGGGGATGCAGGAACCTATGCTCAGAGTTAGACACTTTAGAGACATGTTTTTAAGGTGTTTAAATGCTTCAAGATGCACACAAACACTTTGTGTGGGATTTCTGGTATCTGAGAGACCTATTTCCCACTGATTTCACATACTGCTTCAGAGCCCACTAGGCATTTATTTACATCTTCTGATACCTTCCAAAACACAAAGACCCAAAATGACTTTCCTGACCTCTTCCAGCAAAACTGAGAAGAGAACCAAGGTTTTTCTGTACCCCACTCTAAAATTTCAACCAGCCTTTCTTCCCAAGCACCACGTGCTGCTTGTGCTGGGGTCAGATCACTCTGAAGCAGAAAAAGACTCCCTCAGGATGACATCAAATGCTCCAAAGCCTTATAGGATTCCCTGTGTGAAGCCTGATTTCCAGGGCTAGCTAGAGGGATGCTGAAAAAACACCACACTTGCCACCTGGATCTTGCTGCAAGGATCATCCACTCCTTGCAGTTTTCAGCAGACAGCTTCTAGCTTGCACCCACAGTTCATTACTGCTTTTGCACTTATACACTCAAATCCTACTTTAAGGCTGCACAATTAAGTCGACATCAAATATATGTCAGGAAGTGAGAAAGGTAGGATTGCATCAGGAAGATTAATGTGCCTGTGTTGCTGGCTCTTTTGAATTTATAGTGCTTCTCTTATCAGGGAAAATGATGGTACTCCAACACATTTTTTCGAACTGGAGGAAGCAAAAGTCTGCCCATTTGGACCATGCTGCCAAATTCCAAAACGGCAAATTGCAGTGAAAAAGGTGAGGCATGTACTCCAAACCTGTGTGTCCAGGCAAATGCAGCCTCTGAGAATAGCTCAGACTTCAGGGGGATCCACCAGTGAGGTAATAATTGCATAATGAACAGCACTTAATGCATTGGGTTGAATGAAAACCTGTAAAGGTGCCTTCGCTTCTTGAAGCATTATAAAATGCAAGAGTGGGACTCTGTTTGGTTAAAGAAGAACCAAACAGTGACATCCCTGCTCGGCTCAGGGTGTGTGCTAGGTGAGAGTACCAATGGTGTTATTTTCTGGGCACAGAGAGCACCTATGGCTCTTGTGGGACACAGAAAGGCCCTATCCTTTCTGGGTCCCACAGAGAGAGCCTCCCCCTAACCCTTGCCAGGCACAGGGCTGGCAGCATCCACCCCACTGCCAAGGGTGTGTCCAATGGGCTGGCTGGCTGCCTGCAGCTTCCCAGTCCCTGAGGCACTCCAGTATGCCTTGAATTTTAAGTAATTGGATCATTTGACCATGTTATCATCCTGCCTCTGACTTCTGATTATAGTTCTATCAATAAATCTATTTGCTTTCTGTGTTCCTAAGTGTAGCACTGAAGAAAGCCTGGCAATAGAAAGGCTGACTGAGCGTTCCTGGTGCTCAAGACGCTGTGGGAAGGTCAATGAGGTCTCCTAGGGGGTCACAGAATGAAACTGTACCCAAGAGCATACACAGAATATGTGTGTAAGATTTAACCATGCCTTCTGCAGTCAGAAATGCAGCTTTAAAAGCCTCTGTGAGGAAGCCTCAAGACGTCAGCAGATACCCTGCAGCTCCTCTGAGTAAGGAAGGAATTCTGTTCCACAGGCCCTTTGCATCTTCAAGTAATGGGCTCATATGTTAATTGATTAAAATTTGGGCTGCCACTATAAACAATCATTAAACAAGGATCATTTTCTTATGTCTTTTCTTCCAGGTCATTGTGATAGTCTCCAATGCATTCCCTTTCTTTTATATGCTTTATTTTATTCCATTTCATTTCACATGATGATAATCCTGGAGGAGCTGAACATCCAGAAATCAATATGGTTACTTTGGTGATCATGGAATCAAAAAACACCCAAAGCAAACTAAAAAGACTGTTGAAGGGGCAACATTGGCACCTCCTGAGGGGATTTTGGGCTACATCCCCATGGTGGATCTTGCAACACTGCTTGATGACGTTGCTGGACTCTGTCATGAGAAAGTCACACCCAGGATGACCAGAAAGTGTCTGCAGGCAGAGGTGCAGCTCTGCAGATAAGACGCAGGAGAGGCCCAGGAGGATGCCTGGGGGAGAGCTGGCAGAGCTGAGCTTAGCCTGAGGCAGGTGAGATGCTGACAGGCACCTCCTTGTGCCTCACTGCCCATCTGTGGGGTGTGTGTCGCTGCACTCTGGTCTGTGAGCTTTGGCAGCTTCCATCAAGGCAGGAACTGCAAAGAGGGTTCCCAGCAGCACAAGGGAACTCATGAGCATTTTGGGATTTCACCTGGTTATTGTGCTTCATCCCTCCCCAGGGAAATGAGAGAGGAGCACAAAGAACTCCTTCCCAGTCCGGATCCTGATCACAAAGAAACGCTGCCCAGCCCTCAGCCTGCTCCACGTGCCTGCAGTGGTGGGGATGTGCTGCACCAGGCTGCTTGGCCAAGCTGGAGCAGCCAAATTGGCTTCCTGTTGAATGGGGTCAATAAATCAGACAGGGGTGAGTGGACACTCTCCTAATGCCCCACGCTTCTGCAAATAACATATGGTATTATTTTCTGGGCAAAAATAGTACCTTTGCCTGCAGAGAGCAAGATACTGAAGAGAGGATACATGGCTACAAAGGGCTGTCCCTGAAAGGAGGAGCTATGTTTTAAGGAGGAGTCTCAATAAAATGAAAGACTTGTTCTTTGCCCACGAAGGGTAGGAGGACACTATAATTCTATTTCCTTAGTTCATGAAGAGAATGCAATCATTAGTGATACAACAATGACAAAAAGAAACACACTCCATGCTTTATCTTTCTCCTAAGACAACAATTAAGTTTTTGTTTCCAGCAATGTATTACTGGAAAATAATTTAAAAAAAAATAATATGCTGAGGTCCTGGCTAGGGTTAGGGCTAGGGTTAGGGTTTTGAAAAGCACAAAGCCCAGGGCTCCAGGCACACTGCAGCTGCAAAGGGCATCCCAAGGGGAACACAAAAGTGCCACAACATGCCTTCCTTCACAGCTTTTTCCCTGGGACCAGCCCTAGCCCTAGGCTGATTTCCTGCCTAGGGCTAGGGTATCTGCACGTAGCATGAGAAAGGTTTCTTATGTAGCTCTGATGGGAAGCGAGGAGGATAAATGAGACAATGCTTCCAAAAGAGTGGTTTCACTGGCAACAGATGAAGGCATTATCTGCACTTAGCATGAGAAAGGTTTCTTATGTAGCTCTGATGGGAAGCGAGGAGGATAAATGAGACAATGCTTCCAAAAGAGTGGTTTCACTGGCAACAGATGAAGGCACATTTCTGTCAGAGCGAGATGGCAATGGCAGTTCTTCCCCATTCAGCATCTTTTATTTAGCCCTCCGTTGTTTGAAAACCTGAGAGCATTGTTGGTACTACCTCTGATTATTAAAGATTCATTTCGTATTCAGACTTTGCTGGCCATGGGTCATTTGCTTTTTGGAACCGGAGCAACAGAAAATTCTGCCTGAGATATCTGAGAGAGAAGTACTTAATGAAATGACTAATGTCTTCAGCCAAGTGTCTAGTTGATTACAGGGTCCAAACAGCAGAACAGCAATAAATCTGCCACAAAGAGAATTGTCAGTCAAGAAAAAAAGGCATAAAACCAAAGAGACAGGGAGGCAAGAGCTAAAAATGTGAACATGCAAATCTAGTGTTATTTTTACTAGTCAGAGCTCTGATATTTGAGCGCATATGCTAATTTGGTCAAGTGTGAGATCCCACCATGTCTCAGAGAGCACTATTTTACAGGGAAGGTGAAGTTCCATTCTGCAATAATTTTAAACATTATATATTTTTTCCAGGCATGAAAAAAAAAAAAAAAAAGGCAATGAAAACCCCAACAAAATTTTTGCAGCTTAAAAAAGTCCAAAGCGCTTTGCCACAAAACAGCGTATAAATAATAACACAGTTGCTGTACATTTATGATATTTCAACCAGAGACATTTCATATCTTCCTCTGCTCTGACTAGAACATGGTGATCAGAAACTCAAATTTCTGTACGTCAGCATAGACCTCTCCAATCCCCCTGCCCCTCCGAGCAGGACATTAAATGCCCATTTAAAGCAAACGTGGCAGTATATATGCCTGCATAAAGAACCTGGCAATCAGTCCCAAATGCCTTCTCTATCATCAAGGTTTTTCTTTCTGGTACACAGGGCATCTTTGTTGACATTACCAAAAGGCAAGCTGAAATGAAGCCAGGCTTAACATTATGCCTCAACAGTGGAACAGGCATTGTAGCATGGCTCAGGAGGCTGGTGGGAGCTCTCATTGACCCAGGCAGCTTTGGGGGTGTTTCATGTCTCAACACAACATTACACACAGACATTTGAATGAGCTCTAGGCAGGGACTGGGCAAGGTGACCCTCTGGGAGCTCAGGTAGCTTGCTCAGACACGCGGCCTGTGACAGCCCTTCGCTGGGGAGCAGGGACAGGTCACCTCTCTACCTACCTCAGCACATCACCCACCCACAAAGCCACCTGCACACACAGGCAGCAAAGCTGGATTGCTCCAGGCTGCTTGGACACACCTTTGTTTCGATGGGAGTGTCAAAAGGAGCACACAAATCCGAGCTTCTGACCCTCAGCCACCTCTGAGCTTTACAATGGTCTCAGACAGCCCTACAGCAGCCATGGGCTGTCACCATTACACCCCTGACAGAGAGACAAGGTCCTGACATGCTCAGTGCACAGTCACCAGGGACCTTTGTTGGCCTGGTCAAACTCAGGTACCCCACAGTGGTCTCGGCAGCACATGGAGCACAGCCCAAGAGGATGGCACCCAAAACTGCCTGGCATCACTGCCTGCTTTGGCATGCACTGAACATCATATATCTGCTGACATACATATGCATAAAATATATTCAGAGTGCACACTGGCACACTGTGTTTTACACTTTCTATGAATCATACCCTACAACCTGTCTGTGCTTGCCAGGAGACTGAAATCCTATCACTGCACTCTTAAGAACATCATTAAGAGGTTTAAAGAATAGACTCTGCGTGTCTCCTTCAAAACAAATTTTGCTGTAATTTCTGAGGTTGATGCAAAACTTTAGCTGCAGTGCAGAACAATAAACAATACATATTTTATAATGGCAGCACAAAAATAGCACAGAATATTTCTTTCCTGGGCCTGCTACTGCTTCTCTTCTGCTTTAAGATCACAAGAGAAGAAAAGCACGGCTTATTTTGAGTGCCTTCCATTCAATGTTTGTTACTTATTTATTTATCTAATTTATTTTTCCTTTTTGTCCTTTGCAGCCCTGCTTCTGCACTAAGGGCTTTAACATGCCTACTTTGCACAGTGGTTTCCCTGGGATATTTTACTTATTTCAACTGTTCAAATGTTTATCTTCACCAGGAGTAAAAGGAGAAAAGCTTGATTCCCTCAGGGTGATGCAATGTTTCTGCATGGCATTTCAATAGCATCCTGTTATTCAAACAATTAGAAATCACAGAGACCATGCACGGAATTATCAGCATACTGCATGGAGATTTTTATTATTATGTAGTGCATAATGAAAATGATTTGAAGGACCCCAAAGCATCATAACAGGAGGAAGCACTGAATAATCAGGTGATTTTTTTTTTTTTAACTGCAAGAGCCCAAAATATTGTTTACTGGACATATGTCAAGCTAAAATGCACTAAAGTGGTGAATATATTTACTGATGGCCTTCCTTGCATACCAAATGCAGCACACTCTGGGAGTGTAGCTGGAGACAGAGCCAAGGAGCTTGGGCTACAGCTGCCACACTGCTGCTGCTGCATAGCAGGGATGGACTGGCAGTGCTTAAATATACCCATGGATTTTTCAGAGCATGCTTTGCATGGCAGCTCGAGGAGGATGTTCCAAAAGCATGGGCTGCTCCTGGAGAGACCCTGCTGTACAGCCTGAAGAGAGTCCCTGGGCACTGGCTGCTCCCCAGAGCTCAGTGAGGAGCTGGGCTCACGCTCCTCCAGTTTATTAGAAGTCTTCCTAGAGACTGCAGCTCATGAAAAAAATCTTTTATCTGCAGTACAAGACACTGCAACTTGAGTCCTTATCCCCCTTTAATTTTTGACCTGTAACTTTTTTACTAAATTGTTGACCAAAAAAATTACAAGCTTCACCTTTGCTTCCTTTTCACAATTCACAGCACCAATTATAGCATGACCTTCACCTGGCTTCCCAATGCCTCTGGTGCCCTCAGCAGTACATTGAATTGTGTGCTAACAACTTTAGGGCAAAATAAATGTGTCCCTCTCTTTCTCTCTTTTGTCCTTCTAAATATTATTCTTATTTAAAAAAATACTAAGTTGTATAAAGTGATCTTTGCTACACTGGATGCTTTAAAGCCAAACAGAGAATCACAAGGCTGATGACTGGGTTTAAAGAGTCATGGAAAAGCCCTCATACTAGCTGTGTGACCAGAGAAGAAAATTCTAATTCTGTGCACATGCCAGTTCAAGTGTCTGCAGGTATCTAATGTGTAAAGTTTATTTAGAACTCATAAAATAAAATAAATGCCTTTCTATGGTTTGCCTGCCCCTGGTGTCCTTCATGTCTCTGTGGTCTGTGCTAAAACAAAGCTTTGCTGACTGTTTCTCTCTCTGTAAACATCTGAGGCTGTCCTTCATCAAGTTTATTGCTGTGTGCCTCAGACTACTGATACTGTTCACTCCTATCTTGAAGCCAGCAGAATAATGAAAATTGTTTCCACAAATCCCACCGTTTCACCCTGGATTGAACAGCCAGTGGGAATATTGCGACGTTCAGTGGGAAGCATGGGACACTATCTAGCTGCAGGTCCTGGCATGGGCCTTGCCATGCAGGAAGGATCCATCTGCTCACGAAGAACTGCAGCTCTGTCTGGGATCAACCACAAATGTCTGCTTTAACTTCTGCTAACACTAGAAGTTACTTCTGAAAGTGGACTCTGATTAATCAGTGAAAAAGTAAAGGGATAGCAGAGACCAGTATGCTGCCAGCCCAATCCCTTGCTGCACCTGAGCTATCCACTGCTGGTGGGGAAGGGATGTGGGGACCTTCCTAAAATGAGCAAAAACTCTGGTAAAGGAATTCCTCAATGTGAAGTCTGCCTCCACATGTGCAAGCCCAGCCCAGCTCTCCCCATAAACCCCTCTGTGTCCTTAAACAAGTGTGCCTCCCGCTTCCTCAGGGATTCACAGAGCACTCTGAGGTAGAAGAGACCCACAAGGATCACCTTAGGTAAAACAGCCCATGCAGGGCTTGGACTCACAGCCTTGGTGTTATTAGCACCACACCCTGACCAGGGGTACCTGCCTGAGGCAGCACCACCTGAACTGGCCACATATTCCAGGATACCCTGCTTGGTCAGCTGTCTTCAACTACAAAACAAAATCCAGTCTGCTATTCAATGAAATTTTAGGAGGATACTTCCAGGCTTTCCTTCAGGCATTGTTCGCACCTCCTGCACAGGCAGAAAGGTTATCTGTGCACAGGATAACCTCGCATTATCTCAGCCCACAGGTATGAGCCTGGCACCCAAGCAAATCACTGCATTTGCAAGAAGGAGGGTGCAGTAGTAACCCTGTTTTTCTCGGAGCCTTCAGGGCTGTAGGTAAAAGCTGCTGTACAAGAGCAGCCATTCCTGCTGGCTGCGGATCTTGCCTCTGCTCTTGCTGCCTTGTGATGACCACGGGCTGGCTCCTTTTGGGATCAAGCCCCAAGGGACAGTGCTGCTGCCAGGGAAAGAAAGACAGACAAATGACTGCAATGTGCCATCTCAAGGACATGTCCTTGCCAGCAAACTAATGGGATGAGAGTAACCTTCTTCAGGGCCGGCACACAGATCAGTGGAATCCACCTGCAGCTCCTTGAAAGGAGCAAATGCTGTGCACTGGCCAGGACAGGCGTTCCTGGGGCACCCGTGCTGTTCCACAGGAGAGCTCCATTACCAAATGGGCAGGCTGAGACAAAGCAATTAAATCTGTACCTCTGGGGACATCTCACACAGGCTTTTAGCTGCAGCCCACACATGGGAAGGGACTGGGGCAGGAGATGGGCTCTGTGAGGAAGGGACACCTGCTACTCTGCAGGGGTTGTGAGAGCTGAGGTCAGCCCTGTGCGTCAGCTCCTACTGAGTTTTCCTCAGGCTCATATTTAATGCATGGGATGTATTTTTAATGGTTTAGATGTGTGAACAAACCGTGGCCTTGATGTTCCTACATGGGTGTGTGAAGGAGCCTCCGACCTTCTGCAACGGATGCGGTTCTATTTTAATAGTTAACATAAAGTGGGATGGAAGAGATGAAACATTCCATTAAGACATTTGATAATAAATTGGTAAGTGCTTTCCCAGTGTTTTACATAGTTATTCTCTCTGTTGATCTATTTAGCCAACACATGTAATTCTGAGCTACAAAGTTGTATTCCTGCTTTCGTAAACATACTTACATAAAACTCAATAACAACACAGTCTATTTATTGCTAAAACGCTAGTAGGAAATTGGAAAAGGTATAAATACAATTCATTGCTGGTGATCTCCTGCCCCCTGAAGGCACTGTAAGGCTCCAAATCTTGCTCAGTTCACAGCACCATAAAACCAAAGCAATAAATGTCACTCCTTACTTGATTGCGCATTAGGCCAATCGGCTTTTTATTGCGACTAAATAGGCCGTCAGGAAGGCACCACTCTCTTTACTTCTGGGGGATGACTTTGCCTAAATGGGGGGCCAGGGAGGAAGGGAAGCTTACTTTTAAATAACGAGGCTAAGAGAGAACAGGGGGAGAAGAAAGGTGCAAAGGCACGTCGCTCTGCAAGGCCTTTGCACTTGCTCTTTCATGCTGTAATGCCCTGATGTACGCAGACGATTATGTGTCAACGCACATTAATATCTGATGTGCATTACCATATTATCATCCCTTATGTGCACTTTCACAGCCTGGTGAGCCCAGGCTCTCCCAGCCATGGGGTTACACAACCAGCATCACTGTGGGGGTACGAACCGAGCCTCGCACAGCGCTGCCCCTGCAGGGAATAAAGGGACCCTCCTGTATCCCTCTCACAAAGCAGCAGGAGCTGGGTGATCCTTGCAATACCCTGTATCACAGCAGGAGCACAAAACAGCCTGCCAAAGCCATTCCTCCCAATGCAGATCAAGGCATGTGGTCAGAGGGCTGGGACACTTTCCTACCCAGGACTGAAAACTACAGTCATAGCTGGTGGCAGAGGAGTGAAAAAAAAAACCCAAATCTGAGTTCATTTGTTCCCCTGTTGATCTGGACACACGAAATGGTGGCAGTCCACCATGCTGTCATGTGTACATAGACACTGCCTGAAAAGACAGAGGAGGGATGCTGTGGCTGCCCCACACACGTGCACCATTGTGAAAGGGCAGGGCAGGGTTAATGCAGTCCCACAGCCACACCACCTCGATGCTGCCACTGTCACAGCAACCTTTAATTCACCTGCTCACACTGGGTGAGCCATTCCAGCCCCCAGCCAGGCAGAGGGAAGGCAGGAGAGGATAACCTCCCTTCCCCCCTTGGGTAGTGTCCCCAAAACCATCCCTGAGCCCCTTAAGGTGGGCAGCCACTGCAGCTCCTCCCCACTTTTCAACAAACAGCCAACTGGACTAATTGCAGGTCAGATTTACATTTCTCCCTGCTGACCACCCACCTCTCCATGTCTCCCATCCACGCACATACAGAGATAGGCATCTTGGCCATGGAAACCTAACAGGAAAATTGGCCTGTGTTGAGCTTTTGAAATTATTGCAGCTTTTTTCCCCCAACTGTAATGCTGACAGACTACTAATTGCAAAGATGAATGATGACTGTGTCTCTTACAAGCCTTCCTCCCCTTGAATTGCAGAAGAATTTGTGTTTTAGTCCTACAAGAGCATGTCATAAGACATAAACCCCCCAAAAAATCTCAGAAATTATTTTTGGCTTTTCACAAATCAAATATTTCCTCTGAAGCAACTGAAGCAGTCAGTAAGGCAAATTCTGCTTTTATCGTCACCATTTCCAAGTTATTCCTTTGCACTGTAAACTAACAGAGCATTCACACTCCAGCTGAGTTCGTTCTCCCTTCTACCAGCAAAAGCCTCCACAGGCTACTGAGAAAATACTCCACAGTTATCAAACTGGGAGAGAACTTTTGTTTCACTGAAGTCAGTGGGATAACTTCCATTGACTTCCCTAAGTTGGAGGTTCACCTACTGAACTGTAAACCAAGTTTGGGTAAGCATCTGAAAAGAGGAGAACAAGCAAAAAAAAAGATCTATAAGCTTTAAGATTGTGTAGAGTATAATTCCCTGGACACACAGCAGGTTTTGCTGTAATTGCAAAAGATAAAAAATGCTATTTTTATTACAAAACCAAATGTTAGAGATTCTAGTTTTTGGATAAGAGATGGATGTGTCATAGAAGGTCCTTAAAAACCTGCTTGGGTGAGTAGTACAGATGGAATACAATGTGGGTTTGCATTTATCTGAGAACATTTAGAGCCATGATATATAGTCTACACAAGAGACTTCCTCGATGTATAGAGAAAATATAGCCAATTTCTTTGTGTAGGCTGAATTATTTACCAGAGTGTTCCAAAGTGTATTGGTAATAAAACACTATGAAGTATAAGTAACTCCAGACAATCTTGGCTTATGTTAAAACAAGCTTTTTTTTTTTTTTTTTTTTTTTTTTTTAAAGCATGTTATTAAGAAAATAAATCCTGAGAATCTGGAAAGGCAGGACTTACTCAAATGAACACATGCCTCTGAAGGATTGTGTTGACTCAACAGAGAGAAAGGTCAAATTTTCCCAACCATCATCCTAAAGGAGTTGGGAATCAGTCTCACTTCAAAATTAAACAGGCTATTTTGGCACAGGATGAAGGATGCAGAGATGGCAAAGTGATTCTGTGAAACTCACCTAACTGGGAAAAATGGCTGGTTTTAACTAAACCCAAAAAATATATATGTAGAGTACACTGATTTCACCAGCTGGCCACACAAGCCATCATTTTCCCAAACATTACCTTTCTAGCCAGGCTCCTAGTAATGCAGTCAGTTTAGAAACACAAGATAGCCATTCCCTCCTCCTCTGGAGGACAGAACCATGGCTTTTGTCAGAGCTGCTGAAGATAAAGCCAGCTGCTTTTTCCATACCTTTCCTGGCTGCTTCTGCAGACTCATTCTGAGAAAGAGGAAAATCACCTATTTTTTGCTTGATTTAGGGTATTTCTGAAGGCTGTGGGGATATTTCTCTGTTAAGGTTTGGGAACAAAGTCACTTTTACACCTAGGCCAGTTTAGGTTGAAACTGCCCTCTGAAAGAGTCCTGCAGTACCTCAGCAGCTTGCCAGAGAGAAACCCGATAGGAGCCATGGCATTCATGCAATGCTTACCTGGAGATCTTATTTTCTGACCCTAACATGATGTCTAGACACTGGTTTCTAATGAGCCAAGTCTTTCACCAAGCTGGAGCTGCTGCAATGTTGTTCTTGTTTGTGCTGTGGACAGCAATTCAAGCTACAATTTTGTATTTTGCTGGTTTTCCCACTTGTGTGTCTGTTCATGTGGCATTTTTTTCCCAAGTCCCAAATGAAGAAGCATGGCTGGGTTCTCTCTTCAGCTCCCATACTCCAGGCAGCAGGATCTGCTGACCAGCCTCCTATAAAAGCCTCCAACCTGGCCCTTTCTTAGAGCAGGCTTTGGAATTAAAACATAACATACAGATGGGTAGACATCATCTTGCTTTTTCTAATATTCCTCATGTTTTGCCTTTCACTGCAAGTGCCTCATTGAGTAATTTCCAGTTGCTTAGGCTACATTTTTTCCAGTATTGCTGACTCTTAACCCACTGAATGGTGTCCTTACACTTATCTCAACATGGCATCTCAATAGTTTCCCTGGAAATCAGCTGCTTTCCTTTTATTTCAAAATCTTTTAACCACAGAACATGCACCAAACAAAACATTACCAGGTAACAGAGACAGAAGTGGGCTAATTTCTGGGCAGGCACTGGAAGTAGCTCTGCTATCAGGTTGGAGCTAAGTGACATGGGTGTGAGAGGGTGCAACTGCTTGGTCATCTGCTGCTGTGCAATGCAGAGATTGTGCTCCAGTGCCTTTAATTCCCTCTGCAAACCCTTGCCTGGACTCTTATTAAACATGACTACTAAGCTCCATGTGAAGATTTATGCAGCAGCAGCTTTGCTTCATGCCTTAGGTATGATCTCAAGTTAAGCAGAAATTTAAGTTTTTGCAGAATTGTGCATTTTTAATGATTTTATTCCATTCCTGTGCTTACATGAGCACAAGTCCAACACGTATGTGTAATTGTTATGCCCAGCTATGAACACAGATCTATATTTTCACTAAAAGAGAACAAAAAGCAACAGAAAACAGCAATCTATCTACTGTATAATGCCTGGGACATTGCAGATGTTAAAGCAGCTCGTTGTTTCTGCATCTGGAACAAGTAGGTCACACATAGTTATTATACACACTGCTGAACATGAAGCAGCCAATACCCGTGTAATGTATGTGAGACTTCAAACCACCTTTTAGTACTTTATAGCAGTACAGCATCTTGTTTGCAAATGCTCTGCTTGAGAGCAACTGATGGAAGGGGGAAGGGACCCAAAGCTGGCTGACCTAATTGCTGTGTGGATCGAGAAGCTGGCAAAATCATTAGTTTCTTTTATGTTTTCTTTCTATACTATAATAAAGATAAATATTGATTGCTGGGGCAGTATCGATTGCAGGGGTCGCTGCAGATGGCAGCTGCATGATTTGCACAGATATCTTCCATGTACAGAGCCACTTATTTGCATGAGAATGTGGTTTCACCCTCCTCAGGTGCTTCTGACTGTTTGCTTGCCTTATAGGAGCATTTACCCAAACTAGATGTACCAGTGATTAGCAGTAAAATATGAAGTGAGGGACTGAAAGAGCTCATCTGTGTAATACCTTTTGTGTATGTGCCTGTCTGCTGTGGGTGAGTGGTGTTTATCGTCCCAGCCGTGTGGACAGAGACACAGGGACCTGCTGTAATTATGCTGCAGTGTCCCTGACTCACCTGGGAATGCCACCAGGGGCACAGCACGCCTGGGACCAGCCCTCCACTGACCCAAACACTGAACAAGCCCAGCTCCTTCCTCCAGGCATGGATGCCTCCCTCCAAGTCCCAGCTTGGGGTCATCAGTGACCCTCAAGAATGGCTTCAGCATCTTCTCCTGAGCTGAAGCTGCCCAGAGGGATCCTTGTCCACTTGCAAGGTATGGAAAAGGCTCCTCCGTTGTGGGCCAGGCTTGTGAGGAGGGAAGAAAGTTTCCTACCACGAGCACAGTGCCCATTGCAGGGCATGGGAATCTACTCCCAGCCAAGGAAAAGTCCTTGGGGTGAGTGGGACCAAGTTGCAGGAAGCATCAGGGGCATTCAGGCACGTTTTTATCACTGGTACAGACCCTCCAGTGGCCCTTTCCAGGGTTAGGCACCTCCTGCCAGGGCACTGCTGCCTCTCTGCTCCACCTGCAGCCTCCAGAGGGAGGAATGGGCAGGCAGAGGAGCACTCTGGAGGAGGCCTCCTCATCTCCTTGGACACTGCCAGGCTGTAGGGGAAGTTCTCTCTGAGCACACCACTGTGTGTCTGCCTTCCAGCTAGCAACCTGCATGTTGCTGTGGGCACTGCTGCACTTCCACACTGCTGCAGGCTGACCTGCTGGTGTTGGAATGCAAAGGGAAAATATGCATATTTAACCCCAATTCATCACTGTGATTTTGATTAACTCTGCAAGTCAGGGGTTTGCAAGCTTTAATCTTGTTTTAAGAAAATCTTTATTGCCAGCATTTTCCAACTGGAAACTCAACCAAAGGATCTTTCTTATTATTTATCTCCTTCCACTCTGGACATATTGGTGGACCTCTGAAACAGCTGCCCAGTATTTATCCAAACCATGGCTTGTACAGTCTAGGGAGTGCTCTTATTTCCTCAGTGGCCCATAAGGAGGAGATTAATGCTGGAACCCAGGTTTCTGCACTGACACTAAGCCACTCCAGCAGAGAGCAGGCACTCCATTTGGTGAGCACTATTTATGTACAGTGAGTGTTTCATAGATGCTTTTTGGAAGAGCTGAGCAATACACCACAGCTCAAAATGTTACGCCTCATTCTTCAATTCCTTTTAAGTATATCTCTCGGGGTGTTATGTTGAGTAGCCCTGTCTTACAAAATCAATTATTCCTTAGCCAGCTCAGAAATAAAACCCAAAGCAAGCAACACCAAATGTCTGATTTACCAATAGATTGCAACCCCATGCTAAAGAGCGTAGCCACTGCCCTGCTTTAAATATTTATGAAGCCCACTGGTGCAAAATGCATTAAAGGTGGGAATAATGCCAATAATACACGATCCTCTTAGTGACAAGAAGCTTTCACATATTAAAGCAGCAAGATGTTAAAGACTTTCAAGTGAGCAGTCTTTGTTTTTAACTTGGAGAAAGAGATTCACTAATGGAATGCCAAATTGCATTCACTCTCATGATACTTGACTGCAGAACGGGATAATAACACATGTGTGCTCCTGCATGCCACAGAAAACCTGTTATTACAGGGGTTTCTTTCCTGCTTTTCCTCTGTACTTTCCAGAAAATGTTCACACAAATCCTACCCCTTCAAGTAATCTTCCGTGTGCCAACCCCCCATTAAAATCCCAGGAGTCTAGCCATTAACAGATTGGTTTTACGCAAATAAAAAGAATAAAAAATAACGGTGACAGAGTACAATAGCACAATTTAGATGAGTGACAACTGGCAATGAATAGCCAAAAAAAAAAAAAAGTTAAACTGGAGATAACAGTCTGCAAAATATAGACTGACAATGCAGAAGAATGTCAATTGTCACTTTAAATCACCAGCAGCCCAGCCACATCTGCTATCACACCTGTGCTCCCTTTTCTGATCTACTCTGGCACCCTAGAAATAGTAGGCAAACAGCCAGCCTTGCATCTCCAGCTCTCTGAAGTCTGGCTCTGCTACCAGCCTGCATTCCTCTCACCTGGAGCAGATCAGGCACTGACCCTGCACCCTCAGACTGCTCCTGACTGACAGGAATTCGCTGCTGGTGCTGGGAAGGACATCCTGTAACAGCAGGTCCCAGGACCACCATGAACTGCTGGTTCAGGTGAGAGAGAGCTAAAGGAGCTCTCAGACAGGTGAGACAGCTAAAGGAGCCCTGCTTACATCTGATACTTGAGCCACATAAAAATAGTGATCTTGGCAAGGGGAGTGGGGCAACATGTGCCTCTGGTGCCAAACATGAAAATTCAGCTAACATATATTGGAAAGAGTGGTTCTACAGCCTCCATACATAGTCCACTTTTAGTCTAGAAATAAAAAGAATGAAAAGCTGATAGCCAGAGGGTTCATTGTTTAGAAAGATGCTTATCCAAGACTAATCAGGGGGCAAGCACAGGAAAATATAGCTCTGTTAGGGCATATGAAGTTGTTTATTTCAAAGCACACCTTTCACAGGCTTTACATGGGGTTTGGGTTTTTGGATGGGAATTGGCTTTCCTGCCTCCCAACAGTTTGTCTGGGAGCATCTTCCCAGTGCCAGCCCTTCCCTGCTTCCTGCCCCCAGCAGCACCTTCCCGTGCAGAAAGAGTGCCTGTCAATAAAGACTGAGTGTCTCAGCTCCTGCCACCATTCTGCTGCTCTGTAAAAGCCAGCTTGTTTCAAAAGGGAGGAATTAGATTGTGCAAAAGCTGCAGTGGGAACACTGGGATAAGTTGGATCAGGCAGTTTTACCAAGCTATTTCTGGAAAAAAATAAACACTGCTACTCAGTGCTTATGATTAATAATGTTATCTTGTAGCTAATTTTATTCCTTGCCCCTCTCTTCTCCTGCCTTCCAATTTGGAAGCGCACTTAATTATGAAAACATGAGCACTAGACTGTGAATTTTGATATATTAATTTCACCGTGGTTTTGTTTCTACACTGCACCACCAAAGCTCTCAAGGACAACCAGTCAAGGAGACAATGAAAATCATAACACCTGGGGTAATTTTCTTAAGCAAAGTCAACATTAGGCAATTTCTTACTCACAAATTTCATTGCATTACTGAAACCTATAACCATGATGCACCTTGCTCCTGTTTTTCAACACCACAATTTCCTTTGATGACTGAAGTCTGAGAAAGGACTCAGTGGTTTTTTTGCTCAAGGCTTTTTTAAGGACTAGAACCAGATATTACTAAGGCTGGCAAGACCAAACCAAAAAGAGCACCAATGGATAACCATGACCATATTCCTGAGCTCCTTCACTCAACAGAACTGTTCCTCATTTCATGCCTGACCAAGAGTGCACAGATGCCTTGCCTGGGTGCCCAACACTGGCCCCAGCTATCACGTTCACCACTCATTTATTGACTCCTCTCTGCTCCATTCTCGTTCTCCACACTGGAGCTCTGCCCTCAGTGTTTTACTGACACCTCACTGCCCCAGTTTGTCTCCACTCTTTAGCTACCACTAGCCCACAGCCCCAGAAGCACCATCCAGACAGCAGCTCTGACATTTGCATGGTTATTTCGTTGTCTCTCTAAATCTGTTTTAATTACTTAGAGAGAAACATGAGGCGTGGCATTAGGGCAGTGTTAGAAATATAGCTCTGTGAATAGTGACCTTTTTGATCTATTGGCTGTTCCAAAATCACAATGAAATTATTAGCTCAGAGCTGGCTTAATGTAAGTTTGCATATATCCTAGGCAAAATGAAAAATAAAAGTCTGAGTTGATAGAATTATTTTCCCTTCAGCTTTTGTAATTAAGGTTTAAAATAAAAAAATCGGAATAATTTGGAAACCCCTTTTAAAAAATAAAAATTAAAACTATTTCCATTGAGAAAATGTTGAAACATACACTCTCATTTTTTCAAGCAATTAAGGGCAAGGTTTTCAACCCCAGCAAAACAGGAAAAAGCGAGACAGATTTCCCAGCCTTTCTAATGCCACACATGAATTAACATGATGATAATACTAATGATACTTTTTAACTGGAAAAGCTTCAGGTCAATTATTTTTCCCAATTCTATTTTTTACTGAAGTATGAAGCTGTAAAACCCCAGATGGAATAACATAAGTTATAATGGCAACAAAATGGATAACCGTGTTTCTAAACTCGGTCTAAATCGTGCATGTTCCAAAATTATAAACCAGAGTGTTTTATACATTTTTTCAGAGTAATAACCACCTCAGTCACTTTGAGATGAATCTCTGTGTGCAGAAAACAGAGTATCTAACATTTGTAACGCTTTCCAAACCACAGTACCTTTAAATAATACAACATTCATTAAAATAGAAGAGTAGAGCAAATTACTGTACCAAACATCCTCTGCATCTTCATCACACTCTGCCCCAAACTGGCAAATGTCACAGGTCGATGTCTCTTTTTGATTGGTTTCACCTGAGCCTTCATTGACTGTTTGATGGAAAGCAGAAGAATATACATTAGTAAAGACAGCACTGTAGCAAAGCACTTCTTTCTCTCTCTAGAAAAATCTATTCACTGCATCAGCTTAATGTGCTGCTCACAAAGATGATGGCTGGCCAACAGTGTTCCTGAGCGGGCCAACAACACAAAGATTTCCATGCTGGCCTGTGATAAATCCCCCCAATTACACAGCTAAAAGGAAAACCAGAGTAAAACCCTTCCTTTTCCCTCTCCCCTCAATCAATGACCCCTTCAAGCTGCAGCCTAGGAAGGTCATGTCCCCACTGAGCCTTGCTGCTTTGTTCCCTGGGAAAATAATGGAGGGGCATTGATAGCATCACATGCTGCCTCGTGTCCTTTACCCATGAAGGCCTTGAGATGGCCCCAAGGGGATGCTTTCCTCGAAAATGTTTTGAATTTACCTGCCGTGTGGTGCAATCTAGTCCACTCCAAAGGCAAAACATTTTTCTCTGCAGAAGCACAGCTATGAGCCCCAAGGACTAGTTATCTCTGGCGGGGAAGATTTAGTGCTGTCCAGAGGAGAGGACATTCTCCAGCATAGGTTAAATTTGAAACCAGGGGAAAGTCAATGCTGATGTCTGCAATTGTCTAAGGTTTGTACCTGGCCTGTAAGCCAAAAACAAGACGGGACTAAAGGGAAAAATCAAAATATGGGTGTAAGAGGACGGCAAAAAAATATTGATGGCTGAGTACTGAAAGGCAGAAAGAGACACTAAGGTGGGCACCAAGAAGAAGGTTTGTTAAAAGATCCAAAAGAAACATTATCTATGTTTCTACTGAAGTGTACAAACACCCCTTGGTATCTTTTGAAAGATGCCACACTCCAGCAAGACTGTACCTAGAGATACCCTGCCAGTTGCAGAGTTATTAAACCAATGCAGACTTTAAGCATCAATCAGCTCTGCTCAGACTGATGTTGTTATCTGCACCAACAGCCTCTGCAGTGTGTGTCATCTCTCGTGCATTTGGAGTCAGCAGCATGGTGCAGGCTTCTGCCCACCTGGCTGCAGCCCACCAAAGCTGGAGTGTCTTGGTAGCCCCAGTGACAGCCACTGGACAAACGTACATCCAGGTTGTTACCAGAGCCTTCTGTGTCAGAGGGCTCTGATTTTGAAAAAGCTGCTTTTGTTATTTGCTCTAAAAAGGATAAGAATCCCAGACTTTCTCAAAGCTGTTTGAGGAGAAGGGGCTTTTGCCCCTAGAAGAGCAAGGGTGACTCCAATGCCTGTTTTTCAACAAATTTGCTTCCCTATCCTGGATACGTTATATAACTTCTTCTATACTTCCAACTATGTGATAACAGGAATAATATAATTTCCTCCCAACAGAGAATATGGAAACAAGTATATTAAAATATTGTGATAAGCTTAGATACCACAGTGATAGAAATCAGAGAAATACCAAAGGTAGATCTTATCTAAAATGCTTTTTTCCCTGAGCCTTAATATAGTCAAAGGAAGTAGTGGTATTTTTAGGTATGGACTATGCTGCATTAATTTTCTATCAGTCATGCTTGATTTTAGACTATATTAAACTGAAAAAGCTCACCTATAAAAAGCATTCTGATTATCCCAAAAGGAAAAAAAAAAAGATAGTTTTGCTCTATTTGTACAAATTTGCTCACCCTTATATCCATAAAATTCATGTATGAAAAAACAAAGGGGAAACCAGGAAAAAAACACTCTGGATTTTTGTTCTATTGTGTTGTCAGGTTTTTCTGTTTCTTTAAATGACTGAGAAACTCTGTAGGCTCACGTATTATAAAAGCCAATGAACAAGAGTGGACAAGGATTCCAGGTGCCACATTCTCACACCATTAGCATCTCCATGTGCTGCCCGTGTGCTTCTGGCCCCACAGCATCAGGAGGCTCATATGAGATCCTCCCCACCTTCCTGCAGCTGCATCCAGGCCTGCAATGTTTCATTTACATTTTAAATATAGAAATCTCTTTTACTGAGGAGATAACTCTGACAGCCAATGGTGGCAGGGAATTTCCAGTGGTTAAGATATTAGGCAGGACATGTAACAAGTGACTATGGCACCTATGGATGACTTCTTAAAACAGCCAAGCATTCCTCACCTACCAGAAACATGACAATTGCTCCAGTTCAGGAGGGTGAGAACATATACTTTATGGAATGGAGCTTTAATTTCTTTATTTTGTTATTCTACAAATCACTTCCCTTGCATTTCCTTTTAATTTAAAACATATGCCCTGCTCTCTTCCTCCCTGCAATGTTTCTATTCATCACTGCCCAGCACGTGTCGCTTGGCTGGGGACCTCACACGGTTCGACATCACAGAGTAAGTGAAATAGCTCCTTAAACCATTAAAAAAGGCATTTGAAAGACGAAGCATGTTGAAGAGCAGTAACTGATTTGGAGAAGATCACCCACTCTGCAGCACATTGCAGTTTGGAATTTCTATTTGAAAATAATAGGTCACTCCTTCATATTTTTCTGAAGAAGCCCTGTGACCAGCTTTCCAGTCAATGTGCACATTGTCATTTAATGTGCAAATGTGCAGCAGTCCTTACTAAAAAGAGCATAAACAGGAGATAAACAGCTGTCCTTTCTCTTGCCAGTAATACAGATAAAATCATTCTTTACATTTCTCATAGGTGTGTTTTCTCTCCCTACACAAACATACCCACTGGCATATGCACCCACACCCAGAACTGACACACACAGGGCTTGTTTTCTCCATGCTGTGCAGATAACTGCTTTGATAAATCAGACATCTTACAATGAGTTATTTTCCCAATATTTCCTGCTGCTTTCTAGCTTGAGGACTAGTGGATGCTTATTTTCTAAGGTGACTCTTGTTTCTTTTTTTCCCCTCACTGCACTTGCTGATTTGCACTGCTTTTCTAACCCAACTGGAAAAATTGTTAGCAAAAATATAATCTCCTTTCTGGATTCCTTCTCTAAAACAGAGAATGAGCCTTCTTCTCATGCATGTTAGGTAGTCTTTATATTAGCAGGTATTGAGGTTTTAACACCAAGGAAGCTGCAGGAACATAGTAGGGCTCCAGGGAGGCTAATCACTGAAGCCCACCACTTAACTACTCACAGAACTGAGAAATTTTAAGCTTCAAATTCCTGTTTTAACAGCAAGATTATCAATTTTGAGAGTCCAAAGAAATGTGCTAACAAGGGATAGAAGGTCACTAACATTACCTGAGTTACTTCAGAGACTATGTCAATCTCCTAAGCAATAGAAATTCTCAGCTGTGAAGGCACTACACACAATTTACAGAGTCAGTGGACTGTGGTAACCACAACAGCTCCTGTTTTAATAATTTGGTCCTTCCCTGGCATTCTCACAGTGCTCTGATTAGATAGCTGTGATTTCAAGAATGTCTGTATTGTTTGCAGGTCCCACAAGAAAGAAACCATTTCTGAGGCATTTTACTCTATCTCCCTAGCTGAAAAAAAAAAAAACCAAAAACCAAAACAGATTGAAAGTATGTTCAGTAGATTGGTTTGACCCTGTGCTTATTTCCTGTAATATCAGGAGAAAACTAAAAGCCCCAAAAATGCCTACTGCCACTGTAGCCACCTTCTAATTTCAAAGAGATTGAGACATTCAATCTCTTTGAATCAAGTCTTCTGTAGGTACAAACCTACAAAATGGTTGTAGCTACGACCCCAAAAAAATCATGCTAGGACTTTACCTACACAGCTTCCCAGACTCTTGCTCTATTAGGAGCTGGATCAATGGTTTAGAGGTTTTAAAACAGACAAAAATCTCTGTGCTCAAGCTGCTGAATAACCCTTGCTCAGTGTCTTCTCTAGGTGCTTGATGAGTGGCAAAGCCAGGATGGTAATGAATTGCTTGCAATTTCCAGAAAAGCAGCTTCAGTGGCATGGTTAGGAGTATGCACAGCCTCTTGATGTGGTACACAAAGTGCCACAGGGGACATGCAGGTACCCTGCCCCACAGACCATACTGTGAGGAGTAAAGGGGTGTGGGAAGATTAGCTGGGGAGCCAGGAGAGTGAGTGACAATCAGGTGACAACACTGGTTAGACACAGATCCCTGAACCGCTCTGCTAAAATGGCTCTGAAGTAATAGGACAAACTCAAGAAAGCCTCAGCTCAGTCTTCACATAGCTTTTTAGGACTATTATAACAATCTCTATTCAATATATTTCAACTACACTGGAGAACACAACAAAGAAACAATATAAAACATCACCACATGCTTGAATATACAAAATATGGCTATAATGAATTATGAATTATGACAACTCTGAAGTAGTCTTCCTTTGATCCATGTGATCAGACACGTGCTTATCACAACCTCTGATTCTGACTTGACTCTTCATGGTGGGATTTCTTTGCTATTGTTGAAAGAAAAACTTCAAAAAAAGGTTTGCTCTAGCTCATCCTAACAGGATACATGCTGTTTTCATCTAGAATATCTAGGTAAAAACAAAGATCACATGGAGATGAGAGTTGATGGCCATTTTTGCCTTGCAGAATGAAAGACAATGTGCAAATTAAAATGTAGTGGAGGAGGATGCTCTTCAGACCAGCTGAGGTGATCTTGCTACATGCTTCAGTCCTAACAGGAGTGCTCTGGGCAGGTGAGAAGGTGAGTGGATAAAGTGAGAAAGGTCTAAGCAAGGAGGGCAGAGAAGCCAGCAAGAATTTACTAAATGTGTGAGAACAAGCACTACCTGCACTACCAGACAGCTAACAACACCTCACAAACTGCACCAATAAAAGCCCAGATGCTGCAAGCGACTTCACCCTAATCAATAAGCCTTTTTTCCTGAAAGCATTAGCTCAGTCAAAACCTGCAAAGTGAGAAAAATGAAGGGTGGAAAGCAGGGGGTCAACTTGCCAATGACTCTGCCCTCAAAGTCTGGCAGAGGTTCAGAACGGCATTACCGTCAAAATGAAAGGAAAATGGCCTACAGGATTGGTAATAAATTCAAACTCTGACGTGCCTTGCTCTGCTTTACTCCTGCCAGCTGGCTCCATCTCAATAAATACAAATTTGCCCTCTCTCACACCCATAAACACTCTGGGGAAATCACTTATTGCAGGGGAAAACAGTGTCAGTGCCCAGCTCAGGACTCAACATAGAACTTCTTAATATTGAAATGAAATATTCTCCTTCACACCAACGTGCCTTTGATGGTTCCTCCACAGCACCACAGATGAGTCCTTGAAACCCCCTCTCTGCTATATGGGCAGTGATTTAAACAGCACCAGGGCTGTGCCGTACCTGAGCTGACTGCCTGGGAAATCAGACCCCCTTTCTCAGGGTTTATACTGCCTCAGGTCCCATCTTTGGATACCTCTGCCTTGCCATTCTCAGCCAAGTGCTGGAAAAGGTTAATGGGATGACTTTAGCATGATGTAAATACCTAGCAGTGTTTTTGAAGAGGAACTAGATGCACCCAGCCAGCTCAGATTGCTGATAAAATGTGCTCTTATTGCTGAAGACCATGTAGATAGAGCCTGGCACTGCTCTGATGCTAGTCAGACTCAATTTGCAGTGCTTTTCAGCTCTTGTATTTATACTGTGATTCTCAGCTTATGTTTTTTTTTTCCTTAAAAATCATAACCAGTGAACTACCTCAATGTATAAGGATCTTGGTTTCCATGTATATATTTGTTTTGAAAGGTATGCCTAAGCTTTAGAGCAGTGGAGAAAATGCTTGTGAGTATAACAAACCCCAGGAACTCTCGTGCTTGTAATTTTTAAAAGCTACTTTTGTACGGCTGATTCATGATTTTTCAGACCAATGCTGAGTTGATGTCAGACAGGAAAGCACCACTTCTGGAGCAGCTCACCCTTGTGCACAGCCCTGTGCTGGGCTCACCCACACCTTGTGGATGAAGGCTGTGCTTCTGCCCCGGATACAGAGTCTCATAGTGCAAGAAAACTGTCTGGGAGTGCCCTGAGTTTGGGGAATAACTAATACAAAAATTGTTTCACACTATCACTAAGCACTGCTGCTCTGCCTTTACTTTTTACCTCCTGTCTTCCTTCCTGCCGTGCCTTCTAATTCTCTTGGGTCTTTCCTTCTCCCACCACCCCAGTTTTCCAGCGGCACTTTCCCAAACACCTGGAGCAGCTCTATCAGCCCAGCTGGCCCCTTGCTTGGCCCAGCTCAACATCTCAGGAGCCTTCTCCAGCCTGGGGGCTCAAGGGTCTCCCCTGGCAGCATTTCCACCCTGTAAACCTTGCTTATCATGGCTGAAAGTGGATGGGAATGGCTTCCCAGGATCAGCGCTGCTCCTCTGCACCTGTGTGCCTGCAGCTCTCTCCTTTCAGCAGGTGCTCCTGCTGCATCCCTATCTGAAGCCAGGCCATGATCCTCCACAGACCTCTGCAGGGACTTGTCTGCATTTCTACAAGGGTGGCCAGGAGGGAATGGACTCAGTTCTTACTCAGAGTGTATTTATTCTAAACAAACACCACTTGCTTGTTGCTGTCTCATGCAGCTCCCACAGTGCATTTGATAAAAAATTAAAAGCGATTAGTCGAGGCCAGTTTCTCCTAGCAAATAACTCTAATGGTGTTACAAAAGGAATGGCTCACTGAATAAAACCCTATTGTAAGCTTTCTGAATGCTGACATGAAACAGCTGCTTATTGCACCGTTGTGTGGTCCCCCTACTAAATTTGACATTTGCCTGGTGTCTGTGGGCTGCCAGCACTGCAGATTTAGGTGCCAGCACCTTTATGAAGGTGTACAATGACCAGCACTGACAGTATTCGCCAGTGTGAAGAAGAGTAGGCTCATTTAATTTTACCAAGAGCTTCCCCTCATAAACAGCTTTGAGTAAGAAGCCAAAATAGCACATAGGGGACTATTCATCACTGCCTTGCATTAATTTAAAGAGAAGCCACACTTCCTTGGAGGAGAATTTTCAAGAAATAGATATATATTTTTGGAAAAAAAACATGCCTGCAATACTGCCAAAGCTTTGGTGGCATCAGTCCCTGCTTTTATGTATTTCAGTATGCACAACAGGATGAACAAAATAACCAAGTGAACATGGCCACAGCTGGGAGGGTGTAATGCCACTGGTCACCAATCAAGGCAATTATTAAAGAGCCTGGAAGGAAATTACTGTGGCCCTAATTGCAAGGACCAGAAGACTTTTCAGGATCAAGGAGAAATAAAAAAAGATGATGTCTGATTCCTCCCTCAGGTTGACTTGCCTGGCCACACAGATCATTAACCTCAGCACTGTGTCAGGGCAGGTAGGAAGCTGCAGCCCAGGAAAGTGCCCAATGTCTTAACGCTTTTCTTATTCGTCAGAAAATGCCCATCACAGGTTACCCTGAAGCACAGTCAAGTGTGAGCTGCTTCTGGCTGGCTGGTCCTATGTGCCAGAAAGAAGTGGAGTAGGCCAGGATGGAATTCTATAGATGGAATGTATGTACTCTATACTTGCTGGAGCACCAGTACTTAAAAATTCTGTGAAGAAATACTGCATGAGGTGTAGGCTCAGTTTGAGGAATACAAGGCAGTGCTGCCTTCCTCTGTAGATGTTACAGTTGGACATAAACCACCGAAATTACCCATCTGTGCTTTCCCTGACCTCTGCCAAGAATTCACATCCCACCTGAGGTTCTGAGCATTTTCATTCATTCTAGGCAGAGAGAAACCCTCATCACCAAATTTACAGAAATTTAGTGAAAAAAAAAATAAAATATCCAAAGCCATGCTTTCACAAAGACTAAAATAAGCAAGTCCCAAACAGGTGATGTGACTTTCCAGGGCTTTCCACACTGAAAGGGTGCTTTTGCCAGCTTCCTACCTGCTGGAAAGATTAACAGAAGTCTTAAATATGAACCCTTGCAGCTACTCATCTTTCAAGAAACAGAATGAAAGGAACAAAGATAAAACCTAAAAAAGCTGTCTGGCATCCACTTGGTGACTACTTCAGTTTTACGATCTTTGTCACTTTGCTGTTGATTTAAGTCTGTGTATCCTTTTGAATATTAGTATGGCTAGCAAGATAGCAACATCATACGTAAAAATGTTCTTTATTCCAGAACAGTGAAACTCCCAGTGGTAAAAGAAGATTTAGGTATCTCTGAAGATTTCTTATCACTGTGCAACATAACTCTCTAATGGTTCAGTGCCTTGGAGGGTCATCTGAGATCACTTATCACATAAATCAAATAGGTGGCAGGCTATAAGAATGGAAGCCTATAGCAATTTCATGTCTTTGCTTGCAGACATCAAATCTATCTTTTAGGCAGACTATAGAGGAGATAATATTCCACTCCATTTAAGCCAGTGAAGAAACTCAAATCTGGGTATTAACCAATTTTTGGGAAGCTGCTTCTAGTCTCGACTGCACCACAATTATCTTGGGAAATGACTGGTTTTAAATCCTAAAACATGGATGGCAGACACTGGTCCTGGTTTTAATTTAGACTAAAGCTGCTGTAAAATCATTCTGGCAATGGAAGGGAGTGCCAGAGCAAGTGAAAGCCCAGTTTTGTTGATGTCCCATTTACATAATCTGTGGTGTGTAAAATGGATCCAGTATAAAAATGACTTGGGTCTACCTTCGATACAACAAGAGGAACAGAGTTTTTTCCTCCCTCTCCACTTTTCTTCCATGTAATACTCCTTTCTCTTGATTTCTGTGGTGTTAATGCAGGTTACACACACGTAACAGAGAGCTGGAGCTGCCTTGGGGTTCAGGAGCTGCCTTGAGGCTCAGGAGCATCAAGCTTGTGTGCCAAGCTCATTTCTAGTAGTGGGGTCTCCGAAGGGGGCAGTCCAGTGAGGTGCCAAAACTGACAGTCACAACCCATGTTCAGCCAGGCTGTCACCTCATCACTGGGAGCCATGAGAGATGGCTCCTTAGCTGCCTCCTCCTCCATCAGCTCAGAGGATCCCCAATGCCCCTTAACAGCTCCTAGCCCAGAATTTAATACTTCTGCAGCAGCACTCCCCGATCTGATCCTCTAAACTCTACAACCAGGGCTCATCCCTGAGTTTCTCCTTTCCCTGTGAGAACTCCCTTTAAAAACAAAAACAAAGCAAAAATGCATCTCAGAGGTAGTTGTTAAGGCATCCCTCCTGACACATGTGAAGGTGTTTCTGCCTTCCCAAGGCTGTAGGTAGGTAGTCCTTGGGTCTCTGCTGCAGCTCGGGGTGCACAGCAGTGCTGGCACCTAAAGAACTTGCCAGAAGCTGAGACGAGGGCAGCTGCAAAGCCTCCAAGTCTTGCTGGAGGGGATACAATATTTATGCAACATAGATCATATCTTTTACATAACCCTACTCTTCAACAAACATGAAAACATATGGCATCAGTTAATTGCATGAAAATATTTGGTAGGAAGACAATCTTTCAGGACAAATGGGAAAAAAACCCAATCAAGCTGTTTTTCCCTTTTATTCCCATTATTAGTGGGGAGGTTGAGGCAGTACACAAGTACTAGCTTAAAGCATTCCTTGGTTTATAGTTCATGCAGTGAAACAGTTGTATCCAGCACAAAATCCATGAGAAACACTGGCAGCACTGCTGATGACCTAGGCACAAAGTCAAGGCAGGCCAGGGTGTCAAGAAAGGCAAGGGTGGCCAGCATTTAGGAGCAGGAGCCCCCATGAACCAGGTGTGTGAATAAACAGGGCATCTAATTTTGTGCTGTCACCCAGAATTTACATGACTGGCAGAAAAAGCCTCCCAGACCTCCACTAAAAGGACAGACAGGCTGAGTATGACACTTCAAACTCAGCCTTGAGTTTGAAGCAGCAGAAAAACATGGATTTGAATCCATTTACACCAGAACAATGCTGCCCTTCTGAGTATAATTTTGCAGACATGTTTATGATATAGGGGGAGCCACATGGCACAAAAGGTTTAAACATTTAATCTCACTTAGCTTCAATACACTGCATATACAGAAAATTGGAAGCCCAGCAGGAAAATGCCAGATTTCATTCTCACTTAGTCGTGATTAACCTTTATGAGCTCGCTTGGAGTTCTGTCACCTATGAAGTCACTTGGGGCACACAGGCTGCAAAAGCCCCGGCTCGCTGCTTTGGCCAGAGGACCACAGCTGCTGAGCTGGAGCTCTCCAGGAGCTCTGCTGCCCAAAATGGGGGCACTCCCCTGCCCCAAACAGCAGGGCACCCTGCCCCTGCATTCCCTGAGAGTGGGAAGTGTAAAAGGGACTATAGGGAATGAATGACCTGGAAGGGACTCTTCCATTTTTCTTCCTGCAGCTGAGCTGGGTCCAGTTGAGAGCAGCCTTACCCCAGCAGACAGACACAAGGCAAACAGCTGATACATATCACACTTTGCAAATATGCTCTTTCTCATTAATACTGATTCCCACACACAAACACTTTAGCTATATTCACTGATTGCATTACCATTGCAGAAGTGTAATTAACAAATTAAAAGGGAGGATTGTGATTCAGTTTAATTTGGGGGAAATCTTTAAATAAATAAAATAAAAAAAGGAGTCTGATGAGTCTGATGTTTGAGGATTGTTACCCTCTGCTATTTGCTTTAATTCTTTGGACATGCTCTAAGAGAAATGCTTTCCTTCAAACAAACATGTCCTGGATAAGCTGCAGTGGTGGCTACACGGGTACTTAAAGAAAAAAAAAAACCAATGAGAAAAACCCACAGAAATGAAAGAAATCCTGACAGATGCTAGATCCAGATACCAGCCTGCAAATGAAGGTGTCTCATCATGGATAAAGGAAGGGGGGAAATGCCAGCTGCAAGGTGGTCAGACTGATCCGAGACTGACAGCTTATTCACACAAAACATGCGCATCCCCTGCCCACAAATATTTGTGGAAGAAGGGAAACAGAAAATCCCCTATACTTGCTGCCCTTCCAGATCCTTGCATGATAAAATAAACCTGTTCCACTGAGCAAATCAATGTTTGTGAGAGCAGTCAAAACTCCTGAGCCAAAGTTAAACTGAATTTCTCTCCAAACACCAACTGAGCACTCCTGGAAGAATGGCTGTGAAATGATACATACTGCCCCTCACATTTCTGCCAAAAATACCTTTCAGGTGATCTAATATTATGAGAAACCATAATCATTAAGGATTGATCATGCTAATATAATTTTCTGGATGGCTTATTAACCTACTAAGACATGTTTTTCTCTACTTCCCTTCATTAGCAACAGCAATAATTAGGTATGGACAGAGTAGCAAAATTGATCATATGCTACTGCCAAGGGGGACAGAGAATGTATTGTGGACATTCAGCATAATGTTCTCTAAACTTGAGATGCATTAATTTTAGTTAGTACCATAGCTATTTTCTGCCTTTGATACAAGGAATCTGTTAACGTAGATATTGTACAACAGGAGCTTGTTTCTCTCATATTCCAAAACAGAGTTTTCTTTTTCCTTTAAAGACCTTAGCACAAAATGAGATGAGAGAGGAAAACATCCCCTCTCTGTCACAGCATATATCACAGTCAAGATGACCACAATACAGAGTAGCACCATACCATTTCAGAAGGCTTTAAGCATTCATCCAGACAGAGTAACACCATACCTCACCAGAAGGCTTACAAGCATTGGCCTGTACACACCAACACCATATCATTTCAGAAGACTTCAAGCATCTGCCTTTCTTGTTCTTCAGCCCAACCTTTTATCCCCTCATGTTGATGCACGGCACCTGTGTGCCCTCTGCTCCCTTTGGTGGTTGCTCAGTGCCCCGGGCACTCCATGGCTCACTACTTTCAATATCATTCACCTGTCCTGCACAGCTGCACCCACTGGGGATGAGGCACAGTCCCACTCCCAATCACCACAAACTGTGTGCCTACACCTCTCAAGTTATCCTCTCCTTATTTCAGTCTCCTCATGAAAGCAGAACTTTGAAAGCAGAGCAGCTGCAGAGCCCTGGCTGGGAGGCAAAGGAGTGAGCTGTACTGTCACCTCCTGGGCAATAACCCCCAGGGCTCCAGCAGACCTGCAGCATCAACTCTCCCCCACCATCGCACTGATGCAGCAAGCGCCTGTAAACCCCAGAGAGACAAAGGCATCACAGCCATGGTAAACTTTTAAATATTGTTCTAAAAATGTGAGCAAATGGCTTTCCCTGAGCTCTCTCCCATGTGAGCAAGAGGCAGCTTTCTGTGGATAAATGCATTATAGGGAGCTGAAAAGAGTTGACATTACAAACTTGGCACTCTGATGGTGTCCTGTACGAACAAGGAAAGGGAGGATCTGCCAAAGCGAGAGCCAGACTTAATATAAAAAATATCAACCCAGCATATTGACCTTATTTAAGCTCAAACAGCATAACACTGGAATACTTAATGTAAAAATGTAATAAATATTCTTTATTCTACATGCACATCAATGTTTTCTTTAAATATGCAATTCACTTGATATCTGCAATCCCCCCCTTCTTCAGATGCAAAATCCAAAATAATGATTATATCAGTCATTGCTTAATACATTCAACTGTGGCCCTGATTTTCATGCATGAATGGTCATTTACATATCATTACCCATCATGCTATCCTCTCAGATTTTTCTTTCTAAACAGAGTAATACATTTAAAGTTATCATTTTAAAACAAAAATGCTTTAAAAATGGACTTCAATTTCTCATTATCTTATCTGTGCTCTTAGCAGCTAATAGAGTGGAATATTAAAATGGAAAATTCTCAGTGTGTGTGACAACTGTCACAGTGAGAAGATCTTAGAGAAAAGGCAATTACCAAGGGATTTTTCTCAGATTTGGAAACACCGATAAATATGAGCAGAAAAGCTGAAGCAAACCGACCAGAAGCAAAACAGTAATTATAGTACATTCTTCTATTTTCCTAACACAACTCCTTGTTAGGGGCAAAGCTAGTGCCATGTTAGCAAAATCACTGTGGACATGAGGCACAGTTAGAAGCTTTGCATGAATAAATTACAATTTTTCAGTGAATACTGCTCATGCTTACAATTGAGGAAGGATTTTTACCCCCCCCCCCCCCGCTATTTTTAAAGTAATTTTCTATTATGTTTAATTAGGAAATTTCTCTACAGAAGGCAATGTGATAGAAGATTAAGTCTCTATTTTCTCCCCCACTGTGTCAGTAGACTCAAGTGGACACTATAAACCCCAGTTAAATACGGCGAGGACGATCGAGCACGGAGCTCCTTTTGAGAGGTCGCGTCCGCAGGCTGTGGATCTCATTTCAACCCAACAGAAGGGAGTCAGGAAATGGTGTCTCTCCGTGGTGCAGCGCCACACAGGAGCCATTCCAAGAGCTCCATGGTGTGAGGGTTCACCATGCCAGCTGAGAAGGTTTGCTGTCATGGCTAATGACACTGAGCACCACCAGGTGAGAAATGGCACTGCCACAGCTGTCTTGGGTCTGCTTCTCCCCCTCACCACTAATAACTATTCCTCCAGCAGTCCCACCCTGTTTTGCATCTTTTATGCCAAGTATGAAACAGCAGTTAAACAATAAATAACAAAATATTCGCTGGCGGGCAATATAGTAAAGTTTGGTTTGGTTGTTTTTTTTGTTTTAAGGGGGGGAGACACAGGGTGCAAACTGTATTTGTTTTTAATGAACAATGAAGGGAACGAGCTATTTACCCGCAGGACATAAAACCCCATGAATGGTCTATTGCTGCCAATGCTGATTAAATATCAGGTTAAGGCTTTTTTAAATTGAAATCCAAGGCAGAGTAAGAACAATTACTTAGAGGAAACTCAGACCTACAAGATGCAGAAACATGCAAGATATTACCCTTTGATGGAGAGGGCAAGCAATTTTCTCAGAAGTTTTACTACTGGAGTGGCTGAACACCAAAACAGAGAAAGCATGAATGATTTAGAGGAGAAAACACAGACATGTAGCTGAGTAGAGATCGAGAGCTTTGCACATTGATTAACCAGGACCAGATTGTTATAATACAATACAAGTTGCCAGTACAAACCTCCTGGGGACAGGAAAGGTCAAAACAGGACAACTGCCTGAGAAAATATGTAATGCAGAAGAAATTTAGAAGCTTAAATTCCAGTTTTATTCTGAGCTTAAAAAAAATAAATCAGTATTTTGGCTAGTCCGATGCCTATTTATTCCCCCACATTTTGACACATTTATGAGGCATTCTTATCCCACTCTTCTTGATGCTGCTGTGGTTTCATGTAGAGAAACGCTCCACCAGAGCATTTAAGAAGGGACAGCTACCTTTGCAGAGTCCAAGGGAGAGCTGCAAGGATGACAAGATTTAGAAAGCACAGTTCCGTGGTGAGCTTAGGGGAATGGAAATTTTTTACTTTGGAGAAAAGAAGACTGAAAGGAGACTACTCGTCTGATACAAAAAGGAATGTAAAAAAGGCTGCTATAAAAAGAAGGATAGTCCATTGTTCTCTACATCCATTATTCCTGAGACAAGAAATAATTGACATAATTTACAGCAAAGGAGATTTAAGTTAGATATTAGGAGATTTTGTCCCCCCAACCGCTAATAATTACCATGGGCTGGAACAGGCTGCACTGAAATGAAGCTGGTGTGCTCAGACGTGGCTTCTGAGACTGCTCCCATGCAAGGTCTGAGCAAGGGACAATCTAACTATATTTGTTCCTATCAGATTGAGGAGGATGGATGAGATGCTCAGTTGAAGCTACTTCCAGAACTACGTGCCTGTGGCTACACTTTCCTGCAAGCCAGGGAATGGCTGGGCTCCACACTGTGCACTACTCAAATCTTTACTTGCACGGATTCCCACTGAAATAATGGTGCACTTTTTGGTAACATAATTAAAACATTTTCATGTCATCTGGATGTGTGATGAATGCCCATGTGTGGGGCCAGTATATATTTTTGCATAATCTCTGAAAGTTTCTGACTCCTGCAAATATGGAGGATTTGGTCACACCTAAGACCTTGTGGTTAAGATTTCAGCTCATCTGATCCTAAAGAGGTAGGAGAGCCAACCACATCTTTCTCTCTCGGGAGGGAAGTTTATTCCTTAGACACAGTGGTTTGAATATATCTGTTCCACTTGACCAAGATTTTGTTCCATTATAATAAAACACCTTTTAGAGAAAAGGCATAGACCTCTTTAAAATGAAGACACTTAAAAAATTGTTAAATGGACTGCAAAATCTACGTTAATACAGAAACACAGGTAATGCATTTCCCAGAGCAGTCAGCAATGAGTTTCCAGTGTTAGCACTCAGCTCGTCACCCTCACGCCAAAATGATGCTACCTGTGGTGACTGCGCCCCCATGCAGAGGGCAGGAGGTGATGGAAGCAGAGAAGCTCCTAATGCCGGCTCCAAATCTGGGGACAGGAAAGCTGGAAACCTCAGGGAGCCCTGCTTCCAACCTGAGCAGTGCCTGACACTGAATGTGTGTCAGGAGCCTCGGTGGCCTGCGCAAGAGCCACGAGCCACGCAGCGCACAGGGCTCGCAGCCACCTTTGTTCCGTGTTCCCTGGGGCTGCACTTTCTGCAGCACTCCTGCCAGAGGCACAGCACAAAGTCTGTCCCCTCTGCTCCTGTTTCCAAGCACTGAGCAGCCCTTCCACAGGCAAGGCAGCCTCTGGTGGTTCCTCAGCCCACTCCACTTAGCTGCCGGGGGTCACACGGCGTGTGCTTTTGTTCCCCTCATTTTCCTTGGAGAGCAGTCAGGCCCAGGGTAGGATTCCAGCTCATTTGCACAGTGATAACACAGCCTTCCAGAAAGGAAACCCCAACCAATGGACTGGGTGCAGGCACATCCATCTGTCATCTCCAAAAAGCACATGGATGCCCTGTGAATGCCTGGTCACTCCTGTAATTACCTGTTAAAGCTGAATGAGCAATCTTTAGCCCAAAGTACATGAAATGCATGAACATTTTAATGATGCACAAAACAATTAAGAATATTACATGCACGGTTCCTGATCACCTTGAGATTTTCTCTCTACTTAGCACTGGGGAAACTCAACCTCTATAACCCTGCTAGAACAAGAGGGCACAGCTAGAATCAGGAAACAGTGAGCAGAATAAATTCCAGCAAGGCAGGCACTTTTTAAAATGCAACTTTTCCTTCCACAAACTCTTAGATAATGATAAAAAAAAAGTCCACAGTGAATTCTGATGTAAGAAAAAAACCCAAAAAGGCCAGAACAAAAAATGTGTCCCAGATGACAGCCAGGAAAAATGAAGGGTCTGATTCAGGTCCTCTTCTAATAACGAGACTCTCTCCATTACCTCTGCTAACAATCCCACTAAACCCTTTATATCTGGTTGAGTAGATAGAGCACAGAGGTAAGAAGAAAGGCAGCCTAGCCACTGAAATGGCAGCTAAGCATCAGGTAAGGCAGCCACACTCTCATGCATAGCCAAGCAATGGAAACTTAGCTAAGCAGTGCAATTTGATGTGTACATACAGAGAGGCAGAAAAAAAAGATCTGGCCCAGTGTGGTAGGAAAAAGTCTCCAGTTATCACATTTAAGTATTTGCTATGGAAGACACAATGCTGTTCTTGCTCAAAACACTGTGAAAATTTGGCTTCAGGAAAACCATTGGGGATAAATTCTACCTGGTTTGTGCCTGCCTAAAATGCAGGAACTGGTGTAGTAGCAGACACACAGCACGATGAGGAAGGAGGGTGTGCCCCCTAGCTCATGGATGGGAGGTCAGCTTTCAGCTCCTCTCAGGTGAGTGCCCATCAGACTTCAGGGGAGCAGAGCTGAGGCATGCATGTTAGCATGCCTCCTAACATGTTGGGGCCAAGCCCTGTGTGTTCACCGTGAAAATTTCTTAGGAAAAGCTACTTAGCATATGGGAGATGTGGGTACATTTCTTTTCAAATCCTGTTCAGAGCGAAAGAAGCGTAAACATCAACTAACCCAGCCATTGCTTTCAAGTACCTTATTTTCACACCGACTTGCTATAAACTATCCCCGTAGAATTTAGTTGTAATTACATGCAGTAAAAGGAACAACCAGGTAATTACCTCAGACTCTGCAATAACATTTCTACATTAAAATGTAAGTGCAAGGTGCATAGCTTGTATCCGTGTCTCAGCCATAGGAAAAACAGAAAACTACTCATTTGAGGGGAAAACCACACATTAAAAAGCTCTCTGGCAGCTACCAGCACTGTCCCAGTCCAGGCTGCTCATAACCCCACTGACAGCAGTGCATGGTTTTGAAAACAACCATGTGAGTTTCCAAGGGGTGTTTTATCCTCCTTGGGAGCCTGGCACCCTGAAGCATACACAGGAAAGCTTAAAAGAGTCCATTTATATGTGGAGAGAGGTAGTGTAGGAATCAGCTTTCTGACCCTGGTCCCTGAGCACGCCACGGGCTGGATTAACAGGGGCTGCCAGCTCCTTGCACTGCTCTCAGGCAGCACTTGAAATCACTGGGGGCAAGGTAGTGTTGGATGAGCCACATATCACCTCCACAGGCTTGTCTTCCACATTGAAGAATTTTCTGTCTTTCATGAGCTTTTGCGCTTCATTTAAGCCCTAAATAAAGCACAAATAGCCTACAGGAGTAAACTTTACTCTCTACCTGTCAGCATAATTTCCTACCTGAATTAACTTGTGAATACACCTTAAAAAAACCAGACACATTCTTCTCTGCAACCTGATAATTTGCCTGCTTTATTTTCCAAATGCCTTTTTTAAGCTGCTTTCCCATTTTGGGTGCAAGTGGAATCATGTTAATACACTGACAGAGTGAGGACCAAACACAGGCTCAGACTTTATGTGGTGTGTGTGATCTGATTTATTCAGTGGTTTATACCCCAGGCATGATTCTCTCCTTAACAGTACTCATATGGACTCTGTGCCTGCCTAAAGTCCTAGCACCTGAATGTTTTGAAGACATCCTGCTATGAGCTCTCACCATGGGAGTTGAGAATTTTCTCATTCTTTTGCATCAGCAGCAAAAACCTCCCCCTAAAAAGTCTGGCCTGGCTGAGCGGGAGGAGGAACTTTAGGGATGCCCCAATCTCAGGAAGACACTTCAAAGAGCAAAAACGAAAGAAAAGAAGAACAAGAAAAATCGTTGGTTAAATATCACTACTCAAAATGCCAGCAGCCCCAGTGAGCTGCAGCCCTCCAGACAGAGGTGATTCATAAAACACCTGCCATCTGATAAGGCTTTCTTTCAGCTTAACAAAACTTGGTGTTTGCACCACCTCTCTTCTTCTGGGATTTTAAGCAGGCAGCTCCTGGGGCAGGCTCCTCTTGCCCATTCCATGGGGGCTGGCATTGTGGTTCCTGCAGCACTGTGAGAAGGTGGTGGCAAACCCCCACTGCCCGCCACCAGCTCCGGGCAGCACCGCCTTTCTGATCACACTGGTCCAACAAACCAGAAACAATTACCAGCTTTGATTCCTGCTTCCAGGTTTCTTTTGAATCTGAACACCCATGGAGGACATCACAGGCTTTTGCATCACTGTCCAGAATGTGGACAGGCCAGAAAACCCCAGCTGTCCAAACCAGAGCTGGCAGCCCTTTCTTTCCTAAGATAACCGTGGTTGTAGGAAGTTCGCTAATGGTCTTGCTTTTCGGCAGAGCAGGACTCATCCTCTGCCCTCCAGCGTTTGGTGGGAGCATCACTGGCACGCCATGGACAGCTGTAGAAGTCAGGGAAGGGCTGGAAGAAGTCAGAGTGGGTAGCAGGAGTCCATCTGAGAGGATGCCAGCTGCACCACACAACCAGCACCCACTAGATGCTCTGCCTAGCTCCCAGTTATCACTTTATTGACGAAAACACAGATCCTCTTTTCTGGTCTTATTATCACAGGTAGTTTAATCAAAGAGCTAATGAAGCAAGTGGGAAAAACAGAGCCATGCATTGTGCTGGCTGCAAGAAAGATGCTTTAGAGGAACAGAAACCTCCAGTGACCTGACAGTTGGTGGCTGAGCTGGCTGCAAAGTGGGCGACCCAGCTCTGCCAGCACAATGGACCCCTTCCAGGAGCTAAGCCTGCAAAGAGCTCCAAGTGCCCGCCAGCATATCCAAAACCCTGCAGCAGAGCACAAAACACAGTTATCTCTTATCTCAAAGAACCTGGTATTTATCACTCTTAAATCAGGCACAGCGTTCTTCATCACATCCTTATCTGGATCTGGGTTCACTTCACCATTTCCCATCTCAGAGCCCTCACTGACAAAAGCACCACATCTGCCCCTGTACGGTTTCGGTCTGCACATAAGGAATGGTTCTTCTCAAAGACCCCAACCCAGCTTGCAAATTCACGCTTCTTTCTTAGTTCATATATCTAAAATGGGATTATTTTATGGGAATAATCTCCCTAATGTCTGAGCAGCTTCATGGCCTTACACTGTGTCTCTTTGCTTCATTAATGCTGTTGTTTTCCTAACAATATTTCCGTGCTAAAATGAAATTCACACACTTTGCATCCCATGAACATTAAGGACTTTTCGGGGAATAAATATAATTGCTCAGCGCATCAAGTATGATTGATCCCTCTGCATTTTCTGGTAATTACCCTCAAGAACAGTGTGCATTAGACACTCTCAGCTATCAGAAGTAGTGTCTAGGGACTTGTGGTCAGGTTTACTCAAATACTCCCTGCAGTATGTGACCTATAAGACATATATGCATATCCTACTTAAGTGGATTCCATTTTGCTCTTGGACCTGCATCCGGCCAAAGGAAAAACATCCATTAAGCTATTCTACTAAACTACCATTATTTGAAACAAAGAAAAAAAAATTACAATCACTGAATCACAGAGTGCTCTGAGTTGGAAGGGACCCACAAGGATCATTGAGTCCAGCTCTGAAGTGAATGGCCCATACAGGGATCAAGCCCACAACCCTGGTGTTATTAGCATCACACTATGACCATCTGAGCTAATCTCAGCGGCATATACGCCATTATGTCTTTCTGTCAGCTTCTACATTTTTTTCTTACTTCTTTTATTCCTGCCCTTTACAAAATACATTTGCAAACACAAGTCCAAACTTAACTGGACTCTGGATATTAACATGTACAGATCATCTATATTCCTTCTGGAAGGATAAGATTTTGTCCTGATTTTGGCTAAGGTACAGTTGATTTTCTTCACAGTGTCTCACAGAGGACTGTATATTGGCTGGCTGCGGTTAAACCACTACTGCCCTTTCAATGGCTACCTTTTATTTACCATATAAATAGATTAACAGAAGTTATGCAGTATCAGAAGCTTCATCTCAGCCTGTGGTCACACATGCCTGTGGGACAGATACCTGTTTTTACCCTGTTCTATTTCTAAGTACTGATTGTCAATGCCTCCATGACAGGTCAGAAAAGGCTCTTCTTGCTCTGAACCAATCCCTATTTAAACACCGAAATATGCTCCTACTCACCAAGCAGTACAATTACTTTGACTTTGGCTTTGAATTGTGTTATTTCTCATGCTTCTAAAACAGTGGCAAATCTAAGCCCCTGAGTAAATGCTATCCCGAATAATTTGTGGTCTTTCACCACTGCCAAGGTGAAATGGTGCACCTGCTATATGCTTGCTTCTCCAGTATTTGGTTCAGAACCCTTTCAAAGCCAATGAGGACATTAAACAGTTGAAAAACATTATAGTCAGCCTCAAAAATCCTTTCCAGAATCATAAACACCTTGTCTCTGTGAGCTACTCTTCTCTCTTGCTACCAGTATCCAAATGGATGGACGTAAATAGTCCAACTAGCTGAGCTCTAAATCACATCAAAAGTATCATTAACAAATGGAAAAAATGATATGGGTCATTCTTGGAGACATTCAGTTTCCTGGAGCATATCTGCATTCCTTCTTCATATTCTTTTGGCTTGAGATCCCTGAGACTTAATCAGAGCTCAATGATTTATTCCCAGGGTGTCTTTGGTAACACTGTTCTCTTTTTTATTTATCTTCTGCAACTGGTCTAGTGCCAGCAGACATTCCCCAGCACCTATATAATGTGTCAGTGCACTCCCCAGCACCTAAATAATATTTCTGTGGATTCCCCAGCACCTATATAATGTTTCAGTGCATTCCCAGCACCTGTGTAATATTTCAGTGGAATCCCCAGCACCTATATAGTGTTTCAGAGCACTGTTCCCTGGTGCGTACTTTGCAAAAGGCCAAACCTCCTTGATATTCCTCCTTTCCATGCTGCTCTAGCTGAGCCTGTTTTTCCACACTGTCCAGCTGGCCCATAAACCAGTCCTGAAATCCTGGACAGGCCCCATTACACCAGGGCTTTTTCCTTAATTGCTTCCACAAATTTTGAATGTCACTATTGCCTCTTACTTTGGAGTTAGATGGGAAGGAGCGAACCACAACCTCTGCTGTCTACTCAGATGATATTGTTGCAGATCTGTTTTTTCAAACCTTTTAAGTACCCTTGAATTTATAGCAATTTTGTACCATGCTCCACAGAAAAGGCTGAGGGGTGCACATAATACTTTCAGACTATTGTTAATGCATTTTTCTTATCTCTAGATACTCTAGCACCCATCCTCATGCTTTAATTTGGTTTGGGATCTTAGGTGTTGAAATTATTGTTCCTAGGACATGCAGCCATCTGTAAGCTTCAAAGCTATCCTCTCTGCTGCTAGACAAAGAATCTGCTAGAAAAATTCTACTAGAAGAGAAGATGTCACCTTTTGGTCACATGACAGCAAATTCCACCATTAGTGTACAACAGATAAGTGTCACCCAAAAAACCCCATCAAAGATCTTGTCCCATGATGAGGTGTCCCTTGAGCCCGAGGAGGTTTGCTCTGGTGAGATGACTACAGTAACCAAAATATACCTACCACATTCTCATTTACCTGTCACCTGCTCTCAAATCTGTTGAATGCCCCAGAAAAACTCATCAGTATAATCCTGGAAACACCTAGTTCCCAGCACATGTTAACCTGCAGGAGCAGCCATGTCAGTCCTGAGCGAGAGAAAAGGGGTGGCTTTGCACACACAACAGTGGTTGCTGGATGCTGCAGGCAATGGAAGTGGACAGGATGGTTTTGAATGCCAATTAGAATGTCTCACTGGTCTTAGTTGCCCTTTTTAGACCCTAGCTTTCTTTTGCAATGAGTCTATATCTGCATGGAACATTTCCTAGAGAGAAAACCATTGCCCACACGTCACATGAAGAGACCTAAGCACGGAGGCTGTGCTGAGGCTGCTCACTGTGTGGGCACTGCACAGTTGTGTGTTCCCACTGCCTAGCTGTGGCCTGGCAGACTTGGACTCATTCCAGGGCCACGAAACTGGATTTTGTCATTCTGCACATGCTGAGGGTGGGAGCTGGGATTATGCACCGTATGCCGTCCTTGTGTAGGACCAGAACACAGCCACCCTCAGCACAGTCTTTGGGAATAGAGTCTGAGCTCAGCTGGGCAGAAGCCCAGGCTAACATTCTCACTGCCAGTCACTGTTCCTCTGGAAGCATCCCTGCATGGCGCAGAAGGCTTTGAAGAAGACAGGGCTTGTGGTGATGAAACAGGGTAAACATTCCACAGGCAGTTAAGAAGGAATTACTACAGCAACACCTCATGTCTTGGTTAGAGGTGGAAGAGCTGTTTCCAGTAGAGCAGGATGTTCCTTAAGGCCTAAGGAAAACTTGCCTCCACAGCTGGAGAATACCTGAGAAAAATAGCTGGGTATGTAGATAACTAGAAAATCAGCCTGTACTGCCAGAACACATGGAAAGCACAGAATAAAATGACAAAGAATGCCAGGGTCCCCATCACCAGCCTTTGGAGGACCAATGCTAACTACACCAACATCTGTGCCTTGCCCAACTAAATAAGACCATACATCTCCAGCTGTTAAAACTGCCAACTCCCTAAGTTCAATGATAAAGTTCATATTTCTATGAATTTTGCATTTCTAAGGGAAGCCAGAATACCAGCAGCAATTTAATAAATTTATAATAAGTACATCCAGGCCTACTGTAGCAACAATGTCTGGGTAGCAGTTCTGCATGCTCTGAATACAAGTGGATATTAAGAGAGCCAAGAGCAAGGGTTAATCATGGTATTTAAAAAACAAAACCACCCCTGCCTATGATTCATTTCACAGACTTCAGTGTTTCATGAAGCAAGGCACGTAGATGAGTAAATAATCCTTGTGGGCTCAATTTGGACCATTTGTAGAAATGAAGAAGGGTGGGTACAGTGTTTCCTTGGGTAGGGAAGGAAAGTCATCACATTAAGGAAGGGGGTTGGCTCTGTGTGAATAAAACCCGGCTGCTACTGAATATATTGAAACATGATCTGAAATCAGATTTGCAGTCAGGCTGCCAGGAGACTGAAGAGGTCAGCTGTTTGTTTTATAAACTGCCAATGTTTTCCCCTCTCCCTGCCTGCTCCAGTCTCACTGGAAAGCAGCATGATGGATAGGAGAAGGTCTCCCTGCTCCCAAAAACCCCTGCAACAGAGGCTGTGGGCAGTCTGTCACCTCTGCCTGCCACTTCCACCAGGACAAGGAACTACAAAATATGCTTGGTGCCAAGGGTCCTTGATTAGCTCCACATTCAGCACAAAGCCATCGTTATCCTTGCTCCTTGGGCCATAATTGCTACACCCATGGCCCTCTAATGACATTTATAAGCTGTGTCTTAGATAATATAACACTGTTTGTTGAGTGGCAATGCTGCACAGGACAGAAGAAGGGGACAGGCTAGAAAATGCCTGTCCCCTTCTGCAGGCAGCAGCTCTGCTGGGTTCTGTAAGCCCTACAGAGAGGTGCTCTGCTAGCACCAGGCAGGTTATCAGCCTATGCACAGGGGCCACAGCTCTCAGGAGAAAAGGGAAAAAAACTTCCCCAGTCAGAGCACATGAAAACCTGAAAACTTTCAGGCTTTTTGGTTGAAAGGTGGCTTTAAGCATCTCCCCTCTGAAGAGACTGGCAGAATAAAGACACTGTTGGAGCACTTGAGCTTTCTGCTCTCAAACTCGCTGAAGTCCACAGGGAGCATTGTGTTGCCTTTGGTCAGCATTGGATCAAGCCACAGATGCCAGCAAAAGCCATCCCAAGAGCAGAATTTCCTGTGTTGGTGCGGTCTGCCTGCGTCCCACAGGAAAAATAAATCAAGGAGAAATACAGAGAATTATCTGAGGGGAAAATAATCCTGAATTTACACTTGGGCAAAGCACAAAGCTTTGTCTTTATTTCCCCTCTCCCTAGGCAGATTTTTTATTTCTTCTTTCATGTTCACCCTTGAATTCTCTGCTTGCTTTCTGGGTGACACGGGCAGGTTTTGACTCTCACAGTAGATACTACCAAGAGAACAATAAACAGGTGATTTTCACCTTCAGGTGCCTGAAACTTCCTTTAATGTTTCATTACAAGCACATACAGCAGGCTGGCAGTGCACACAGTGCAACTTGAAAAGAACTGCAGGTCGAAGTATCTCACAGCAGAATATTACTGTGGATTTAGCACTAATTCCAGCTTTATTCCTTTCCTAATTCCTGTATCACATAGCCTTATCTACAGAGATAAAGTCCCTTGAAGTGCAATTGCTTTGATGCATGGATGGAAGGTTTTGTCAAAAAAATTGTAAGATTTGCTTAGAAAACAATCACCACTGTATTTAGACCACAGTTCACTCCAACCACAGTCAACTCCAAACTCCCCTAACAGGTTTCAGTGCAAACAAGCAAAAGCTTCCCTTGGCTGCCTACAAAAGTCCTGTTTCAGACAAGGCTGTAGCATACAGGACATTAATCTCTTGCAGTGTTAGGAGCATGGCCATGCCCTCTTAAAGCTGAGACCATCACTACCAGCACAGCATTTGCACACCACGGAGCTAATTCCCTGAGTGCCTCGGAGTATCAGTGTCCCTGAAGGGCACACTATTGATCCACAGGTAGATTATGTTACTTGCTTGGCTTTGGCATCCTTGCAGAAAAGGGCTGTGTTTAATGCACGCTCTGCCTGGGCTTTCAGGAGCTCTTCAACTCAAATCATAGTGGTGCAAGGCATAGATCTTTTGATGTCAGATCCTGTATGATTTTACAGCTGGCAACAAAGAAAATTTACATTTACAGCTGACAGCAAGTTTCAGCCAGAAGGATTTCAAAGCACTTTAAGAACTATCATTCAAAACAAATAACGCTGAATTAAGATATTTCTGGGTTGAAATATAGAAAATATTGAACAAAACTACTCAGCAGCTTGGGGTAAAAGGTGAAGAATATGCCATCCAATTGAATGAGTGAAATGCAATTTTAGTTAGGCAGGATGCAATTACAAAAGCTGGAATCTGGCCAAGCCACCAAGGTTAACTACTCTACTTTTTCTAAAAGTATCATGGGATTTTTCTAATGACCATAAGTTAATGATGTTGTGTCTGAAAGTCGGCACCTCTCCCCTTGCAGTGGCCTTTACAATCATTTAATAGCAATGGCCTGATACCAGATCCAGTGAGAAACCCCAAGTCACCATTCCTACCATCTCAGAAATTTGCTTATCTTAGAAAATTTGGTTTGGAAGGGACCCAGTGAGCCACTAGGTCCAGTTCTCTAGAATCTCAAGAAAGATCACACATATAATCATACCACTGATAGTGAGTCTAGAAAGTTTGATAAACCTTTAAGATTTATTTCAAAGTTATGAACACCATAATCTTAGCACCTATCACAAAAGGAGCACACACATATCTCAAAGAGGACTATTAGAAAATCATGCATGGTGAGCCAAATATGGGCATTAACACAACAGAAACTTTATATTGTTTGAAGCAATTTTCCTATCTTCATATATTGGTGTTGGTGTACAGGTCTTTGGCTGAAAAAGGTGGCAAATAAATAATCCACAATTTGCCACATATGCTTTTGGATTTTTCTTGGTCAATCCATTTCTTTTAAATGAACTTTTAGGCCATTCATTCAGTCAGGAGGTAGCCTGTGTTTTCAACTGCTTGCTAGACAAATCATTAAAAATAAAATGCAGAATTTAATTGTGGTAACAAATTAAATGGAAAAACTAGAAATAAAAAAAGTCCTTTATAATGTTCCATTCAAATCCTGAGTATTGCACATGCAAACCAAACCATCAGGAATCACTAGCTGGTGAACATATACATATTCTCTTCTACCAGATATAAAACCTGCATGTGTCAGTAAGCCCTAGGGTATGATCTACCAAAATCAGCAGAGGTTTTTAGGTTGATTTCTCTGTGCTTTGACCCTCACGTAGCAGATTACAACAGCTTACCAGCTGCAGAACAGCATTTGCAGTGCTCGTTGGCTCACACCCCTTTGTTGAGAGTGTTGATCTGATTAGGTAAATGAGATATTATGACTGACCTTCTAGGAAGTTTTGGCCTACGCTTTTCTTGTGCAGGATATTAGATAAAGAAATCATAATAGCCTGTGATTGCCTGGTCTCAAAAATAATGGTATTCTAAATCAAAGGCAAAACAAATCCAGCTCAGAGAAGCTGGGGCAATTTCTCAGAGAGCAACTCTGCCAGCCATGAAGATCTCTACTGCCATCAGTGAACTGAGCACCTATTCTAGAGGATCTATCTTGTGTTCATTCATTACATTCTAAGCAATCCACACAAAAGCTTCATTGTTATTTTTAACACTTAACCCATTGTACCATCATTTGTCAGCAGTTACTTTTTCTTGATGCTAACAACAAACTTGCAGGCCTAGTGAGAACTTAATGGGACTGAGACTAGTATCAAGTTTGCCAGAAATTTCAGGTTCTGGCACATTTTAAGGTCGCTGGTAGACAGTTCTTTGAGTTCTCACTTCTTTAATTCTTTACAGGTGAAACAGCAAATCTGATCTTTGCTCTTATGCTAGCTGGAAGTGAGCATACATTTGTGAATATCTGGCAAGAATTTTTCATCTGGGATTTCATTTCCTGTAGATGAAAAAGCTATCTTCTGGTCCTAATACTCTGATCTTTATTTGATTAAAAGGATTCATTCTGATTTCTTTCCCTGTGATATTGCATAGTATCACGGTGCCCTGTCTCTTTTGTGAGATGTCTTCAGAGGTCACCGCTTGGCCCTTCTCGGAGTGCCTCACCTCAAAAGTACCACTGTAGGCACAGGGCTGATTTTGCTCAGTCTTGAAGTATGTAAAGATGTTTAAGTATGCAGGCAATGTGGCCAAGCTATATTCAAAGGTCTCTTCTGTCATCTGAACTGAGAATCTAAAACCTGGTGTTAATATTAATCAAAACCGGTTTATGAACATAAGCTCCTGCTGAAAACAGAGGGATGTGCATATTCACTTAGCTTGGATCAAACCTTTGATGGCTGAAATATTTTTCAGCTGGAGACACCAAACAGAAACAAAAAGACATAGAAGAAAACGTGGTTGTTACACTGCCTTTTCTCTCAGCAAGGAGGGTTTTATAGATGTGCATTTGGAGACGGCAAAAACCCAAACCCCACAACGTTTATGTACCTTGGTATGAGTGCAATAACTCAGTAATAACCCAGCACATAAAAAAGGAGCACACAAAAGGCTCCAGGTGAAACTCTCTGCTGTGCAGATTGCTTGTCTGCTTTGCTGGGTCACCCTCCAGCTCTCTGCAAGGCCTGCAAGAGGGAAGGGATCTCGCTCAGGCTCTGCCCATTAAAAGCAGCACTGACAGCTGTCTTCAGACACAGCTCTCTGTGCTCAAACCCAGACCCGAACACAGCCACCAAAGGCAGCACAGACACAGCTAACGTGCTTGGGGAATACATGGATGGATGGGTGGATGGGTGAAAAATGAAACTATAAGAAACTAAATTTCACTGAAAACTTAACATTTCTCCAGTCCTTAACCCAAATGTGGCATTCAGTGCAGAGGTTTCTGCTTTCAATTAAAACTTCTGGATTTTTTTTGTGCAAGAACTCAACCTTATATTCTTATTTTGGTGGCTCTAACTGTACATTACACATTGGTGCAGGCTCACTGCAAAGATCTGACTTTTACAGGGGCTCTTGTCGGGGGCAGCAGATCCTGTCATCCATCCCCAGCTGCTGCAACACATTTATTCTGTGCTAAGAGCAGGTGAACAGGCACAAGCTGCAATTCACTGGGCATTTTTCATGTATTAGTGATACCTGGAATCCACTTCGGTGCTACATATTATCCTACTGTGGCAATGCCAGTAGTGCTTGTACTTCTGTATCTCTACAGACTGTAAAGGTGAAGCAGTATGTACTCTCTTAAAAAGAAAATAATTACAGGCTGGTGAAGGCAGAGGAATAAAGGTCTTTGTATTTAAAAACTAAAACTATCTGAGAATGGCTGAGAACCCATGTTCATTAAGAACATTAAATATAAAACCAGTTTTTTTGTGACCAAGGCACTGGAATAGTTTTTTTAAAAATGAAAACAATATCAAAAGTCAAAGTGTAACTTTACATCTGGAAACTAGTTTTTGCTTTCCCATCTTTTTTTCCTAAGCAATAGACTCACATTTGTGGAAGCCTTGCTTAGCAGAACTGTCTAGGAATCACAGATTGTTCTGCTTCTGATTGTATCATAAACATTTTTTTTCCTGGTTTTTTCCCCTTAATTTTGGCATGAAAGCAGATGATCTTAACAGTGAAGTAGTTTTGGCAGCACAAGTTTTAAATCTTCTAGCAAACAAAACATTTTTTGTCACTGTACCTCCTTTCAGAGGTGGCTGGAATTGATGTGGCCCATGCCCTCACATCCTGAGCAGTCACTCCAAGAGGCTGAAGTGTGTGTACCTTACATTCATGTGTATAAAGTGGGATTAACGTGCCAAAATGTCAACTGAGCCACCTTAAACATGAAGAGCATGCAATCAAAAAGGAGCTGTCAGCTGGCTCAACAGTTCTTCAGACACCAACTCAAGGAAAAACTAAGATTACAGAGAATTTAATAAATCCCAGGGATGTCTCACTTCTCCAGAGGGAAGAAACTAAGCCCAAGCTCAACACTGAGCTTTTGTTGCCTTGCATCATACAGCAGGGACCTTCCTTCACCTGCCATTTCTTGCTTCTAGAAGTTATCTGCCTTATTTAGGATTTGATCCTTTCCATGCTGTCTTACAGCCTGTCTCACCTTGCAAACACACACAAGACTCTCTGCCCACAAAAACATTCTCAGAGCAGTGTTTTGACCAGCCTTTCTCTCTTCAGGAGTGCAGAATTCCTTTAATATTACATCTCCTCCAGCAGTAGAACACTTCTCCCTCGCTCCCCCCACTGTGTATTTGAATCCCTGGCACATTCCTGGTGTCCATCCCGTCTCTGTGGCTCTTACAAGCACTACCAACCCATACATCCGCTGCTTTCTTGCTTTCACAGAAGACCTATAAAGTATATAAACCTTCATGACACCTTCCTGAACACCATTTTCTGCACCATACTTGAAAAGGGAAACAAAATCAGCATAAAAGGAAGAGGGAAGTTACTAAACTAAGGTGTGACCACAAACAATTTTTACAGCTTTGCTTGCATCCTGTAGTCTTTTTGCAAAACCAGTCTCTATTTACTCACCTTTCTGCTTGAAGAACTCTCAGGGTCTTCTTTTTCTGCTAGGAGGGTTTTAACACAGTATGTATATTATCATAGTAAATAATAAAATAGTCATCTGGACCAGCAGACGAGGCCAGATCATTTCCAGGTGCTCCTACAGAGTATTTCTTCTTTAACTATGGACAGGGGTTTACCTAATAATGCAAGCTCTGGTCCACAGACACCACCATTTTAATGGGAGTTTAACAGTCTGGTGCATTATTTGATTTCCAAATGCAGTCAGCGCCAGCCCATCATTAGAATCAAGGCAACAATGTGGCCCCAGGGAACACTTCTCCCTAGGCCCTAGTAATCACCACTGGCCCTTAAATTCGTGCCAAAATGTTAGTTCATTCAACATTTTACTCTTTTTTGTTACAGCTTAAAGAGAAGAACGGAGGGTAATTTCAGACACAAATGTACAAGAGATTTGGTGCTCATCTGGTGTGAAGAAGGTAATTTAAAAGCTCTTCTATTTAGAAAATCTAAATATAAGAAACTTTGGCCTTCATTTATTGAGATTCTGAATCAGGGCTGGAGACCAATAATAGTTCAGCTCACAAACCATAAAGAGATGCAAGCCCCACTAATTTCATGCTCCTTTAATCTGCTTTCATCAACTGTGTGGATTTTGTAAAAGCACTCAAAAATTAGATGTTACCATTTAGTGAAAGCATTGACTGATTTCTAAAGGATTAGCTTGCAGCTACTGAAAACATTAGTGACATGGCAAATAATCCAGTGCTATGAGCTCTCCTGCACTACATGAGTTCTGCTCTAGCAACAAATATATAATTGTATGAAAGTTACTCCATGCTCTTAATAAAGAGAGAGAAAAAATGCTTGGTCTGGATGTTGATCTGATGCCAATGAGGTTAATAAATAAACTGTTACTTGTAGTCCCCAAGACAAACAGTTTGGATGTGCTCAAACATCATATTCATTAGCATGGATTGTATTTACACAAATGGAAAAGAAAGTGAGCGAGGCCATTGATTTCATTGTAACGAGCAATGCAAAGCAACTGAATGCTGTTAATCAACAGTGTGAGCAATATTGCTTTTACTAGATTTTTAGTAAGTTTTTTCAACATGTGTTTTCTTAATTTCTGTGATCATTGTTATAAATAATTGCATTAAGACTGCTGTTTCATCAAATTGTCTTACAATTGCAACAACCTTTCATGAATATTTCTAGGACAACAGTTACTGTGAGTATAGAGAGAGCTGAGTTCTGAGAAAAAACCTCAAACAGCTTAGTGCAAATGAAAACACATTGTGTACAGTGGGTCCTGGCACTGTGCTGTGCACTTACAGAGAGCATTAATGGAGAACAAGCCTGATGCCATCCAGCTCATCAACTATCATCAGTTTCTTGACTAGAAAAACCAACATCATCTCCATCCTTCTACTCTGAGTCAGCAAAATGCTGAAAAAGCTCCTGTGAGCAACAGCCACAGCGCACATCGAAGCACAGACACTGTTCATGTTATCCATCAGAAAGTACCTGTGACAAAATTAAGACTCTCCCAACGTGTGACCCCTATGCCTGACCTGCACTCCTTGCGTCCTTGGAGAGGAGTGATGCACAAGAAAAATTACCATGAGCTGAAGAGGTAGATGGACACTAATAAACTTGCTACACACTGAGCCTCTCCAGAAAATCAACAGGAAAGTCACTTCCAGCATCAACTTCCAGTGATATCTGAGCATCCAGACTTTGGAGCAAAGTTTAGATGGCAGCAGCAATGACCAGAACTCCTTTAGTCATGAGAAACACTGCAGATATAGCAACAGCATGGGGACAACAAGGCAGTGATGGACAGACTGTAAAATCTGATGCCACCATAAGAAAGGCAACAAAACCTTAGAGCTTCTGAGATTACATGTTTTCACCACCAAGGAAGTGCCATTCCTGCTCCTGGAGTGCTGTGCCAAGCTCTAGTGGCCATGCTGAATTAATTCTAATTTCTGTGCATAAGGGGAAATAGGAGAGGTGCACAGACTTTGGCTTGTTTGACCTAAGGCAGAGGCTGAGAAGAAGTGCAGTGGCTATCACAGGATACTCTTGGTCTGGAGAGAGAGGACGCGTGTCAGGAAGTGGAAAGAACTGGGATCAATGGGCCGTTTGGTCTCTGCCACTTCTGTATGTAGCTACTCAGCTGGCTCTCATCAGAGGAAATCTGGACTGTGAACTTGGACAACTTCTTTCCTGATGGAAGATCCACACACAGAAATTATCATGAGATCCAACTATTCTGCTGGAGTTTATATGTTGAACTTTTCACCTCTATGGAAAAAGTGACAGCATTTTTGTAAGGTATTAAAAATGGGGGGAAAATAAAGTCCAAGAGAGAAGGAAATGCACATGGAAATATCATTCCTTACCTAAATCAATGGATACTGTTTTTGATAACATTACACTGTATTTATCATATCCTCTTCCCTCCTCCTGAATGCACCAGTGAAATTCTGACTCGAACTCAGCTGAAACCCTACTCTGATTACTCTATGATCTCTGCAAACCCAGGCTGTGTTAATGTTTTCAAAGGAAATGGAAGGTGTTTAATAATTTTAACTCAATGGCTTCTGTGAAAATTTAGTAGTATGTTTATTTTGATTACTTTGGTGTTCAGCACAGACAGGCTCTGGTGATTTTATCACAGTCCTGGTATGGCTGAAACTCACTGGAAAGAAAAATCACCCATTTCACTGCTCCTTCGAGAATCAATTGGTAAAGCCCTTTATCAACAGAAAGCAGGGGAGGTGAGCTAAAGCGCTGCTTGTATTTGTTCAAAGTACAAAACGTGCAAGTCAGATCTAAGGAAAAATTATATGACAACTGGGTTAGAACTACGCAAGGCCAACCTTTTCTGTACTGTCTAGAGATCCCTTGTTCATAACCTCAGGCTACTATCAGCACTGTGATGCTCGCAACAAAGTACTATGTGCACATCAGTACTTGATGAACTGAATGAAACCTCCCAAAGCGTGAGGTTCCTTGTGATCTCTGTTAAAAGCCTGCAACCCTTTAAAACAAGAGCCTTAACTTCATAATCTCTGTGGCATCTAAATCATCATGAGAAACGAGTTCATTTTCCATACACCATGTTCTGCCAAGTGAAGTTATTTTTCCAAACACTTATGTAACTGTTCAAGGGGAAAGGCGAGACTGGAGCTCACCCCGAGTGGGCTCCGTGCTCAGCCAGGGCTGATGAGATGCCTTCTGCTAACTGGAGCAGGTTCCTCCTCGGGTCCCACCCTCCTTTGGCTCCTCATCTCCCTTGTACTCTCTTGTCAAAGTGCTGGCAGAGGCCCTGAGCAATAAGCAGCTCATCCACTGCTCGGGCAGCACTGGAACAACTGTACTGGCAACCTGCTGTTTATTCCCAGAGATCCATTCATGTCAAAGTGCTTTATCAAGGTTCAGACTCAAAGCACAGGAACAGCACATCTGTGTTCAGGGTCTGATCTGCAATTAAAAGATTTCTGTTGAGCTGGATATTTGGACTGAATCCTGGACCTGCCTTTGCATCCCCCTTCTCCACTTTAATCACAGGCTTTCTTTGGGCCTCTTTTGTGTTTTCACTCTTTGTAGTTACCTTGGATGACTGTAAACTGGGCGAACAGGATAAAACACCTTAATACCCAGCACTGTTAAGGGGAGTGAGAAAGCAAAGCAGCATGGCTGCAGAGCAAGGGTTCAGCAAACAAGGACAAGCATTCAAATTGATGAGAGAGGACCCAGAAAGCATGAATCCAGCTTAAAAAAATACCTTTCATCAGAAATGATCAATCTGAAGCACACCTTTTCCCCCTTTGGTTTCTAGACTGCATTGCCAGCTTGCTTTCTACCACAGAGTGACAAGGCAAACTCCTTAAAAGCGATCAAAGAAATCTCAGATCTTCAATAAATCACATGTAGAGGATCCTAAGTTTGTGTATAAATTCAAAAGACCACAGAGCCCATGATGAAACCACAAAACTTGGCAGCAAATGCCACCCCTTGCTATGCACAGCTGGGAAAGGAGCCATCTTCCCGAAGCATTTATTTACAGCTCTCTTGACAATATTAACTATACATGGAGCCATTAAGCCAATATCAGTATTCCCAAAGCTTTTAATGACCTCGAGAGCAGGCCTCTAGAGACAGCCAGTCTGTGAGCCATGGAAGAGAAAACCAGCAGTGTGGAGATGAAGGTTTTCTTAGACCCCAGGGACAAGATGTGTGGCAGCTCCCAACAGGTTTGATTTCCCTGCTGCAGACCCAGAAGGGAGCCTGTGGACTAGACCAGTCAAACTGAAAGCAAGTTCTGATTCTGGCATAAATCAAGAGGAGACAGCATGAGGCCTACGGGGAGCAAAGAAAAGATGGAATCAGGAAACCACAATTCATCATTTATCTTCCCAGTATTCTGCTAACAACGGAAACTTCCAAACTAATGACTATTTGAATGCAGCCTTACATGCAATGCATCATCCTGAATGGAGTATTGAAACATCAAATAGAGAGTTCTAAGATGAACAGGATGTTTACAAATAATTATTAGGAGGTTATTGCCTAATTTTGGTCTATGGTTTGGTGTATTTACATTCTTATATTCAAACATATCTGTACTTTGTAATATTTACATATCTCCAGTTTGAAGCTTCACACAGTAGTACTATAAAAATGCTGATTTCCTACTTATGCAGACATGGTACACATTTTACTGTGCTGCAAATGCAATTTGCCAAGCTGTTTCATTCCTCCCTTTGTAGTAGTATGATTAAATATTTTTATTTTCCTCTATTTAGTTTGCTTAATAAACTTTCATGTATTTTGTTCAACAAATACTACAAAGTTTGGCTCTTGCTAAAAAAAAAACAATTTCAAAAAGAAAAAAAAAAAAAAAAAAAAAAAAAAAAGGTTTTCTCTATCAGTCTTTAGGTTTACCACTTGACCAAAATGTTACCCCGTATACAGTGAGAATTAGTGTGCTGAGCATTCAGTTTTGACCAAAGAAGAGCATTAATAAACACCAATGGTCTCTACTTCACTGTAGGGAATACTTAGAAACCAAGCTCCAGGTCCAAAGAATGACACCTCTGAAAACACAGTCTGGGGTGGTTATGGATGTGTTCTTACACACACCCAGTGATTTCTGTTTTCTCTGTTCTTGCATAAATCTTTCTCCATTAGCTGATTTGATCAGATTTTTGAAAGATGAACTGGCTCTCTCAAAGCTCCTTCTACAATCTCAGTAAAATTATTATGCATATTTATATCTCAATTGCTTATTTGTAAAATAACTGTGCTCTTCCCAGAGAGGAACGTAGCTTCATCACAAGAAGACAGGCACTGACTGCAAACACTGTAATATTCTTCTTTAAGCTGTAATAATGCTGACACTTCTCTAGTGTTTTGTTCTTTCCCTCTTAGAACTGTTAAGAGCTAAAACCCAATGCTTCATACCATATACTGAAGTGCCAAGGGAGACTATGATATAAATATACAGATATGAAACAGCATCTAGAAATGATGAGTTTGATCTTTCAAAAGACAAATCACTAATCTCTGGCTCTAATAAGATATGGGATGATAAAGGTCACACCGAGTAAAGGACTAAGCTGACAGATCAGTCCAAAAGTTTCAAAACTGGTATTGCTATTCTTTTCCCAATGGGGGAAAAAAGCAGTCCTTTGTGTGACCTGCAGCAGAGTGTTACAGACACGTTGGAGAGACCCTTTCACTGTGCTTAACACAAGGGCAATTTTAAACTCACCCAAAGATGTGCAGGCTGAAGCGTGGCACAGTGGTATTTTAAATGCCACAAAATTATTCCATTTATTCTTTCAAAAGACTTTCAGTCTGAAACTGGTAAAAGCTCTTTCACCTCTGCACATCTTTATGAGGATGATTAATGTGATTCAGTAGAAGTTGCCAGGTGACTGTGAAAGGACCTTTGGTCAACAGTAACTTGAATTAGCTGCTGACATGAAAAAGGAATTGCAGAGTAACACGGCCTTATTCAATTTGGGGCTTAATGTAAATCTGATCCACAATTGCCAGCAAATAAGAGCCTCAGCAGAGCACTACCAAAATCCCTGATTTATACCTCACATCCCCAACAGTGTATTTCATGGTCGCTCCCATTGGGGTGATAATAACTGCTGTGTGGCACTCTGCAAAGCGTGGAGCTCCATTTTGCTGGCTGACTTTTCTTCGATTTCTTTTACTCAGGTGAACTGGGTGCTGTCTTGTAAAACCCAGCCCCTGGTGCTTGTCTCTGCACTAAGAGTAGTAAAGATCTTTGGCCTCTTACAGCCACAGAAGCTGTTACAAAGATGCTGGACTTCACCTGCTGCTCTTCTACCTAGTCACCAGTGAACTGGCTTGATCCTTGCTTTTAAGATCTTTGAGGAAAGCTAATGTCCTAACACTAAATGAGCAAGGAGTCTGAGAAAACAGACTTCTTCCATTGAGAAATTTATTCCTCTATATCCCCAGATGAACAAATGCTGTAAGGTGTAGCTGAAAAAGTGAAAAGTTCTCTCCTTCCAGAAGCCAGTTTGCACTTATTCTGAGTTGAATTTGCAACTATGCTTTCAGATAAAGATCAGGTTGTACTACACTGATCAGGTTCAGCAGACTGCACAGACAAGGAGCAAGAGAAGACAGAGAGAGGAGGAAGAGGAGAAAAGAAAATGAGGGTACAGTTTTGGGAAAGCTGTGAAATAAGGCAACTTCACTCTTGTGTTTTCTCTGCCACCCAAGTGAGCTCATTAATGCCTGAAGAATTTGAGGGAGATTGATTAATTGCATAAGGGCCCAGAAAGGACATGGTTATTGTCATTAATTCTAAATAAATACAGTATCATACAAATTGCATCTAAGGGGAACAAAAAAAACTTTTGTCCCTCTCAGCAGTGAGGAAAATACTAAATAAACAGTGTTAATTATAGAAACAAAGGGATGGAGTCAGGCACAAAGCTTTTAGGTCACTGACTCCATTCATAGAAGGGGGAAAGAAAAGAGGGTATGGTACAATCTAACCTAATTATAGCTTTGAAAAAATTATTTTCAAGCCATTAACTGAGATTTGGCCTACTTAGATTGCAAACTTCTAGGGGCTTGCTATTCTCAGTATTTGCCTGTCTTACAAAATGCAGACTGTGTCCCTGACCAGAGCTCCTGTACCTCAGTATATTAATCCCCCAAGCCATGAAGGTGAGCCAGCCTTGGCTGGACATGTGCCAGGAGCTGTGCCTGCTGCTGAAGGACTTCTGGAGCTCTCACTTGAAATTAGCAGCTGGCAAAATGTGGCTTGAGATTTATGAGCTAGAGTGGAAAGAAGAGAGAAATGCTGTTCAATCTAACACTCAAGTCTTTCTGATCAAAGATCAGCATGAGCCAGCAGCCAGGCCAGGAGAAGCTTTTCCTGAGAACTCAGGGATATATCTACAGTTCTCCCCAGAACCAGTCATCCAGAATCCGGGTCAGTGTAACAAAGAATTGGAAGAGTGGGAGAGGACTCCTCGAGGACTGATCCCAAGTATCTTGTTCACTGAGAATGAGTGCATCCTTTTTGATTTTCTATTTCTTCCAGAGCAGTGCTGGCATAACTTGCTATCTGCAGAGAACCATTTATTGTCAGGGTTCTGCTATGATATGTGTGATACCTGCTGGTTTTGTTCAGGCCTTGGGTGCTGGAACCAAGAAAACACGTGATTCCATGGAGTGGATGGGGAAATGTTTGAGGAAATGTCTTGCCCAACTCTACAACCGCAGAGAAAAAAACCCTTCAAAATATAAGTGCACTATTAAAGAGACTGAAACTGAAATGCAGTAACAGAACTGAAACCTTTTTTTAAAACAAGCTGATTTAGTCATTCCTGATTTTGAAATGTGCCACGAGGGACGGCATAGTGTAGAAATTCTGTGCTCTCGAATGGTCCACACCTCCCAGCACCCCGGCGATTACTTTTCAATTGCAGGTGAAGAAGTTCCACAGTGTAATTTATAAGTCACCTCCAATCTGCGGAAAGCTCTGATATATAACAGGTAAAAGCGCTTCGCTTCTTACACAGCAATCAGCAGATGTCAGGAGTACAAGTGCCTGGTTCTTCTGGTATTCAGCCTCATGCATAGGTTTGAAAAACATGTGCAGAAGAGCTGGCCAGAAGCATTATTTTTTAATTAAGAGGGAGAAAAAAAATCTTTACAAAGCACCTTAAACTGACAAGGTGAGGTGTGTGGAATGACCTAAGACAGACAGGCACTGATTGAAAGCCATTGAGGTAATTCCCGAAGTAATTAGATCTTTGGACAACAAAGTGATGAAACAGGACAAATGACCTTTTCTCATTCGCACACCACCAGCTTATTTTTCTGATTTGTTCCATTCTCCAGGAACAGTATTTCTTTTAAATACTATCAGAAAAAAAAATATGGCTACAGCACTGAGCTAGGATGCAGAGTATCTGGATTCAGCGCCTGGCTCTGCTGCAGATTTCCAATATGACCTTGGGCACATCCATTAATCTCTTGCATCTCAGTTCTTTAGCAGTAAAATGGAAGAAGAGCTACTACTTTTTCCTTGCCCGCTTGCTTGTCTTCTCTGCGGAGCCCGTAAGCGTTTTCAGAGCAGAGTTTCCTGGCATAACCACCTCTATAAATTTAGCAGAGGCTATGAAAGTCAAATGCTGCGCTAAAAGTCAGGCAGAGGGAGGCCAAAGGCGGGATTTGGAAGCACTCCCTGGTGCCTGTACTACCTGTACCTGTGTCTTGGCTGTATCTGGGACGCTCCCAGGCTGCTCCCTGCCCAGCGCAGCGCTGCTGGCGTGGGCACAGACGAGCCCCTGCTGCCCGCTGACCTGCCCACCACAGGTAACCCAGCAGCCATGCATTTGTGAGGCGGCTCCCATGACCTCAAAACCCCACTTGAAATACAGAACTTACTTTTAGAGCACAGGAGGAAGACAGATTTAAGCCTAAGCCGCATGGAAACTTTTATGTAAGGCGCCGCGTCAGAGAATTACATGTTGGCTGTACAAAATTATTGTGAAAATCTACCTTTTTTGGTATCTAATCAGCTCTTTGCTGCATGTGTGAGAGAGCAGATACATAAACATGCACCCAGGCAATGCCATACAAGTTGTGTCTGCGTCTCATATGCAGATACCTATGTGTGTATGAATACACATCATTACACACCCACACATGATCACATTTCATCCCAGAGAGCAATGTCAGAGTTGGTTTACCATCTCAGTAAACATCCAGCTTGACACATTTTTCAAAAGACCTCTGTGAATTCTGCATAATTACATTTTTGAGGATGTATTTTGCCAATGTGCCAGATAACGCCAGAAGCACAGCTTTGAGTTGACTGCATTCTTACTCCCACCAGTGTCCTTGCTATGACAGTTTTGATACAAACAGTGTGTATTAGATCATTAGTACAGAGACAACCCTCTCTCCCTGACACGCTTTTGAAGCTCAGGCTGATGAATGGGAACTTGCTACTTTTGTGTGCAGCTTGGCCAATACATCACAAAGCTGCACCCAGGGAATGACACCTAGATTGCCTCTGACCATGCTGCTGGGGTGTTCCCTATCAGCAGAAACAAACAAACAAACAAAAACACACAACATGCCTGCAATCAATCAAGATATAATTTTCTGTAAGCACACGGAAGGTCACTTATTGACTAATAAGGCAGCCAATTATCCAAGGCCCATTAAGAAGTATGAGCACTCAAACATTCACCTGCTCATGTGAGATTTCTCAGTGCCCTGTTTGCAGTCCCTCTTAAAAAGGTGAAATAGGTCTAACTTATGGAAACATGCAAAGAATAATAGGTCTAAGATTTCTGTGAATGAACAAGGAACAAGGGTAGGCTTTTTATTTTTTCGTGTGTTTATTTTTAATTTTAAAGATAGACTACTTTAAAACACAAAACTTGTAAAATCTCTCCCTGACCTGGAAGACCATGAAATGTTGTGGAAGAGGTGACAGTAATTACAATCAGATGTTGTCCACTGATCCAGCCTTACGCTCTGCATCACCCTTTTGCTAATCAAGTGGCTGTATTGATTCCCTCTCCTTGGATGCTTTCCCTGTTACCCCAGGGCCCAGAAGGTGCTCTGCATATGGGTTGCAGCTCGAGCTTTCACAGCTCTGTTATAGCCAGGCATTGACTCTGATTTGGAACTGAGTGGGGCAGCCCTGCACTGCAAATACAAAAATGTTTTAGCTTTTCTATAGTTAAATCTGCCCTCCAGAGATCACATGCCACTTTCTATCACTGCTAGAGAAGCACAATAACTTTTTTGATTTTCTCTTTCCGTCAGTCTCTGCATGACTCCCACAACTTTTGGATCAGATTTTAAAAGAATACTAATTCCCTACAAGCCTCACGAGAATAAGCGGCTTCATTCAGATGAGATACCCAGCCGGAGCTCCCACTGATGGAAAGGCTGAGCTAGAAATCATGCTGCATTAAGGACCTTTGGAGGAGAGAGCTGCTGTGAACCCAAACCACAGGAACTGGCTTTATACATTCTTCTGACCATGAAAGCATTCAGAAATCTGAATTTTGGCTATTTTTGAAAAAAGTAAAAAAGGAAGGTCTCCTTACATCCATATTTATGGGCTCTGTTATTTTTCATTTTTGTTCAAGATCAAGTTCTGGCATAAAATGGCTCTTCTCTGTTGACTTTGCAATTACACACAATGCTCTCACTGGGCTCTGCATTGACCCTGCTGATCCTCCTTGTCATTTCTTCCTGATGTGCTCCTGTACAATCTCTTCTCTGAATACCACAGTGATGATCAGTTACCTCTTAGAATCAGTGACTGGTCTAAAAAGACTTATTGCAACTTTTTCATTAAAAACACAGTTATTACAGTCGTATTTGAAATTCAACTCTTTAAAAAAAAACCAAACAACTAAACAACCAACCAACCAAAAAACCACATTCTATACTAATAAAGTTGAAAAATTCAAATGGAAAATTCTAAAGATAGTGTTGTATACTTAAATTTCAAGACACACTAAGTTTAGAACAAGATAATGTGACATTTTAATTATGGTTTTTCTATTTATACATTTCCTATGTGGCACAAGCCCCCTTTAATGAAAGCATGTTTTAGAGTAGCTTCAACACCCAGCATTATTACAAGTTTTTGAATGCGCCAAAAGCTTATCAGCTAAAATATGCAAATTTCTCTAATAGGGTAATGAAGTCTAAACATTTTCAGGAAGACATTGCTATGATAATGGGTCTACTTAAAACACAACATTAGGAGAACCTTGATTACAGGTTGCTCAGTAGTTTCTGACTTCCTTAGGAACCAGAGTTTGTTCCATTGCTAATTTGCTGCAAGAGCTGCTGGGAAGGAAGCTCATTTCCATGTACTTAGTCAATCACCTTCAACAACAAAACCAGAGTTAGATTATTTGGAAAACTGCTAATACAACTGCATTACCAAGGCCTTGAGACTGACTTTGAGCTGCAAAAGCCTCAATGATGAAGTGAATCCAGGAGAGTAAGTGGATGGTGTGGTGGTGGCACATAGCTTAGAAGGTGACGGACAGTCAAAACAAAGTGACAGGTTTGATGACATGAGAAAAAGGGAGGGGAAGGGTGGTGAAGATGGCAAGCCCACTAAGGAACCACCTGGCTGAGGTCTGTGCACCTCTCTGGAACAAGCCTCTGCATTTCTACTCGTGCAGTGCTTGGTAAGTTGGGAAGTCCCCCATCAGAGCCTCAAGACACTTGTGCTCCCTGATATGGGAGCTCCTCTTGGCTTTATAGACCTGGTGACTTTCCAGGACTTGAGCCTCATCAACACATGTTTCTTTCACCTTCAACACACAGAGGCAGCCCTCAGTGCTAGCTCTCAAATCCCCCTGCATTTCAGACCCATGGGGAGCAGGATAATATCACACAACTTGTCACCAGGAAGGTGCAGAAGCAGAGCTGTGGTAGCTGCTTTTTGTCCCCCAGCCAAAAGCACCACCCATCAAAGCCCTGGACATCCCAACCCTGCACTTGTCCTTGCCTCACTTCAGAGCTGCAGGATGCAATATTCCGTGGTGTGTACCTGGAAGCATCTTGTCAAGCAGCAGCCCATGTACAAGCCAACAAGCCTGTACTGAAAATAAGATTAAAAACTAATAAAAAATAGACACTTTTGTACTTAACAATCACACCGAGTTCTGACCCCAGACATTGCATCTGATTTCCATCATAGGAAAATCATGAGAGTCTGACCATGTTGTAGAGATAGATTCCTTGAAAGGAAAAGGACTTGGTATCTGTCTCCATGTGTTCAGCTGGGACTGTGCTCTCCCTCATTGTGAAACAAATGGTGCTGCAAATCTAGCAGTATTGAGCTCAGTGTGATCTAAGTGAACTAAGTAGTCTAGCTTGATATTTGCATTTCGTTTTTTATCAAAACAAATAGTAATCCACTCATTAAATCCAGTATTTCTGTAATTAATTTGCAGTCATTACAAATCACCTTTAATTGGATTAGCTATAATAACTTTAAAATAATTTCCTGAAATCATGTTATATTTGTGAGATTTCTTTTTTTAAAATCTTATTTTAGAGATATGAACTTAAGTGAGCATAATGAGAGACAAGAAACACTTCAGAGGTGAATATCAGAACTCCCCTACTCTTTTTTTGCCGAGCTCATCTACATATTGCCTCTTTAGTCCCCAGTGATCCTGTTTTGTACTTGACCTTGACAGACCTCAATTAGCCAAAACAGTGACTCATTGCTGCTCCTCCATTGCCCCACTGGCCCCTGCTGCAGCTGGGGAGCTCCTCAAGAATCTGGTGCCCACCAGGATTCTCCTTTTCCAGTGCCAGTCTGTCCCTGGCATTAATCACCTCCTCCTGATGCAGAGGGACCAAAGCCATGCCCATGTTTCAGAAGCAGACAGGCATTTTCCTTGGCACAGCGTGACGTGACTTTAGGGAGCCAGTTCCTCTGAAACCTCAGGTGAAACAAAATGTCTCAAGTCAGGGATCTACAAACTATTTACCATGCTCTGGGATAATCTCTGTACTAATATCACCCCCCTGAGCTGTCTCTGTTATACACAGTACCATGGTTTTGGTGCTCCATTTTTGGGAGGAGCTATTTCGCAGCCAAGGGTGCTTCAACTCTTCACCTCTTGAGTTATGCTCTTCCACTGCTGACCCGAGCTAACACAGCTCCAGTGACTCCAGTCAACACTGGCTGAAGATGTGAAGCACACCTCACACAAAAGGGTTGTTCTTGTGCACTGTACACGATTTTACAGCTGCAGAAGCCACCTAGGCTTTCTCTGCTCATATCCTGAGATGAAATCAAATGTTGTGTAAGGAAGAAATCAAACATAAAGGGGGCAATGACCTATGGGCATAGCTGACCCTAGACAAATGGAATAAAATTGCTGGAAATACAGGGTTCTCATTCAAGACCTTTCATTCTTAAAATAAAATTACATGGCACACTGGCAGGAGTTCTGGCACTGCTCTAAAACCAGCCACAATTTCACATTTAATACATGCTGTAAAAATAGCACATTTGATTCACATGAGCACGTCGTGTCGCATAACTGTACCACTGTGCTGCAAGTTACATTTTCTACCCCTTCTATGAGTGTGCTGCCTTCCTTTCCCACACTGCAGCTCTCATAGCTCCTTCTGAGCAAAAGTCCAGCAAGATTTAATCAGGCTGAGCAATCTCAAAACTCATTTTTCAAATAGGTGGAGTCAAACCAGCTACTAATGCACAAAACAAAGTCCTCTTGAAAAAAAAAGAGGGAGCATGACCAGGTGTTATATTAAAACAAAAAACAACCTCCAAAACTCATAAATGATGCTCATTTTATCCAACCTGACTTTACCTAAGGCTCTAAGGTTCTGTTTGACAGACTCCCTTAAAACAGACAAATCCCTTAAACAAAATGCAACTCTAGGGCTTTCAACAACATCTCCTCTTCCACTGCTGTTGCTAATACACACACCTCTGGCCTGACCTGTCTCCTGCCACTCATTTTCCACAACAGGCACCTGCTCCTTTTAGAAAGTGAATTCTTCCATAGGAAGAGAGCAGTGGGACTGACAGCCACGCTCCTTGCTGACCACTCCAACCACGCAGCATCACACACAGGTTCACCCTCCCCGGATCCTCTGCTGTCCCTTCTGGCCCGTGCCCGGCCCTCTGCTGAGCCCCTGCACTGCAACAGTGGGCAGAGGACAAAGCCACGGACACAGGAGTCGTTTCCTGCTGAGGGTTGTCCTGAAAGGGGCTGGGAAAAGCGCCAGGCCAGCAAAAGGCAGGGCAGGACCTCGGCAGCCCACGGCGAGCTGAGCCGAGACTGCTGTGCTCGACAAAACAGCCCGATCAATATGGAAAGGAGAAAGAGGGTAGGGAAAGAGCAATTACAATGAAACGAAACTTTCCTCAGTTTCTTTTGGAGTTCCATGGCATAAATGATGCAGAGCTCATATATTTAGCATCTTCGTTGAAGATACTGCCCAAGTAATTTTACTCACAGTTTATATACTTGAAAGTACGGTCTCTGACTTGATGCTCAGACATTAGGCAGACATTAAGTATGTTAATATTGCAGTTGTAATTACATGTTTTTTTTCTTCTAATTTTGGAAGGATAATTCTTTGGAATAATTACATAGAGGGTGAGTTAAGTTCTGGGAAATGGTTGAGTCACCAAGAGTCACATCTGCACTCATGCAGAAAGGCTCAATGAAATCCTAAACATTTTTACCCCTTATAATTATAAGAGCTGGGAAAAGCAAAAAGTCAGTTTATGCCTTTTAGGAGAAACACACAAAGTCTATTTGAGAGATGCTATAGGGATTTCCTCTAATGGAAACAGTGTAGCTGCTATGACCAGTTTCTGCCTTTAGCGTTGCTGAAGATTTTCCACTTCACAATTAGAACAGTATTTCATGTTTATCCACACTTAAAGAGCACACAGCCAAACTACAAACAACATCTCTCAAATCTTAAAAGATTCCCACACAGAACTCCCACCTAGAGCCAGAGATGAAATGGAAGAGGACATGCAATCGACTGTACACAGACAACTCCAGTTTGTAGTACAGTCACTGCATAATAGGACACTAAAATACACCCAAAAGGACTGAAGAAGGAAATTACATACAACTAAAACTGCCATTTAAATGTCAGGCTTGCAGAATTCTAACTCTGAAGCTGCTTATTTTGGAGCAACCAAGGACCCGTGGAAAAAAAAACAAAAAAAAAAACACAAACAAAACAACTAATGAAAAGCAATTGGAACTTTTCAGTGTTCAAAAATGGGGTTTTAAAACCTGAAGGTCTAACATTTCAACAAATTCATCATCAGCAAAAGTAAGTTCAAGTGGACCTGCTGCACCTTATTATCCTCTTTCCTTGCCCAGCTGTAATGCAGATTTATTTCAGCAGCCCTGGGTCTCTTAGTAGTGTTTGTGTGCTACCCGCAGGTCTGTAGTCCTCTATTCATCCACGTTATTTAAATAATAATACATATGTATAATCCTCCTTCCTTCTGTAACTGTTCTACTTGAAGAACCAATTAATTCCATTTGTTACTTCCTGGTGTATTATTTCTTCTCTACAAGCTGGAATCCCTTTAGGAGCCCTGTCTTGCCCTTGACTACTGATTATTTCCTTGGCTTTTCAATCATCAGAGCCTCTTCCTGTGGATTTTAGAGCATTATTGTGATTGTCAATTTTAATAATGCAGGTTTCCATAGTCTGTGCCTGCTGCAGGCCTTTTAAAAAAAGACAGAGAGAAAGGACAATCCTGCTTTAAAAATAAATGAACCAATCATTTTGATTTTTTAAAAATGTAAGTAACTCGGTCTTGCTTATTATATGTCCATATATTATGTGATGCAAATGCAAACACTGACAGACACAGCTCTTCTCTCCTTCTGTCTAAGAAATAGCCACAAAATGCCTTCAATATATAGAGAAAGTGAGCTTCCAGAAGAACAAAGCAGGAAAAGGATCACCCATTTAAATGCCTTTAAGCAGAGGGCATTAAACTCAGACCTTTGAATCCTGACCCCCTTGAGGAATGGCACAAGCCATTGTATCTGCTGAGGTTACATAGGCTTTTTCTCAAGATATTATAGATGAAAAACATTTCATATTTTTTCAGGAATTTATTTGTTTTGTAAGTACCTGACTGAATGATCCTTAAGTGCTTGAATAAATACTTACATGCAGAAAATTCAGAAACAAAAGCATTTCCTGAGGCATCAGACTTCAGGAAGCAAAGATTCGCATCACCTGTACTTCCTTCTGCACTATTACATGATTAGGGGAAGCATTAAATGCCTCCACACTGCTGTGGCTGGTTTAATTTAGCTATCAGGCTTCAGGCAGAGCTACACCACCACCAGATTCACTCCTCCAGCTGCAGCCTTGGAAATTATGAATCTCCAGCCAATGTCACTGGTCATCTCTATTTGCCTGCACCCAGCCTGCTCTGGCATGGAGTGCAGAAAGGATTTTAAAACTCGTCCAATTCATCTGCCAAAGTGAACAGCACAGTAATGCCTCCAGGTTCAGCAGTTTTAATTGTTGAAATAAAGCCATAAATAGAAATGGCACTTCATCTTAATACCCTGCTCTGTACTGCTACCACCACCTGAAGTGGTGCTGAGGAGCTGAGAGCCAGGGAAATTTCTTGGATGTTACCTTGGCCAAGCTCCACAGGATGTGTCTCCTGTCCCCCTGCCTGAGTGATGGCAAGGTGCCCACACAGTTTTTTTAGAGCTCTTCACTGTGGCAGCACAAAATTAGGCGTAGATCTGAGCTTCCAGTTACATCTGTCTGTAAATAAACAGCGCATCTGCTCTCTGAGCTGCACAGGCACCGAGAGGCTGATGTTTGTGAGGTTATTCAGGACCAGCTGAGATGCAGCTCTGCCCCAGTTTTGTCCAAATAATGATTTCCAAATTAAACCCACCATAAGGCTGCTGATGAGAGCAAGCCAAAGCTCACAGCCGTACTGTATCTATGAGCTTTCAAATGCTGCCTTAGCATCTTCCTTTTAGTTACTGATCAACATAAGCACAAGCTCATCTGGTTTGAAAGAAGTGCTATGAAAAAATACAACAAACTAGTATATCAGGCTGTGGGAACACACCACAGTCAATCACCTAACAATTAGTAACAGTACTCAACAGAGGAATAACTAGCAATGTCCTACTAGCACACAAAGCAGTGTGCAAAAAGCACAGGGAGGAAATGGACAAGCTGAAATGCTGGGAAAGAAAATGTTCCCAAGACTAGCAGTGTTCCCCCAAAAAAACACCTTTCTTTTACCAAGGAGTTAAAGCTAAGAGGAGCAGACAGAGGCAAAGTAAGGGGCAGCACAGGGAAAGGTCCTCGACGGCCAGAAGGGTCTTGTGTTCAGCTTTCAGAATCCAAGGAAAACAGAACATGCAGTGAAAGTGGTTTCATTCCAGCCAAGGGATCACTATTGAGATCATTATCATACCACGAGACCTCAGCATTTAGGTTTATTCACAGCTGGTTCTCACATACAAACTCATTTTTTACATGAGACCATTCATGTTCTCATTTACACTCCTATCTTGTTGCATAAGACAAACATTTGTTGGTGGTTTTCAGAGAGCCATTTCCCACTAGGGTAGCTCAAGGATGAAGCTTCTTTCACCTTCTTTGGAAACAGCTGCTCCTGGCTATCTCCAGTGACATGATTTGGAAATACATTGACCCCAGTCTGATTCATGATGAATATGCACATAGAAACATAAAAAATTGTGAGCATGCATTTATGCAGAATAATGCACACAAAATATGCGTTAGGCTCCCTTGTAATGCTCATACCTACAAAAGGTTAAATAGCCCTCAGTGAGAGAGAGCTATTTAAATGGACCTTTTTTATAATGGCAAACAATAATGCATTCTGGTTACCTTCTGACATGGCTTACTTCCAGTCAGCATTAAGGAAAATTACTACCTGATTTCAATACATCTTGGTTCAATTTCATGCAAGCTTATTGTCTTCTAATTATCAACACAGCAATTTGATCTGCATCCAGATAAAGGCACTGCCCTGACTTCTAACACCAGAGCAACGCCTGTGGTGGTGTGCTGATTTCTCAAGCAGTAAGCAGTTTGCTGTTGTCTCACATCCCCAAGGCACAAATAAGCAGATGCTGCATTAAAGCTTGTTTCACAAAACTGCTTCAGTTGTGGTATACATTTTTAATATAATATACTGAGTGCAATATAGCAAAAACTTCCAGGGCCAGTAAAATCCTACAAATTCATTAGCAAAACCAGCTTCTCAATTAAATCTAGCTGAAGACTAGATCTAGCTGAAAATGACTGTCCAGGAGATGCTGAAATGAGTGAAAAGCTTGACTGCGCTTGCTCCGTGTGAGCATGGCTCAATTTACCACCCCACTTTTCTGAATGTCAGGTGGGATTGCTTCTTGTCAAGGACAGGCTTCACTAACCTTTCTCTTTCTCACACGGATACTGTGGTTGGCTTAAAAACCTGCTTTTTTTTTTAAACAAAATTACAATTCTCAGTGTAAAAGCAGAGCTTTTCATAGTCAGAATGGCTTCCACACAGAAGGCACTAGTAGGGAAATGTTTTGGAGCATGCCCTGACGTGCTTTCATTCATGGGTAGGTTTAAAGGATCAGAAACCATACCTTGTGTTTTTGAAAGACAAGCCAAAGGAAAAAGCAACATTTTCACTCTCCTTGGCTTATTTGCATTTCTTACCTACATTCTTTTCCCTCAGATGACATTGTCAGCTGCAGGATGACAAGAGAAGAGCACCTCTGGAGTACTCTCTAGCTAATCCTCTACAATGCCTGTAAACTACACAGTGAGTTGGTGGCTACAACAGGAGCTCTTGAAAAGCACACAGCTTGCCCTTCCTCCAAACAGGGAAATCCTTGTTGAGCCCTTTGAAGAAACTCAAGCTAGGAGAGCATTATTATTCTTAAAGTATTTTTTTAATGGCAGTGTAATGCAAAATATTCCAAAAGTTAGTCTGGCCAGCAGCAGCCTAAGGTTTAGATAAATCATCTGGTGGCTGCCTCTGGTAAATGTGACATTTGTGGCATCACTGGCTGCTGCTGCTGAGAGCCACGTTCCAGCAGCCTCGTCTGACCGCCTGCCTTAAAGGAAGAGAAGTTCTGTAACACAACCTGCAGGATTGCTGTCTTTTATGAAACCCTCTGGCACTAAATCTTTCCAGACAATAACAGCGCAACAACAGCAAGGAGAATGAGATATCTGAAGAGCTTTCCCTTCCTCACCACTGGTTATTTCTTCTGTGCTTCACTGTGTTCCCTCCCCACCTCTCTTGGATGTATTCAGCACATGTCCCAAAGGGTCACAAGGCCAGGGTGCTCTACAGTGTCCCCTCCCACCCCTATTTATTCACAAACACAACTATGAGAATGTGCTTAGCTTTGTCTCCATGAGATGATGCCACCTTCACCACCATTTTTCCCCCTCACAGGAGGTAATGAAGATGAGGGTTGCTAGAACTGCTTATAAGCTCAGCTGAGACATCAAGCTGAACCAGTCCAACCCCTTATGAATAACACTAAAAGTTAATACTAAGTCCTAAAAACCAGAAAGAATTTCACTGCCTGCCCCACTCTGAAACACTGCCATTTGACAAGTGACATGATTAAACGAATGCTCTGTGCCATTAATTTAAGGCTGGAATTTGCAGGGATTTATATGGTGACACTTGTATCATACATGCTAGCACTCACTACCACTGAACAAGTAATTGGGCACTAATTTAAGCTGGCCTTAGCAACTTGTGTAGTCTGACAGCTCCCCGTGCAGTTCACCGCAATCAGAGCAAATCTGCTGGGGATCTTATGCTCCTTCTACATCCCTCCAAATTAATGGCATTTCATCAGCTAGTTCTACAATGCCAGCACAGAAAACACAGAGATGACAGAGATGGCCCTGATCCTGAAGGCACAGCACTTTTATGGGAAGGGAGAAAACACAGATTATGTTCCTAGCCACCACCTGTTGTTTAAAACAAATGGGGGTGCATATTCCTAATTATACAGATTGCACTAGTAATCTCTTCAAGAAGGAAGATACATCTCGTATAATACGATCAAAGATTGATTGCTTCTGCCACCATTTTTCCTGCCTCTAGCAGCTGTTTAATTCCCTAGTTAAGACAAAGCAAAATCTCTCCTTCCTGTGAAGTTGAAAAGCAATCTAGCAAGAAAACCTAGAGATGGAGATAGGAAAACATGGTGAAGTAGCCTGGTGAATTCCTAGGATACTATGTGTAGAAGTTTCTTCTCATTTGCTTATTAACTTTAAACTTTCTTGTGCTCTGCATATACAATTGTTTGTAGATAACTCTAACGCTCTAGAAAGTTACTTCAGATATTCTTTCCAATACATAAATCTCTGACAGATTTTCTCAGCATTACTTCCAAATTAAGGGTACTTGTTTTGTCCATCCTGGTACTGGTCTGAGACTGTATCAAGCCATGGATTATTCTCAGTGTAGCTGATCTCTGTAAAACAGATCTACCTGACCATAACTGCCCATGGAAATCAACAGGTTCTCTTTTAACCAACAAATGTTGTAGCACAGGAGTTGAGATAGAATGTAAGTACCTAAACCTCAGGTACAGGTTAGATGGATAGGCACAAAGGAAAACAGAAAATGCTGTGAAAGACAGCCCAGTACCAGCTCATGCCTGTTAAAACCACTCTTTTCAAGTAAGAATGAATGCTTTGAACCCCAAACTTTTCACTTCTTATGTATTATTGTCAATTCAAAAGTGGCTCATGGTAGCGTTTTCAAATAAAAAGGGAATCCAAGAAAATCCTCCTGACAATAGAAGGAAAATTTCAGACTAAAAGCAGCTGTTATGCAGCTAAAGGCATCCAGAAAAGAGTTCCTCATAGCAGAGGTGCTAGTACATGCTGCACTTTTGTATCCTGAGCCCTTAAGTAGCACTAATGGGTTCAGATACAGATTTACTCCACTGGTTTAAGAGAGTTCCTCTCTGTGTAAAATGCTCTCATTTCAAAAAAAAACAAAAAATTACTGCTGCTGCCTGTAGATACTGCTTAGTAATTTGTCATCCTCACCTTTAGGAGAACGATGAAGCATTGGGATTGAGTGCCTCAGATTTGATGAAACACATTTTCCAGGATCCGACAGCACAGGGAAGATGCAACCTTTCCCTGCTGACACCAGGGAACCTGTTCTGGCTCAGACAGCACCCCAGCAAGGGGATAGTCACATGGGGCAGGAGGAGAAAAACCCCAGAAGCAAACCAGAAAGAACTCCAGCAGCAAGGATGGAGCCAGGCTTGGCAAGGGCCAAATCCCTGGGATCTTGTGGTGTGACTGTGTAACTTGCTGAGTGCCCTCAGCTCCCCTCTCCTTCTGGGAAATATAAGGGGTCCAAAAGCAGCTATGGGCAGTGTCCAAGGGAGCTGGGTCAGGAGGGGCTCATGATGACAATGGTGCTGGGTGCTGTCACCAAGTCACCTGCTGAGCCTCTCTGGTGCTGCCTGCAAAGGCTTCACAGGGCACTCCCACTGCTGTTGTTCCTGTGCCACCTGAGGGATGGCAGGACCCCGCCCCTGAATTCTGAGCACTTTGCTGAGCTCTCATTTCCAGCACAGACACACAGGTGCAGCACCACCGATCCTGGGATGAGAGGACACCAGAACACTCCTGGCACAAACGGGGAGGGGAGACTCATCCACGGCCCATGATGTCCTGTCTGTACTGTGGGGCTGATGTCCAGCTGAGAGGGGACAGCACTGCTGTGCCATGCCACAGAATGCTGGAGGCAGGAGCCAGGTGACAGCACCCAATGCTCACCATGGCAGAGCTCACAGTCCTGCAAACTCAAATGCTCTATTTCTGGGGATTGCTATATGAGGGCAGGGGATTGTTCTGCACATCCCTAGCAAAAGCTTCCAGACAGCCAAGGAAAAAAGAAAAGACTAACAAAAACTTTCAAAAATATTTGAGAAAACCTGTGCCAAAATCTCCTTGGATATGTATCCATGACTAAGCATGAGAAGTGAATTGCTGCTGCCGTGCAGAGGGTGCTGCTTGCTGGTCATGGTCTAAAAGCACTGATGCAGCAATAAGCACAGCTTAATTGACAAGAAGCTTCCATATTAATAGCAGAATTTTTGGTCAGAAACATGTGAAAGCCTGTAGGCTTTGAAGCAGTAAAATAGAACTGAGGCCGTATGGTGGCAGAACAAAGTCTGCTGAAGAATGTTTTATTTTCTGCCTTTGATAGGGACTTTCCAGAGCTGTCAGCTGTGCTGCAGAATTAGAAACCTGACATTGCAGCAATCAGTTTTTAGATTTCAAGCTGTTCAAATGACTTGTCTCCAGGGAGGAATATGCAGCATGCAGGAATCAATAGTGGAACAGGTAAAGATGCCAGTGTACAAGGGCAGCCGCCCCAACACCACACCGCAGCCAGCCAGGCACATCTGCCAAAAAGGAGTCCTGGGAGAGGATGACAGCAAAACTTGCTCTCTCTCTGAATCAGTACCAGAGAGGTGCTGTAGACAATTCACTACATTTGTGAGATTGCAGCTTGATTATATTTGCTTCCACCTTAGAGACAGATCTTCCACACGCCCTCAGTTCACACTATGCCAGTGCTCCAAGGCACTTGCTGGAGAGATTATAAAAGAGCCTATTTTATCATAACCTCACCTCTGAATGCATTACAAGTGACATCGCTTAATTTTAGCCAATCTGAACAGCTAATTAGATGTAAACAGATTGAAAAATTGTACACATGGGACAACTCATTTTTCAAAAGGCCACTAATCTAAACAAACCTGAGTCCATCAATTCACTTCAACATTTGTCTAAATGAATTACAGCACAGACCTGTCCTGCATTGGCCTTATGATTCATATAAGAGGCTTCCTCCTCTTTTGATGAAAATTTCAGGCACTGTACAAAAGAAGTTATTTATTTATTTATCAAGGCCCTATTATAACAAATATGAAGATGCCTCTCTGTCTGAGTCTAGTGGACAACACGTTATGAGCCAAAGCAATTCCAGCCTGCTCCGATACTTTCTCTCTCGCCTCTCAAACACATCACACACACCACATCAAACACAGGGAGGCCCTCTGCAGCAACAGATAAAAATCAAATTATATTTAGTCATGATCAATACTGGTTGGAATTTGAAAGCTCTTTGGGTGTGATCCTCCCCTGGGGAAATGAGAGCGAAAAGAATCCTGCACAGATCCTCCAGAGATGTCTGGAGATCCCCCTCCCCTTCAGGAGTCCCTCCAAGCACCAGCTGGAATAGACCAGTGAATACACTGGGAATCAGGGAAGCAGTGCAGGACAGAGAGAAGCTCCAAGGGGCCTGCCAAAACTCAGATGAGATCAGGAGCTACTGAAGTTATCCACTACTGGCAACATAGCAAAGTGTTAGGATGCAGTGCAGTGTAGTCTGGCCTATTTTTTAATACAGACCAATTAGCAGAGCATTATGCATGAAGTTTTCCACTTGCTACTAAAGCTCACATTGCTTCCACTATGTGCAGATGTAAATGTACAGAGTCAGATGGGAGAGGGCAGAGAGAAACACACTTGTGTGGATTCTCAAATGAACAAACATATCCACATAATCAATCCCTTTCTGGACTGCTTAGCACAGCAACCTTGCTGAACAAAATAAGCCTTACTCTGCCTGATCCACGTGTAAACTAATTTGTGTTGCCTAGAACTAAGAGCTGCTGAGTATCTGTTGTGATCTTCCATGTGACAGAGGCCCTGGACTTTCAATTCATCCCCATTTGAGAAGAGCAATCCAGACACCCAAGGGTCAAAACCCCAAGCACTGCAGAATCCTACATAACTTTTAATCACTTACTTCATTGTGCTATTGCCTTCATTTACAAACACACACATACTTCACTCTGAGTTTGTCTAGCTTTAATTGCCAGCCCAGCATCTCATTAGACCTTTGTCTGTCAGCATAAAGAGCCTGCTGCTCGTTTGTGTTCCCCACACTGGTACTTACTGATGGTGACCTAAGCAACCCTTTCCTTTCCCCGGACAAAGACCAAGGCATCAAAGCTTTCTGGACTGCTTGGCTTGGCAGCCCCGCCCTTGGCTGCCCACAGCCTGCTCCCCTGCTTCTCAGGGCCTTTGGAGCTGCTCCCACCTCCTCTGGGGAAGGTGGAGGTAGTCTGACATCCTTACTCCTGCTCAAGAGCCTGATTCTTAAACACACCAGTGGCCTTTTGTCCTGCTGTGTGTGCAGAGCACTCTCACACAAGCACAGTCCCTACCAAAATTCAGCTTCCTCTGGAGCACCACTGTTTCCAGCAATGTTTCCCCACTCACTTTCTGCTTTCTTGTCTTTGCTCTGTGGTTGTGGCTTTATGTTTGGCCACATTAAAGGACCTGCTTTGGCACCAGAGTACCAGAGTGGGTTGTGACAGTGAACCACTCACTTCTTTGTTTCCCAGATACGACTTTTGGGAACCTGATCAGTGAGAAAAGTATGTGCCCGCCTAGGCCACTGGTAAAACAAACAAATAAAGAGCACAAGGCAGATCGTTTTGCTGTCTATCTAACAATGATAAATCCACTTATAATTACATCCTGAAAGGCAGTTTTTACTCCACTAATTGCATACCACGTCAATTTTGCACAATTCTTGTTTCTTAATCAGTGTCATGTAGCAGCATGCCAAATGCTTCACTGACATCCACGTACACTGTATCAACCAAACTTGTAGCTTCATAAATAACATTTCAATTAGTTGACAGAATCTATTACATCAGCCCATATTGCTCAGCATTAATTCTCATTTATTTCTTTATTGAGCAGGTCCAGAACTGCATGTCCTGTTCTACCTCAATCAATGTCAGATTGGCAGGCCTATAAATATTTGATTCCTTTTTTTCCCCACCTTACCCTTTTTAATACCTACACATCTACATTCTCTCAGACCTTTAGAACTTTCCCATATTCTTAGGTTTATGGAAAACCAACACAGAAATTCCTCAACCAGCTCTTTACACTGCTACCTGCAAGATATTTGAGGCTGCAGGGGTAAAAAGAGCCCTGCTTTGATATCTGCTTTTTCAATGGGTTTGAATAGGCATCATTATTATCTAACTCCCACAAAGCTAGAAGAAATGGTATTAACGAGTCCAAGGCATTTAAAAAAATCACATAAAATAAAATGGAATGTTTTTGACCTCTTCTTTCCTGAGTTGTGATATTTTCAAACTGCAGTTTAGAGATCTCCCTGTTGTTCAACACTTTGGGCTTCTATTCAAGTATTCTCCTGAGCAACAAGCTATGTGCTTGTTTTAAAGTAGAAACTAAGCATGTTCTATAAAGCTATTAAAAAACCTGGGCTAAAAGACTCATGGCAACATCTTAAGAATTGGTAGCGCTCTCCTATAAAATTCTAACTCATCTGGATTTGATTATGAATTCCTCTGGATTCCTGGGCTTGCACCACACTCATGAAACTTGTCCTGTGTGTGCATCTCCATAAAGGAGGAGGCTGTCTCCAGTTTGTTAAGTGTCTAGGAATAAGTTGTGCCCTTCCTGAAGATGAACTCCCACTGACTTCAAATACAGTAGGCAAAATTTCTGGTTGCATTTCCCAGTCTCTGAAAGGAAAGAAAACCTCTTAGACAAAAGGGAATTTAAACATCAAGGGCAGAATATATTAAATTTGCCAGATACATCTGAGATCTGAAATACAGGAGTTAGAGAAAGTGAATACATGAAGCTTTAGAGAGACTTGGCAGTTTTCATCCCATTTGTTCTTTTTAAGATCTCATGAGAGCATCTAACAAAATCCTATGTCACACCAAAGCCTGCTCAAAGCAAGCGCACAGTGAATCAGGTTCTTCAGCCACTAAACCACAGAATACATAATGACAAGAAGCATGGGGATCTGAAGCAGTTCTGGTCACTCCCAGACTGCCTCAGATCCCACTTGTGCAAGACATCCACATTCAGAAGAGAAATTTAAAAGTCAATGGCATTTAAGCATGTGATAAAAACAAAGCATGTGCTTGAACACATGCTCTTGTCCCCTGATGGAAGGTGTTTGCAGGAAGCTTGGAAGAGCCATTTGAAAGCTTAAAAACCATTATATTCCTATGTGGAAGAACTCCCTGCATAAAAAAGCAAAACAGTGGGCTAGATTTGCCTCTCACTGTCATCACAGCTAATCTCTAGTGACTCCACAGTTGTCACAAGGAAAATTAATCCAGGTTTACAGAGATGTAGCAGACAAATCTAGACCACCACATCTCTCTTTTGCTGTGTTTACAATAACAGACCAATAAATGAGTATTTGTGATTGGGCACTGCTTTTTTAATCTGTTTGCTGGAGTATCATAGGATTTGTTTGATGATTTGATGACTTAGTTATTAGTGGATTTACAGATTGCATATGATTAGCCAGCATATTTTGGAATTTTTTTTCTCTGTTTCTATGCAGAGAAGCAATTTTGACTTCTAAAGCAAAACCAGGGCATCCTCAGTATTTTTTTATGTAGGTGAACATCTTCCATTCATAGAATCCCTGTGTGGCTCTGAACTACTTTCACAAAGTGCCAAAAACCTAAAGGATTGCATAATGCAGGAAAGAGGCTATGAATGAACGTCATTCATACTTCTTGCCTACACAAGTCTGTGCATCTTCATGGCATCTCCTATTCATTTTCTTCAGTTTTGCATGAATGGCTGAAAATGGGCCACAAATCATTCACTGCCCTTCAAAACTCTTCGCTGTGGCATTCCTCAGTGCCTGCTTGATGAGACCAGGAGCACAGCAAGGACTGCTGCCCATCAATAACACAGCAAGTACAGGTAGAAAACGCAGCACTTTGCACTGGATTTTTGCATTCCAGCTTCAGAAGTAGCAAGCAAAACACAGGCAAGATCCAGGCAAGGAAATCCAAGCCCACCATTTTCCAGGGCTGGTACTTTAAAACCCTGGGGAGCTTCTAGGAGCTATGGGGATTTGCTCAAGCATCTCAGCCCAGCAGAGTTGATGAGCTCAGTATTTAGCTTAAATGAGAGCCTAAGAGCAGTCCAAAAACTGGTATTCCTGTCATCGCCATATTTCCTAGGATTTTCCAAAATGGCTAATGCATCCTACCCAGCACAAAATGCCCCTGGCAGGGGTCTAGGAGTCCAGCAGTTGTGAATGCCCAAGTGCTTCTCTTCTAGACAACAAAAACATATGGGAACTTCATCCTTTCCTAATTTTTAAAGGCCAAAAAGAGACATGAACTGCCTTTCCCTGACCTAACTCTTATATAGGTCAGATGAGCACCAGCCCTGAACTGGAAGTCATGTAATCATGTTAGGACAACGAAGAGCCTGGGCTAATAAACCCATCCTTTCAAAGAGCTTATTGGTTTGGGCTCAGTGCCATGCTGAGGTTAACAAGGTAAAAACCCCTTTAACAAAGGAGACATATTTGACCAACCACAGTCAGGTCAATCATTTAAGACTGAAACATTCCCTCCAGAGGTATTTACCCAGTCGGTGCACGTTGCTGTAGTTGATTCTGTACCTTCTGATGCTGCTTTAAATTATATCTCCCAAATCAAATTAGAGTGGAAGAAGCTTTCCTATTTCCTTATTGCAGTTGACAATCACACGTGGGGTCAGCAGATATTCTGAATTCACATGACAGAAGCTTGAATCACCTATTACACCGCGGAAAAGAATCTGTATCTCAAAATATGAATTCCCTTTCTTTCCAAGGTTAAACTAGAACAGTCAGAGTATTCTCCCCTGTACTGAGAACATGTGTGCATGTGTGTGTTTATCAGCACTGCATTTTGTATACTGCTTCCTTCAAACCAATATACACTCCAGGTTTTATGGTGTATTTTGGCTCAAGTGTGATTGCTAGGACAGTGTTTACAGCAATATTCAGCGTGTTCTGCATAGCCCTGCCCATCAATCAACACTGTAATAAAGCAGAAAGGGAAATAACCGGAAAAGCAGCAGAGCTGCTGAATTCAAGTAAACCATTCAAAACTAGTACGGAGAAAATGCAAAGGCAATTGGGTCAAAGTAGCCATTTACGTGTTGTTTAAAAGAAAAAAAAAAAGGCATATACACATGCTGCAATATGGTTTACCTTAAAAAAATAACATGGGATCCAAAGTGTTAATTTTTTTCCTGCCTATTTTCTCTGGGTTAGTGTTTCAAGATGACTGCTGCTCCATATAGATTTATAATATGTATGTGTTTATTCACACATCTCTAAGTCAACAGGAAAGGCAGACCAGAATACCAAATCTATCATTAAATCTACATGTTGGCACCTACAAAAAGCTGCAAGGCTTCATTTTTTTTTCTGGCTAAGATTGAAGAGATAAATTGAAAGAATGAACAAACAAACAAGGCACGCTCATCCTTAAAATACACACACAAAGCAAGAGAGGCAGAGAGAGGGGGAAAAGAAGGTGGCTTGTAAGGTTGTTGCCTTTCAGGTTTGTCTAAGAGATCAGGAGTAAGTTTAAGAGCAGTATAATCTCTGATTCTTTCTGGATGTCACATGGGCTTGCTGACAAACACTAGGGCTCAAAATCCCCAGCACTGTGCTGGCTCTGAAGCAACATGTGCTATTCTCAGTTCAGACACTGGAACATGATGCAGCTTCTAGCCTTTGCCCAACTTAAATACCCAGCTCTGCTTCACAGTTTTTATTCTCTCCCCTACTGTGAAGAACTGCTTCACAGTGTCAGGGTGCTCCACCCTGGAGTCCTAATCTTAGAATTAGCACCTTTAGATGCTACTGTAAAATAAATGGTGATGATGATATTGGTGAATTATCACTCTTTTGGTTGGTTTATTTTAATTTTGCTTTAGTCTAGATCATGAAGAATTAACATAAAAATCAAGCTAGGATAAGATCTGTGTACCCAAGGCCCCATAGAATTCCCACTGAAGTCATTAGGACTTGAATGGAAATTAAAGAAGGCTCTGAAACAAATTCAAGGTAGGTGTTTAAGCACTGCCCTGCCGGGGGTCACAGCAACACCCAGGGTGACAGACACCTTCAGTGAATCCACCAGACTGTGAATGAAAGCAAATCAACAGAGCTGGGAGTGCAGACAATGCAGGCAGGGCAAAGGAGTGCTCAGCGTGAAAATGAAACCGAGGAGAGATGTTCTTAGCCCATTAAGAGCTATAATGAAATACTGCATCTTGAGTTTGTTGCTGTTAGAAGGAAGCCAGGAAACGAGCAAGAATTCATTATAAAGCTGCTCAAGACCAAAACATGAATCATTGGGTTCTAAAAAAACCCAGTTGTCTAGAGAACGGCATAGATGAAAATGAATGGAATCTCTTTAAATTACTCTCTGTATAAAGTCTTTCACATTCATCCTTTCTGGCTTTCTGATTAGTATCTTTCTGGGATGTGGGTTTTTAAATAATTCCACACCACACTCCCAGCTTCTGCAATCAAAACACTGAAATGGCTCTTGATTCTGCATTTTTCATCTTCATTTACAGGGAAAAATGTCTTCTGCAGTAAGAAATTTGAACACCTACTGTCCTACCCATCTACTGGATATTCCCAAAAGTGTATGCTGAAGGCTCAGTCATCAAATGAGATAAAGATTCCCACATCACTTTACAAATAAGGGGAGTTTTGTATGTTATTGCTGCATAAAGGAGGATTAAATCACCTGTGGAAAGCCCTCAAGATCATTAAAGTGCTGAAAAGCTGAGGCCCCTCTGATCTCAGCATCCATGACAAGAAAGCAAAAAACCCAAATCCTACATAGTAAATTGAGAAGACTTCCCTGCAAACCCAGATGGGAACACCTGAAAAGAAAATATGGCACCAAAACACAGCCTCTGGCTGTTCTGTTCATGCTGTGACCAGTTTCCTGAGAAAAGGAGGCTTGTATGACCACATGGTGTGCTTATCTACATCTGTCCTCCCACCAGCCCCTTTCCAGCTATTTCTGAGCCCTCTAGCAATTACATTTTCCATGTGACAACTCCATGGAAGGAGCAGCAGTACTGGGAGCTGAACTGCTGTCAGTCACGGGGGAAACCACCTCAAAGCTGGAACCTTGTCATGTTCTAAGAACCAGAACAACACAACTTGAGTTAATTTCTTACTAGATGTGTACCCCACCAGACCAAAGAAATCCAACCACGAGATACAAGTCTGCTGAAAATGGTCCCTTATCTCACAGCTGGCTGGCTGGGGCCACCCCTATGGCAGGACTTTGGCCAAAAAAGATGCTGCACTGATTATTCTGCTAACCAAGACTGCTTGGAGAAGCATAAGAAAGAAAAAGTTAAGAAAAATCAGAAACCACACAGGATTGTCTAAGACCTCGGGTTTCTCATAGGAACACATCCCACTCATGACTGCTGGAGTGGATTTTACAAGACTTACTGTGATGACATCCAAAATTTATTACAACTTTTACAACAAGACCATGTCTAGTAAAGAGTGATGTAGTGACAACATTTACTTGTCTGGATTTAGCTTCTTTGGGCACATAAATATACTTCTGTACTTCAAGAAAAGCCATAGCTGCCTACTAAATCTTGAATAATACAAGGCAGCTTTGTAGACCTTTAAACACATGCACCGACTTGGTTCTGTCTCCTTCCTAAATCTGCTTCCTTACTATCTGCACAGTCAGTCCCAAGGCCCTGCTCTGCTCACTGTCTGTCAACCCGAGCTTCTAAAATGAAAGGCTTTGGAAATCATGCCTTTAAACTCCTATGCTTTCCGAGAATGGAATTCATTACTTTCAGAAAGTGGCCAAGTTTGTTTTCCCATCTCTTAATTACAAAACAAACTGAAAACTTTACCTGTCTTCCTTAGTACATGCATGATGAATTTAGTGCAACTTCATTTGAAAACCAATTTATTGACCATAGGTGTGAAAACCCTATTGTACATATAAATCAAATAGTAGATTTCTACTAAGCACTGAACAAGGTATTTTTCTGGTGTAATGGTTTAAAAAGACAATCTAAAATAACCTTAGAGTAAAATAGGAATAGCTGGAAAAAACTAGTGGTATTTCATGTTGTAGTTTTTGGGGAGCCAGATTTGAAGCATCTTGAAGCGCCCTGAGTTCCAGAAAGCAGCCTGAGTGTGATGTCAGAAAACCAGGCCCCTTGAAGTGCCTCATGCTCATGTTGTTGACCACTTCACAGGTAAAAATAATACCTTCCATACACACTGCACTCACTGATATCCTGGTTACCAAAATCAAGCAAGCACCAGGGGATGCTTTGCCAAGTAACATGATTGTATTTGAAAAACCTGAATCCAGCCAGGAGTAGCCATAAAACCGGGTCTAAAGCCATAAACCCAACCCTGCTGTCCGTGTCACACCAAAAGCTGGCTCAGCTCCAGGTGGCTGCCCCAGCAGCCTCCCAGCCTGATGCTGGCCTTGCCCTTCCCTGCCGGGGGCTCCTGTCCTGGAGTTTACTCAGGGAGCTGGGGCAGAAATGAGGGGAACTCTCCAGGACAACCTCCCCAAGCTACCCAGACTAGCCCTGGCCCCCAGAGAAGCCTGACCTACCAACTCCAAAAGTCACACTCCCTACCCCAAGGCAAGGCACTACCCAGACCCAACACTTATACTTCCAAGAAGGACTGATGTCAGACAAGCAAATCCATCATGACTGCACCAAGAAATAAAAAAAACCAAAACAACTAAACAAAAGCCAATAAAATAAGTCCCTACTTAAACGCTAGTTTGCCTACATTTTACAGTATCCCCTATATGCCACAAAGGGCTCAGGCTATTTCCACGTTCAGTTTTGTTGTTGCTGTTCTTATAAAAACACACTGTTCTTTCCCTGTGACATTTCTTCATACCTTTGAAAGAATGCTCTCTGCTACCACAAAATATTTGGCTTGAATCCTCCAGTGAGGAGGAGCCAAGGGTTTGGCTCATGTTTTAAAAACAAAAGAAATATTACCCTAAACATAAAACAAATGAGTGCAACTGTAACAGTAGATGGAGATAGAGCTCCTAGCACAACCTATGAATGATTCCAAGACCTATTAGATGTAACACAGCTTTCTGAATTTCCCTAGAAAACAGCATGTCATGATTAGGTTCCAGCTTGACTGAAATGCAAAATACCACTTTTTTCAAAGACAGAGCTGAACAAAAGACAGTATGTAGTGCAACAACTTAGATTGCAAAGTATATCCACTTACAATCTGAAATTGTGGAAGACAATGTGTGCACACATAAGAACAGAGATATTAAAAGAGGGCTCTTACCTCCGTCCCCAGATCCTGAGCCAGCATCTGAGAAAAGAACAGAAAGGAATTTATATTCATGTGCCCCAGTATGTGCTGGGAGCATGCAAAGCAAGGCTTCAGTGAAGTGTACTACAGTGCACCTCGCCTTTGATGGCATCCCTGGGTAAATTATTGAGATCTAATCTGAATGTAATTTGCTCAAGCCATCTTTCTTGTGTCTCTATTTTTTTTTCTTTAAAGTCTCTCTATCAGATGAAAAGAACATAAGCTACAGAATGCTGCAATGCCCTTAGAAGTCTCTACCTCGTTTTGTTGCAGTTAGACCAGTAAATCTTTGTTCCCAACAGTAGTACAAAGTTACTCCAGTTGGTCACTACTAAATCCTCACCAAGGAGAAATTTTGAAACCCATTTGAAATTTGTATCATTATCTTTAGGAAACATGACATCTCATCAAATTATAACTTGTTGCAATAAACCATTATATTACTATTATTCAAAGTCTTCAGGTAAATTATTAAAATGTCATTTTTCTCAAGGTTGTTGCTGAGTTTCAAAACTGAGTGCTTTCTTTTTCCTCTGTTCGACATTTTGTTGGCTGGAATGATGAGAGTCACAAATTTAGAAAGTGCAACATCACAAAATTGCCAAGCCCAGAGCTTCAGTAAGAAACTTTCTAAGCAAGGCAAAGCATGGAAATGCACACACACAGGGCTACAAAAATAACTCTTAAGAGGAGTTTCTTCTGCAGGGAAGGGAGAGAGGCTGCCCTCCTATCCTCCCCCTTAGTGGAACAATTATGTATTTATCAGCATCAAGATTAATAGAAAGAGTTTGGAAATGCTGCTTTGGGATGAAAATACCCTGTGAACTGTTAGATCTCATTTACTGACAGCGAGGTCTGGTGGATCTGAACTTGCACATGCCATCCCTGCTCAAAACTAAGAAAGAAAAGGAAAATCTTTGCTAAATAATTGATTGCAAGAATTGCTTCAAATGGTAGATTTATTCAGGAAGGCTGCAAAGGACAGCTGCAAAAGGTGGCTGAAAAAGGGAACAGAAATAACAGTGTTTTCCCAGCGACCACGTCCTGAATTCTCCTGATCTGATCCTTTGTCCTGATGCTCCTTCCCAAATGAGCTACTGAGGATAGAGGGAAGAAAAGGCATTATAGTGCCCTCATGGCTCTGGGAAGCTTTGCTTTTCCAGGTGTGCCAGATCTCCCCAGCACAGAAAAAGAAACAAGCAGCTGCCTGCCACAGTGAGCTACCACAGTACCTGGCTCTCTGCAGAAAAGGCTCTTGTGTTCCTCCTGCTGCCCTACCCTTCAGGCCCAGACCCCTGCCAGGCAGGCCCAGAAGGGCTGCTCACTGACACTTCTCCCAGAAGCCCAGGTCTCTGCTGGGGCTTCTTCAGCATCCTCTCTCTCTGCCCCATCCCACAGGGAAAACCTAAAGAAAATGGCTGTTCCCTTCTCCATTGAGCTCCTCCTTGGGAAAAGCAAAAAGAGACCAAAGATCTTGAGGAAGACTTGAGGAAAATATCTTTATTTTCCTTCTCTGTTTCTGAAATCCACACTGTTTCAAAGAGAATTCTGCCAACACAGTCATTTCCAGCAGGCAAATAAGTTTCAGAAAAGTTGTAGCAATGTGCTGAAATTATCCCTTTAATCAAAAAGTTTGAACCAAAAAGACCAGTTGCTGTGCTGAGAGAATTTACTAAGTTGAACAAATCCTACACCACAGTAGGTTTTGTCAGCCCGAGCTCCATTTAATACCAATTTATGGACAAAAAAATTGCAGCATATGTTTTTTTCTTCTTGAAAATTGTCAGGTAACAGCTTCAGAGAAGAACAACATTTCCAGAGAAAGGAGTTTATTTTCTCTCAGGTGTATGAAACATGAAATTACAGCACTGAAAAAAGTTTGTCTAATGTACTTTTTATTGACTCCTCCATCCTCAGCCAAGAAAAAATTCTGCTTTAAGTTTAAAGAACTCTCTCAAGAACAAAGGCTTACTCCTGCTCTTTTCAAGTTAACTTCACTGCCCACCTCTAACAGATACCGAGCACGAAAGAAAAACATCAAGAACTCCTGCACAGAAGCAACTGGGTTTTCCTGACAGATTTTGCTCATTCACCTTTCTAGCTGTTTTCATATAAGCTGAGATATAAACAGCTCACAAGGCTCAGAGTTGAGCAAAGCTGTCTCACACGCCGGTCAGTTTTCTCAAGTCCAAAACAAAACACCTGTGGCACAGACCTGTTCATTAGGTGTGCTTTGGACTAAATCTTCAGCTGGTATAAATTGGCAGGACTCATTACAACCAGTAGTCTGTTGAATCATACCAGCTGGGGATCTGGCCCTACAAGGATAAGGAAAAACTAAGAAACTGGATTGCAGGCAATAATGCTCCAGTTCTCTCTCTCCAGATTATGGAGAGGTTTGTGGTAATCCAGATGCCCATTTATCAGACATCTGATCACTTAATCTGCTACCAGTTCTCTTGTCCTAACAGCTCAGAAGTGTAGGCAGGGCACAGGATGATCAGGAGCACAAGACACAAATTAAAAAACAAATCTACTCCTGTTCTGAACTCTTCCAAACAGTGCCAGGGGTACCGTGTATCAGGGACTGCGAGCCTATAGTAATGTACTTAAAAGCAAAGGATGGCAGAGACTTCTCATGCTCCCCAAAAATTAGCCAGTAATGAATTCAAAACAAGAATTCAAATGGTTTTTGCCATCCCCAGGCCATTTTCCTGGGAGGGCGTGGCAGGGTTGGCAGGCAACCTGGAGTGAAAAATCACCTACTATGTGAACAGGTAAGCTCTAGAGTAATCTAAAAATGGGTAATAATATATCTAAATCTAAATATTAGATCTATACCTACCAGTGGCACAGGATCCCTCGGACACCAGCAGGATTTCACTCTGCTGCTTGCAGGCAGCCTGTTTCAAGTAGCATTCGTTCTGGTAGGTGTCACCATTGGAGCCACACACGGGCACGTAGTCATTGTTGCACTGATGGGAAGGGACAGAGAGCAGCAGCGTTAGTCACACGAGCACAGGGGCACAGCACCCCTTGGGGTGACCCCACACACCCCCTGCTCCCTGCCAGAATTAAAATCCTGAGAAAACCACAGAGAGGGAGACACTGACAATCCTCTCTCACCTTTAGAGCTACCAGGGGAGAGGGAGGGGTATTTTTAAAAAGAAAAATCAGATTTGAAGAGATTAGGGGAAAGGTAATCTGAATGGGCAAAGTGTTCAGTAAGTGCCCCAGAGAGATCTCTGACTGCCAGCAGGAGCAAGGGGCATTGCCAGGGAAGGAATAGGGCAAAGCAAATGAGTCCTCACATCTGCAATCACAGTTCCTGTGCTTCCATTGGATGGCTCCAGACAAACAGTAATGAACAGGCTCCCTCTTCCCCTCTTCCTGCACGCACACCCCCGCAGTGCTACCGGGGTCTGCACACACACAAGTGTGTGTCTAACTGTTCAAGTACTGACTGCCAGAGGGGAATTATTTGTGAGACACCAACGATCAAAGTCCATCCCTCTTTCTGCACAGACATTTCTGCTCCTGGCACGCTGCAGCTGGGATGCTCCACAGAGGTCCAAGCTCTCCCCACGGTGGCCAGTGGGCAGGAGCAGCAGCACTGCAGCGAGCCCAGCCAGTGCAGAAGTTTCTCACACCACACACCCCTGCTTTGGCTCAAACTCCTGCTGAGCTCTGCCTGATTTCCTCTCCCACTGGAAGACAGTTTTTCCCCTTCTCGTTCATTTAAAAAAAGATAATCATTTCATTTTAGACTGAAAATTGGGCAACCTACGGGGTGCAGTTATCACAAGATAATCATGCTTGGAGGCTTAGAAATACTTGGATGTGCCCAGTACATGGCAATTATACCAGGGATATGATTATCTCGTGATTACCCTACTCCTAGTATGCCTCATTGTTTAATTAGAACAAATGGAATGATCACAATTATTATTTACAAATGCTCACCTCTGTCTAAATCCAAGTAAAAACTTAGAAGAAGTCATACATTCTCTTTAGCTGTATCATGCCATTATGTGTCTGAGGTGTGTTTGTTGGGCACAATGTAACAGAACTGAAATATCAGGGATATTAACATCAAAAATGCTTTAAACTGAGTGACTACAGAAGTGATTAACACAAACAATTGCATAGATTGCATTAATTGCAGGCCTCCACACAGAGCAGCTGCCAAGAAATTATTCATAGTTGGTCAGAGTGACATTTGGATTGGGCCAAAACAAATGACATTTTCCTTTTGCATTGTATTCTCTTCAATCTACCCAAGATGTTGCACCCCCTCCCCCAGCACCCTCTTCCAGCAGCACAAGGAAAAAAAACAGCAGCCACAACAGTAGAAATCCTCTCCTCCTGCTCCTCATGAAGGGCTCCTCCATGCAGAGATTTTAAATTGTTGATTTAAAATGTTTCTAGGCTATTTTCACCATTATGTTCCAAATCTGAGCAATGTTTCAAGCATAAAATGCCAACTTCATCCAGAAGCTCAACTGCAATTGCTAGAGGCTGATCTGGAATACATAACCAGGACAATTAACACAATCGTGCATATTTTTCAAAGAATGAAGCATCAAATCATGCTTGCTTTAGGTGTAATATCTGCTTGTCACCCAAGGATTTGTGAGGAATTTGGCCTGGAGTATCTCAACAGGCTTTCTTACATGTAGAAACAAGGCTGAAGTCTTTGCCCAAGAAACACAGAGGCAACTTTTCTGCCCGAGAAACACTAAGGCAACTCCTCTGCTGCTTGTGCCCAGAGCAAGGGACGATCTTTGACACGGACTCAGCTGCAGATCTGAAAGGCCAGACAGCCCCACATAAATGGTGAGATCCCAATCCACACAGAGGAGTGCTGTGAGCTAGGCTGGAACTTCTTACAATAGTTGGCCAATTTTAAAATGCATTTGAGAGACACCAGGATCCCAGGAAGTCTTAGTCCACTATACCCACCAGCACCTTTGGAAACTAGGATTCAGATGGAAAGGGCAGGAGCCATAAGGAGCAAAGGGAAGGATATCTTCCATATGGATGCTGCCTTGGCTTTGAGCTGGAAACTGTAGTGGAAGTTACCAGGAAAGAAAACAAGATCACCAACGAGAGGGTTGTGATGTTGGTCACCAGGTGGTTCCTAACCACTAGAGCTAGACTGTTGTGTTTGCCCATGCTGAATCCTGTACTCACAGCTCATCACGATCACAAAATACCTCCTGCTAGTGCTGGAGAATATCAGGTGTTGGAATGTCAGTGTAGTGACATATTTTTGTCACTGGTTTAGGGCTCACTAGACCAGGCCCTATATGTAGGAATGATTCTTCATCCCCAAGTAAGGACTGAGCAAGCCCTCAGGGAAATCCGTGTTAAAACTCCCACTAGACCCAGCAGCACAGTGCCACACTGCCCACTTCTCTCTTATGCATGCCAGTTTTTAACATACAGCTGTAGAGCAGGGAAATGGACTCATGCAATTCCACCAAGTGCCAGTCAAAGGCTGCTTTCCTCAGCACCTGCAGCCTTGAGTGCCCGTTGTCACAGCCAGGGACAAACCATCTTTGGGAGCCTTTGGATCACCGCTGCGTGCTGAAAGCAGGTGGTTTCTTTCCTAAAGATAATTGTAACCTGTATAACTCCTCCTCCTGGTAACACTGTTAAAAGCTTGACCTCCTCCTTTCATGGATCAACTACTTCCAAAATGCCACCTACATCTTGAACTAAGCAGCACAAAAATATATTCTGGAAATATAACTAAGCTGGAGGTTGGACAGGTGATGTCCAGCAGGTCACCAGGACAGGTGATGTTGCAGCTCCACAAACACTGAGGCACGTGGAAGACTTGACATGCATGAAAATGGGACTCCTTTCTCCCATAAAAACCAGTGACTATCCACTGGCTTGGTGACTCAAGAGGAAAGACACTGATGGAAATACCTGGTATATTTTTTGATACGTTCATGAAATGTCAGAGGGAAGAGCCCATCTGGCAGACCTATGGCTTTGGGCAAGCAGGTACTGACCCCAGCAAGCCATGTCTCCAGCCACTTGCCTGCTGGCACAGCTCTACAGCTCTACACCCCCTCTGTTGGACCCACTGTGTCTGAGGGAAGGAAGGGCTGGTGGTTTCCCACATGCTCAGCCCTCCTGCAGGAGCCACACTGTCCCAGAGCCTTCCCTCCCTGCCAGCCCCAAAGTCTGGGCTTGTCCTGCACAGGGGACACCTTCATGTCCTGATCAGAGTGGGACATGGTGTTTTTCAATAAAATACATGTCTCACTGAGAGCTGTCACAGTAGGCTGTGACAGGAGAAGCAGCCTATATGAGCCTTTCCCTCAGCACATGCCCGCTGGCTCTCCAGGGCTGAAAGTCTAACTTGGGTGCTCCAGAGCAGTCTGATCATATTAATCCTTTCAAATATAAATAAATTCATTTTAACTCCACTTGGGCAGACGTGAAGCATCTGTAATTCTGGTTTGAACAAACCCAAACGAAGACTGCAGAAGCCCTGCTCTCCAATTCCATGTTCTCAGCCCCTCAAAACACAGGCTGGTCAGCCCAGAACTTTTCATCAGTAGTGAGGCAAAATGAGCTCTCTATCCTTGTCTATTCTCTCAAATTTCTGAAGAAGACACAAAAGACACACAGTTATAGTGATGAGCAGTCTGCTGTTGATTTGCTCACTATCACCACAGAGAGTTGTCACTGAAATAGGAGCCCTGAATCCTGATGGGGGTCCCCGTTACTCGTGACATAAGTTACCTGGCCAGCTCTGCCTCACTTAGCCAGTCTCACACACCACAATAGAAATTAATTTTCTACTCCAGTGGCATATCTTTTTGGCTTGTCACAGTGTCCACTGATGTTACAAGAGCACTAACATCCCCCCAAGCTCTGCCTGTATCAAAGGGCTCGCGTTTGACTACAGAAGCCCCCGGCACCACAGCGCCCTTGGCAGCGCTGGCACAGCATCAGCCACAGGTAATTTGCCCTCCAAGGTCACGGTCAGCCCTGCGGCTCCACAGAGGGCTCACAGCAAGACAAAGAGCTCTGAGTGTTTACAGGGCCTGATCCAAAGGCCACTGAAACCAAAGATTGCTGTTGATTTCAACCCATTTCCTAGTGATCGGGGCCCACAATTGCCCAACTCATTATTTTGATCTTATTTACATATTCATATACCAATTGACTGATTTCCTTAAATCTGTTTCAACTGCCCCCTACAGAACAGCTAAACTCAGCATACTTAGACTGTTCACCTCTCAAAGTGAGGACCACACAGCCTGGGGAGGTTTACCTAGCTCCATTTACCCCAAATCACCAGGCATTAGTACCCAGCCTTGGGAAAACAGCGCTCCCAATGACTTCTTTCCTGCCCATGGCAACATCTGAATTTGCACCCTCCAGGCTATGAGTTCACTGCTTTATTCCAAATGGCAACACCAAACAGGGACCAAAGACAAGACCCAAGCACTGTCAGTGGCTGCTCTAAGTTCTCGAGACTCACACTCACGGCACCACATCTGCCCTGGCTTACCACCAGGCAATGGATCGAGTCACAGAGGTTTCACTGCCTTACAGATTTTTCTTAGAAAGATAAAACACACCAGACCATAACCCTTGTATCGCTGCATATGCTGAGCCAAGGCAAATGCTCAAAACAGCATTCTCACGCTGAATTTTTGATTGCATACAAACTCCAAATGGAATAAAAGACTCCCACAGTCAATACGAATTCCCTTCCAACATGGGAAACACAAGCATTTAAGAATTACTGTCTTGCTCTCATTAGAGAAAATTCCTTCCTTGTTTAAAATGAAGGAACTTATCACTTGGGTTTTATCTCCGAAGGCACATTTGTCTCTAGAAATATAAACAATACTTGCAATGCTTTAATGTGAATGGTCTATCAAAGCTCGATATTAACACAGTCATTACAGGTGTGCCCAGACTTGAGCTGTTTGCTATTTGGCCTGCTCTACTATAAACACTCAAATCGGCATTGTAAGTTTCACAACTTCACCAATCCACATTAAAATGGAGAAAAACATTGGGGCATAAACACACATACAACCTTGTGCTGGTACATGCTTTAAACTCCTTTAATTTGTGCAGTTTCTATTCAGGTCATTATTTAAAGACCAGATGTTCTGCGAGTTAGCTAAAACATTAAATGGAATCCTTCATAATGAAATCATCTGACTTTGAGAAGGGCTGAGGTTTAGATGTAGCTGAGAGAGGAAGAGAGAAGAAATAGAAGGAAAACCCCTTACTACTCAGTAATAGCTCTCCTAAAACTATATAAAACCTAAAGGAAGTTCATCATTTTGGAACAGAGGGATTGCTCCTTAATCTGATCAGCTAGACAGATAAACAGGCAGAAGCATTGTCACTATGCAGCTCTTCCTGAAAATATTGCATAAGCACATTACAGATCCATTTCTTTAACTAGATCAGAACTCCGAATACAATAAGCCATGATCTGTATCAGAAATGAATTTAGAAAGGACTCTAAATCCTTGTTAAAAGGGCAGGGATGAAAAATCAGAAATGCACAACCTGGAACTGCAGACCCGAAGGGACATTTAAAGCCACAGCATCTGCATTCTCCCAGAGAAACTTATGTCTTCTTGACACCAGTTGGTTCTCCTGCCAGCTTTTATACACACTGCCAGGTTTTCCCTCTAACTTCTCTGCACACAGAGAAATAAATTGCAAAGTGATAGGTTATAAAGGCAGATCCTTGATTTGTATTCTCATTAGTGAATTAGAGAATGAAATATCAATCTTCTTACCTTGAACTGACAGACACAAGTCACACTGTCTCCAATCCTTAAACACTCCCCATCAAATTTACAGGTATTGGTGTCGCAGAGAAAGAGATCATTTTCTCTGTCATCGTAACCTCAAATGTAAAGAGAGGAAAAATAAAAGTCAGCTTTGGTCTAGCAAGAGGAACAGTACGGGATGATTGCATTTTAATGCACGCAGTACAATAGCCTTGTTGATGAAATTGATAGAGTCCAGATTTCCTTTTGTCCTTCCCTGTCCTCAGCTTTTCACTTTTCCTCTTGTTTCTCCCTCGGTGTTTCTCTCAGTCCTTATTCCCCACTACCACACACACTTTTTTTTCCATTTCACAGACTTGGTTTCCTCAAAAGTCACCAGGAAATTATGCTATTTCATGGCTCTGGGTTGGAAATGTCATCAACTTATCCCCATCCGATCACAAATCTGTTGGACAAAAGTCCAAATCGGAATTTCTCCAGCCCATGACACAACAAAGCCCCCAGTAATAAAGACAAACAGGCTGTATGTTTTCTGTGATGGTTTGCCTGATCCCAATGAAGATTGATGACCTCTAAGTTAACAGAAGTGCCAGGTTCCCCACGAGCCGCTGAGTGAACCGAGCTCTTTGCCTTGATATTCTCCAGGAAAAACCAACAGATCTGACTGAACATTCAGTTCACGAATACAAGCATGAATTTCAGATTTCGCTAGCTGACTTCCCACTCCAACAGCGAGTGGCAAGATACTAAACAAAACAGCTATATCAGACTCCAAACCCATTAAGATCTGAATCCATTGATTTTTTTAAAAAAAAACATCCGAGTGCTCTTAACCGTATCGCTACATGTTTAAGACGAAGAGCTCACAGCGCAAATTCCCCCCGATCTAACACGTCATGTGCGATCCACGCAGTACCCCAAATAACGCTCTTTCCCTTAGAAGGCTACCATGGGCTAATTCCGAATTATTTTACGTATCGGAGAAGCACCGGCTGCTGACCTGCATAGGAAACCCGTTACAGAGGTCAGCCCGACTTTAAGACGCGGGCAGCGGGTTCCCGATGTCGCGACGCCGATGCCGCGATCCGCTCTCCGTTCGGTGCGCACGGGAACAGCCGCCCGCAGGATGCGCACACGCGGCCCCGTCTCCCGCAGCCGCACGCCGAGTGCCCCGTTCCAGCGCACAGCCGCGCTCAGCGGGGCCGGGGCTCTCTCTCTGCCCGGGGAGCCTCCCGCACCGGCGGAGGGCGCGGCTGCCGCGCCCGGCACCGCGGAGCAGGGAGCAAGCGGGGCCCCGGGAGCTGCGGTGGCACCGGGAACGGCGGCGAGCCTCGACGCTCGGGACTTTCAGCCTTCGCTATTCCCGTGCATCCAACGGGACGCGGCATCACACTCTGAAGTTGCCTCCCCCGGGCTCATCCGCGCAACTCCGAGCGCCCGGCGGGGCACGGCGGGGCCGGGCGCGGGGTGCTCCGGTGCTTACCGGAGCAGTTCCAGCCGGTGGGCGTCTGACAGTCGCTTAAGGAGGTAGGGAAGGCCGCCAGCTTGTCGGGGCGGGCGAGGACGAGCAGCACGGCGGGCAGCAGCAGCCAGCAGCAGCAGTCGCAGAGCGTCCAGCCGCCGCCGCCGCACTGCCGGGGCGGGGAGGGCTCCCAGGGCACCATGACTTCCTAACTCAACTCTCCGGCAGCGGCGTGCCCCCCGGGCGGCGCGGCGGGCGGCAGGGACGGGCGGCGGGGCCGCTGAGCATCCCGGGGCCCCGGCCGGCGGCGGCAGCGACCCCGACGGGGCGCGGGTCGGGCAGCGCCGCGCCTCTCCGCGCCCAGACAGGTGCGCGCACCGCCCCGGCCGGCGGCGAGCCGCAGGTGGCAAGGGCGGCCGCGGGCAGGGACATCGGTGACACACTCCGCGCACACACACCGCACACGCCCGGGCGCTGCTGAAGTTGCCGACCGCGCGCCCGGGTGCCGGGTGTTTAATCACGCGCGGCTGCGACGTTAGGAAAATAAAACCCCGTCACGGCTGTAGGGTCTGGAGCGGACACAGGGCTGGAGAGGTGACGAGGGGAAGAAACGAGCACTGCGGGGAAAGCAGGGAGAAGAGAGAGGGGAAGATCTTGCCCAGCCTCGGCAGGCAGCGGCCAAGGTCTTCTCGGGCTGCGGCACCATCCCACTATCCCTGCGACGGAGCCGGAGGAAAATGCACCATCACGCTGGCACGGAGGGCTGCCCTGGCCCCCACACCTAAGGCACGCTGTGGCGGAGCGCAGCTCCGGAGCAGCATCCCGCCGCCTCCAGCCAGCGATGTGCCACGGGGCTGCGGGAGCCGCCTCCCCCGCTGCGCCCTGCGCCGCGGATCCTCCTCCCTCCTCCCATCTGGGGCTTCAGTTTTAGCAGCCGGTTGCCAGGACGGTCGGGGGGACTCCGATCGCTCCCCCGGAGGCGGGAGCACGGCAGCGATGTTCCCCTCACCCTCCCTCCGCGGCCGGCGTTGGGAGCCGCCGGCCCCTCCGCAGGGCTCGGGGCGGCCCAACTTCGCCCCCTCCTCGGCGCATCTCCGCGCCCGCCGCCGCTCGTATCCCGGGATAAGCGAAGCCGGCAGACACCCGCCAGGTAAACCGGACCCCTGGCCCTCGACCGGCGCTTAACGCGCGGCCGTGCTGCCGGCGGGATGGGGCGGCCGGCGGCTTGGGCGACAAGGACGCCTTAGACTGAGAATAATAAAAAAAGATCGAATCGATTTCTGCAGATGGCAGCAGGGAAGCGCTTTCTAAACACGGGCGAAGGACCCCGCGGCCGCCCGTGCCGGTGGGAGCAGCCGGGCCGGGCAGGACTTGGGCTCTGTGCGGATGCCGGGCGCTCGGCAGGCGGGCTGGGCTGGCCCTGCCCCTCCTCCGCCCCCCTCCTCCGCCCATGGGGGCAGCTCGGCATCCCCCGGGGCTCCGGCACCGCACGGGCGAGCTACGAGAGTGGGCGCTGCAGGCGGGAGTAGGGTACGGCTCCCTCTGGGCCTGAGACCCCCGAGCGTGTGCGAGGAGACCCTGCTGGGTTCCCGACAGCATGACCTCCTTTTCGACCCCTAAGCTGAGAGTCCACACAAATCCTTATGCCAGTACTACTGCTTGTTATCCCTTCATACAGGGGTATGCGGGAGCCAAGGAATACTTCACGCTCAGGTAATCCCCGTCTAGCTTCTCCCCAAGCTCTAAACCAGGTTTTCTTCTGGCTCCTTTCTCCCCTGTACATCTGTGCCTGCTCCCTGCTCTGCCCACCTGCTGCTATCTGTATTGACCTCTTCTGCCCACCTGTACTCCAGAAGCTTTGCTACTATTAAAGGGTATCAATTTCCACATTCCAATATGTTCTCAAGCTCTGATCAAGACCCACACAAGAATCCGTGCCTACAGTTTCCTATTTACTAATCAAGACCTAAGCAGAAAGAAAATACTAATTTTTTACTGCCTGCTAGTGGTTGTACTGAATCTTATCCTTCATCTTCTGTGGGCTTACAGAGCATCTGCCAGCTGAGCACCTGGTGCCAGATCAATTTTTTTCATTCCTTTTATCTCTTTTCATAGCTTTTGCATGCCATTCAGTTATTTCATCTACTACCACATTCCTTTTATTCCCCCATCCCCTCTTCCTTTTTGTTTTAACTTTCTTTTTTTTTTTTTTCCCCTCATATTCATTATTGCTTGTAAAAACTCAGCTCTCTGCTTGACATATCACTGAGGTGATTAAAAATCAAAAATGTCCTGGCTGGCCACAGGTACCACAGTCACACAGGCTCACGAGGGGAATGTCCTATCTTTTTGCTCCCCCCTTGTTTCTTCTCCCCACTTCCCTGGTTCTTCTGTGTGGTCTCACTTCTCTCCATTCCCCTGGCTGCAATTAGCAAAGCCTGCAGCTTCTATTCCCTTCTTCTTCACTCTCCTCCCTTCTTCCAGCCCAACCTGCCTTCATTTCCACATAGCTACAGGTCATAAAGGCACTGCTGGCCTCATCTATGGACCAGTTTAACCAGACCACATGGGGAATGCAACTGCTAGGTCAGTCTTTCCCAGACGAGCAGCCAGAGCCTCTCTGACGTGTCCCTCCTGCCACAATAACTCAAGCTCCAGATGATCCCACAAGTGTAGCTGGCGCTCACAGAGTACCATTAAATACAGCAGCAGAGCCTGGCTCTGGCCCGTGCTGTCCCCAGAGTGCCATATAACACCGCAGCCACCGAGCTGCAGGCTACGGTGCTGACTCACAATTAGCCTGCTTCATTTTCAGCCACTCACACAAACAGGCACTGCCTGGGGAGATGAAGAAGTCCCTCTGTTTGTATGCTGGCTCTCAGACTTTGGGATGTGGAAGTTCCACCAGAGGTCCTGGAATTGCCACAACATGATGAACCTGTGAACCTGAAAGCATCTGCAGGGCAATGTCCTTATGGCACTGTAGGACAGTTCTTGCTCTGACTAGCACCAGTATCTTCCTTAAAAAGATTTTCCTTGTTGAGATGAAAACTCAACTTACAAAAACATTTTGTTAAGATAAAAAAAGTACATCTGTCTGCTCCAAAAGGGACTGCTAGACCCACAAGCCCCTTTTCTCAATTACACTCTCTAGCAATTTCTTTTGAATTGTAGAGACTGAGATACAATAATTTTTTCATGTAGCTCCTAGCTCCAAAGCATTCTACCCTCTTAATGCGACGCTGCACATGCGATCTCTCAGCAGCACATTATTCCCAGCTATACTTCAACACTTAGGCTAGTTGACATCTACAGTCTTGTACTCCCTGATGTGCCCATCCCATCTCACCACTGCACAAAAACTACTACTTGTAAACCATGCAGGCAGCACTAGGCTGGTGTGAGGTACAAATTGCGACCAGCATCTCCTCCCTGAAACACTGAGGTCATGCTACTGAGCCACCAGTGGGGTTCCTTGTGGCTGCATGTTTGACTCTAATGCCAGATGAGCAGCAAAAATAATCACAGCCTTCTTGGAAGAGCCCTTCTCATACATGATAAGGGTAGGGCTACATCTCGAGTATTAAACCCACTTCTTGTAGAGCTTTTCTGAGGCCTGCAGAGTTTTGAGATGCTCATGCTACAAGAAACAGGCTGATCGGTGTATTCAAGGGTAGCTGATACTGATGCAGATTTATCCAATGCACATGGCCATGCCATGTGTACCTGTGCTTGGAGATCAGCTCCCAGCTGACAAGCAGCTGTTTGAGGTGTTGCAGACCCTCAAATGTCTCAAAGCAAGGGCAGGGTGGGTCTTGGCTGTGCACTGCACTCCTTGAGCTGAGACTGGGCAGCAGCAGCTGGCACAGGGAGCCTGGGGCCAGACTGCACCTGATCCCAGTCCCACGTAGCCACGTCTGTGAGTAATGCCTTCTGTTGCTGTGCTTGGCCAGCAGACGCTGTACTGGAGAGGAGTTACGCAACCTCAGTTATTCACACTTGTATTATATCTTGGCTGTGCTGCTCTTGGGAGGCTGCAGATTCCAAAAAGTTTCCCAGAACTTGGGAGAAGCCAAATGGTACAGATGAGTGTATCAAAACCTCCTCAGCTACACAAGCTCTGGGTACACAACACCCGTTCTCTTTCTTCCCTGTCTATCTATGAAGCTATGACTATGAAGTTAACGTAATAGATCCTCATCTTTAAAACACTTTATGTCCTGTGTCTGATGTCTCTAAAGGCCCTAGGAAGGTAACCTTGGTCAAGAATATCAGTGAAAAAAGGCTTCTTACAGTTCAGCTAATATTCATGAACAATATTTTCTTTGAGCCAGCACTAGAACTATGGGCTAACATTCTACAGCTGCTAAGAAAAAATCCCACCAAATGTACAAGGGCCATTTGAGTTAACCTCTTTCCTCTTGCCACCACATCATAGCCTGTTTATGAAACACACATTTACAGAACTGAAAAAACCCCAACCAAACCCCACTCTGCACAATTCTTGAGAGAATGAGAGCTACATGTGTGTGAGCTACTGCAAGCTACCACCACTAGTCACAGTTCCTAAGGAAAAAAAAGTGAAGAAAATCTATTTAACTACAAGAGACTTGCCCAAACATGGTCACAGCCAAACCTAAAGAAAATGGAGTGTGGGGCTCACCAATTTTCAGTGATAACTCTTGACAAAACATGGGTCTGATTCAAAAGATCCCACCAGAATAGACTTGGAAGACCAGTTGCCAGTTGACCCAAGGCAGAAGGGAAGGGTGTTACAAATTCCAGCAGAAGACCAGTGAAGGACACACAACTCATATGCAGCTGCTGTGTATGAAGCTGGAATTTCTCTCCTCACCATGGAAGAACAATGCTTATTTCAGGTCTGTGTATTTTCAGGCCTGGTTTGACCAAAAGTTGGCATACTTAGCCTAGACACGTGTTTCTGTCAGAAGTTTGTGAATCTCTAGCAGATTTTATGATCATCTATTTTTCATGTGTGCAGGAAAAGCACACATGGCTTCACTCGAATGCACAGGCAGTAGGGAGCTCTTTGCCTACATGCAGTTTTACAGATTTTATACAGCTTTCAGCTAAATCACATATCTCCATGCAAAGTATGCCACTCTTGGATGATATCACATGGATTTTTAATGCTCTGAGGGATCCTTTAGGTCTATAAACAACAAGTAGATTACATTCATCTACATCATGACAGACTTCCCCCCCCCCCCCACCTTGCTTGTGAGACAAAATATGGCTCTTGTTCTTCCTTGGAACTAATATGGAATCCAAGCACAACTCATGTACAGTTATGAGAAAACCATGCCATATTTTTCATTGTAATTAACTGCTTCAGAGCAAGACTTCTCATGTATAAAGATGAAGAAAGGTCTCAGCTTTGCCTGAAAGACAACTTGCCTTTCAGCAATGTCTCACACTTTGAGTTTTGACTGAAACATTCCACTGCTTTGGTGACCTGTTGTGCCAAAAAAGCTGTCTCGTGTTACGCTTCGCTTTCAGCTGAATTTGCCGGCACACGCCAAGGGACAGAACAAAGTATTGCAATTTATACTGGAACACTATTTTGTGCTGCTCCACACATGAAATTGATGTCAGGAAAAAGTGCACAAAGGGCATGGAAAATGTAAATAAATACTGTGATCCTTTTACCTTCAGTTTTAAATAGATGGATTGAAATGCATGGATCTAAAGATTTATGAATCTGTTTATAGTCCATTCTAGAGTTTTAACATTTCATGCAGCTTGTAGGAGGGAGTGTATTATTTATAAAAAGTCATGGTTATTCAGCAGTGTTTATTACTGAAGAGCAACAAAATATCTTCAAGGGAGAAGAAGACATTCATAACTCTGGTTTACTACTAGGGTTATCCAACTTAAAATCTTCTCATGACTGATTTGCAAAGACCTTTATAAAGTCCTCTTATGAGCACGTTTGGAACACTAGGCATTTTGCTACCAGCATAGAAATCACCTGCATCTCTCAGGACAGACAGCACTGCAATGGATTCAAAGAACTGGTGGTGGCGGAACCTTCATTTTTGTGGAGACACTTGAGCATTATTTTTGCAGCCCTTTTCCCAACACAGTATTGAATGGCAGTTCAGAACTAGGGCCTGCAAAAGAAAACCCACAGCAGCTATTCACAGATATAATTTCTGTATGACATTGGTTTCTTGGCCATGTGAACGATTTCTTCCATCTGATGAAATGTAACATCCATTTCTTTTTTTCATTTTCTGTCTTTGGGCTCCTTTGCCCAGAGTTGTTTTTAAGACAAAGGGGCCTGAAAGGATTATAATGTAAAAGTAAGTGCAGCCTTAGCATACCTTTGGTCTTTCTAGCTACTTTACTTCATTGGAATTGCAGTGATTGCTTTTCTTCCTAGCAGGTAATAAATCAGTTTCAATGAAAAAGAAAAACAACTCTGACATAAACCAGCATTTTCAAATGGTGTTTCTCAGTCAACTTTTATCTTCACCCTCTGTGAAAGTGGAGCTTGCAGAAGTTGCATTCAGCCCACATCAACTGACCACACTATCTTTCTAGCTATATAAAACTCCTGCAAGCCACTGAGGGAAGTTCATAGTTTAACTAAACAAATCCCAAGCAGTCTCACCTATCCCTCCTGTCTCTGCTTGGCAGCGCTGTCAACAGAAACACCTGAACTGTGTCTATGTGTAGAGCAGAGAGCCCAGCCACAGACAGATGCAGCGCTGCTCATCAGAGGATGATTTCTGGCTTGTCTCCAGCAGAGCCTTGAGGACAGGAGGATGGTGCTGCTCAGGGATAAGAGGGAGTCCCTCTGTGGTTAATAGCTCTTGATAGCTTTTATTTCCATGAATTTCCCATGAACATATGGCAGCCAGGAGGACCTGTGGTCACGAGCTTCACGAACTGTGTGAGAAGATAACTTTCCTAAACTCGGCACCTGCTAACATCACTTGATACTCCTACTTCATGCATTATGAAACAATAAACAATCATTTTGTATTCAGCACCTTGTGCCAGCCCTTATCTGTAAGCCCTGCTACATGTCTTCTGATATATTGCAAAATCATTCTAACAGATAACATCCTGCTCATGCTTTCCTTTTGAGCAGGGATGGAGATCTGGCACCTGTGCTCCTACACATGAGAGGCATCAATGGGCAGTGTCTGACCACTGCATGCACTGCCAGTAGGAGTGTCCCTTCCGCAGTCCTGAGCGTCCCTGCTGTCCTGAGCACATGGCGTGGGTACAGTGTGTGTTCCCAAAGACACTGTTACCTGTTAAACACAAGGCTTTGGGAACTGAAGGGCACCTGTACGCCCCAGGCAAATACTGGGATAAGTTCAACTCTGCCATGGTATCGTGCCAAAGTGGTGACCAGAGTGGTGGTGTGGTCCTGTGTGCTAATCAGTGAGAGCCTGGTGGTCAGCCTTCAGCTGGCTGGTCAGAGAGTGAAGGGTCACGGCAGCACTGCCAGCTGTCCTCAGGAATGGAGCGTCAATGAAAATTAAGTATAACAGAAAAACCACTAAGACTCTTGAAGGATTTGCATAAGAAGTATTTGCACCTGGATCAGAAGTCAAAATCCTTGGAAATTTTTGCATATACACACACACACACACACTCATTCCTGCCCACATGCATGAAACAAAATGCTTTAGATATTATGAAATCAGATCCCACATCTGAGAAGGGAGAGGCCTAGAAGAGCTACAGTTTTGTAAAACAATGATATCATTGGGCACTTTCTGTCTCCGGATCTGAAAGGTATGTTTTGGCAATACTGACATTGTACACAACAGGCTACCAACAGCAAGCACAAAGATGGTGTTCTAAAGAAAATTAATATTGTTTCACATTTAATGTATGGCATCAATACTTAGGTAGAATTTCTTAGCAAGCCACACTAATCTCCTATCTGATTTGCAAGCTTTCACACATGCATTTGACTTTACCTTAAATGAAACAAAACAGCAATACAGTGAAGTATTGTTGAAACCTGAAAACAGTTCACTCCACATAATTAAATTTTAATTCAAAATGTCATTGCTTGTGTATGATAGAAACATTTTTTATGATCAGTCAGACAATTTCTACATAATAGTTACCTTTATTTGAAGGCATATTGACTCAAAACAGTAAAAAATGCAAATGAAGATTCTTCACTAGCTAAAATGATGTCAAATTATATATACAAATGGTAACATAAAAGAAAAAAAAAAGATTTGTCAAGTACATCAAGTAAAGCACTGGAATAATACAGAACTCCTTGCTGCCTTAATCAGAAAGTTTAATAGCTCCCATTTAAAGAAAGAGGAATTAAAGGCAGAGTGCAGTCCTAAATACCACTCCCATCTACTCCGAAAATGGTGGCAGAGTAATTTTTCATGGGTCTGTGACACACGAACAGAAAGCATCCCAGGTATTTGCTGCCCAACACATGAAAAGTGGATTTTGCATCTCATACCGGGAGAACCAAACTGAAGGTAAACAAGATACCTCTGCACTTGTGATATCCACAAAGTTGCTCATCCCTGTCCACATCCTCTCAGCTGTGTTTTCCTCTGCTGGTGATCCATGTCTTTGCTGACCCTGCCCTGCTCTTCCCTGTGCTGTGAGGTTTCCAGGCACAGCACACACCCTGCTGTCCCACACTGCTGGGACAAGTGAGACCCTCTGGCTCAAGTTGTCTTGGTTCAGTGCCCACCCTCCTCCTGCTGCAGCCCTGCTGGAGGATCTCAATCCCAGATGGGTGAGGCTGTGAGGATAGCACTGGCAAAGGCTTTGGTTTCCTAAGGAAATGGCACATTCTGCCCAGAACACACCTTCACCGTTTGTTTTTCCTTTTTTTCCTAAATCTTGCCCCAACTTTGGTGCAAGGCAATCAGCATTAAACTCTGCAGGAGAAACGCACAGCAATTACAAGAAGCTCTCTGCAATTCCCTGCCCTGCATTAGCCACTGCCTCACTGCCGGCAGGGCATGGAGGAGTGTGGTGCGAGAAGGACTCCGAGAGACCCCCTGCAGATGTTTTATGAGCTTAGACCACTCTAAAACGGTTCTTACTTCCATCATAGCAGGAAGATGTAAAACCTGCTCTGTGCCAGCTCTGTGAGTGAGCAGGGTGTGTGGATGTGCACTATGTTGATAACAGACGAGGTGCCAGTAGATGGCTCTCAAGATATGAGGCCTATGGCTTTCACCGGGCTGAGCCACCTTCCTGGCTAGGGAGCGATGCTGCTGCTGCATGCCGGGAACAAAACAGCCACTCAAACTGCACCTGGGGACAGGACAGGGGTGGCATGGTACTGTGGCACCTTCTCCCCAGACATGGCTAAAAATAGCAAAGTTCTTAGCTTTGTTAGTTTTGATAATTCAAGGCAAAAATGCACTCCTCACTAAAGCACGCTTGAAATCTCCCTTTACTTCTTTAAATGAGATTTAAGGGCTGTTTAAGTAGGCTGGGAAAAGCTGAGATAAAGCTTCTGCAGTAGCCCTGTTAGTGTGCAAGGAGAGGTACTGCCAGTCCCAGCGGGGTTATGTAGTTAATAAGTCAGATTTTCTTAACTAAACAGTTGAGCTATGTCTATTTAGAGTTGATTTTCTCAAGCATACATGAACTAACACCCCTAAGGGGAGGGGGTCCAGGGGGGATGCTCACAGTTAGAAATTCTACAGAGGATTGAAATGAATTTTTAGTACTGTGTAACTACAGTAGATAACATTTAATTGGGAGAAAAGAGAAGCGAGAAGAGAAGAGAAGAGAAGAGAAGAGAAGAGAAGAGAAGAGAAGAGAAGAGAAGAGAATTCTCAGTTTGGCCAGTGATTTATGTTCCAAGTCTAAATTTTGTGAATTGATTAAATGTAGAAATAACAAAAGCAACCATATTTGTACAGCTATTCAGTCACTCTTAAAACAAGGAAGAGGGTTTCTACCACAACTTTATACAGACAACTGGCCATTTAGTGTATATACTAGAAATTCTGCGGAAAATGTTATTAAATTTTTAATTCAATTTTGTTCTATTGTTACTTTAAATGCAGTTTTCCATAAAGCATGTCCTGAGGCCTTTACCACTCAACTGTGATATATTTTCCTGGTCATCAACCCCAGCCTATATATGTTATACTCCTGTTTCGTGGTTTCATGTCAGGGACAGCCAGAGTGATTGCTGACTAAATAATTAGTGAAGGGAACACCACCTCTGTATGTTTCTGTAGTCATTAGGTTACCAAGAAAATAAAACTTTCATAATCTCTTTCCCTGTAGGTATCTGGCACTTTCCAGGAGCAAAGTAGGGAGAAAATGTAAATGCCAAAATCTCACACATTCATTATTAGACTAATGATATCTTTTTCTCTCCATCTTGCCCCATAAGGGCATCTGTAGAAGTGGAGGTGTAGAGCTGCTGCTTCCCATTATAATAGGAAGGAGAAATGCAGGCTTGTAGTATTTCAACCCCATCAAGCAATAGTGTGAGTATGTGGAATATTAGAGTATTATGTAATAAGCTAGAATAAGATAACAACATAACACAGAATTATTTGACACAGTGTACCCAAACCATTTCCAGCCACAAGAAAAATAAGGGTGAGGGCAGGGGGCTTGCACTGGCACCAGTGAAGGTGAGGAGTCCTGAGTGAGCTTCTGTGCCCTCCAGAGGAACAACACTCCCTGATTTCCAGCTCTGCTCCCAAGTTTGTGTGTGTTCATGTCATTCCTCTTGCTTCCTCCTACTCCAATCCAACCACAGGTTACAGAGGGAATTTAGGGAAGGGAACTGGGTAAGTTTTGTCAGGTAAGCTAGGTCTGCCACCTGTTTTGCATGAAGAATATCTAGTATTTCAGACTATTACAAAAAACAAAAAGGATGAATTTTCACTGAGAAGTTGGGCTGAGTTGAGGTAGGAACAAACTGCTTTACTTTGGTTTTATGAACCCCAATCTTTTACAGAAGATGAGTGCCATTTAATCCATGGTACTATCCAAAGCCTTGCATGGAACTCTGCTCTCAGGAGCAGAGAAGGAAGTGTTGAACTCTAATGATGTTAATGTAAGTTACATCATTGAACTGTAGCCTTTCTGGTATTAATAGGGGTACCAGAAGCTGTGTGAGTCATGTAAAAAAGCTTCCACTCTTATACAAGGTCATCATTTCTCTTTTCCACCCCACCCCAGATTTCTCCCATATGAGGAGGTAGAGGCTGGTATTAGCATTGGAAGGAAGTTGGCTGACATTCTGATCCCACAGAAATAAATGTGAGTTAGTTATTTTAGTTAGCCAGGATTTTTTTCCATCAGCTTTCATGACTAATATAGTTAGTCCTTGATTTACATGCTATTATCTCCCTCTGAACTTTAGAGAATCTTGTGCTCATTTCTTTTTATTACAGCACTAGAAACTATTAAAGAAAAGCTCACCTTGAAGTGTAGAAGAAAAGGTGGTGGTTCTGCAAATGCAGGCTATCTAATGAATTCATGGCTTCCCCTACAGAACTGTTCTGGCAGTAGTGATGGGAATTTTTCAAGATAAATTTGCTGAAATGAATTTCACTTATTATGCTTCTCCTTTTATGGACCTGTGCCCTGATTCAATCTCCCAGTCTGAACATCTGGTGTGCCTTAAAAAGATTCTTCCACGTGGAGCTTGGTTCCTGATTTCTTCAGCTATTATTTATTACATCGCTTGGGCTTTAGAAGGGATTGCTGAACCAGTGTGGATAATCTAAAAAATAAACTTAATCTAAAACTAATGCAAACTGTACAGCATAGGAGATTTAGAAAAGCTTACTTAGCAGTCAAGTAAAACCCTTTTATTTATCTTGGTACTTCCTGAATCCACCTCTGAACAGATATGGGACCATGAGGGAAAAAAAACCCCAAGTATTTTCTGAGTGACCAGAAGGCAGAAATTCCTCACACACTTGAAAACAATTGTCTGAGCAATGTTTAGGGATCAGAGAGGTTTGAACTCTCTCACATCGCCCCATCTCAGTTGCCAGGTGGCATCAGGAAGTTTCAGCCTTTGTTTTGAGAACAGTGTCTATTACCCACACTTAAGCCAAAGCATCTTTTTCCATTTAAATTATGGCTGTCTTAATAGCCTGCTGCCTGAAATGTTTTTTGATACTGAGGCAGAACAATTTCCAACAGTGCATAGTTAAATCTGTGGGGCCTGTTAATGCTGTGTGCTGGCAAAACCCCTATTTGGGACATAGAAAAGTGATTATCACCTTCTAAGCTTTGTCCAAATAGAAAGCTAAAACAATCTGGGTTGGATGTTAACACTGCGTACAAAATTCTTTAACATCGCATGGCTCCAGAGTGGAGCTTAATGCCAATGGCTTCAGCAAATGAAGCAAAATAATCCCAGATCCAAGGCTCTCAGGAGTGAGAAAGGCAGAGCTGTTGGTAGCAGCAGTGCTGCTCTCACACCATTTGTTAAATGTGGTGTGCAAACGTGAGTGCTCAGGAGCTCATGAACCCAGCTGGAGGATTTTTAACATGTTCTTGCAGGAACAGAGACTAACGCTGCTCAGGGCCAGGTGACGTACTAGGTGTTGTACAGGAGACATTCTGGCACTCTCAGGGATTTTCCACACCTCAAGGAGAAAGTTTTAGTTAGAACTTTTAAGTTTTTTTTTTTCCAGAGAAGAAGGCTTTTCTTTTTTTTGAGTCAATAATACTTATTTCAAGCACAGATTATTTGTATATAATTCTGTTTTCTTTTCTCTCAGGCTTAACCATTTTAAGGGTTTGTGTTGACATAATAGCACATTTTTCAGTGATACTGATGGGGCAGATCCAGTCCAAACATCCCTCCCATCATCTTCATCTGTTCTGATACACATATGGCATATCTATCATTCAGAGAATGTAAAACGGCCCAGAAGATGTGGGGGGAGTGAGCTCTGGATTGCCTGGTCAGATCCCCTTTATTATTGTCATAAACACATCTGGGTTATTTTGCTGAATCAAAATTATTTGTTTATTTGTTTGACCTTCAAGAGCACTTTTAACCAACTTGGCACCTTGAAATATAAAGAAAACAGTTTCTTAAAAGCACCAGTACATTCCACTACTGCCTTTCTCTCCAGTACCTAAAACCCGCATGATAGCCAGCACTTTATTGCAGAAATTTGTTCTGTGCTGGAAAGCAGTCCCGGCACGGATTTAAAAGGCAATGTCTCCCTGCCTCATTAGCAGAGCTGCCCAGGGCAGAGCCCAGCTGCCCACCATGGCTCCCCTGAGGCACATTTGCTGCTTACAGCTGACCCACAGAGGCGGGGAGGCCGTGGCCGGAGCTACGCTCAGGAGCGCTTCCCAAATCCGAGTTCAAATGCGTTTCTGACTTCCTGCCGGGGGAGGAATTGAGCGTGTGGCCTGTCCCACCCTGTGCCAGCAGGTCCTGCAGCAAGCACGGCGTGGAGGCCACCAGGGCTGGCGCTGGGCTCTGGCTGGGTGCCCAGCCCAGCAGCCACCAAGGGAAGGTGTGAGCCTGAGGAGCAGCGGCAGAGCCAAGGCTGCTCATCCAGAGAAGCCCTGCCCGCGAGAGATGCTGCTCCAGAGGCAAATGCTCCACTGCATTCTGCAAGTGATGCATTTGTTAAAGACTGTCAAATGGCTTAGAAGTAAGATTTCTGGAAAATGTACAATATGAAAACAAAATTACAGCACTGCTGTAGATAGTGACAAAACATGAAGATACATCAGCATTAAATAAATAGCCAGCTTGGGGTTCTCAACTGCAATTACCACATACTCTCTGTGTTTGTAATACCTAGGAGACCCACAGCACATTACAGAATTTTGTTAATTACTAAGTAAGTGTAGAAGGAGAGGAAAAAACACTGTGACTAAAATGTATATTGTGTATTGATTTAGAGAACTGTAATTTGAAATTAATAATTTATCATTCCTCTTAACTGGCTATATTCTATTTCAAAAAAAGTAATAAAACCTTTGGAATACAGAGGAAATCACTTCCCACTCTGTAATTTCATCTATGCTGAGAAAGGAGAAGGAGTGGTTTGTCTTGCTCTTGCCACATTTATGAAATGTGCAGTTTGGCAAAGAGTAGATGAGCAAGATTACAGATTTCTCTTTGCTGTTACTTATCATGCAACAGTGGACAAAATAGTAACTGGCGTGTGATGTTAAGAGAGTCTTCCCAGGTAATACCCTCGGGAAGCAATCACAGGGGCACTCAGAGCAGTGACAATCATTGTCCCACCAGCCTCAGCAGTTCTAACCAGCAGAAATTGCTTGGCTTACTGAATGATAATGAGATTATCTCCATCTTTCTAAGCTAAATCACTCAGATTAGGACTTCCACAAGAAACAGATCCTTGCAAGCTATTAATGAAACCATACTTGGTTCACATCCAAATAGAGGAACAACTAAAACAAAAGTAACTTGTCATGAGAAGTTATTTAACCCAGCTGCAGCTGCAACCTTTGTTTTGAGTCTGTGTGCCCACTTGGGCTAAATAATTTCCTACAACAGCACTGTGAAAACTTTAGGGGGAAACAGCTTCATAGAGAGCTTCAAACAAACCCAAGCATTAAGTTCTTATGTGTGCTTTCTTTATAGAGGCGTTAATCATTTTCAGTTATTGCTCATTTTTAGTGCAGATAGCTCGTGCTACATCCTCGCTGTTAGAGATGTGAAAAGCTTCACAGCACGGTGAGGAGGTCAGGTCCCAGCCTCCTTTCCAGTGGAAACAGGGCTTATGGGATTACATTGATTATGAGCATGCAACTCTTTTCTCCCTCATACATTATTTATTTAATTGGCTGCTTTCAACCAAACTAGAGAATCACAGATTTCTCCAAAGTAATTAAATTCCTACAAGTTTCATTGAAGCAGACAAATAGGAAAAGGACAGAGACCCTAGGCATGCTCTGAACTGAGCTTCTTTTTAACAGACACCAAAGAACTTCAAGGGGAGATTCAACTGATGATACCAACTACAAGTAAAATCCACACGAAACTCTGACCCTTGTCAAGGGTCTTTAGCGACAAATTAGACACTATTAGACACAAATTTGGTGCTGATGAATCTGTGCCAGCTGCCATCAGCTGCTGCATGCACCTTGCATTTGTCATGGATGCTCAATGTGTTGAAAGTGTAGTCCAAAGTTAGGACACTGTCCTAAAATCTGGAGAGACATTACTGCTCTGCCACACACTGCTGTGTGATTATGGATTAGGATTTGTACAATGGTGCTAAAATGAGGATGGTGCCTTTGGTCTCTATAGAGAAAGATGAAATATATAGTAAGGCACTCACACACTGTGGGGACACAAAGAAGGAACCTCAAAGACCCTGGAGAAAATTAGGAAATTACCATACAGGCCTCCCTTTCTCCCACTTAATGCATAACTTGTCTTCTAGATTTTATTTTTTCATATCTTGTTTCTCGTATATTTTTTTTTTTTTTTTTTTATCACCTACCCTCTGACACCAGTTGGTTTCTTCCAGGTGGCTCAAGATATGTAATCAGCCTGGGAAGCACTAGAGGAACAGCTCACAGCTTCGGAAGGAGGCCTCAGGAAGAAAGTCCAAAGCATGTGAAGAGGCAGCATCCCAGGACAGCTGGGATTTTCAGAGAACTGCTACTCTGCCTGCAGTTTGATTTACATGCCCTGTTGATTGCAATAATATACCCCCAGTAACTTTTCTCTTGAGACTTCATTAGAAAATTAACATCCCTAATTTAAAAAATTTCAGCAGGTCTCCAAACAAAACCATTGGAAGTAGGAAAAATGCATATATGGGGCAATCAGCTACTAAGAGCCACAGGCATAGGGAATGACACCCAATCCACTAATTCCCAACAGCTGGAGAAAAGTCATTACTTGCAGGCAAGGCAAGCCCTGGTGTCCTTTCAGAGCCACACTCACTTTTCATGCACTCTTTCTGCAGGGATGGGATACAACAGCAGAACAGAAGTAGCTGTTCTGAGAGGGTACACACATTGCAAACTTATGTCTTCATAACTACAGTGGACAGGGTTTTTTTCTAATTTCCCCTCCCAATTAATTCATTTTTCTTTAAAGCTCAATTTTCTTTTAATTGGTGGAAGTTTCTGTTCTACTTAGGATCATTTCACTTTCTCTTAATTTTTTTGCAGTTCTCAAAGCATCTCCCTTTCTGGGGGAAAAAAAAAACCACCAAAAGCAACAACCATAAAACCAAAACTCCCAAATCTGACATGTCAAATGCTAAAGTAAGTTTGCTTCTATTTATCTAGATGAAAAGGGAATCACCCATTTCATATACTGTAGGCACTCCAGGACAAAACCAGAAACTAAGTGGTTTATCTTTATGTCTAGTCCTGGATCATCTTACTGTTGTGCAGAGAATAATGAAAGATAACAAAGGCATTCCCATACTGCCAGATCACTTGTCTTCTGTATAAAAGCATCCTTAAACTTATAACTGCCCCAAATCTCATCCCCAAGCAGGTCAATAGAATACAGAGATGGCAAATATCTACGTGGCTTTTAGAACAATGTCCCTGGTGTTATCCCTGGGCAACACTGTCTATTACACTGCCAAATTAATGAGGTCCAAACTAACAAAAAATTCTGAGTGACAAAACAAAGTATATTTCCTAGCTCTAGATGGGCCACTGAATGATCATTCCTCTGCTCACAAAGTTTGGTTCCAATTACACCTCTGAATTGCTCATTCCTTGAAGACATCTGGTGTAAATTGCTTTCTGAAAAGTAGCCACAAATTTCACAAAGTTATGCAGATACAACAGCTGTTGTATATATGCTCACCCAAAAGCGAGAAGTGGCATTCTGCTGCTTCCTCATCTTGGAACATAAACTCTCACTTCTTTGCATCTACTGTGCAAGCAGAATTTGATTTTTTTTTTTTGTTGTTGTTGGATTTGGGGTTTTTTTGCTTTGTTTTGTTCTATCTTGTTGGTTCTGTTCATTTCCCCCCGCCTTTCCTGCTGGCTCCATTCCTTCCACATAAACCTATGCCTGAAAATTACAAATGCTGTGCTGCAAACTTCCAGCTTTATACCTAGAAAGTACTTCAAAGTCCTGGCTGAGGTGGTGTTGAGTGCTCGGCGGCTGTTTTGGTGGCAGCTGTTTTCTCTGAGTCACCGCAAATGCTGTGCTGCTAACTTCCAGCTTTATACCTAGAAATACTTCAAAGTCCTGGCTGAGGTGGTGCTGAGTGCTCGGCGGCTGTTTTGGTGGCAGCTGTTTTCTCTGAGTCACCTGGAAACCACAGCTGGCAGCTGTTCTTTAGCTGCCTTCTCCTTGGTTGGAGGATGCTCACTGGAGGCAGTTTCTGGGATTTGTGATTCATTTGCAGGAGATTGCTGGACAGATCCTGCTTTTCCCATATGCTGGAAGGCCACCTTTGTGAACAGCTGAGCCATTTGGAAAGGTGTGACAATGCTCTTGCTTTTGAGAGTTTGATTAATCAATATAATGTGAATTGTGTTCAAAACTGTATGGGTCCAACCTACATTTCAGTTATCAACATCAATGTCTCTGCACACTTCACTGAGCTTTGAGTTAGATTGTGCTAAATACGGCATCTCTGTTTTCCCAGCAGATGATGGCTGAAAACAAAATTCATGTGTGTGCAGAGAGATCAGAAAAACAAAATCTATACCAAACTCAAGCAATGAATAAACTATATCTGAGTTAGGTATGTGGTTTGATTCATCTGTCATTTAGACTGGCTTGGTGTCAGTATCTCCTGACCTCAGCCACATGATTCTGGCAGTCCCCTGAAGAACAGGAACAAAACAAAGTTCCAGTACCTTAAAATAGCATAACATGAGTTATTGTGATGGAGCTTTTAATAATATACAAGGCACATACAGTATCCATGTTTGGAGTTAAATAAGGATGGCATTTACTCTGAAATAAATGGCTGACTTGGATCCTGGCCCTACAATAGTGAATGGCAAAAAATCCCCAATGAAACAACTCCACTCATATTTTTTAAACTAAAATTTTAACAGGATTCTTTGTCTTGTAAGAGATATAAAGAGGTATCTTTGCTTACATTATTTTAAGACCTGTTTAATAAATCTGCAAGAATTGTCAGTATATTTATGTAATTTGATTTTATATGATGGAAAAAGGGGAAATAAACTTGTTTAACAGAGAAAACCAAGCAGGCATCTAAAATGGTGAGATTTTTCCCCAGCATTTGCTGTGATCATCTGATTCTGCATCCCCACTGCCCCCACTCTTGTGTTTCCGTGCCTCTGCTCTTTTTAGATTTTATCTGGCTCTGAGACTCAGCTCCTGTCTCTGGAACAGAGATAGCACACCTAGGCTATGCAGTCTAAGTAATGAAAAATGGCTATTAGTAGGATATTTGTTGAAGGAAGAGAAAATTTTGAAATGTTTTAGCTGTGTCGTAACTGCACACAACACAAATGTATGCCTAGAAATGGACAAACCCCCATGGACCTTTTCAGTTTTCCCCAGTTTTTTGGTTTTTTTTTTTTTTTTTTTTTTTTTTTTTTTCTTTAAAACCTGATCAGCCGATATTGCAGGAGGCATGCACAAATATACTGTCTAAATAATACAATAAGCTGTCTAAATAGTTCTAGTAAGAGGGGATAAGGAGACATTTTAAACACTTAATTGCAGTAAGAAGCTGAATACAGAAGCCAACACAGGTACCATTCCTCAATCCCCCTTGGTTAAGGAGAGGACAAATATTAATATAACGTAAAGCAAGCATAACCACCACAAAAGCTGGATTGACCCTTCTCCCTGGACACTGCCAATCAGCAATTCCTGAAGAAAGATGCTAAACAGGAAAATATTTTGAAGAAGTTTTACATGGCTTTGTGGACAGGTCTGCCCCTTCCCTGGGCTCAGCCTCCACAGCTGAGAAATGGGCTGGTGACCTGCTGTCCCTGCACACCTGCCCTCCCTGGAGTGGGGCACTTTAAAACACTGCTCGTGGTAAGGAGATGAGGCAAAGGAGGTGGGAGTGGAAGGGAGAGTTTGCTCTTAAGGGAAAAGGATTCTTCCAGTGATAGAAACCAAATGTTACAGATTGGTACATGCTCAGTTCCTGCCTGCTTTCAGAATGGTTTCTGCTCCCCAACACCTACTGCTGCTTTTTTTTTCTCTACATCATCAGTTAGGATCAACTCTCTGTAACAGGGATTTATTTTAGAGAAAAGGCAGAATCTGGAGTCCTTGCAAATAGCACCAGAGCTACTTCTGAATAAGCTACCACTGTGACCAGAGTCTGATACCACACAAACACGGAACTAACGCTGCTCCTGTAAAGGTTGCAAGATTTGTCTTGTCTTTGTTGAACCTTAGGCTCCTATTTCATATTCTAATAGAAATTAAAGAGCTAATTACATACAATTTAGACCACACATGAGGGACACAGGCTCAGCTTCCAGCTGAGCTGGGAAAATTTTAATTGTTTAGTTAGAAAAGCAATCTATTTGGAGATGTGAGAAACAACTTCTGATTCTAGGTTAAAAGTCACCAGGGCAATTTATGATCTTACAACTATTAATTTCCTAATTTAGATCAAGGAATAGCAACTGTAAGGAAAAGGCAGTGACTGTGTAGATTAGATCATTAGACCCACAGTCAGCAGAACTAATGTCCATTAACCTAAGTGGCAGCATTAACACCCTTCTTCCTGGCACGGACCCACTGCCTCCCCCTAATCTGCTTTTCTGGAAGAACACCTGGCTACAACAGGGTGAGGCTATTCCAGGAAAAAAAAAAAAACCAAACAAACTAAGCAGAAAGGCAGCACCCATGCTTATTTGGCTATGGGATTTTCCACTGTGATATGGAGTCCATCAGTGACAGGCACGAAGGGAGCGTGTCCCCCCCTTCTCACCAGACTGCTCAGGACACTAAGGATCCCAAAACCACGTTATTGGGAAAGGACTGTGGGAAACTGCAGGGCAGAGGAAGGAAAAGCACTAGTTTTCTGGCCAGCATCAATGTCACCTGCCTCTTCTCTCCTGTCTGGTGAAGTCATTGAAAAACCTGACAGACAGCTTCCAGCAGAGACTGGCTGTGGTGCCACTGGCAACCACAGGACATTATTACACTGAATTAAAAAAAAAAAAAAAAGAAGAAGCAGAGAAAACTCAAAGGCATTTTATTTTTATCATGATGAAAAAGTGTCTTCATGCTCCAGTAATGAATGTGAACACACAAATTTTAGGGAACTTTTAATAATATTTACTCCTTAGCTATTCTCATTTCCCAGAAGCGCCCCTTTCTGGGTCTGCCACCATCATTTCTGTACAGTCCACAGTCAGCAAGGAATGTCATTTAAAAACTGCTAATGTGTAGGATTTAAACAGCTTTTATGTGGCTGACAGATTCTGTCTTACTGTGCAGAAGGGATAAGTAACAAAACCAACAATAAATTAGAAACTTGCAACAACAGTGAGATTTAACGAGAGCGCATTCACAGAGAGCTGCCGAGGGCAAATTAAACGAACCAGGATGGATTGCCATCTGTTTTGGGCAGTGGCACTTGGCAAGGACCTAAGGCCAGAAGGGACTGGTGTTATCTTTGCTGTCTAGGTCACCACACCATGCTGCCTAGGATAGGCTCGAGCCATGGATTGAAACAAAATAGTCTCCTCAACTTCCCCTCATGCCAAAGCACCACAAAGCAAATACATTTTGCATAACCCTTGACGAGTTATCTGCCATATTAATCTGGTGATTTGCTCAGTTGAGTCTCCAGATTTATCTGTTCTCTTTTAATTGTGGCCATGATTCAGTCATCGCATCCATTTTTGCTGATAACAGTGAAAGTGTACCTCATTTGTTCAGTAATATGCTCATTTTATTAAAAAGATAAGGAAGCAAATATAAAATGAAAGACATTAATAAACATTGGACTGACTTAGTACATCAAACCACCACATGAGTACTTATAAGTTAAAAAAAAAATGATCACGTCAGCCACTGAAATAATGCAACTAAAGATCTGGGCTTTATTTTCTAGGGTCTACACAAATCTGTTATAAAAAAAAGAAATACACAGCCTCTGTTTTGAGGCAAAAATATTGGGTAACTGTTTCAGCACCAATCACTAAATGGATTGCCTGATACATTGGTGGAAAGTTCAAAATTTCAGGTCCAAGAACATCATAATAAAGAATAAAACACACTGCCCCCCTTCAACCCTTCCACAGTACTGACTGAACTGCCACTGATCTTCACTGCTAGGGTGAAGATCTGGTTGGTGTGAAGGGGTCTGGGCAGGTCTAGAGCAATGTGCTTTTGCCACTCTGCAGAAAACTGCTGGAGGACATGAAGGTAAAGCACTCTGTGTCCCCTCTCCACCTGAATGACATGGGGTCATGCTGCATTTTAGCTGCAAGTCTATGGATTAGTGGCGCTGCTCAGACAGGGCAGTGGTGACTCTGGTCCCTCTGTTTTGTGGGGGGATAGGAAAGCTGGATCTTTCTGGGTTTTTTTCCTGAGTTCAGGTGCAAGGAATACACCTTGCCTAGAGTTTTCCATTTCCTACACATCACAAAGAGGGCAGAGACGTGGAAATCTTCAGGGTGATGCTCCATGACCTCTGAGGCCATGTTAGAATTTATCAACAGCACTAGCAGTGAGCTCTCTTTGGAGAGAAACTGCTGGAGTTCCTGACAGCACTGCTTAATATGTACTCATATAGTCCACTGACGTAGACCTGTCAGGGCAATAAAAATAAGAATACTGTCTTCAATCTTTCCAGTTTCCCTAGCACAAGTGTCATAACACCATATTCCTCCTTCTCTCTTAAATAGCAGCAAAGCTGTTCTATGTATCAGAGCTTTTGTTTCTTACCAGAGAAAGAAAATTATTGTATTGGGGTGGTTCCTTTCAGTCCTTGTTCCTACAGAGTTCAGGTACTGCCATGGGAAGGGAATATTGCTACTGCGAATATTATTTTTTTGGTCTCTTCTGGGCCTTGACACACAAAAGTAAACAGGAGGCCTTTACTAGATGCATATTTCCAAGGGACATTTATGTGGTACTTTAGATCACATAGATACTGAGGTGAGAGGTGACTCTGCACAGCAGAGTGAATCCTATCTAACTTCAGCGTGTTTGGATGTGAGATCTTGATTTTGCTCTTTGTAGATGCAGAAAACAGCCCCTTCACCCAGCTTTACTGACCTCCAGTTCTAAACCTGCATGTGCCACATTGCCTAAAACCACGCTGATCAAACCCTGAGATATCAATAAGCAGAGAATTGTACCCTTGCTGCCTTTTGAGCCTCTAGAGAAGATTTAGTTATTTTGCAAACTTTTCTTCATATTCAAACAAAAGTCCAGAGAAATGCTTCCTTTAAACAAAAACAGCTTTTCACACAACCCTTAGATTCTTGAGCTCTGTCTAGAAAAACACATCCAAGTACCACATGAGTCTGAAGAAAAGAAAATATGAGAAGTCAGAGCCAGCAACACTAGCATTTTAAATGAGAACATGAATTTCTCTGACATGTGGGGATAGTCAAAGAAAAGAGAAGGTGAGGACTGTGATCAGGGCAGACAAGGGCATTGCTGGAAAGGAAGATGGACAAAGAATTTGGCAGAATTCAACTCGCAGTCTGCCTCAGCTGAAGCAGATAAAACTTGCCTTTTTCTTAGAGACCTGTTGTTATGGTTTTAAAACTTTTTTTTTTTTTTTATCCTGTCCAGCCTCCTTCCTATCTTTCTGCTGCAGATTTAAAGAAATCGGAGGCAGGTGCATTGTGAGATGAAGGACTGAAAAAAATGGAAAAAAGCAGCAGCCCTTATCATTCTCTGCTCTCTCTCCCAAATCTATGAAGCAGGCTGTGAAGGAGCTGCTATTTAGCCATCTGAAGAGAAAGCTCCTGCTGCAGCCTGCGCCGTGTCTGGTGCCCTGCAGGGAGAAGGGTCTTGCTGTCCCATTCCACGGGGCCATGCTGGGGAGCACATCCCTTCTCAGGCTCTGTGGCACGGTGGGAAGGGAGGAAGGCTGGCAAGGGAGCCAGGGAACAGAGTGCCAAGAGCAGGGAAAAGGAAGCAGGAAAACTACCAAGACAGACAGAGTGGAGGAGGCTGGATGAGAATTCGAGCAGCCACAGCCAAAACGCAAAGCTGAAGCAGAACACTATATTTAACAGAACTGCTCAGTTGAATGCTGCTGGAGAGCTCAAGTTTTGAAGGATCGTAGAATTAGGGAGTAACTTTAGGTTTAGTGCTTCTTCCCCGCTCTGTGACGACCTTCACTGCTCACATCCCATTCAAATGTAGGTAGGATCTTCCCCAGATGGCATCTTTGCACCTGTTATTTCCTGGAGTGGTCGTACATACCTAATAAACCTTTTCAAATATTATGTCTTGCTTAATTTAACACCATTGTCCTGATGTAAGTGCACACTATGGAGCACATTTTTAAAACTCTGTTAAATTTGGCTTCAATAAGCTTGGGGAGCACTGAGGGTTTAGCAGCAATCTAAGCTCACTTTTAAGGCACTGCTTGCAGAACCAAGAAGGATGGAGAAAGATCTTGAAGAAAAAGGGGAGTTATTTGGAATTCCGCTACTTCTCCTCACAGTTTTCTGATTTATGATCCTTTCCAACAATTGTAAAATAAGATAAATAATTAATATTACAACATGGACTGTTACAACAATGAATATATTCTGGTGGAGTTACATGTAACTTCAGAAAACCACTCCATGCTACCAGCTTCAACTTTAGATTCAATAGCATAACAATGATCAAACCTTACTTGATGCCAATATACTGATTGTCCTGGTGGAATTTATATTCTTGAATATACCTCTGCTTCGTCAAGTTAGATCACATATCAGACAATACTAAAAATTTCTGACAGAGTTTTGCTGCACAAGATTGCAGCAAAAGTCATCAACATAAAGCAGCATGATAGGAAATACAGCAGTTTAAACAAGGGTTCAATATTTAATACTGTATTCAATTTTGTATTTTGAGAGGCTGACAAGGATTAAGCTTGAAGAATTGAAATAATTTATTTCGTAGGTCTTTATTCAATCCACACAGTAAAAAACACTGTCCATCGTGGCCTCAAAACCATGACACAGATGAATTGCTTCATTCTGTTTCCACACAAGGAATTGGATATTGTTTAATTAGGGAGAGATATTTTAAGATGCCATGAGATTGACTGGAATATTTCTGAGACCTTTCTACTTTGCTGCTAGGACTGAAACACAGCTGTGAATGTAATGAGAACAGAACCTGTTTCTTCCCTGGGAATTTGCCATCATGGAAATGACTCTGTGTTACAGAACAATGTTCTTGTAGGTATATGGCCTAACCAGAATCTGGCATTTTTGGGGACAGACTCTGACCTGCATAAACATCAGAACACTGAGGCATGTGCATCACCTTGTCCTGCTTGCCTTGGTGGAGCTGACCACACCAGCTCAAACACAGCCTTGTTCACCCCAGGCAGCAGGGCACAGACAGAACCAGCACTGTCTGAGACATGGTGCTACTGGAATTAATGATTCTCTTCAAGACTTAGTTACACTTAATGCTCTCCTGTGATGGAGGTAAGGTGGCAAGAGAGGCTCCCATACCTGTTTGTCAACAGAAACACCAGAGCTAATAACAGTAGTCGCTAATAAATTCCAACTTGAATGTCAGAATATGACCAGCTGTCCTTTCTTGTCTCTGCCGGGAGACAGGGACAAGCTGAGGAGCCTGAACTCCCACTATTAATTATTGGACAAGGAAGTTGCCATGACACAATTGCTACTCCCCTTATGTCAGTTTTTACCACGACTTCCAGAATACCAGGATCTGCTTTTCCACGCAGTGACAAAGATCTAGACTCTTTCCAAGCCCTGCAGTAGTCACAACCCTACTGCTGAGCTGCAGGAGAACACACTGGCACCACACACATTTCAGCATGCGTGCACAAGAGAGAGGGTGTGCACAGAATTTAATTAAATGCTGCTTGGTTTCCATCCTGAAACACAAGGAAATGTATTTGGGATGAATTCCTCTGTCACTTAATGGAATGCCCGACCTAATTTCTTCCTTGAACAGCAAAATGAAATTAAGCCCTCCACTTAATATTGGAAAATACAAAAGGTTTAGATCTTAAAGCTGGGTAAGACTCTCTTGTTTGCAAGTTCCACTGGATAGTCAAGAATAAAGCTGTTCTGAAATACATGGAAAACAAGAGCTTAAGATCTGCTTTATGCCCACTCTATGAATGAAGGCAGAAGACCAAACACAGACCTGTGATAAGCACCAAACCCCTCAGGCCCAACCAGAACAATGGCAATGACATCCTAAAGACTATTGGGGTGCCAAAACATGAGTGCTGTAGAAATGGCAGGAACTCATTCTTGAAGCATGTATTTCAGCTGTGAAACAGTACACATTTTTTTTGGAATGAAAAAAGCATTCATTTAAAGGAAAGATGCAGTTACTTGAGGGTTTGTGGTCTGAATATAAACATGGGCAAAAACTAATAGAGGCAGACAATGTCTGTGAACTTGTCTGACCTTCTCCCCTCCAAACAGCACCCTCAGCTCTCACCTGAACCTTGTCTTGAACTGTTACCTGTTACCAAAATTGAAGGGGCTATAGCACTTAGCAAGTGATCCCCTTAGCCTCATTTTACCAAGTGAACCCTAACCCAACCCTAACCTTAAGCATCCCTAACCCGTTTCTCCCTGACATGGGGAAGAGAGTTCTTTGGTCCTCATGCTAAAAGGATAAAAGGAAGGAGAGCACTGCAGAGCAGTCACCACAACTCAGTCGAGCTCAGCTAAGCCTAATTATGGAGCACAGCCAAAAAGGTGTCTGAGGAGAAAGCTCGGATTAGCACATCCCTAGTATTCCTCTTAAGTGAAGGTGTCCAGCAGATCCCTGCCCTTGTTTCCACACTGCAACTTGAACTGCACAGCCTTAAGGGACACTGCCTAAAGGTAGAGGTGTTTATGGACACATGGGGCACTCACCAGGGAACAGCCCTCCCAGAGGATGCAGCAGCCTCCAGCCACTGTGTTTTTGGCAAAGTGGCTCAAAAAAGTGACAGGAACACACACAGGTGTGGGATTTCCTGGCACTTCCTACCACTGAACAGCAGAGAGTACTTGAATTCCCCAGTGTCAAAAACTGGAGCCCCTAAAATGCAAACCCACAGAAAGATACTCAAGCTAGAGGTGACTAGAACCTACAAGAGAAGTCAGAAATCACAGACTTCCAGAGGCTGCAGTCTGTGTGCTTCACATGCAGAGGGAAGAAGAGAGAAATGCAGTACCAATAATTTCCCTACTGCTTTTTTAGGATTATCTGCACAAGTGCTAGAAAATTTGCCTTCCCCATTCCACTTAAATAAGACTAGCATTTTCTTCCAGTAATTTTCAGTAGGTTGCACATTTGGTTTCCTGTAAACTATAAATTCACAAAGACAAGCCCCACAAACCAGGACGAGTAGGAATCATCCCAAGATTTATGTGTGTATGACATTTTCAAAAAAATCCCGCAAATCATTTATACGGCAGGATGTGTACATGCTGGCTGTGAGCAAGTAATCAGGAAACAGCACTTCACATCCCTGGGCTGGCACCTGAGGTGGGGCCTGGAATACAGCTGGGTGGAGAAAAGGGAATTTACACATCTTGTAAATGTAGCAGAGCTCTCCATGTAAGACCAGACAGCAGAGTTATGGGGGAAACAAGCCTTGCCCACGGACTTGTTGGGAAGTGAGCAAGAGCTGCTGCATCTGCTGAGATTTCTCTCCAGGAACCTGCCTGGGTCTGTTCAATTATGACCTGTGCCAGGGAGGAAGGAGCATGCTGGACCTACAGCATATCCTCACTGTTCTCCTGCTGACATTTCTGGGCTGGATTTCTGGACCCCCTTACTCATGGATTCTCTGGTTATTCCTCATTGCTCTCTCACAGCAACTTGTTACACACCCCTTGCAGTGTGTAACGAAAGAGCAGCTACTGCTGGAAGTCACAAACACCTAAATGCTTTGGGATGCTCAAGTACCACCAGGGGAACTGAGATTTGAAGGGAATCCTAGTAGTGCTGTCACTTACGTTTCACAAGAGCAAGCACAGCTCGTGGCTGCTCCTCTGAATGCCAATTTGATTGTGAATTCATGATTCTTGTCATTTCAGGAAATTGTCATCACCTACTCAAAATCTGGAAAACTTTAAATGCATTTTTAGTGAGCTCGGAGAGAATTAAACATAATTTTGTGTCAAGAGTAACTAAAAGCTCGCTATCAACCTGGTTTTACTCTTAGTGGAAGGAGTCAGAAGAATAAGACCAGCCATTCGCCTGCAGTGAGCCTGCTGAGAAAGGAGGAGAAAATATTCCTCCTTTCACCAGAGTAAACCAGATTTCAAAATCAACCTGAGTAAAGAAAATCTTCAGCCACTTGGAAAAACATAGCTGAAAAGCCAACAATTAGCCCAGAATGCAAAAGCTGTTTGTACCTAGGGTTGCAAATTTTTAAACTCAAGGAGCTTTGCACCCACCTCACAAAAGCCTAAGTAGTGGTGTCAAGATGGCCATAGTGGCCATGACTTAAACCCAGGATTTAAAAAAACAAAAATCAACTTCTCCAAGCACAGGGACTGCCTGATCTCTTTCAAGCTAGGATGAATAATACAGATATGTTTAAATTTGAAATACTCTTCTTGTGAGCTTTATCTTCCAGCAGCAAATTCCTATCCTCTTTCCCCAGCTGAGCCAAGATATTCCTGAATATTTTATAACTAAAAATCTTTTTCTCTTTGCCCTCCTATGTAGATTCTCACACCCTGCAGCCCAGCATGACAAGTTCTTCTCTTTGAAATATTGAGCCACTTTCAGTGGGTCCTGTCAATCCTTTACACCTATTTTAATTGAATATTTCAAAGTGGAGGGAGATCAGAGCACTCTGCCTGGGTGGGCACTGGCTGATGGTGTCAGGCTCTCTCTGCTCATCTCCAGCTGAAGTGATCAGATCCCTTGCCTCTTTGGGGCCAAGGGGATGATGGATGTCACAGCCTTATGGGTGAAAAGCGGTGATGAGGGAGCTTGAAAAGGAGTAGATAAAGCAAGCTAAATTTAGAAGCTGTTTGTTTTCGAGAATGGGTTTGAACTTTAACTCACACAAAAATTATGCCTCGCAATTCCACTCTTCCGTGACACCTTTGTTCCTCAGCTAGGGCCATGAAATACAGTATCACTCTATTATTAATAGCAAGGCTATTGTTGGTTTTTTTTCCTTCATCCCTCCAAGTGTGGATGCTTGGATCATATAGGCAGATGCAGCACCCAGGTCTGCTCTAGATGCAGTGTGGTAGCTGCATCCAGCCCAAGTTCTTCCCTAAGAAAATTAATGTGAAACACCAGAGGCTTGGTGTTATTCATACCAGAGTCAAACCAAAGGATATGTAAGCTTCCATTCTGGTATAATATTTAAATCTTAAATAGAATCTGAACAACTACTAAATGACCATTAAATTTCTCAAGCAGCTTATTCTTCTAGATAAATTAGAAGGCAGCATAAAATGGGATCTCCTGTACTTCAATTACATTTCTTTTCTTACACAAAAGCAGCCTTTTCAGAGGAAGGACTGCAGAAGAAATGGCTGTCTGTGCCCAAAAACTCCAAGACATTCTGAATATTGGGGACCATCAGTTGCATTAGCATCAGGCCACAGGTAGAGAATAAAGACAGGCTACCACAAGAAAAAGTCCTGAAACTGGGTACAAACCAAAGGGGAAAAGGAGGACAGTATTTTCTTGAAAGCAAGACAGTTAAGGAAATAGTGGTGAGACATTTTGATGTGCTAATTGATTTTGCTTCTTCTTTTTTTTTTCCCCTTTAAATAATCTGTATGTTTTAGCTGGCAATGATACTGTGAAATTAATTATTTTTATTTGTTGTCCCAGGCAGAATCCCCTGCAATTCCTTGATAAACTCCTATCTCATGCTCATGTCTTCATCAATTTAGAGTCTTTCCTTCCCATTAGAATTAGTTGTTTACAGTTGACAAATATTATCTGTATTTTTCTTGCTAAAATGATCATGGGGATAAAACTTCCATTTTTATATTCAAAAATAAAGCTGAAAAATTATATGGCTTTTGGCATAAACAGGAACATAAGATGATTTCTTTTCAAATATTTTCCTCCCTTAAATTCTCTATTGTGGTATTTTGGATCCAATGCCCGAACATTCAGCATAATTAATTAAACTTTTTATTCTCAAGAGTAATTTAGTGAGATTTGCCAGGAAATGTTTGGAAAATGGCTATGCATTTAATAATACGTGCACTGACTACTGTTCCAGCGCTCTGTAGGAGTGGATAGCCACAACAAGGAAAAAAACTTAGTTATGACTGGGAACTGTGTCCCTGTTAGGTAAACACAGCTTAAAACCAGGAGATGAATTTTGCATTATTCTAAATGATAATACCATTTCAGAGTGAGAACCCAGTTACAGGTGAAATTTGCCCAGGTTGTCAAGGGTAGATTGAGACATTTTGGTCATCAAAGGTTGGGGCAAAGGATGGAAAAGCAAAGAGCAAATGTGTGGTGGAGCCAACTGAGGAAGCCTGAGCACTGAAAGAACAGGCTACTGAGACCAGAACTGCAAACCAAAAAATGTCCTGTGCTGAAATAGCCCCCTGCAGGTCTCCACTGCTCGCAATTATCTGGGTGCAACCTCTGTCTCACAAACTCTTACAGCCACTTTGACATTTGCTTTCTTCCTTACACGTTAATTCCACTGCCACAGTCACCGGAAATAGGGCTCATGGAAAAGGCTTCAAACCCAAAGAGGAAATGCAAGGTGGCTTCACACCATGGCCACTAAATGATTTATTTTGGTACTCAAGGTACCTCAGTTAGAGCTTACTCAGGAGTCTGAGTCCTGCAACTCAAAAATCTTTTACTCATCATCACTATGAGCTGGGTCTGCCTCCAAAAATCTGTTTGCATTGTAGCTGTTGTGCTGTAGCCTTACTACCTACCTCCATGTCAATAGCAATGGAAAAATAATAAATCTGCTAATTCTGCTTGCAGAAGTTTCCAGTCAATGAAGACATTTGGCTTACTGGTTTAGCAGCCCTTGAGCCTGTTTAAGGTTTCATTTCCTGGACCCCAGCAGAGAAGAAATCAGCTCTGCTAATGCAGTACAGTAACATTGTCTGAAGTTGTTTTGAAAGGAAAACCAAGATGCACACAGCCTTGACCACAACTTTTCCCTCTGTTACGTTTAAGGCATGATAAGCTAATAATTAAAAATCTGAAAGCCTTCAAGTACCATATGTGTATTTTCAAACAGATTCACTTTATGTAATTCTTTAATCAAATGTGCAGAAAAGGAGCACAGTGAAGGCTGACATGTATTTCAGCAGTAGTGAAGGGGATCATATTGAGTTTTGATGCAAGCATATGCAGTCCTTGTAGACTGCAGCCTGACACTGATAATTGTTTTGCCCCATGAGTTTGGAACTGTTGGAAAGACTCTACTAGCAAGACATCCTACAAAAATATGGGCCTGACCCAGTGCTTACTGGAGTTAATTGGATTTTTTTCTATGACACTGGCAGAGATGATTTGAAGCCCCTAGAGCAGAAATTGGCTCACAATTGTCCATTTTCTCTCGTCATTCACAGAGAAGAAATTCTACTGTGCCTTTTCAAAGATGATAGCTGAGTGTTAAATTCATGCTTTTATTTTGCTTAAGGAGAATGAATTTCTTTCAAACAAAATGTCCTTTTTTGTTCTTTTTAGCAGAGTTCTGGCACATGTTTTCAGGGTCAAGATCTAATAACAGCCCTTACAAAACTCTCACAGTTGTGACATTCACTCTTTGGTGCAGCAAACAATGAGACCGTAATGATGATGATAATTGTGTTTATTTTTGATTCTGGACAAATGTCATCTATTCTCCATCCAGTCCCATTGTGAAAAGGCCTGAGCCATGACCTCCAGCAGGATCAGCTGATACAATTCCACTTGGCCCAAATTTGTGACAATCTGATGAAAACAGCAACCTTAATTTTTTTCTATGCTTTTCTCACTGCTGAAGAGATCTCCAGTACGAAACATTACCTTTAATTTACATTAAAATATTTCAGCTAAATTTAAGCCAAAATAATAGGTGCTAATGATGCACTTAAGATCCTCACACAGCAGATCTCCTGGTGTCCCTTACACCTACTCAATGGAGATTTACCTTCAAAAAATAAACACATCTGTTTGCCAGCACCCTCTCCTCCTCTAGCTGCAATACTTTCCCATTTTAAGGGAGACCATTTGCATTTAGGGTTTAAAGAGGTGATTGCAGCTTCTTCTGGATTGTATTTCCCTCTTACCACTAAGCTGACTTCATACTGCATGCTGGGGATGAAAGTAAAAGGAAGAACAAGAGTAAGAGGGAGAAATGGAAACTGAGGAGAGAAAGGAAAGATTTACAGAGATCTTTGGTAAGGAACAGATTTCTTTCAAGTAGCTCTGAATTTGTAAAAAAAGCCAAACTATTTGAATATATTTTGATTGATAGTTCAATATATTTTGAATAGATAGTTGAACATATTTTTGAATGCTGAGGTAATAAGAAAAATAAAGGATTATCAGCTGCCTTGGAAGGGTATTATTAGAAGTAAATATTTGAATAGTTTTAAGTATTGCTTTGTAGCTCAGCAGTCCAGCAGAGCCCTTCTTTATAGCAGTCCTATTCTGTGTATGTTTACTTAAGAGAATTGAAGTGATTCTCTTCCTTACCTAATTTCTTGTTTTCCCCTCCTGCTTTCATTAACAGACTTTGATTTAATAGTTTTCACTGGAGACATAGTTCATCATTGTACCAAAAATGGTAGCATCCAGCAATTTATCTGTCAGCCTCTCCTCAATACACCAGCAATTTTTCATAGAAGAGAGGAACTTACTGGAGCAGTGGTCTATTCTTATGGCATATGGACCTATTAGTGTAGTAAATTTATCATTATACATGACATAAAAGATGCATTACCATCCATTAAGTTCAGGTAGAAGCACACCATTGGATACCTACCACTGGATCTCTCCCACACCACAATATCCTTTCCAGTAATGCCTGTGTGGTCTTTGAGGAGAGTTTCCCTTCTAAATGCTACCCTACAATTAAACGTGCAGGGCTTGCAAATGCAAGCCAGCTGTAAGATATTGGCATCAACATTTACTGCTGTGTAATGAGGTGCACCCAGTTAAAAGTGCATAAATTATTACTTGTTTTATATGGACAGGAAGCCTGATTTTACATTTATCTTCTGCTACACCTTCCACACCCCTCAGATATAAATTGAAAAAAAGGCTCATTTTCTTTTTTCCCCTTTGTGTTTTAATGCAGCAGTCTCAGGTAGGGAGGGGAAATCTGCACAGTCCTGTGCTTCTACGGCAGAGGAACTGGTCCCCCAGGCAAAAAGCCACCAAAAAGCACAAGGGGAGCCCCCAGAGCTTTGCTTACAGTCTCAAACACCCTCTTTTTTCAATTAAATGATCTAAATACCAAAATTACTTTGTGCTGTCACAAACTATGTTGCTGGCCTAAGAGAAGCATGATTTAATCTAAGTTTACACCTGTAGCTGACTAGTTACAGGAAGATAATTTGTCTGTCGAGTTTTGCCTGTTTTCATTCTAATGATGCTCTTTGGCAAACCTAGATGTCTTTTTCTCTTTTTTTCATTCTGTCTCCAAGAAGTAAACCCAAGACAGGATTGGAAAGGAAAAGGGAGAATGACCTTTCTCTTCTCCTCCACAGTGAGAAATATTCCAAGCTAAACAGACCCCTCTATCCATTGTACTCGGCCCGAATTCACCCACTGAGGTCTGTTGGGGTTTCACACTAAAACTTTAAAAAGAACAAGAAATACGTAGAAGTGAAGAACATTTTCATTTAAAGGGTGATAAAATTCATCACAAATTCTCAAGACTGATCTTTAAAGATTGAGAGCTTTCAAGAAATTTGTACTGCTGGGTCATTTTACAGATATTGCCACTACCATGAAAAGGAAAAAAAAAAAAATACCCAAAACAATACCAAAAACAACAAGGGAGGGGAAAAAAAACCAAAAAAGAGGTAGAGGAGGGCTAATTTTACAGGGTGATGGAATTGAGGACACCAAGAACAAGCACCGAAATCTTAAAGCATTTGATCAAACTTATGCATGCCTCCTTCCCTCCTCAGGGAAAAAAAAGGCAATTATACTCCACACTGATAGTGAAGGTAAAGTCCCAGGAAGTAGCACACGCAGCAGTGGGTAGTTTTCTTTAATTATTTGTTGCATTCAAAGGCAAAAATTATTCTTAGATACATTGCTTCAGTGTTGACTACTGGAGAAAAAGCTTTTACTGAGCAAGGGAAGAAAGCAAAGAGGCAGAAGTAACTGATATTATTTGAAACAATCACATCGAGAAAAGATAGTGTTTGGTGGATTTTTACACCAACCATTTGAAAAAAAAACCTTCCAACAATATTAACAATTAAGAATCAGTTGTCAATCCCTCAGTCAGTGCAGGAGATGCACAGACCAGACACACTAAGTGTGGACCCACATCACACACCTGCAGTGCTGCAGCCAAAGTTTTTTTAGCAGTGATATTGCCTCTTTTAGCTTGAGCAGAGCACATGCAGAGGGGTGCCTTGGAGGAGTACTGGAAGCTGCCCCAGGTCTGTTCAAAATCGGTAAAGGAGGTCCCATGGAGTGATCACTTAGCACAGAAACACATAACAGCCCTCTCACAGTGTTTGCCCTGTTGGCAACCATTACAAACCAATTATTTCCTTTGGTCTCTTAAAAGGGATGGGAATATAGGCTTCCTAAGGACTGCCATCACCCCGGAGTGGCATCACATCAGTGCTTCAAAGGGAGCTGTGCTGAACACGGAGACACTGTCTGACCTACCCTCCTACCACTGAGCAAGCCCACGAGCTATGGCTACAGGAATGAAAAGTGCTCCCCAGGAGCCTTGTCTTATAAACCGGTAAAGGCAGGAGAAAATTCTCTGAAATCTCAAAGACCTCAATTCAAATGTGCTTGCAGAAGCATCTTTTTATCTATCAAATGCTTTTGGACTCCAATTAAGCAAAGTACAGAAAGGGCTGGAATGGCCCTGAATAACCTTTGCACAAGAAGATGCTTGTACACCAAGTGCACAAAAAGCCACACAAGTTATTTAAACCTATATTTTTTTGTCCATTTGCAGTAACAGCTACCACTGCATGCTGTGTATCAGTGGGCTGACTTGTCAGTGGCTGAAGCCTGCTATTAGCCAACGAGTAAACATGGCTTCACGCCCTCAGACCTCGGGAAGGATTAGCTTTTGCTGTGAAATACAGACATATTGGCAACATTTTGGATGCATTTTGAAACATTACTGGAACACTCTGGTACACTTCAAAAATTCTTTACATTTTCCCATGGTGGTAGGCCCTGCAGGGAATATTTATCATTAAGTGTAGTAATTTTGTTTTATGCAGGGAATATTTGGCACTAAGTGTAATTATGTCATTTTATGGAGTCTGTCTCAGGCTCTAGATGTCTGTTGTTTCTGTTTTAAGATAAATGCATACAGATTCCAATAGGTATTGAGGTACACTCAAGTACCAAAGTACTGTTACTCCAGACAACATTTCTAAACCGTCCTTCTCCCAAAGAGCTTTTCTGCTGGGGAGACCAAGTTTTAAGCCTGCTGTACCCAGCTTCACCTGAATATCAGAGGGAGTAACTAGAGAGCATTTCAGAATAAGGATAACTGAACACTAGGGTGCCAATTTGCATTCTTGCTCATCTCACTGCTTTGGGATCAGTTTCTTGGGCTATTGTGCCAAGTCATTTCGTATAGGTCCTACCATCCTTCTCCCCACCTTAGTAGATTCAGATATTAGAGGTGTGATCAGAAACACTTGGATGTTCACCTCCACACCTTTGACTAAACTCAACCACCTGTGAATTATCTACCTGCAATTTGTAGCACAGGCTGCTCTAAATACATGAAAAAACATTTGAGTAAAAATACTCTTCCTTCCCATTCTCAATTTCCATTTTTAACTGCTTGTTGAGAACAGCATTGTCCTTCAGCAGGGCATGTGAGAGGCATTTGGGTACAGCAGCAGGAAGGTTGGCAAGAGGTGGCCAGGAATCCTAGCAGAGGACACAATGCCATGATCTCTTAAGCCAGAGAGCCGTGTACATTTTTGTAATTACTGTATTTTACTTCTGCTCCTGTGCAGTGTCTTAGAAGGCAGTCCCTGGTACTTGTTACCAGACTGTGTCTAACCTAAAGCACTCTGAACTGAAACCTCATTTCAAAAAAACAAATAAGACACTTGGAATTCAACATCAGGTATTACTCCAAATAAGAAACCAAGCAAATGAGTGCTCTGCACCTCGCAGGGAAGGAGGGCCAGAGGGACACCCATCCATTTGATTAGAGCACTGAATATCAGTCAGAGTTAAGGATTTATGATTGGGTCCATCACAGTCAGTTTCCTCTGGTAGTTTTTTAATTTGCTTGACCAAGAAGAACCAGCTATTGCAACAAGGATTGCCCCTGTCAGTGCTGCTCAAGGCAGTTAAACATTAGATGTTATCACTGGGGAAGAAAAGCTGGCCCTTTATTTTTATGGATGGGAGAAGCAGCTTGTTGCCATAGCAATGTTGCATTTTCACATGTGGAGGCTGCAGTTGAAAGGGGCAAGCAACCTCTAAACTTTAGCAGTGATGACTGTGGGACAAAAGAGAAGGCAAAATATTTGCTTTTCTGTTGAAACAACATTTGCAATTTGGGGAAAAATATGCTTAAGGTATCTTGTGTGTTGTTACACTGTTGTTTTGCCTCACTCTTGCCAGCATGCACCTCATCTTGGTGTTCATTGGATAGAAATTTTAGGGCTGCTCTATCACCTGTCTTCATTATCCGCAATGTTATGTGGACATGGGTGAGAAAACAAACATGTAAAACTTAATACTGCGAACTAATTAGCAGAGGTTTTTATGTTTATTTAAATATAGATATTTAAAAGCTTCCCTCTGGGAGAAAGGAAAACATTCCCCAGAGTGGGCTTGCATTTTGAGATCTAAAAATCAGTATGCACTCGTGCATGTGTGCAGATATTGAACATGTACACGAGAAATCCTCATCAGCTCCATGGGCATTTAAGCACCAGGCGAGGCACTGTCCTTTAGGAAGGCTCATTTGCCCAACAAGAGGGAATTTTGCCCAATAAAATGGGGAGGGCATCAGCAAGCATGGTAAGGTAGAGAATCCTTCTAGCCAGAAAGGATTCTAGATAGTTACTGTAACTCAGTACAGGGAATTGTACCAAAATCACCAGCACTCTGCTTTCACTATCTGCTAAGCACAAGCAGGAATCACAAAAATAGGCAGGTGGGCACCCAGGAGCATTAACTCCCAGCTTGTTGCTTGGCAAACAGAATAATGCTTAACACTGTCTCCTGCAGCAATGCATTTGGCACTGTTGTCCATAATGAGCAGGCTCAGTTTGTCCAAAGTGGGAAAATGCAGAGTATTTTGGTATGGAATTTGGTGATTGAGAATGCAAGCTGGACAACAGCCACTGATGGAAGCAACAGAGGAAAGGAAGAGAGTAGTAAGGATGATACAAGAAGTTCTTTCACTGTAGTCTAAGAAAGAGCTTATACCACAAAGATTCAGATGTCTTTTAAAACTTTCTATTTTGAAAAAGTTAAAGTATTATCAATACTTCAACCACTTTAATGATTTTTATTAAATTTCTAGCTTGAATGAAATCATGTGGCACTGACTTTCACAGCATAGCACACATCTTAAAGACTCATCACCATCTCCAACCTTCAGTTGCCACTTTCCAGTTTAACTGAACGTAACACAGACTCCTGTGTTCTCTCAGTCACTTAAGGAGTGTGGGGGGGAAATTGCTCAGGCAGCATTTTTCTTTGCTTCCTCTCTTTACACTCTATCCAAAAGAAATCAAAACTTCCAGATACAAAAAATTAAGATTTTTTTTTTTTTACTCTTTTTCAAGAAAGCTGGTCCAAGGCAAACAGCATTGCTTGAAATGTTGGTCATGAAAATCTCTTGCATAGTGAATTATCCATCTGCGAACTTGGAACAGAAACAATGCAGGCTTCGTACTTGGACTCCTGTTGGTATTTAATGCTCTTTCCAATATATCATTCACAAAATCATGGCTATAGATGATTCCAGCTATTCTGTTTCTTTTAGCACATCTGTCTTGGGAAGTCTGTCCCACATCTTTACTAAGAGGTGTGCAGAAGGGCAGGGATGGACTTGTAGTGAGCTGAGACCCATGCTCTTGTCTGCAGCTGTCACACAGCAGCAGGCAAACAGTCAATTATGCAATTGCTGACAGAGCGTTTGATGATTTTCCATTTCTCTTCATCTCCAAAACATGTATCCTAAGAAAACAGACAGCACTGTGGGCTCAGCATTCCTTTGCAGGACTTTGCAGGAAGTGGGAGCCAAGGCACTGATTTCAGCAAGAACAGAGATGGATCCAAAGGCAGACTGGATGAGACTGATCTCCCACATTTCTGTGGGTCATAATTTCTAGCTGTTCTCTCATCACTGCTTTTCCCTTTCTCCACCCTCACTTGCCCTGGTTGTTCCTCCTAGAGACAAAGTAACTGAGCTTTTGCCAGAAAGATCTAATAAGAGCAAGGCTGCTTTGTGATTTTAAAAGAGACTGTTCCCTTTTTGAGGGAAAATGTCCAGCTAATGGCTGTTCCTCTTCACCTTTAAGTAAACAGAAGTCAAAACCTTTCTATCATGCTTCCATTTTAAAAAAAATTATCTGAAAGGGAAAATTTAAGAGGGTGCTTGAATAGCTTCAGGAAAGGACAGTCTCAAGTAATTTGCAAGATCATGCATCTCAGCATGCCTATGACATGAGAAACAACCTTGAAGGTGCACAGGGCACTGAAGTAGTACTGGGCAAGTTTTTCTTTCTGATGCCTTGGGTAAATTATAGTACAAAGCACTATTATGTTTCTGTGCCTACATCCACTGAACTTATTTGGTCTTGGGACCATCAGTGATTTACTGAAGACCTGAAGTCACATCTGAAAAGCCACAGTATTCCTATAAGGGAGCAGCTGTACTGTCACTGTCAGATATCCCCTTGCCTCTCCATCACTTCTACCGTGTTAGGTAACAGCTTATTTAAGAACATCACACAGTGCACCAATTAATCTGAAACAAAGGAAGATGGCATTGAAATCAAGTTGGCAGAAAATTTAATTTCTCCACTTTCCTTGGATCCTAAAATAAATGGGTTGTATGACAGATATGGATGGATAAATGGGAGATGAGAAGAATGTATTGGTAGCACTCTTTGATCCACTTTTGAAAAGGCAGTTTTGCCACATGTCTGCTGGAGGAAGACAGAGATAAAGGACATTCTCACAAAGTAAGTCCTGGAGGCTATTCCATTGCCCTCCCACACAGTACACCTGCTTTTCATCACACAGCCCATCAGATAGTTCTCATTTCTTAGACTGTTTTGCATTTCCATATGTCTTCAGAATACTTTTCTACTACTTAAAAAACAAACAACAGCCGTAACAAAGCCATCAAGAGTTTTGCTATTTTTCATGCCATATTCTTCACACACACATGCACAAAGACTCAAACCTTTTCTCTTCCCCTTAAAACACAGCAGATTAATTTAGTTTGCCTCCATATCTGCAGAACAGCATTGCTATTACAAAAATTTAAATGTCAGGAAGAATTCAGTACTGTATTAGAAAACGAGACATCTGCTGTGGTAGGCTCTGGCAAGGAGTGATGTTCTCTAATTGAAATGTCCAACCTCTAGTGGGTTTCCACTCAATAAGCATCCCTATTGTTGTGGAATTGTATACAGACAGAAGCTTCCAAGTTAGAGAAGCCAGCAATAAGCCTTGCTTCTCTACACACTGAAAAAATCTGTCCCTCATACGCATAAGTTCATGGGATGAGGACAGTGAGGGAGACAAGCAAAGACAACTGTATTTATTCAGAGAGAATGGATGAACCTCATTCCTGTCCTGAAAATTGCTATTCTACTATTTCCATTTCCAATGTGGATGTTGGTTGAGTGGTTAGATCAGAAGTGTGCTGTAGCATCTGGTTTGCAGTTATGCACAGCTACTTGAGGTTTGTAAGTCTGTTTCCCTCACCAGGACTATAATACCTTTTGGTTGCAAATCTAATCCTTGGCAATAATATTCTTTAGTCGCCTAAAATCTAAAATACAGTTTTTCCTCTAAAATACAGGTCCACAACTTTTACATTTGATGTTATCAGTAGGAAAGTCTACTGCTGGTTTCACTGAAGTACCTAAACAAACCTGCTTTTTTTTCTTTTCTATATTATATCTGGTTATTTCTAATTTTAAAAAGTGTACTTGTCTTATTCTTCCTTTTACAATAAATCCAGTGTTACGCCAAATAAGTCTTATTTAAGAATGACGTGGAGTTGTGGAAAACTAAAATTAGAGAAAAGTTGACCTTCTCATCCAACAGCAAACACAAACAAACACACGAGCTGCAGCACATTGCAAGTGAAGCAAGCTGCATTGTACAAAAGAGCAAAAAAAAAAAAAAAAAAGGCAGAAGGCAGCATGGGAATGGCACAAAGAATCCACTGAAGTAGCAGACAAAACTACAGAACTGCTCTAGGTACACAAAGGTTTGCACTTGCACAATTCACAGGTGAAACAAAAAGCGTGTTGGGATGCAGCAGTTCAGAGATGTGACTGGTGAGCGCCCAGGGCTAATTCCAAAAGGAAGGCTGCAGATGGGAGGATGAGCAAAGCACTTGCTCTTTGACAGAGATCACGTAACTATTTCCAATGAAATAGAATAAACGTTACCTGACATCAAAAGCTTAGTTCTGATCAAAACTCACCCGTGAAAGGAGGCAACAGCAGTGGAACGAGTTATTCTCCATATGCACTTTAAAAAGGGAGATGAACCAAAAGGGGAAAGTCACTTTACATAAAAATGCAGTTTTACCACTCTACTTAAAAAGAGCAGCAGCAAAATTGGATCATACTTTGTCATCACTGACACTTCAAATATCCTTTTATTTCTTTGTAATCTCTTTCCCAATCATGTTCTGCTCATGCAGACTGACAAGAAGGGAAACTTGCTCCTGCATTCTGAGTACTTAAAGACTCGCTTCCCTTAAAAGAAAGGAAGTGCTTTTTGAGTGCAAGCTGAGAGATACAGATCTCAGATTAGAGAACCTATTTGTTACTCTGATATAAACTTGTTTCTCAGCAGTTTTATGCTCCTAATATCACCTTATGTTCAGTTTAATGATCTTTTTATTCACTCAGCTGTTTTGTTTTACTACTTAATTTGCACTTAATCACACATCATTTTATGATTAGCAATATTACTACAAGAAGAATGCTTCACGTTTCTGTGGCTCTACTAACTTTGGAATGTTTTAAAAAACCCATGAACACCCACCCCGTGTGACCCAGATTTTTGCTGATGAAGAAACTAACGTACAAAAGGGTAGAAAAGGAAAAAGAAAGTTTGAATTTCTGGCTATGAGTGGTGCAATTACCACAGGATTATTCTGACTTCATTGTCTTGTCTTGCATTGTCTTGTCTTGCAGCGTCTATGAATACATTTAATTTACAGTCCTGTTCCGGTTGAGGGCAAGGGCTTAGGGCTTACAATAGAAGAAAGAAAGCTCAGAAATACCTTTAACTGAGGTTGTTTCACATGGAACTTCACAAGCAGTTCACACCCTTTTTTTAGGTACTACATTTTAATGGCCAGATATGTCCTTCTGATTTAACTTAAGGGAAGATACACGAGGTGACAGTAATGCTTCCAACACACTGCCTGTACAAAAGACCCTGTTAGACAATTGCCCATCTCTGAGGAAGCTTTGACAAGGTGAGTGCCCCTCCACAACCTTAAACAGCACAGCTTTAAAAATCCCTTCTACTTTGCAAGATCCTTTTACAACGCATGGCAGGTACTCAAATTCAGAAAGAGAAGTAGCACATTGATATAAATTATCAAGTACTTGAAACAGTATTTTAGAGCATGAACAAGGATGTTGAACTGAGGGGGCACAAAGAACTTTAGCACTTCCAAATAAATTAGACCTTAACTTTGTTATCTTTAAATTCTTCAAACACCACCTTTTAAATTACAGCCAGTATGAGACCACAGTGGACTTGGATACCCTCAAAGCTGTCATATCCCATGGTCTGCAGGCAGTAATGAGAAATGAAAGTCACTGATGCATTCACAAATCCAAAGAGCAAAGTTCAGGATACAGACCAGCTATTCCCTAGCCTTCAGAAACTCTTAAGGATAAGCTTGGTCTTTTGTTTATTTTGCAGATAATGTCCCAGTTTTACCCAGCTACCATTAGAAAATGGGCAGAACTTCTTTTAACTTCATGGTATCTACAAAGGACCATAACATGAGATTTACGGGATTACCTACTTCTGCTTCTATGGTTTGTCTTGAAGTAAAACAAGTAAAATAACTTCATACAAATATATAGTGAAGTACATAGAAATTATTTTAAGATATGGGCCACACACAGAGGAGAACAGGTAGAAAGAGATGGTTAAAATAAGAGGTGTGCTTGCAGGTGAGAACTGTAGAATCCAGAAAACATGAATATAAAATGTAAGCATGGGGATAATAGAAAAAAATATCAAGACCTATAGAGACGTCTTGGTAAATGTCAGTGCAGAATTTGACCTTTTGGTATCTATCATACATTCACCTGTCTTTGTTTGGGGCTGGTATCTCCAGTGTCATTTTGCATTGCCTTGCAAATCCTCCGATGCTTGATCAGAAATGCTGTACAGGGAGGATCCAAGAAATAAGACAGACAACTTCAGCAACTACAGGGACAAAAGTCACATCTTCACGAGTCTCAAAAGCTAAAAATTGCTGTCCTTCTGCACCCAAGGTGTTGTGTGTGCATTAGCTACAATTATGTTTCATGGTTTTGAACACAGGGATCCACATTGCTTGGATTCAGGTGGAAATGAAAGCACTTACTTAGCTATGGCACCTGTAAGCCTCCATTTTCTTCATCTGACTTCATTGCCTGAGCAGACATGTTTTTGGCAAAAGTAAGTTGTTTTCAGCTACTCCAAAAAATGCCCCTTTTTTAGATTTTTTTTTTTTTTTTTTTTAACTAGCAGTACACTGAAAGTGATCCTGGGGCAAAATTGTGCACTGAACCCCACCCCTGGTCTCTATCCTCTGTCACCCTGCCCGTTAAAACCACAACCTACAGACACCAGTGAGGACCCAGCATGGAAAAGGATGCTTCATTAGCCTTGGCTGTTCACATGGTAACTGGAGGAAGAGGATGTGAGAAGAAGATTAAAAGTGAAGTTATGCTATTAAAAGAATAGGACCCAGAGGACCTGTGACAGAGTACTGAAACACTGGAGTCACCAAAATCCAGCCAGATTCTACATGACCGACCCCCTTGACAGAGCAGATGCTGTTCAGACAAACACTCAGATGGCACCATGTTCTCACCCAAAATTACCAAGCTCATCCCATCCAATGGAAAGTGAGGTCCACATCCAAGGCATATATTTGGGACTATGTGACAATTCAAGTGAGTATTCCAGAGAGCTCTGATTCTCTGCAAGGCACCAGAGCTGCAGCCCAGCTGTGCTTCTGGACTGAAAGGATTTTTTCATCCCCTTTTTTGCTTTGGCACTGAGCTTTATAGGGGCATACTGAACAAAGCACCACTGAATGGTGTTGCTTCATAAAGTAGATTTTTTTAAAATTGAGTTATTAAAAACTCCTCACCCCCTTTTTTAATTAAGAGAAAAGTGCATGACCTTCTGACACTGGTGACTAGAACAGCATGCACACAGGCACTGCTGATTACCCCATCTGCAAGCAGGTCCTGTACAAACAGCAGGGTAACATTTCCAGAGAAGCCCAAATCCATTTTCCACAAGGGAATAAAAACACATTCTTTTTGTTTTCTGTTCAAGGTAGTGGAGGAAGCTCTGAAGGAGACAGAAGCTGCTACAGATATGATCAGCTGAAGCTAATCTTGTCTCCAACGAGTGAGTTGCCTGATCAGTGCTCTAAGTGCTCGGTTATTGATGCTGAAAGAGGCACCACTCCTGGAAAGTAAGCAGTGCTGCAGCACTTGACCCAGCCAGAGCCTCGGGGTACACCTTCCTGAAACCCTCTGGAGGGTGTGGGTTTAATTTTTGGGGGTTCAGTTGGCTTTGGCATGTTCACTGTTGCTTTATTTTGTTGCTTTGATCTTGTGGTTTTTTTTGGTTGGTTTTTTTTTGTTTTTTTTTCAATTTCCCTCACTCCAAAACAAGATATTCCTCCTATAAGGGCTGTAGGTAGAAAGTGGAAGTCTTTTCATTTTTCCAAACATCTGTAATTCAGATTATTATTTTCAATTTGAATTTTCCATTTAGTTAAGATCAAACAATGAAGAGATGCCAAGCAAAGCTACCAGTTCTAAATTACAGCACCTCAATAGCAAAACCACTGCAGTATTGAAATGCAATAAATTTATTTCCTTTCACTTTAACAAATCCCAAGATTTTCATTTTGAAAATAACCTTGTAAGAAAATGAATGCAAACCACCCATAAAATTCCAAAGATCAGGAGACGTGAGAAATATGGAGAGAAAGAAGCACTGAACAGCGTGGTTTGTCTTGCTCTGTCTGCCTAACATCTGCAGCCCTTAGTCCTTTTTGGTTTCCACTAACTTTGCTCAGTTTTTCCTTTCTCTGCAGCCTGAATGTTTTACCTTTCTCAAGAGATGATTTCCACAGGCTGTGACTTAAACCCCGTGGCTGGCAGGCAGTGTCACCACCCCCTTGCCCCAGGACTACAGCTATTGATTCATCCACTACTGAAAGCCTGTAAAAAACAAACCCACTTTATTCAAACACCCTGAAAAAAAAAATAAATCTAAATACCCATATATTGAGGAATATGAGGAAAGAGTGGAAGGGGATGATCAAACATGCCAACTACATTTTTGGCAGTTAATAAATTTGGTCAGCTCCAGCTGAGAGAACCATATTTTGACTGAGAGCTTCTCCCTCCTGCAGCAATCCATCTGCAATCGATAGAGTACCTGACAGCAGGCACCCCTGGGATGCACTGCTCAATGCACATGTGCAAGGAGGGTTTCTCTCTGAGCTAACTGAGGATAAATTCCTGCTGTCCATATCCACCTCTGCACCCTCTAACAACTGCTCCTTATTCAGAGCTATTTGAGAGTTCTATTTACGGCACACTGACACCAATCCTCCATCCCACAGAAAGACCTCACCTGTGCTTGGCTTATATCACTTGGAGATAAGCAACTAATTCGGAGAAAACAAAGTGCCTTCAAATATATTTAGGTTATTTTTCAACCTGTGAAAACAAGTGTGATGTATCCAGTCTTCAAAACTATTCCTGTTTAGAAATTGCCCCCCCTACCTGGAGGGATGGAATAGTTCACTCTGTCTATTCTGCATCCTCATACCAACATTTGGATGAAAAAACTACTAGTAGTCTAGTACTTGAAAACTACCTTTCACTTGATAGAATTTTACATTATTTTATGGGAAACAAGTGATATGTTATGGCAAAGAAAAACTGAATTTGCAAGTATTGTGGGCCAGTTCCTTCTCTGCTTGTACATTTATCTCCCTTTAAGACACTGGTAAGGCACTTCCTATCTTGTTTGCTACCTTTCCATCACAGCTTTGCACAGACTTGTCTGCAGGACTAAGGATATTTGATTCAGTTTCTCCATTAAGTAAATTCTGCTTGAAAAAATATTAACTATGTGAGTTTTCTTCCTGGTTCAGACCACATCTCCTCTGTTCCTACATGCATGGATCATGTTAGACAGAACCAGTCTGGTGCTGCAGCCTCTCAGATGACATGCCTTAGATGTGGTTCTATAGCAACAGTTTTCTGAGGCTATAAATGGCAATACAGAAGCCCCAATAGGCAATTTTGGGAATTCAAGCCTACACTCTAGCCAAAATATGAATGATTTCGGCAAATTTGTGAAAGAGATGGTTGTTCCCCATGGGCAAAGACAAGTCCTACTTAAAAATCAGTTTGGCCACTGTCACTCTCCTGGGCCACCCAAGCCAAGATGTGTTTGGTTTGCACCCATGGCCTCCACCATCATAATTTTTATTCTACACCAGTTTTGGAGCTCCAAAAGGAATGACAAGACTCAGGCTGCCAGAGATCTCCTGATGGTAATTAGTCAAACAAAAAGAGCAAATTCTTGTTTCCTGATGCCCAGCCCAAGGCCACCCTCCCTCCCCCCGCCCCACCCCAGACTCAGAGACACTGTCAGAAGGGGCATTTCAGAGTGTTTTGCACAGATCAGAGCACTTGTGTCCCTGACTCCCTCTGATTTCCCCCCTCTGTCCCTCCCTTCCCTGTGCTGCAAGGCAGAGAAAAGCATCTGCCTCTAGGGTAGCTCAGGACCTAACAGTAGCCTCATTCTTGCCTTTCTGGCAAGGAAGGAGAGTTAGGTGCTTCAACAACATGTCATGCATTGGGAGTGGGAGGGGGAAGGGATGAAAGAAGGCAGCAATTTCTGACAATATGTGCCATTTGGGTGCCTGTCTAACACTAATTTAAAGATAGAATGATAAAAATTTGCCACTAACACAATTTATTATCTGTTTGCATTTCAGGATCTTAAAAATAGAGCAGACGGATCATAATACACGATGTCCCCAGTGATTTCTATTCCCTAATTGCACAGATAACTTGCTTGATTAGTGCTGTGCTGTGTTCAACAGGACTAGCTGGAACACAGCAAGTCTATTTACTTCAGAAGTGCTCTGGGTATGATTAGCAGGAGTGCATAAATGTACATTAGTGTATATTAATGCAGCAACTAATCTACACTGTGGACAGAAACAATACATATTGTATTTTCCACCCAGTATGTTTCTGTTTGAAAATTCCTTACACAACATGTGCCTCTGAGGTACTTACTTTAATTTTCCTAGTGCAATTGGTAATTACCTTAGATTGATATGTCTGTTTTTCTAAATAAATTGCTTTACTGGCAAAAATATGCCCTCTTTGTAAACAGATTACATCTAGTGCCACACAGCACAGTTAACTTCTTTCTTATTGGGAGAGGAGGGTTTGAACTCATTGCTGTGAGGGGTTTTTTTTATTTTGTTTTTAAATACATCAAGGACATTTTCTGTCCAGAAAAAAAGCTGCTCTGTAAATGATGGGGATGGTTCTGACATCCATCTTCTAACTAAGGATATTTGCATTTCTGGGACTTCCACTGTGCTGTCTGCAGCAGTGAGAAGTAGCTTTTGTACACAAAAACTGGCAGCAGAAGAAAGAGCTGGTTTATAACTCTTGTCAAATCATACATTTGTTGTTAACTTTTCTGTGACGCACATGCGGATTACTCACCATGACAAATATTTACCAATATAGGAAATAAAATAAATAATATTTCTGATACAACGGGAAAGTCATTAAATACCGGAAAATGGAGAGGAAGTTCAGCCCTTTTGTCTGTGGTGCCTTCAGGCCCCTGCACAGCACTACAGGTGAACTGCAATCTACAGGACAGCCACCAGCACTTGGCAGAAGAGGGGCACCCCTCAGCAGCACAGATGAATTCATGCTCCTGAGCCACAGACAGAGTGATTCTTTCAGGAGGGATGAAAACTAAACCTCTCCCCAGGACCTTATTTTCAAAATTTGCTGAGATAGACTGATTTCAGTAGCATGTTTCACTTTACACTTGAAATTGCACCATTCTCCTCAAGCCTTTGAAGGTCATGCCTTCTTCCCCAAGATCCTTTCACCATTATCCATTGTCAATAGAAGAGTCAATGATTATTTTAAAGTTATCTTTTTCATCTAAGTCTCTGTATGTGTTTCCTTGTTTCTCCTACTGTCCAGAGAGCTCTTGGCTATGCTACTGTGACATTCAGTGATTAACTGTTAGCATTGGGATCACCTCCACTAGAATTTTCTATATAAACATACAGGACTTGAACAATCTTCTGTTCAAAAAGCAAAAAAAGAGATGACTTAAACCCCCAAATATAAATCCCAAGAAAGGAACAAGATGTACTTGGTAGTTGCTGACTGTACAAACTAGACAAGCAAGTTTTCTGTTCCCTCCTATCTCAGAAGGAACCTGCTTACCCTCTTTACACTGACATGACAGAATATTCTAGGTTGGAATATTCTAGGATCAAAGCCCAGCTCCTTGTTCTGCACAGAACAGCTCCAAAAATCCACCACTTGCCCAAGAATGTTGTTCAAATGCTCTGTGAGCTCTGGCAAGGTTGGCACCCTGAGCACTTCCCTGGGGAGCCTGTTGCAGTGCCCAACCACCCTCTGGGTGAAGAACCTCTCCCTAATATCCAGCCTAAACCTTCCTGACACAACTCCAGGCCATTCCCTCGGGTCCTGTCACTGGTCACTACAGAGAAGAGCTCAGTGCCTGCCCCTCTGCTTTCCCTCGTGAGGAAACTGAGATGAGAGACAGTTGTAAGAAGCACACACTTAGCAAAACCTCTGCATTCCTCCTAACCTGGCTTCAGTGAGCCACGTTGTGCTGTAAATTCTCAGATATATTCTCCTTGTCTCTTGCTAACAAAGTTTCACTGCTGGTAGCCAAACGGATAATGCTATGGATGATGCCCAGATTTCATGAGATGTGGAGCCTGGCACATTCCTGTTCTGCTGGGTACCTGACCATGTCAGTCTGCAGCCTTGCCAACATTCAGTCAGCTGAGCAGTTTCACGAAGGTGAAGGCCAGTACCAGATAACCAGAAGGTGACTGACCACAAAGACTGTGCCTCATGTGCACAGTGTATTGCTGTGCCAAGGCAACAGGGGAAGGGATGGTCACAGCAGCTGAGAGGAAGGAATGGGATTGTCTTTAGAGCACTGCAGCTGGCCATGCTGATGCTCTCGAGGCTGCACCACCCTGCAGGCAAGCCTACAGCTCAGCACAAAAAGCAGGTTGGGAAAAGAAGCACTTGGCACTTTGTTTAACTGTAACCAGATGAAAATGTCTCACCCTCTGCCTTCAGAACTGGGTAGTTAGATTAGACACTAGAAAATTGCACAGATTTTCTGATGGGATGCTACTGTGCAGTCTCTCTCATTTTGTTTTCAATTTCTTTCCAAGAGTTATGGGTCAATGGCTAGAGTCAAATAGAACCACTTCCTCATGCTTATGGTAATTACTAACTCCCACTTCATCACAGTGCCTTTTATCTGAAGTATCCCAAAGCATTTTACAAATTCAGCAACACATCAATGTTGGACCTGATCCAAAGCGCATTAGGGTTAATGAAGTTAATATACAATGTATTATATGCATGTAAACATTTCATAAATTGCTTGCAATAGCATAATTACAGTTGAGGCCATCCAAACAGCCTTAACTCTGCCCTATAGTGATGGAAACAATAACAAAGAACAACTGGATGAGTCTTCCATAGACAAGCTGCATTTTTTTTTTTTTTGCAGCTAATTTAAATTCAGACCATATTTAAATACTTAAATAATAATTAAAAGGAAAGGGCTGGGTTTAGGCTATGTGTGCCACTTTGCTGAACATTCTCATTCTTGAGATTTTTACAGTTTAACTATCAGGCTGAATTTCCTAGATTGAATGCAATTTATCAGATAAACTTTGAAAGAAATTATTAGGGTAGTAAATTATTAGGGTAGAAGTTCAATTTTAACATCACATTTATCTAACTAGTGATCAAAATGAGCCTAGGCACATCAGTGTGCCATCTTGACACCTTCCAGAACACTTGTTAATGCATACTGCTCCAGGGAGTCTTTAAATTGCAGGTGTACTAGGAAAAATATCATCCTTTGCTTCACACCTTTTTTAATGCTCTTTCCTTAAGTAGCCTCAAATGCCCACTGTTTGAAATAAGACACAAGCTGGATGGACACTTCACCCCACCTAGTGCAGCAACAGCGCTGGGAATATCACATTTTAAAACAAGCACTTTGGGTTTTACACTAAATTTTTTAAAGTGTTCAAGATGGCAAACCTATGGATTCATTTCAGCCATCCTTACCACTTCACATATCCTAACAAAGACCCACATTGAAACACCTCATATCTACCCTACGCCTGGGCTGGTGTTTTAAATGTGGACGCCGGTATTTTAAAGTTGCCATAAATAGTAATTGCAATTTGAAGCTTGAATAGTTTGAAGTCTATCATGATGAGCAGTTATCTGCTATTTGGAATTTGGCTCCCTCTCTCTTAGTGACATTGCTGGACTTCTGCTGAGTAAATGACCTACCAAGTACTGTCCAACCTGGACTTACCTTTAACTTAGCACTAAGAGGAAGAGAAGATTGAGAAGAACTAAAAGAGCTGAGGGATGACATTTAATAAACCAAAGCACTCCCTTAAGTCTGCTCTGGGAGACAAAGGGACAGCACTTTAGAACACTGTGTTATGATTGTGCAGGAGTCATTCCCTGCACTCGGTATCTGCTCCTAAAGTGCTTCCACTAGAACACAGTTCCCATCCTTCTTCCCAGTAATTCACTCAGAGTGTGCCTCAATTCACATGGGAGGGATTACAGGGAGATTGCAGTGCTTGTGAGGTTGGGTTGGCAGCCTTGGACACCAATGCAGAGGGTTATTCAGCAGAGACTCTCAAAACAGGTATAAAACAATGCAAGCAGATGTCATTTCCTCTACAGAAAGGGCTCAGCTTGGGAAAAGCTTTCCTTCTCTCTTGGATCAGGCTCCCCAGGGACAGCACAGCTTTTCTGCCAACTGAAGCACAAACTGATGCTGTCTAACCCAGCGTGCTTTCTGTGATAACTAGACTTGGAGCATCCTCTCACTGCACAGTGACAACTGCCATCAGCAGCAGCAACCTTCAGCCTCTCAGATGCCTGTTCTGAAGATACAGAATACTATCTTGTTACAGAACAATGTATTAAAACATTTTGTTTGTCTGGAAAACATCACAGTTCTTTAGTTTAGAATGGAAAATATTTTTGCAACAAAACTCTCTTCTGTGTCAAAGCAGAAAGTTTGTGCAAAACCCTTCCTGTTCAGGTTTGCATTGATTTAATAACTATATGTTGTCCCATCACTTTCTACCATTTTTAAAGTAACGACCTAGGCCAGCTTAATAAAAACTATGGAAAAATTCCCTTGACTTCAAACCCTTCAGATATTAATAAAAACTGTGAAGGTGAAAGAGATAAGAGAAGTATTTTCACCATGAAGACAGAGAAAGGGGACCCAGACAGGGTGTGCAGTTTCCACACTTCAAAGTTTTCAAGGTCTGCCTGGTTAATGCCCTGAGCAGCCTTGTCTCACATCGAACACTGCTTGGAGGATGTTGGAGTAGGGGTCCCTTTGAACCTGAATTATCCCACGATCCTGTGGAAGTAATTGTCTAACATAAACACAAGACAAAATAACTTCAAAGTTAGTATGGGATTATCAAAGTATTTGATAACAAGTACATTTGAGTTGGAAAAAAACTCCCTCTGCTTTTCAAGTGCAGAAGGCCAAAGACCTGACCAGTAAGGGCAAAAATAATGATACAAGCTAGCCTTTTACCATGGGATCATCTCAACTCAGATGTTCACAACATAATTAAAGGTCTTTATAATGGACACATTAATGAACTACAATTCCTTTCTAAATTTAAAGATGTAACAGTTGTACAGCTTCTAGCAGATGTAGGCACTATCAGCAAACCAGATTTGAGCGAGTGGAGGGCTGAAGACATCAGGTTTGATGCAGTCCAATAACGAGGCACGTACAGCTGGAAACACTTGTGAAAGTGCTGAGGGCACAAAGATTATTTCACCAGTAAGATGAAAAAGTGAGTAGGTAAACTGGTGATAGTACAGTGACCTGATAAACTGGCAATAATCTGAGAATATGTTTAACACAACCATATTGGAAAAAAAATTACCCTGGATGGAACTATGAAGTGAGTTAGTGTCTAAGGATCAGAGTTAAGTTGTTCAAGAGGAGCTCTTAGATTGCATTAAATTAGTGGGGCTAATGTCATCTTGTGTTTCACACCAAGGGAAATGTATTTCTAAATATTGCATTCCAATTTAGGAACCCATATTTCAGGAATATGGAAATAACAGTAAGTCATAAAAGTCAGTGACCAAAAAAAAAAAAATAAAAAGACTCTGTGATTTTAATTACATTGCCCAGTTATTTATTTAATTAATGTAAATTTTAGTGGCAAAATTTTAGAATTTTAATGTTTACTGTTCATAAATGCCACAAATAAAGGGCTCTCAAAGAACACCACAGAGGAAGGATCTTCCAGTTGACAAAGAAATAACAGGAGCCAGTGACTGGCCTTACAGCAGCTTCACTTCCCAGAAAGCACATTACAGCAAAAACCTCCAAGTCCCTAGAGCACTCTAAAACCAAAGAAATACAACAGTGGCTGTGACTTTGCATTGATGATTGTTCAAAAATAATTTTGTAAGAGGCACCTGGTGTAATTCTGAATGCAGACACCACCAAGTGTGCATGTTGAGAACTCATTACAGTTGTGCACCCACCATGCCAAGAAGCAGCAACTCTCAAACATAAGGGATCCCTATTAGTAGTCTTCAACAGGCAGCCGAACTCTGCTTTACCTTCCTCTATTTGTGATTCTAAACATCTAAAATATTCAGAAGCTATAACCTCATTTGAACATTTCCACTCTTACTTCAATGGGGCTGTGACATACAGCACATAGGATATAAGTGTTAGGAGCAGACATCTAATTCCCTCTGCCAAAGGCAGGAAGAATTTGGATTGCCTTGAATAGTTGGCATTGTGAGTGTGCACAAACCTGAAAGAGCATAATTAAGATGAACATTGGCCTGTTAAGCCTTTTCTTAAATGGTGCTAGTCATGGAGGGGAAAAAAAGAACCACAGAATAAAAAAGTGATTAGAAGCATTAAATCTGGCCACTTGGCTCAAATCCCACCCTGAGTCACAGTCTAGTAGGAAATACAGACACTTGATCTCTTTTTCCTCCTCTGTCCTTTCCTTTCCCAGTGAACTAAGTGTTATGCCACCCTCTGTCACCCTTCCTGTTGTGCCACTTTCCTGCAGACCTACTTTTTCTACTCTGGTTATGTCATTATCTGCATTTTAGATCACATTATCATAGTCACCCCAAAAATTTCTATTTAACAAGGGCCAGGTACTTTGCATGAGCACTTTGAGCAGATGATTTTATCGCCGCCTTCCTCTCTGCATTACAGCTTCCCAAAGCCAAGGAACATATTTCCATTTTACAACTAATTAGAGCCATCAGATGTAAAACAGTTTTAGGAAATGACTGATCTGCAGACTATTTGGTGGGCTTTTTAGTTGGTTGGGTTGTTTGGGAGTGGGTTATTTTTTGTGGGGGTTTTGTTGTTTTAAAATGGAGCTGTTTGTCAGTAGTCTCATAGTAAACTTCTCAAAACCAAACTTCTCCTTTCTGTTTAAGATTAAAAATATTAGCAATGCAGTCTAGCCAAGATTACAGCTCAAAATATCTACTCAGCCAATAAATTCACCTATTTAACTTTTTCCCAAACCCCCAAGCCTTCAGAGCATTGTTAACAATCCAAACTTTGTGGGGCATCCTTCTACTTTCAGTGGCACTAGAGACAAAAAAAAAGGACAAGTTTTAAAAAATTAAGCATTGATCTATTGTCTTTGCTAAATGGCCACCACAGCAGTTGTGGTGTTGAGAATGGGGCTGTGGAGAAGCACTATGATATTTTAGCATTGCAGCTGAGTGAGAGAACTTCCTTGCCAGCAGCTGGGTCAAAACAACCCACAAGGAATGGTGTGTCCTAAACCTTATAGTTCTGTGGATTTACACCAGGACCCAAATACAGAGCACTGAAGGAAAAAAGCCCTTGCTGGCCATACCACTTGACAGCCACTTACAAGGAGTACAAATTTCCTGTATTTGAGGCAGGTGGTGCCAGTCCATCTTTGTGGGCAGTGCTGTGACCTGGCCATGTCCTCCCTGGCATGCCAGGGGAGGGAGATCCAGCTTGCCCCCTCCCACGTGTCACTCAGGCTGAGCAGTTCAGCAGGTGTTTTTGCTCACATTAAAGGCTCGCAAATGGCGCTGCTAATTGAATTACAAATTAACTCATTATCGGATACAGTAAGTAATTTCTTTAAATTAAGTGGAGATTAATTAGAATAGCTGGGCAGAACAACTGAAGCAAAATGGTCCCACCCCCACCATCAAGAGCTAAACCTGTCAAATTATTCTAATCTGACCGAAATTGATTTGGGATTATCAAGCACATCTGTCAAACTAGCATTAAAATACTTCAAAACTTAAGTGATTTCCCCTAATATTAGAAGTTAAGTATTTGACACCTATAACCCTTGAGAATATCCTCAAAAATAAGGAGTTATTTAGCTATGTTTCTTGAGAGAATGGATTCAAACATTCAGATGCTTAGGAAGGGCACACTTGATAGTTGCTTTAGCAGGTTAAAAATCCCAATAGAAATCAGCCCCTATTATCCTTTGAAACTTTATTACTTCTGAAATAGTTATTAGTACCAAAATAATATTCTCTGATAACTAATGATAACAGTGAGCTTTCCTCAGGTTGTACAAATACATTCATGGTCACCAGTGACACTGCAGCTCTCAAGGTTATCCTTCAGAGCACGACATTGTGCCTATGGGTAGAACAGAACAAGACAATAAAAGTGCTGAAAAAAATCCCAAACCTGATATTTTTTGGAACAGAACATTCAAATACAGCAATTTTTAAAATCTGTTACTAAAGGAGAAGAAAATGGTCAAGCATTATAAATCATTATTAGCAACTGTAACATTAAGGACAAAGCCAATTTAGAAATAATCCATCAACTGATCAAGAATTTTCTTTCTCCTCCCATATGTATAAGCAGTGCCACATGAAATCACCCAAAGCCTTACAAATGGCATTTCCACCTGCTGAAAAATAAATCCATTAAAGTCTTTTCATGTGAGTCACAATAAAGTACATCATGATAAACTGTGTTTTAATTGGAGACTAGGAGAAGGAAATTAATTTCACCAATAACCTTCTGTGATAAGGAGACATACGAGTAATTTGATGCCAGCTTGGTCTTGTAACTCGAACTTCCTAAGGAAAACTGGGATTCAAAACACCATCATTTATAATGCCAGGAAGGGTCTAGGTAGGGTGGGCCTGACAACCATTTGACCAGCATGTAAAATATGAATTAACACTTCAAAATACCACCTCTCCAGAAATGAACAATAACCCAGAGGACTAGGAGGGACAAGAGGGCAATAAAAGGCAACAGCCCTGTTCAGAAGGGCTCAATTTTCTTTACAGTGACCAATACAGAGGTGACAACAGAACAGATATCATCAAAAAACTATTGGAAAAAATAAAAAAACAACCCCAGAATGCCCCATGGGAAGTGCTGAGCACCCAAAGAGGTTATTTGGAGAAACTACAGGGAAAAGAAGGCAGGCCAGGATTCTGATAACCCCCAGGGTCTCGTGCCAGGTTATGAACTAACTAACACAAAAGGCATACCCAGAAGCTGCAAAAACACTTAAATATTATCTTAGATTAAACAATCATCGTGGCAGAACAAATGTGACTGAAGAATTGTGGTGATAAATGATGACAAAACTTGTTTCTTTCCCTTTTAATGCAAATTAAAAGGGCATAGAAACGTGATGACTGTTTTGATGTGGCCATGTCTTGGTAAGCCCTCTACGGCCTCTTTATCATTATGGAACTGGAAACATTTAAGGAAGACATTTGCCATCACTGACAAACCTGCTTATTCCCATCCCCACATCTAAACTGTGGGTGTGCTACAATGCAGGCCTAGTAAGGATAAAATAGATAAATTGGAGTCAAATAGGAGTCCTCACTTCTGAAAAGGAATGACGAAAGAATGGGGTTAGAAGAGAGTTAAAAATGCTAACTGTAAGGCAATTAAAATTCTCTGTAAAACTATCTGTGGTACCATATTAGAGAGCAGACCATTTCCACAGCAACTAGAAGAGGTACCATAAATTAACCAAATGACACACTAAAAAGCTTAGACTTAAAATCTGCTAATCCCCTTAGACTCAGCCTCTAACAATTTTGCAACAGGAACTGCAGCTCCTTTTGACAGAAACAGTAAATCATCCCCTCAAGCAGCATATCTTACTGCAAAATAGGTATGTAAGAAACTATATCTGTCCCAGTCGGTTCAGAACAGTGTTTTAGAGCAGCTTATGATTATATTTTAGAAGAACTTTTTCCCCATTTAAAAATTACATCAGTTTTAACATTAAATCCAGAGATAAATTGGGCACTTAGAGATATTAGAGGCTTTGTCAGAAGATGTTCTAGACATTTTGCTTTCATGTTATTCTAGAGGCTAGTTAAGCTCATTGTTTGAAGTCCAAAAGCTTCTGGAAATTGATGTCTAGGGCTAAGCTTAAATCTTTAAACACTTTTCAAAAGCAAGACTCATTCAGAGAGCCAAACAGTCTTAGCAGTCAGCCTCTCAACAGGACCTATTTGCAAAGATGGATCTAAAATAGATTACTTTATCTGGCTGTTCCAATGAAAGTCATTTTCGGAAAGAAATTCTCCAATACATCAGTCTGTTGTATTCACAGAAAGTAGCAGTTTCTAATTTGTCCTTCATACAGCTGCAAGTGCAATGAAGATCTTAAATTCTTTGTCTCACTGGGGTGAAGGGTAAAGAAGGGAAATGCAGATGTGAAATACTGAACTCATTTATTTGGACAGTGGATGAAGCAACCGTGATACGTTTATTGATTTGCTGCTCCACTAATTAACATAGTACTTTCAGTCTTCAAGTTTTCATCAAAAGATTGAGCTGTTTAAGACAGTGTTTTCAAAGTCACTTCTCAGAGATGCCACCTTAAACCAGAGCAAAACCTCTGTAATTTCTGGTTTTAATTGGTAATGAACAGGCCAATTCTCTGAAGATTCCAATCCATGTACTCTGACATGCAGGCTAGTGCACAGCAATGTGAAAAGCAAGCCAAAAGAAAATGTTGCGTATTTGTTTCTCTGTAGCAAATATATTGCAGCAGGATACCAGTGTGGAAAACAATTTCCATTATAAACATGGAGACATCAGACCTGCATCCCTCACCAGACATCTCCCTCTCAGATGCATGACTAGCAAGTTAACAAATACTTCCTCAGCAAGTATAAGAGAGGAAACAAAAGACAAGGTCCCAGAAATTAAGAACACATTTCCATTAAATTCTACCATGCTTAACAAGGCAGCAGCTCATTAATTTCCTGAGATCTGCTCACTCATAGCCACAACAAACAACTACAGCTTGAACAGCAGGAATGGAGAGACAATGTTCTTCATGGTATTTTCATGTCTCCTGGCATCAAGGAGATGTTTATTAACACAAGCTTTTTTTTTAATGACCTTTACACAAGCAGTATCTCAGAAGGCAGAAGAGGAGCGATTACGGTCTTCATGAGCTTGAAGTCCAGCCTGTTTTCTTAACTCCTGACTTTTCTCAGCAATTACTTAGAAAATTCTCTTTCATTCAGAATATCAGCACACATCCCTGACCTTTGTTCCTTGCTACATACAGATAATTAACCCACCAAAACAGTACTTTCACACCATGAAAGAAGGAAACAAGAGCACTGCCTGGGAATTAATCTACTCCCTGGATGGCAGAACACACAGTCTCAGTTAATAGCCCCAAAAAGGCTTCTGACAATATTGTCTCATTGCCAACGTTAAGTCATGATAGAGGTCTTGCCCTCACAAACACATCTGCAGAAACAAGGCTCTGGGCCCACGCAAAACTTGGAGGGTGAGAACAAAGGCAAAGAGCTTGTCTTTCCCTTCCCCCTGTTTCAAGGAAAGAAAGTGGCAACAAGCATAATAAATCCACAAGGCTCTGAGGAATGTGCTGCCTGTGAAATGGTGTGAAGTCCAGGGATTTCCAAATTTGATGCCTGCCTAAAGAACCTGTGTCATTGCTCTTAAACAAACAGCCTTGGCACAGGCCCTCAGCTCACTGCTGGATGCAGGGGTGGTCCCCATACCAGGAACTCTTCTTCTGGTTTCTGTCTCTCCTTTTTTATTTTTTGCCACTATTTATGGCAACTGAGAGAGCTAGGGGACCTGGACAAGGAGAAATACTTCAACACTTCAGTGGATATCCACCCAGTGCTGCTGTTTGGGTACAAAACTGAGGAGCAAACATATTCACCCTGGGCATGAAAATTTGCTTCAAAAGACACTGTAGAAAATAATTAGGAGCCATATGTTATGGTGCACATATTTTAAATTTCAGGTAAGCACCTTCCAGAGAAGTGTGGAACTGCTATTCATGCCCAATACAGTTCAAATCAACCATACAAGTTTGTTTCCCCCCCCTTTCCCCCCGATGAATTCTAATAATATTTTCCTTATATTAACAGCAAAATGAAAACCTTTCCTTATGTGCCAAGAAGCCCATTTGTAGCTAATTAATTCTTAGGGTTTTTATGCTAGTCTTTCTACTTACAATTTTACAGTTCAAAAGAATAAAATGCAATCTCTTTGATTAAAACAATTTGCAGAACCTTTTCACTGAAAATGATGTTGTGACAAGATGGACTATAAGGGTGTTTAATAAAGTTGAAACCTCAGGTAGGACGAACGTTTATCAATATTGTAAGAAGAACATGAACAAAAAAGCATACGGGAAAAAAAAAATCACAGGAATAAAACAAAATAGTTGTGGCCACACATTGGGATTCTACAACAATTTCAAACACAGCAATCACGTGGGAACTGGTCAACAAAATGACCACCTCTTCCATTTCTGTGTATCTGCAATCAGAAAAAAAAATAGATCTTGCAAATGTTATTTAGAAAGACCTCAAGGAATTCCTTTGTCCTTCATCCTGCTGGATATTTCCAAGGGAGTGAATGGGGGAGGAAGATGTAACTGCTCTTGTAACCATCAAGAATTCTTAATAGATGAACAGTGACAAGAGGATTTCTCCTCTGTCCATTTCACTTTGCAGATAGCACAGTTCAAAATGGCACCAAAAAAATTCTCCAGACACTTGAGCATTACAGAGTCTGGTCCAGCCTCTGGATGCACTGGTTTAGGAAGAGATGTTTGCAAGCAGCAGCTTCGGGGTGACACGACTGAAGATCTTGGTGGCTGCAGAGAAGCAGAGTCTTGGTGCCAGCTCAGGAACCAAAGCTTTATGTGGTCTACTAAAACTTTAGTAAACACACCTGTAAATTTATACTGATTGTGACCCATCTCCACTTTGGATCAACTTTAATCCACAAAGCAGCCAACTGTGTCCAAAAGGCTACTCACCAAAACCTTCAAAGACACTAGGGCATGAATTGTTCTCCAGGGAGCAAATCTTCTGCCCCACGTGCCTCAGAGTTGTTTGCCTCAATGACCTACACCTGACACTGGAAACCAGCAGAATTTTTAGGTGAGGGATTTCTTTCCACTATAGCACTGCAGGAACCTGGGTGCTGATCATGCCTCTCCCCACAATACTCATCAAACAGAAGCCATCCAACAACCCTGGGCTGTAAAGCAGCTTTAAATTAATCAACAAAAAGACCTTCCTTTTGTTGGGGAATTAGGGAAAAACTCCATCCTACAGCCTCCCAGACATAGGTACTTATAGAAGCTGCTAAGAATATTCCCAGCTGCCTAATGCAAAAGGATTTATTTTCCTGGCTACCAGCACAGTTCTTTTTCAGGATATGACTGTTAAGATGTCAACTATTTGTTTGTCTGTCTAGCAGACATGTTTCTCAAGTGTAAACGTACCTGTGGCCATGCCAAAAAGAAAAAATATTTTCCCCCTTCCCAAGTCCTGTTAGTTTTACAGGGCCAAGACAACAGCAGGCAAGGCAGATTTGAGTCCCCTCACACAACAAGGTTTGCTAGGCTGTATTTTGTCGCACCTGCACAAGCACACTGAAAATGCAGGTGTAAACAGAAGCTGTAATTTGTCCTGCTGGTGCTGATGCATGGGGAGACAAAAAACCCAGCTTGAGCCAGAGCCCAAGCTGAATGCACAAGGCTGCCAGGTAGAAAAACAAAAGCATCTTTTCAGTCCCAACCTGCATGTATTTTATATGAAAATCACTAAGGCACAATAAATATGGAACCCCACAAAGAACTTTTTTACAGTCAATTTTTCAGAGGAGAGCTGCAATTTCTGTAATGAACATGCATTAAGCCCTCCATAAAAAAAGTTAATTAAGAAAATGAGTTTGTTTTTTCTACTCAAAATAAGTATTTTGCTGTTTAAAAATACAGTATGTACAGTAAATATGGTTTGCTAGGAAAGGTTTGTTGCAGAGCTCTATTGATATAGATAACAGAATTCTCCTCCAGTGCAAATTATAACAAATTTAGACACTCTATGCATGGAAATAAAATATGAAAAAAAAAAAAAAGCAGCACATGAAACACCACAAGATCATAAAAAAGCAGAACAGAGATGTACAGAAATGGCACAAAACCCTTGGGGAAAAGAAAGTTCAGATATTTTCTATTAAAATGGATAACTCAGGTGGATTCTTTCCCCTACCCCACATTACAGCAAACTTCAGTAGAAGCAGAGGACCCCACAGTTTTTCCACCAACACTTTGGAAAAGAAAAGTCTTTAAAGAACTGAAGGTTTCCTTTTTCGGTCACACAGATCAAGACTTTTGAAACCACATTCAAACAATTCTGTGTTGATAGTTTCCAAATTTTCTCTACCTTAACCAAGAAAAGAAATAACGACAGTGTCCTGAAACAGAGGGCAGTAAATAAGGTTATCACAGAGGTGACAAATAAAATACTGAAAAAGATTGAGAGAAAAGTGTGTATGGTTTGACACAGAGACAACCTATATGGAAGAAGAGCTGCAGATTAAAAGGGTCTTAGTTGCAAGGACAGAAACAACAGGAGGAAGAATTCAAAGAAAAAAAATCTACTTGTATCATTAAGAGAGGAGAAATACAGAGTAAACTTCTAAAGAGAAACAACTCCTAAGCTTTACAGCAGTACATAGTTAGAAATAACAGTGTAAGTTTTGCCAAAGAGAGCACAAAAAAAGCCTTTGAGGTGCTGTAGACTTGTTGCCAAGCCAAGAGGAGGAAAGGGAGCCACAGCCCATCCCTGAGGCTCCTGGTCACCAGCAGGAGAGGATAACTTCCCAAGGGATGGCTGAGAATCCCCTCACCCCTGGCAGCCAGCACTTGTGCTCTGCAGCACAAGCAATGAGATCCTCAATGGCAGCTTCGATGGTTGGGACAGTCTCCTTATCAATGCCTCATCCCTCAGCTGCAAGTTAAACTGATTTCTAGCAGCAGCTCAAGTTTACATTTATCTCATGTATGGTAATGGTAGGGTGGATTCACCAGGACAGAAGTTTGGGGCCAAAATTCTGTTCCCCAAACTATTTTTTTTTTTCTTTTTATGACCACTTGAGGAAGCAAAATGAGCCAACAGCTGGCAAACATGATAAACTAAGAGTATGGAACAACACTTCTTTTCATAGCACCCAGAAAATGAGACATCCTCAGCTGTAGCTCAAGGAGCTCCTCTAACATCCCCCAGACAGGCACCACACAAATAACCAAACCCCAGCCTGCAGCCTAAGACCACAACACACACCATGCTCAGAAGAGCACATCACAAAGAACCCTGAAGAGCAACCAGAGCAAACCCCTCAGACAGGGCTCCTGTACCTGCAGAGCTCACCCTTTACACCACAAGTACCATCTTCTCCAAAAGCTCGTCCTACAGGCAGCACACAGATGCCCACTAGCCTCTTTTCCCTTTGGTTTATTGTGTGACTCTCCAAAAAAATGAGAGTGAGCAGAGTAGGACCCCAGCTAGCACCAGGCAGGGAGACACACACTCCCCCCCTAAACTGGAAATATCAGTGAAACTTGTTTTAGCTGTATCATTTCAGAAAGCACAAAGTTTCTTACCTGTCGGAAGGTGATGAAGAAGGAGCTCCTGTTTGCTCTGACTCAATGTCCTTTTTCTTCCACAGGCAAGAAACCAAGCCTGCCTTCTCCTTCCTGGGCCCACCCAGCCCACCTGAGGCTCATTTAGAGTCTTGACCATGGCATGAATCTACTGGGGCAGGTGTGGGTAATTCAGGTGGATGCTGCTGGGGCAGGTGTGGGTAATTCAGGTGGATGCTGCTGGGGCAGGTGTGGGTAATTCAGGTGGATGCTGCTGGGGCAGGTGTGGAAGCTCCAAAATGGAACTTGGTAGCAAACCCTCATTGCTCATTTCAGAAACGGAGAAGAGGGAAATAATGCCCTCTTAATTTAGCTGTTTTCCTTCTCTTGCCTTTATGCACATTCCTTTCCAACTTTATCTCTTAGCTTGCTTTTCTTTTTACATGAAGTATTTATATAGCTCCAATTTCCTGAACAGGAATAAGCTTACATGAAAACCTGAAGTCACATTTTAGACCTAAGTGAAAAATGCATGGTTTGCTCTCATAAATTAAAGCCCATATGCAGGAATTGTTGGTATTTTACCAATTGTCTTTCACAAAACATTGGCTAAAATGAACATTTGCTCCTGAGCTAATGGGAAAACCTTCTCATCAGTGTGCTCTGCCTAACGAGTTATGACAGCTCCTGCTGGACCAGAGCAGGAATCCAACTTGGCCACATCACCAGCCTTGCTCAGTGACAGGCTTTGGGGAACAAGAACTTATGAAATACCTTTCCCTATGCAGAGGTTGAAATCCTTACCTGTGAGAAGAGCATGTTCCATGATGTTGGTCTCACAAAGGTGTTTTAGGACGTTTGTGGGAGCCTTTGGATGCCAGGGTTTCTTCAGATGTGTGTTTGTTTGAGTTTTACACATGTTAAGGTCCTAACAGAAATGTCTCTGCAAACAAGATAGTTCTTATGCAAATGCTCATAGAACATCATAAATAATACAAATTTGATTTAAAAAGAAGTTATTGTGTTCTGGTCTTTCTGCATGCAGTCACTTTGTAAATGCAGGCTGACTGACTCCCCTGCAGAGAGGCACCTGAAGCACCAGTGAATTCTTCTCTGGAAAAATTAAAATAACAGGAAAAACTTAGGCTGATTTCCAAAGCAGCAAGTTCAGTCCACAGATGGAGGTGCACATGCAGCCTTCCCACTAGAACTCTCCCCTCTCAAACGTGCCTGATCTCAGTGCTGGGGTAATTAATTCTTGAGTCCTCTCAACACATCTCCCCCCTCATTACCAAGACTGTGATGATACTGGATGGTGTCTTGTCTAGTCTATTAAAATGCAGATTACATGGCAAAAAGACCTTCAGCATCCAGAACTGTCAGCCCAGCACATTTCAGCTCCCGCTGGTGCTGGCTGGAGTCTCCCATACGCAGGGAGCTGAATATCTGAGCAGGGATCTGTGGATCAGGACATTGTAGTCTTTAGTCACTGCTGGCACACAAGCAAATAGAGAGATATTTTTCTTCAGTCTGTTCTGTGGTATCCTGAAGACAAGGCACCTTTACTCTCTCCTCAAGAAAATCACCATGCGCTTCGCTGAAGGAAAAAAGTCAGGAATAATTAAAGAAGACATGTGCTGTCCGAACTTGTGACAGAAGCTTCTTTGATAAATAATTCATCTGAAAAATCTTGAGAGGCATGAATGAGATGGCAAACGAGGTGCTCCTCTCGAGCACACAGGCCTTCCTGGGTGACCTCCCCTGGCACGCGCAGTTCATAATACCCTGGAGGGGGCACAAAGAGAAAAAAGAGTTTTAACAAATTTGTCAATGAAGCTGTCAAGTACAGGCATATGCTCTAATCAGGTACTTGAATATCTCACAGCAGACCCTACTGTGCTATTCATAAAGTATCAGATAGCTTCTCACAACGAATTCCAGGAAGACAAGTATAAACATCAGACTAAACTGTCTCCATCAGTACTGAAAAGCAATGTTACACATTAACAAGGGTTTGCACAGTGTGTGTCCTTCATGCAGGATTGCAGTGACAAATGCCATGCAGCTACAAACGACGTGACATTGCACCATTTAGACCTCAGGGAGCATCCTGCCAATTTTCTGTCCATCATTTATTCTCAGATCTGGTGGTGTGCACACTTTGAGTGCTCTTAGCCGAAAGTCACATCCAGTGAAGCTTCTGCAACAAACCATCTTCCATCTCTGGTTTTGAACTGTTTGATTTCAAATAGTTTGTTGCACTTCTGTTCAAGGCATGTGTCCATAATAATCAGAAGGGAGCTGAGTCTTCCAGCAATGCCTTTGTTTAGCTTCCTCCAGCATTTACACTTACATACCTGAACTGAAACATCTGCAGTATAAATATTGCTCTTTTTAACCTTGCATCATTCTTCCATGGATCTCCTGGTCCCTGTGCTAGGGATGTTTATGACAAATGTATAAAAACCTACTTTATCTCTTCTTGCATTTAACAATTAGCAATGAATAGTCTTCCTAATGGTAAAACATACAACTAACACTTTAACAGAAGCAATCTTTATAAACCAGGGGTCTTAACTGAGGGGCAGCCCTGGATAAGAATATATAGATCAAAAAGGTGCATATAAAATACATATAAATTATATATACATATTTGGACGAGATTAACCTATGTGAAAATTCTTAAGGAGAGAGGAGCGTTGAAAAAGCACATTTCTTTGTTGAAGGTACTTGAGCTGATCTCATGTAAAAAAAAGTATTTCAAAGAGGTATTGTTAAGTGACAGGCACTGCATTAATGTGAGGCTCAGCTCAGCTCTGTGCAAAGTAGGGGCTCCCACGTGGTTTGAATTTGACAAATTCAACCAGCAGTAGGATGGTTTATCAAGAAATGTGAGATGGATAGGAAGAAAGAGTATCTGAGTATGGCCTGCAGCAACAACTCCACACTCCTATTTTGAGATCTTGAAAAACGTTTCCAGTTTTCCATTTTTTTCCCCCCATTTGTACGTTATATGGGTCAATTACTTTAAACTTTGCGTATTTTCCCATCTACTTGCCAACCACCATCTACTTCACATAAATATTGATCTTTATTTTTTTTTGTCTTAGCTAATCAGAGATCATCTGTCAGGCTCTTAAGATGTCTATCTGACCCCGCCAAAGGAAAGCTCCATGCAGACCTGTTAGACTGCCATTAATTTGCTGAGGGGCAAATATTTTTATATCTGATTTTACTTTCTTTCCACTTCTGACAGAAGAGAAGTCACAAGCTGAATAAAGCTTACCTGAATGCATCCTACAGAAGCAGGAGCAAAGGTGTGCAAGATTACTCACAACCAGACTTAATTAGGACCCATTTTGGATAACAAAACTGAATTAAATGAAGGGAGCAAGGAAAAAATCCAATCCTTACTCAGTTCCACACAGAAGATGTTACATACATGAGTGTTTGTCAAAGTTACTCTAAGGACTGTTTTTGACCTGGAAATAGATGTTGCTTAATAGAGATTTTACAGTTTATGAAAAAAAAAAAAAAAAAAAAAAAAAAAAAGACACAGACATTTTCTTGTGGCATGTTTGTACACTTCTGTTACTTAGGCTGAGAAAACAAGCACGACATTTGGGCTGCAGAAGTATTTAACATTTTACACATTGCTAAGAGGGAACCAAGTTTTACAAGTTCCTTTGTAAGAGCCTCCAGCAGCACATGTGCTCTTGTCTCCCCTCAGTAAGATCCCAAGAATCCTCTTTAAATGGGTGGCAAGCCTGGGAGATCCTAAGGTACACCTGGACAGTAACCACTCATACTGCTTTCAACTCCTGCACATGTAGTGCACCTTATTTTTAAAAGTCTAAACACAACTGTGAAATCTGATAGAAGGCCTCAGTCCAGTTGCAATTTACTTTTATTTATTGGCTGACCTGGCCCTTCAGTGAGGTCGCATTAGACAGAGATGAGCCCCCTGCTAAACAGGAGGTGATTACAGAGTCAGGGATCAAAGCTAATGTTAAGGGAGAGTTCAAGGCTATTGACGAGGGGGCCACAAGTAGAAGCCTTTTATTGAACACCTTCTAATATTCTGAGGATATTTTTTTAAATTAGACCAGATAACCAAACTTATGAGGGCACTACAAAACTATTACTGGGTGCCATTTAAATCTTGTCATTTTGCTGACACCTCTTGTTAGAGGAAAAAGTAAGGTTAAATCTGGTCCTATAAAACAATTTGCAAATATTTGTTTGCAAGTCAATCCACAGAAGACCTGAAGCAAAGAATTAAAAACCATAAAAATTAAAGAATGGAATGCCACAGATACTCTTCTACAGAAGTAACTCATGCAATTTATGGTCTCCCAATATGAAGTTGTATCTGTGATTCAGACAGGGAGAAATCTAATTTATGTGGACATCCACATCTTTAAAATAATAATCTTGAAAATAAGCAGGAAATACATTTTCTCAAAATAAATTAAGTGGGAAAAGTCCACTTCTCTTATGACAATGATAAGATTGCTTTTACAAAGTTTATGTAGGAGTTTTGTTTAGTGAAAGAGGATATTCTAAATGGAAACACAATTATTTACCAAGAAACACACCCCTGTGCCCTTACAAGAATGTACCATAAACTGAGGAGCTGAATGTGACAGACGTTATTGAGCGAATAATTGTTTCCTCCAGAGAATGTCAGATTATGTGTCCTATACAATGCAACACAACTCATTTCACAACGCATTTTCACAGAAATACCTCGCTATTCACACAAGTTATGTAATACCAAAGCATCCTATTGTGGAGTGCTTCCATGAGAGAGAAGTGGTGTGAATGCAGGCAGATAAAAACTGAGCTACAAAACTTTGTGTGTCAGCACTGAGGCTACTGGGCTCAAGTTGGGAGCTAGCAATGAATAGAAACTCTCTTACTGCAGACAGCACAAGGAATCTAAACTTTCCCAGTTCATCTCCAAAGTGGACCTGAGGCAGAGAAGTGCAGAGCCTGGCAGGGTGAGGGGGAACTACTGCAAACAGCAGAGAGGGGAGAGCAGAATCACACAGTCATTTGGGCTGGAAAAGACCTCCAGGGTCTTTGAGCCCAGCCTGTGACCCAGCACCACCTTGTCCACCAGACCACACCACTGAGTGCTGCATCCATCTGTTTACTGAACCCCTCCATGGTGGGTGTCTCCAGCACCTACCTGGGCAGCCCATTTCGAGGCTTGCAAACCCTTCCCAAGAAGAAATTCTTCCTGATGTCCAGCCTGAATCTCTTCTAGCACAACTTAAGGCTGTCCTCTCTTCCTGTCACTGGTTGCCTGGTAGAAGAACCTGACCCCCACCTGGCTACAACCTCCTTTCAGACTATAACCTCCTTTCACGAAGAGGGAGATGTAGAAAGCAAAAAGGCTCCCCCTAAGCCTCTTTTCCCCTAAATACCCCCAGCTCCCTCAGCCATTCCTCAAAGGACTCACTTTAAATGGTCACTGCATCCATCAATACTGGGAGCACAAAAAAATTACAAAACTATTAATTCCACTCCACACCTTCAATGGCAATCGCAATGTTGCTTCTGGTTCTTGCACAAAATTGGTTTGGAACTTAGGATTGATTTCTGTTGTTGTTTTGGTTTTTGTTCTTGGGGTTTTTTTTTTTTTTTTGTTGTTTTTGTTGGGTTTGGTTTTTTTTTTTGTTTTTTTTTTTTTTTTTTTTTTTTTCTTTTGGAACTGAACTAAAATAAAAGCAAGATTTCCTGAAAAATGAAGCTCTGACTTTTGTCCATCTCAAGAGACAGTGTTAAAGCTCAGGAATCAATTCCAGGAGCTAAGACACGGCACAATATCAGAGCACAGAGGAGCAGGGTGTGCAGTTTTATAGCTGATTGTGAAGCAAGGGACACTCCCTGTTTTGCTGTTGACTCCAGAATTGTTCCAAAGACAAATGAAGTGTAATAGCACATCAGACCATGATTGCATGTTGATGCCCTTTCCTGAAGTGATGTGATGACACCCTGGTAGGACCATTAACCCATCTGTCACTTTCTGCATTTGTCTCAATCAAACTGACAGGAGCATTGTGTAAATATGACTTTGGGCAAGGCAAACCCAGCGTTATGGACCTGACATAGAAAAAGGCAGCTGGTATTGAGAGGAGGGACTGACATGACACAGACATATGTTTGAAAGTAGGACTCTTGCTAGAGGACATTTAAATAAAAGATTTGTCATTCCTCTCAAGCAATTTGAGATTATTGCCAAGGCGCCCTAAAGATTGCTGTGACTTTTTGACAGTCTGCCTGCACATATTATACAGAGCAGCACACTAAGCATCAGGAAAATCAAATTCCTGTGAGGAACAGAGACATGCATTTAACAGTAGGCATACCTGGAAATACTGCTGCTGCACTGGTAGGTTTAGAAATGCTCTTCAGGACTATTAGGAACAATATTTTGACAATACTGTTGTCCATCTCTTGGCCAAAACTTCCATTTCCACTAACAGAAATTCTGGTGGACTGAAGATCATAAGGCCTGGTTTGAACATGGCAATACAGATCAGAAGCTGTCTTATATTTTTTTTATTTAAAAAATATGAAGTATCATCTATATGTGCTCTCTCTTTTCTTTATGACATGATACATCTTTACAATGTAACTGAATCTCTAAAAATGCAACAAGTGCAAATACAAGTGCTATTGTAACATTGTCTTCTTTTTTCTTAGCTAAATAAAGATATAAATATCCAATTGCTGTGCGCTGATTACTGTAAAAAAATGAAAAATAAATATACGTCTGCAAAATTTTCCCCTTCTTGCCTTCACTTTTATCCTAGTTCTCATGGAACACAATTTTTCTGATGCCATCTAACAGATTTTGGTCCATTAAAGTGTTATCCATCTTGTGATGTAAATAATGAATAAGTACAGAACAGCTTCTAGAAGTGAAGAAAAGCAGAGAACATTTTATGGAGCCTCAAAAAAAATCTACAGAATGTCTGCTAGGACACTGTCATTTAGAACTAGTACATAGAAATAAATAACAATGAAAACTAGTATTTAAAAGATCTGAGGACTAATGACAGCCTTAAGACTGAAAACCAATAGAAATCATACTGCAATTCAATGAAAATTGGTCTGCTTTCCTAATATTGTTCCACTAATAAAAGAAATAGAAGTGCTAAATTCTAGAATATTTCAGGATAGAGCAGATGAAAAAGCCAGCAGCAGTTTGATAATTACTAACTAGAGGCTAGAAATAGGAACTAAAAGTCACAGAGTCCACAGTGATACTGCCTTGGGGACATATTTTCCCCCAGCTTCTAATGTCCCTTAGTGTCCCAAAGTTACCTCTCTCTTCCTGGGGAAAAAAAAAAAAACAAACCCAAACCACTGTTAATTTCTATATTCCTTGCTACTCATTTTTTTATTCTCAACACTGAGATTCTTTATTTGTTGATTTTATTGCCCAAGTACCATTCGATCAGGATCAGTTCTGTGACCCTGGTGACAATGAGCCCTCCCCAAACACTGTGGCCAGCAGTAAGAAGTGACCAGCAGCTGAGGCCATCCCCGATGCCACTCTCAGCTCTGCTGGAATATTCATTTCCAGATCCAGACAGCTGCCTTGCCATGGCTGAAGGAACAGGGCAAGGGGGGATCAAGCTACTGAAGTAGGAGCAAATGGAAGTGCCTGGGCAGAGGGAATCTCCCGCTAGCACTCACACCAAAAATATACTTTAGCCAGGGCCTTTGCTGTTGCTTCTCCCAGAAGGGCAATCCGAGCGGAAAGAACAAATTGAGAAGGTCTTGTGAAAGCTCACCTGTTTTCCTACTGTACCAATTCCCTTATAAAATTATTACCTTCCCCAAAAGCCTTGTCTAGCAAATAATACATTCTATCTGCCAAGTTGTCTTTTCTCTCTCTCTCTTTTTTTTTTTTTTTTTTTTTTTTTTTTTTTTTTTTTTTTTTAATGCCTCAATCATGCAGGGATAAAGGAGCCGCAACTGTATTTATTGTATTTCCCTAAGTGTAATCTCTCTCCCCAGCAGATGTGACAATTTACTGCCAAAGTAAGTTCATCACACAATTAGTGGTGTGAAAGGAAAGCCTATTGTGTACCATAATGGTTTTTCTCGCCATTAGCAGTTAATAATTACCGACACCGGCTGCAGGGCAGGCGCTGCATCCCCATCTCTCTGCAGCTCCGGCAGAGCTGTTCTGCAAGCCTCAGGGACACGGCAAGGAGAAGGAGCTTCCTGATGGATCCCGATAAAGGCAGGGTTGGTTTCCCCCAGACCCATGTGCTCAGGTGGCCCGCACGGCTGTGTCCCTGCTGGCACCAGCCCCCTGAAGTCACTTGACTCATCTGATGTAGGCACATTTCTTCCCCATTGGTGGTATTTGGGATGAGATGGTGCTTTATTGTTACAGTAATGACTTTCCTATAAACTTTTATCACATTCTATAATAGCATTTCATAAATATTACTAGCACAATACTTAGTACAACATTTTATTTGAAAGCTCATAAAGTAATAATAAAGATTGTCAAAACTGGACCTTTAAACTACACAACCCATTTTCATACAGATCACATTCTAAGAAATGACCCTGCCTCACTCTTTTGGTGCATTCAGCATTTCCTGTGACAGGTGCACTGTGTCCCCAGTGAGCAACTGTCTCTGTTACCACTGCTCACTTTTCTGCCTTCTAAAATATTTTTCTATTTTCAGGTGGTTGGGTTTTTGGGGTTTGTTGTTTGGCTTTTTTTGGAATGGGGTTGAGGGTTATTTTTTTTCCCTGAGAAATCACAGAGATTGTTGTTTTCTGGTAAAACTACAACAAAGAGCTAGAATAAACCCAAGAGAACTCCCAAAAGAGTCAATACATCAGAAATTTATGAAGAGCCAGCTAAGAGTGTAAAGTTAATGAGCATATATCGAAGCCTGTTAAACCACCATGTACAGGCCTCTCATCTGGGAGTAAGGCAGCCTTCAAACTACATTAACCTAAGAGTACTTTGCCCCAAACAAAGGCATGCACACTGTACTTTAAAGGCGTTTATTTATGCCCATTAACTTTACTTGAGCTGCTTGCATTCTCCTGCTCTTCTCTAGGCAAGTTCTCAGATTGCTGCTTCTCTAAACCATCCTCCATCCTGAGCAGCAGTTTTCCAACCAGAGGGCCACAGTTGTCCCTTAACCCTATTCACCAATTCACTCCACCTGTCAATCAGTGAATTCAACAGGAGATGGGGCAGTCACCCTGGGGAGCCTGCCGCATCCAGGTCCCTTTTCTGAGTTCTGCTGGAATGGCTGCTCTCTTTCTGATTGCTGCAGTGAGAAATAAGGCACATGATTTTGATATCTGATTCAGATCCATAAGGTGGGTGTACAAATAGAACATCCTAACTTTTGGGACATGGTGGGGAGCCAGAAGGAAAAGAAAACACTCATGAGATTATTCAGTGAGATGGGTTGAGTACCTTGTTTGATACCTCAGGATAGCTGATAAGTGCTCTACCTCACCCAATTTAGAACTGAGTAATATTCAGAAAGCATTATTGATACAACAGGAAATTATTTCTGTTTTTCAAATGCTTGAAAATACATGCTCAGTGTGAGCCAGATGCTGGCTACAAAGGCATCTGAATTCACAACAAGCAGCTTGTCACAGCCACATAACTGGCAAATCTCCGAGCAGCTTTCACTCCTCTCACAGATGCCCCATTTCTCAGACTAAGTTTGGCTACATCGTAGTCAAATCTGAACTTCTTGGATGGTTTTTTGCTGCTTCTGACTGGTGCCTCCACTCCTTGCTGGACTTTCAGCCTACATGACTACGTGTCACCTTTCTTTGGGAATGTGGTTGCAGAGCTCAATTCTGTCCCTCTTCACTTACCATGAACCAGAACTCCCACCAAGTACATCTGGCCAGCTCATACAGCTCTTATCCCTGCACCTGGGCCCTGCTGGCACCCTGGATTGCCCTGCCAGCTGGGGAGAGGCAGTGCATGAGCAATGTGGTCCAAATGTGCATGTGCATTTATGCCCATCCCAGACCTAAACCCTCACTGCCAGCAAAGGAAAGCCTTTTTCTTTGAGAACATTTTGTGATCTGCCAAGAGACGACAGATAAAGTTCATAAAATTTCTGTATTAGCTGTCATTACTGTGTGATATCACAGGTGACTGATCATTTTCCTCTGATCAAGATAACTGTTGTGCTGAGTGGATGTGAGAAAAGAGCCTCCCAAATTGTGTCCACCTTTCATCCATCTCCCAGTCCTCTCTGTGTACTCAGAAAGTGCATTGCAGTTAGTGAGCAGGGAACAGTTAATCCCCTCACTTTGTCGTGGTTCAGACCAAATCCACTCTCTTGCCCTGTATCACCTCCCCTAAAGCAGTTGCACCGACACCAGAGCTGTCTTCACCAGCTGCTCCCTCTGGTCCCTGTGCTTTCCCTGCCAAGCTGGTAATATACCATGTTCACAAAAAAAGCTGGAAGATATGGAGCAGGATTGAGGAATAACATTTCATCAAGAAGATTCATTCATCCTGGGCTATTTAGGATCTGAAATTGGCACCAGCGATTCCTCAAAAGATAGATTGCAGAGCCGTAGAAAACAGGGTGAAAAAAAATTGAGAGGTCATCTAATCCCATCCCATCTCCAAAGGGCCATCTGTGGCACATTTGTCTGACCTGTTCTCAAAAGCCTTCAAAGACCAAGTGCCTGTGATCGATCTCTCAGGGAGCTTTCAGAGTGACAATCCCCAGGAGGTGGAAAGAGGCATCTGTAGCTCCTCCCTGGCAGCGCAGCTGCACTGCACAGCTCCCACTCGTGTCTCCACAGGCTGTGAAGCGCTATCTGGCACTGTGGGGAAAGCTGGCTGCTACATTTCCCAGTGCCAGCTTCGTACAAAAGCAAAGAATCCCCTTTGGAACAAATCCTCTCGCACAGACAAGCGCTCTGAAGACTTTTTTCTGGCTCCCAAGAGAGTCGCTGCTGAGCCTGGAGCATATTGTACCACGTGGGAGGATTTCGCCCCATCCTAAGCTTCCTCATAATTTCTGTGTCAATTTCAATACATCAAATTAGGGATTTCTAGCAAAGCTGGATGGAAGAAAAAGCACTAATTCACGCTTTTCTGAACAAAGAGTTACTGGCTAAGAGTTATGCATTAAGTATCATCTTTTTAAAATTTCATTTTGTAGGTTCTTCCTCCCTCACACCAACCCACCAGTGCCTGGAGAAGGAACCTCCATATTTTTTCCAGTCTTTGCACATCGCCTTATTATCTGTACAATTCCATTTGGATATTTAAAAACAAGGCTGCGGCCACTTCCAGCTGATTTTTCCATAAAAGCAAATTGCTGTTTAATGTTTTCAGTCTTCTCGCTCTGCAGTGCATCAGATGATGACTGGGCTGCTTTTTGCTAATCTGAGCAACTAAACTTAATTGTCACTCAGAAGTAAATTCTTCTGTAACACTTTCTTCCCCTTCTGTCATCCTGGGTTTCTCATCAAACTGAAATAGCTTGTACATTGTGATTTGTTTCCTTTTAAATGATGCTAATTAAAACAAAATCCCAGTCTGGTAGCATGCAACTGGTAGTGGCAAACTAAGAGTAGCTGTGTTCTTAGGACATGGAATTTAACAGGAGTGAGGAACAGAAGCATTTTTCCCCTTTATTGCTCTCAGCTGGGATTTTTTGGTTAGTTTTATATATATATATATATATATATATATATATATATATATATATATAAATATACACACACACACACACATATATATATGTAAAAGGCTGCACGCTTCCTTCATAGCCTCTTCCCTTTTAAAGCAGCAGAGTGAATCTTCTTGCAGATTCTCCACTATTAATTGTTTATAATGCATCTATCTGAAGGAAACACTTACAATGGTATCTCAGCAAACATTTCATATTATTTATATCAGTAAGTGCTCTAGGAAGTTTGTATGAGCTGTTCCCTCATGGCTGAAATGAGCCTACTTCATACTTACCAATACTCTACTGTCTTGGGACTTAGGGTAGTAGACATACATTTTAAAGTTACATAAGATCAATTTTTTGTGCCATTGAAGTGGATTGGCTTTGTAATTAAATTTATTTTCAGTTGTCTTTTTTAATTGTTAATCTAGAATGCTACTTAGCTTACATTTGCATCTGGAAGCTGAGATATTACAGAGTATTATAATATGGTATGTGAGAGCTATGTTAAAATATATTTTCTAAGAAAACTAAACACTCATAATTTATGGGTAATTACAAACAAATGTTTTATAATAAAAAGGGCTGAAGAGAAGAGGAATTCTCTGTCTCCTGAATTTTTATCTGTTGATGGAAAGAGAATTCATTAAGGTAGAAATAATATCCATAAGTAAGAAATAGATATGTCTCTATTTCTTCTGAGTGTGAGCACTGAATATCATATGAACTCAGTAATATTAAAAGAACAGAAGATATGATGGCTACATTATGCATGAACCTGGTGTAGTTTGCTCCTTTAGACTTAGTCAGCTTACTTGTGCTTTTTCATTCCTCTTACTGCAGAGATCAGAGAGCAAAAGATTCCCTTGGCAGGGAAACTAAATTGGATAATAATATATTAAGGGTAATAGGAAAGTGGAAGGGAAGAGGGAGGGTTTTCACCCAGCAGCCTCCAAAGATCATTAATGGAAAGTTAACACTGCAAATGCCAGTTGGCTTTTCCAATTCTATTTTTTAAGTGTGCCAATGGAGCAAACAACATATGAAAATCTCTGGGGTCAATGAATTGCTTTCCCTGCCAGGTAGGAATCATTCCCAAGAAAATGTTTGCTACTATCATATTTTGTTAGCTTAGAAAGTCCCAAGAAATATTTCACTTGAAATAGCAAAAATCGTATTCGGCTCGGATGAAATGTATCTTTTTAATATTTATATCTCCCCAAGTGATGATCTCCCCACATCAGGGACAGGATGGTAGGTACATAGACTGCTGCCAGCTCCTTTCCTTTCCTACTCAGGAAAGCATTCTTATTCAGAGCAGCACTTAAGTAAATGTTTAAGTGCTTTCTTGAATTTGAACCAAAATTGACACTCTCTAGGTGATATATATTTGGCTTTTTAAAACTTTATATTTCTTTCCCTGCTGTTCCTTCAGTTTGGGTTTCTTTGTTTTGTTGTTTTTTTTTTTTTTTTTTTTTTTTTTTTTTTTTTTTTTTTTTTTGTTTTGTTTTTCCCATGTTGCTCATCTCAAGGCTTCTCTATTTTTTTTTTTTTAGTTATCAGCATTCTGGTGAATGTGTTTCAAGAACCAAAAGAATTGTGGTCACCACTCTCATATCCACTCAGTTAATTTAAAAAGTTCAAAGTTTAATTAGGCCATTTCTTGCTTTCAGCCAGAAATGAAGCCAGTAAAAACATGACTTTGAAACATCATTTATTGATACATTTCACCCTCTAAATCCTTAGGGTTAAGTTGAGATATGGACAGCTAAAGCAAGGACAACTTTTACAAGCCTTCTCCTTGGTTATTTAGAGTTCAGAAATTCTGACTTTTTTGCATCCAAGCAACTTTTCTAAAGTGGTTCCTTGGCAGAAGTGAGACTCTCAAAACCATCCGTCTTTCTAAAGCTGTAATTTACAAAGATACAGTATTAGATACTCAAAAGAAGGAAGTCAGTTGCACATTGAATGCTTTGGGAAATCTGTCTCAGGCATGACAATTAGCAGGCTAACGTTGCACTGTTCACTGTCAAACTGAAACCAGGCTCCACGTGTGTCTCCAGCTCCTGTGATTGCAGCGTTAGAAAGAACTGTGTAATTGCAGTGCAGATGTAGCCTCAATAACATGGATTATTCACCAGCCTCCAGCACACAGCTTCTACAACAGTATATGGAAATTGGAAAGGATTGTATATAAAGATACTAATCACTAACAACACCTGCTGAGGTCCTATGACAAAACCCCACTTGCAACAAGGTTTTCAGAAAGGTTTCACCAATTACACACGGGCTTCTGTATGTAAGCAGCAATCCTTGCTGGGAAAAGGAGATGAGGATTCTCTGTTGACTTCCTATCTGCTGTTCCCAGAGCTGAGCAGGTTTGCAGCAACACACCCCAAAGTTTTCTATTCAATAGAGAATCCACCTGAAATTAACACAGCACATGAAAATAACCTGAACTATCCCTTCAGAAATAATACCTTGGAAATGAGAACTGGACACTTCAAAACAAATTGATCTGCACAAATAAGTGTCTTTTTAGACAGTAATAGGGTGCCTAGACTCTCATTTCATCTGTGGAAACTCTGGGGAACAGTGAGCTCATAAATCTGTAATACACATGCAGGCTGCATTCAAAGTTTCATCAGGAGTAAGAAAATGACAAATTGTGATTTTTTTTTTTTTTTTTTTTTTTTTTTGTTTTTTTGTTTTTTGTTTTAAACAGTCCCAAAGCACAAATGTCCTGTGTGCATGTCTGCATGGAGATGGGTAGTTGGGCATCACACACCAGGTAAGAGACCAGTATAGTGGCTTTAATGTGTTTAACCAAGCTGCCCAATAAATTGCTTGTAACTGAAATAAAAGAAAGCAATATGAAGGATTTTCTGTCTAAGTAAAGATAGTGGTTCAGAGTAGGATCCACTCCTAACTCGTAAGAACCATAAGCTTTTCAGTGTTTCTGACTGGAAAATTTGTTAAAATAGTGGTACGCAATTCCTAGTGACAATGATTATACAAAACAGTATAATAAATCCTATTAGGCAAAAAAGTCAGGATGTTCTGTTTTTGAAATACAATTTAGTCTAGTGAATAAGAAAAGTTATCTTGTGTTTCTAACAACTTGGTGGAAATAAACTGGATTTTAACTAGAAAAGAAGTATGATGAAATTAAACCTAAACGAAGAACAGGCCTTAACAAAACTAGCTGAAGTGGTTTGGTTTTTTTTTTTTTGTCCAAGTGTTTTCACTTTTTAATTGTAAATTGAATTAAGGAGCCTATAGTTATTATATAAAGAAGATAATGACAGGAAAATATTCAGCTGGAGAAGTGCTTTAGGAGTCAGCTGGGATATATTCTTGCAGCCCAAGGAGCAGAAACATTTCTTACTAGAAAGAAGATTTCTTGCTGATACACAATTTATAGAACCACAGAAAGGCCTGGGTTGGAAGGGACCTGAAATACCAGCTAGTTCCAACCCCCAATCATTCCCCTTCTGTGTCACTTCTCCCCCTTCCACAAAAATTGTAGGTGGCAAGTATTTTCAGCTGGCCATCAGACCTCTTCTTTCCCAGCTTCCTTACTTTCACAAGCCACAAAAGCAGGTTCTCTGTTGTCCTTATTCACAAAGGTTCTAAGAAGCCAGGCCTAAAGAGAAAAGGAAGGCAGGGAGGACATCGTCTTGGGCTTACCAAGCTGCAGTCTGCTCACTCATCTTTCCCTAGTTCCATGCTGCTCTCTATCTGTCAAAATTTTCTTTGTGAAGGAGATGAGAAAAACAGAAATAAATCTCTCAGAAGAGAAGCTGAGCACACTGTCTTTTGCAGGCACCAGCTTGTAAGTATTCACACTCCAAGCCTAAATATTTGCTTCTCCATAATGGCATCTTAGCCAGATTTACAAAGCCAGGGGAGCAGCTCCTGTTTCATTAAACACTGTGTCCTTCCCATTCTCACAATAATCTCTCCAGACTGTATTGATTCAGACAACACAATTAGCGCTGACTCAGATTAAATATAGTCTCAAAACCCACTTTTTTTCTCATGACAAAAAGGCAAACTGAAGACCCTTATGATTTGTACTGTAGCAACATAAAAATAGAAAAGTAAATTCTGCAAACGCTTTACAGTTTATGTGAATCAAATATGAACCTGAAGTAAAGTCCTTTGGGCATCTGATAATGTGTACAGTAATTTCCAGAAATATAGAAATAATTGATTTATGTTGCTTCAGAGAAGGGTCCTTGGAGCAAGGATCATTTACCCTTAGGGATTCAGAACTGCTTAGTCAGACAACCCAGTGGAAGCAAAGTCGCATTTAAACTTTGTACGCAGCAATTAAAATGAGCTACATTTTCTTACACCTTTTGACTTGGGAATAAAAACATCCACAACAAAAACCCCAAACTCAGGAAAAAACCCAACAAACGCAACAAAAAACAAAACTAAAAGAACCAAAAGACCACACATCCTCAAAACCCCCAGAGCTAGAAGTCTTTTGTCTCACTTGCATGGATGGAAGCTCCCCACCTCATGGATTTACTGACTTTAATATCTTACCACAAATGCCTATTGAAAAATAATAGGCCTTTTTCTGAGGGCTCTGTCCTCTTCCTTGTTTTTCTATTGCCATCCTGACAGGATTATCTGTGCCATTTAGCTTTGTTTTTGCTAAAATATAAAGACCTCATGAGAACAGGGCTCCCCTGGAAGCAGCAGTCACTGTCGGTTGTCGTGTTCTTGCTTGGATGATTTCTGCCACCGAGCAAAAAACACTGGCCAAAAACACCCTCCACAAAAAGAAACACTAGCCACAAAAATGACACCTTCTAGCAGGAATGGCATGTATTTAGCACTGCAGCCTGGCCTGCCAAGCCTCTGGTGCTGGGAGCTCAGCTAGCAGGTCTCCCTGCACTACCAGCACCGGCATTTTTCCTGTCAGGATTTTACTGCTTTCCCAGCTGAAGGGTACGAATGGTTTTCTGCTTCTCCTTCTCTCCACTACAAATCAGCCTATTTTAATTTGTGCAATGCTGATTTTTTTGTCAGTGGCTTGTCATCACGTTGTCTTTAGAATACTTGAGAAACATTAATGAAACACAAAAATGCGCTGATTTGTGAAAATAATAAGCATTTCACTTAGAAGGAAGGGAGTACATTTATACTAGTAGTGATGCAGACAGACATCAGTCATTATCCTAGCTACCACTTCACTCCAACTGTGGTCTCCTTGCATTAAAGAAACATGGGAGATTCACCATCAGATTCATTATAACATGTCCAAAGATATATTTTCATTTCCTCTGAAGGGCTTTTCTCCATTTAACCTCTTGTTCAGCCATTCAGGAAGAAGCAGTAGTGCAACCCTGCAGAGAGTTTATAAGTTATGGCCCAGGGACGTCAGTGTGCTGTGTATGTCCAAAGAAATTGCTGCAGAACATTTAAATGTTGTTCTTGTTAAATTACAGCTCAATTTAAAAAAATGCACAGAGAAAGAAAGGAAAAGGCTGCACCAACTACCCAGACAAGGTAGCAGATGGGAAAGAACAGAGCCTCTACAAGGTCATACAGAGCAGGTGGCTGCTTGTTTATAGACGCCTATTTTCAGGAGAATATGTTTTGCAGTGTGAATTATGAAATATCCTCTATTTATTATAAAGGAGGACTAGAACATCTCATCTGCTTTATCATGTTTCATAGAAGAACCTGTGCTTGGTTTTTAGATAGGAAATGATTCTTTCAAGTTTTTGTATTCCTCAAGAGAATCTTAAAAGAAAGGCCTGTGACTCCCAAGCCTGCAAATCTTCCATATCTGGTACCACCACTGTGCTGTTGGCCTTCCCCGTGTCTCAAACCCACACACATTCACTGCCAGAAACCAAGCTTTTACAAACAAGAGGTTCATGAACCTGAAACCAAAGTCTTTTAATGAGACTTCAAAATTCATCAAGTACACAGATTAATTCCTTATTAGTGTTAAAACCAGAACATCACTAATGACTTGAACAGAACAACTTGTATTGCCACTAGTTTAAATTTTTATAATTTTGGGGCCAAAACAAACCAATATGTAGGTCTGTTTACCTCTTCCATAACATGGCTAGCTGAAGTGCCCCCAGGAATCCCCCACTAGGGATGAAACCAGCAGAATGTATTTCAGTGCATCTTTAAAAATTGCTTATGAAATTTAAAGCATCCGATCACAGTGATCAATCCAAATCCTGCTCAAATGCCAACTGTTTTGACACAGACCAATCTTTTTTGTCTGAGAGCCAGCACAGAAGCTTTAAATGTTGCAGTATTTGCTGATATAAGAAGGGAATTATTGCAAAAGTAATGTCCATGATGAACAAAGTCAGAACGTAGCTGCCACACCACTGGATTTCTCTAAAACACATCGATGGAACAATCAATAGGTTATTTTGCAATTTTCCTAATAAAATATTTAATACACAAGCAATATAGAAAAAATTGAAACTCAACACTAAACTGAGCTGCCAAATGGAAAGAAAAACACTGGACATGTGCTATGTGATTTTATGTGTGTTGCTGCTGCTGTTCACAGAACAGAGATCCACTACCTGAACACAGCAGTCCTTTCTTGTCCTTCAGTGACTTAGAGACAAGAGCCTGGTTCTCAAAATAGTTATTATTCAAAGGCCTCCACAGCCAAATACTGTTGAGAAGATTAAGACAGCAAGACTACAAAAACGGGATTGAATCCACTCAGGTCCAAGCTCTGTATAGGAGCAGAGAGTTCCTCATACCCACTCTCAAAGAGAGGCTCCTTCCCTTTCATCAGCCCATTTTCACTTCTCACCACCCCCAAACTGGCATTTCCTATCCACAGGCACGGATACAGAGCCTGCTTTACCTTCCCATTCATATTGTCTTAAAGGGATGCTATTTAAGATTATCACTCATCTCTGGCTCCCTTTAAGGATAAATCCTCCCAGCTGACATAAACCCACACAACTTCACTGAAATCAGAGAGCCTTAATCAGTTTAATCAGATGAGGAACTTACACTTTCTGCCTGCTTCTTCTGCTTTGTCCAGTTAATTCATGCCTTTTAAAGGGATGGATTCACCCTGTTTTCTTTCATTCTATTTCTTAAGGAGCTTCCCAGTATTTCTTGTCGCTGCTAGTTTTTCATCTATCTCAAAATGTCTTCTCCAAAGTCTGTTCATTTAATTCAACCTTCTAATCTACCAATATTTAAAATAATTAAAAATTCTGAATTATGCAATCAATTTATCTATTTTTAAATTTTGCTATATTAATAAACTATCATAAACACATTGTAGGAATTATATGTATAAAATTACCTTTTAAACAAAATACGTAAATGGAATATATCCTATATTGAATGTTTCCTTTTAGAGGTATTGGAGGAAGGAGAAAGGCTGCTTCTTTCTTAATGTGGGTGGTAAAAGTGAAAGAAAATGAGAACTTCTCCAATCTGGAAGAAAAACTTGTTTGCCATCCTGAATGAGCACTCATGCTACCAGCAGTTATTTTTACCTAGCCCATCGTTTTGTAGCTGGGAGAGGCTAACAAAATCTCCTGAGAATTTGGGGTTTGGGAGACAGGGGCTCCATGCTGAAACGTTTCAATACCCTGCATCCTACACAACGGATCACGGAATATACATTACACTCCCTTCTGTGCCTCTGTCGGAGGTAGAACGGCAGCCTGTCAAACCAGCACGCTGCAGAACACTTTTACAACCAGGAGCAAATTTAGCTGCCCACACTGGTGCACCCCGGGCGGGGAGCCAAGAGAGCATCCCCCGCCACACGCTCGCCAGGAAGCGCGGCATTCACGTGTGGCTCAGTGCTGCATCTGGAAACACGCCCCAAAAACTCATGCTGGGCTCCAGCTCTGAAATACTTTTAGAAGTAGTTTCTGGAAATGCTGTTCTTTCAGTAAATAGCGTGAATTGAGTGCTGTTATTTCCTAAACCACAGGAAACAGTGCCTTTTTAAGGCTTGGAACTTAAGCTGGCACAACTACTTTACACAAAGATAATATTTTTAAGGACGGGGGTTTTTTGCCTGCATTTTTCAAGGCACAGCAAGTTTTTCATTATGATGAAGGGTCTCTGTATCAGAACCACACAATCATAAAAAGTAAGACCTCTGAAAGTTATTGCAGCACACTGTGCTCTTCAGCTGATGCCAAACGTTTGCTGACTGTGGATTTAAAATTTGACCTACCAGAAAAAGTAGCAGAGGTCAAAGCTGTTATTCACAGAGCCCCAGTGACCAGTGGCTAGCACAGCAAGGCAAGTTAGGCAGGGATAAGGATAAAAAGCAGTTCTCTCTCTCTTCTCTATCTGCCTGGAGGGAATGAAAACACCTACTTTTGCAGCTCCAATGTTCAAATCCTTTTTGCTTTCATGTGGTTGCTGTGAATGTACTCTGGAGTATTAAATGAGAGGAAGGCATTACAGTTTTTAACTTTGATGCTCTATTAAGATGAATATGTACCTAATGAGCTGAGAAATTACCATTGCTGTTATTTTTTTTGTGCTGCTGTACAAGAGTAGCTAATCAGGACAGGGGCATGCTCTTTGTGCTCCTAACCCAACAGCAATGAAAGTTAGAAGATCATATTCAAACATATGTTTAATGCAGCAACAGCAAAGGCAATAATAGCTTCTGCTATGAAAGGAGGACTAAAAGGGCATTTCTTTTTTATTTTACTTTTTAAAAATTATTATTTTAAAAGCTACAGTAACTATCTTGCAGTTCAGATATTGTTTGGCATAAAACTTGAGGTATATTATTTGTAAACCAGCTATACCAATCAAAATTGCAAATATTTAAATGTCCTAAGACAAACAGCAACAAAAATAACCATCACAACTGAAACCACTGATTATTCTGGGAGAAAAAAAAAAATCAAGTTAATAGCAGCATTTGAACTCTATCGAAGCTCCTTAATGCAGTGAGTTAATCCTGTTGGAATTTGAAATATGTCCTTGTTTCTCAGGTCAGGCCCCCTAAGAAGGAAGCTGTATCTAATGACAACATGAGAAGATAAAGCCAATTATATTCCAGCATTATTGACTATTATTTCCTACTTGTCAACTGGAGTGTGGCAAGCCTTATTCATAATGTGATATGTGATTGGATATGTATCTCTGTTTCCCCCTAAGGGAAATCTTGCAACAAACAGTTGACAGAGCAACAAACAATTTCCAAAGTAACAAATTAAAAATCTAATAAATATCATGCAAAGAAAGAATATGAAAATTTAGGCTTTTTTGTTTAGTGCCTAAAACAAAACATAAGTTCTCCTTCCTTTCAAAGATAACTTGGTGGAAAGGTACTGCTGAAATAATGAAGACAGCACCACCACATCTTGCCAAGATTCATGTCCTGGAAGGTTTCAGTCCCTGTGAGTCCCACAAATGTTTCACCAGGTAACTTTACGCAGGTGGTGAACTCAGTCACAGTGCTGAAGTCCTTGCACAGCTGAAAAGCAGAAGTTTGAGTAATTGCAGCTCCTTTGGCAGGCACAATGGGCCAGGAGCTCTCTGAACCAAACCTTTATAATGGTTATAGGACATTCCTGTAAACAAACCACAGAGAACTATGTTCCCTCTTCCCTCTGCTCCTATAAGCATTTATTTCTGATGCTTCCAAAGGCAAGACAGTGTTTGCTTGGGAGTTTTTTTTTGTGTTTTAGTAAAGAAGATGTTGCTCTTCTTATGTGCCACATTTAGCCTATGGCAGAGGTGACATAAGAAAAAATTTCCTAAAGTCTCCTTTTAAAAAAAACATCAAAGCCCCAGAAGATCTGGTAACATTATAGAGAAAATAACAGTGAGGATGATTCATCCCTGGTTCTCTTTGATGCTGTTTTGCTTGTAGAAGATGCACTCCAACATTTTGCAAGAGTATTTTCCCTTTGATAGAAGTATTACTGCAAAATATGGTCCAGAGGATTATGTTTTTAGGTCATGCTAGGTCCCCAGTTCTTCAGTGACATTTGTGCCAGCCCTGTAATTGTAGTTTGAATTTTGGCCACCGTCAGTAATGGCTCTGGCACAGGACTACTGTACTGTAGCCACAGCACAGCCTCGTGGTGGGGTTGCCTGGGGAGAGACTTTAAAGGACATTATTTTAACCCAGGTGCTTAGAAACAGAGCACCCTGTGCTCTCCTTCTACACAGTGAAGGAGCAAAGGAAGCTCTCCTAATTTTGGGCTCCTGAATTCCCCTCACACCGACTTCTGCTGCTACAGCAGCACTCAAAAGGAATCCCACAGGGGAATCTGAACAGAGGGAATGATTTTCTAAAGAGAAAATGTCACACAGAAGGAACAAGCGAGGAGGAAGTGTCATTTTAGGGTTGTATTTAAGCTGTGATTCCACTTTGAAGGCAAGACCTGGTAGAATCTCACTTTCCCACAAGTAATTTGCATCCTCCGTGCACTCAGTCACATCAACTGGCTGCACAGGAAAACTTAAGCGTGAATACTACTTAATTATCATGAGATCTGTGCAGCCAGGGATCAACAATAATCCCACCTGATGCATCAAAAATATCAATTAGGATTGAAGGGTCAGGAATGATTTTAAGGGGAATAATAATAATTTGAAAAGAAACAGGTGCATTTCAGATAATAAAAATCTTATTTTTTGTGATTAATTCACCTCTCTTCCTTTCCCAGTTAATGACAAAGTAGAACAGGGCTAGAAGAAATAGAAAAAGGAAAAAGAATCCCAAGTTTGAGGTTCTTTAGGATGTACTTAGAAGCAGTAAATTTCAAGTGAAACATAGGGATTTTTCACAACAGTTTATCTTTTGTCTCAGCACACATTATTTTAATATACAATTTCAGTGAGCATAAATTTAGGTTCCAGCATGCATGGCTGCTGAGGAGCATGCCACAGTCACAGCTAATCTGCTTCATAGAGGTATTGCTACAGGTGGCAGAGGAGAAGAGAGCAAAACTATTTTACCCCAATTTGCTGGCTTAGCGTGGAGGAGGAGAATGGGAAAAGAGGCACTTTATTCAGATAATAAAAAAAAACCTGTCACAAGATAAGCAGAAAAGCTCTACATCAACCACTTCCAAACCCATTCTTCTGAGTTGTAGTATGCTTTATAAATCAGCTAAAGACTTATTAAAGTTGTTTAAGAATGCAAAAGAAGAAACAACAGGCTTTGAAGAAGACTGAATTATTTTACATGGTCAGTGTTAGGAACTCAGGAAGGTTGGTTGGCTGCTGGGGATTTAAGAAAACCTGCTTTGTAGCAGTCAGCACAGGGAAATTCAGCAAGCACAATTTAATAAACAAACCCAGTGGAACACGGGTGTTCTGCCACCATCCTGCTCCCCCACGATGAGCCAGACGGTCGGGTTCCCTCCTGCCCCTTTGTAGCGGACATGATATCAGGAGCACTTAGCGGTCACCGGCGATAACGCGCCGTGATTCCGCTAAGTGCCTCGCTGAGAGAGGCCTTCAGGCCCCACCAGCACTCTGCTCTCCCCAGTCGCTCACTACAAACCATCTCCTGCCCCACAGCACAGGGCTGGAAGCTAAAATAATAATAATAATAAAAGAATACAGCAGTAATTTCTTTCCGACAGTGATTTGACACCCAGCTGATGGAAGGAGCTAAGCATTGTAACCTCTACACCTTGGGTTCTGCTGAAAGAGATTCTCTCAAAGCACCCACGGGGTTATGGATTCCTGCTAATAGCAGCAATAGGATGGATGATAAAATTATGGCAGTGTAGAAATGCTCTCTCAATTAATTTCCCATCATGTTAAGGCCATTATCAGTGGATGTCATCTGGTGAAATGGAAAAGAAAAACACAAACCCAGAAGCCTTCAATACCTCTGAAAGTTTCACTCACTTAGCACATGATATAATTGCAGAATAGAGCAGCCTCTTGAAATAGTTTACCTTCAAATAGAGCTGTAATGGTATTGATTTAAAACATTGGCAGGCAGAACTGCTTAAAACATAAGCATAGATGGAATTAAAAAAGAAATAAGTACACAGCCCAGAAGGAAAGCAGGCAGAGATTCATCTCTCACCCCCCTCAAAAAACCAGGCTGATTCAAGACTTCTAGATGTCAACCAGAGCCTTCTTGCACCAGTTTTCAACACAGAGCTCACAGACCATTGTTTTACAGATCTTTATATTATACCACATTGTATAATGCAGCTATTTTTCTAAAGGAGCTGTTTCTACCTACAGGTCTCCTTAGCTATTATCTACAGTTTTTCAGGGGAAAAATGAGAGTTTAGAAAGGTATGGATGGGAATAAAGATAAGGTAACCTCTATGGAAGGGCTCTCACAAATTCACACACAGATATAGGTGCACACATATTCATATATATGAAGGTAGGGATGCATTAATGTGTGTATGTATATTTATATGTATACAAATGCACAACCATATATGGTAATTAACTAGAACCTATTCTTATTTTGTCAAAATGAAGACTCTGCAAGAGAATAAAACAGGCAGGCTTTGCTCTCTTTTCTTCACAAGCTTTCTGTCTCCTCTTTGCTCACTACCTGCCAGTTTTGTCACTGCCTTCCCAATGCAGCCACGGACGTGTATCAGCATGGAGCAGAGATTTTGGGATGCTGTGGGGACAGCTGAGCCAAACATGTAAGAAAAGATCACTGGTGTATGGAAGGTTCCTTCTGTGTGTCGATCTGGAGACATGATTTCCCCTACTATAATTAAGGTACAAGACATATGATTAAGAATTAAAGCTCAGCCTAAGAGAAACTGTGTGTGCCAGGAAGAAGTGAGCAGAAGAACATTTACAGTAAGACAGGCAGCAAGAAAGAAATGAGCCAAAGCCAGCTGGAAGGGTTAGAGACTTTCTTTAATATACCCAAAGAAAAATGTACATCCATAAGTGAGACAGAAGACAGAATCCTCTGGGCTGTATTTTTGTCTCTCCACATTTGAAAATGTATGGGATGTATCAGGGAGATATTTGCATTTACAATACAATTGCAACAGTCTCCTGGATATGCACATGCAACTATTCATTGATATAAAGAATCCATGGCAATTCTTATTATAAAAGTCAAAATTACTTTTGGCTGTAAGAGAAACTGCTAAAGCCTTAACATTCAAGAGAAAACTTCTAGGCTGATGCACATAACAATGTCTCACAGGGTGCCTCAGACTGTGGTCCCATGGCTTGGTTTCAGCTGAATAGTATCAAGAGTGCTCTGTGATCCGGCAAAGAGGTGACTGCCTTTAACCACACATCATCACCCCACAGAGTTTACAGCCTGCTGGGATTGTTACTGCTCCCCTCCCCTTCCCATACTGTCACAGCAATCTGGATGGCATTGATCTTCGAGACAGGAGCTAGCAAAAACTAAAAAAAAAAAAAAAACCAACCAAAGCGCTCAGACATAGTCGTGTTAGGCAACCACCACACAGGCAGATCCAACAGGGAGGGGCTTCCAGCTGCAGCTGCAGTAGGGCAGGACACAGCTTGGTGATCGTGATCCTCATTCTGAGCATGAGGATGTCTTCCAGCATGGCTCTGAAAGCATGACCAAAGATGACTGGACTCTGATTCCAGATTTCATAGCTCTGAATAAAAACAGGTGCCCAAATGAAAGAATGCCCTTTAGCAGTGGTTACCACTGCAAATAAGTCAAATTGAATCCTATATCAAAATTCAGTAGTTACATTGATTTACCTTCCCCCCCCCTTCAACATCACAAAAAACAGCTCTAAGCACAGTGGCACCTTGAGAAACTTCAGGCAGAGAAAAGCATTGCTCTGTTTGTAGAGATCACCAAATAACCTAAAAATCAGGAAAAAACACTTTTGGAAAGAAGTGCTTCTCAGCTTGCTGAGGTAGCAATAGTTGCAGTTATTACAGCTCAGAAACACAGGATACAATTAGCTCTTTTACATCAGATTCCACTCCCCAGAATGAAGCAACTTGCACCGGGCTTTGACTGACACCCCTGAGACTTGGGCTCCTTTTGCCCAGTATGGAACTGGCCTGGCCCTACCACTGCACTTGCCTCATTCCAGTCTATACCTGCCTGAAGGAATTACTCAAAGGCAACAAAATAGAACTTAACCTTATTCCATGGCCAGCTTCCTTGTTTCAGCTGCCAGCATCTATAGTGCCACTGCATTAAGGACTATTTGTTCTAATTTAAATGGGCTGCTTTACAGAGCAAAATGGAGAAATGTAGACTTTATGTCTACACAAGGGGCATCTGCAGCTTTGAAGACCGTGTAAGTCTTTTAAGCATCTCTGGATGTCAGCCATGTGAGATGTAAGTGGACATCTAGGGCATGTTGATAGTTTTATTTTAAAAAATGTAACCTGTAACAATAAAGAACCTTTTTCTTCCTCAAATGAAAGCTGGAAGAGCAAAGGCATTCAGCTACAGGTCCAACTTGGAATCACTGATAGTAGGGGAGGGGAGCCCCACACATTGACCTTCGAAACCCCCTCTAGCCATCATGCCAAGAAGAAAGATGACGCAGTGAAATTTTCCCAGCACTAGTGGATCATTGCTGGGTTTCTTGTCGTAGCAATTGATGTTTAATTCCAGCTTTTTGAAAGTTAGATCACTGAAAATGCCTACAGCTGCTCTGTATCTGCTCCACTTCAATACCTATCTGGTTTGGGAACCAGTCTTTGTAGATGGTTATGTAACTTAATTTCAATCCTCATTAAAAAACAACACGTACCACTGAACTCCTCCCTGCCCCAGTGACTTGCATGTCCCTTTGTTTCATGGGGCAATTTCAGCTACTTCCAATAGCCTCAATTTTGACTCATATTCTTCCTCTGTCTAGATTCTGTGAAGTGATGCCATTGACTTCATGACTTGGCAGGACTTTGGCTTGAGACACAGCTGCAAGGATCAGTCACGTGTGAGAGTGGTTTCCCTCAGCTCTGTTGCAACTACAGGATCTGGAGAACATTGGTCTGTACTGTTACTATAATAAAACACCCCAGGATTTCTGTTAAAGTGGAAGCTTTTGACATTTCATCCCAATTCTGAGTATACAGTTTCTGAAAACTCAGAATGTAACAGAATCAGAATTTGGTGCCCAAGCCAAAACACGTGACAACATTTCAATATAGCCTTTGCTGAGTGGTCAAAGCCAGATGAAATAGAAAAAAAAAAAAACCAAAAAAACAACAAAACCAAACCAAAAAAACACAGCTAAAGATACAATAAGAATTGTAATAAGAGCAGACTTCAGCCCATTCAGTTACTGCTGTGGAACTGGTAGCTTTTTACATCCTCATGAGATGGGTGAGGCACAGAATTATACAAATTCCTTATAGGGTCTGACAAGTCCATTACACCTATGATGTCTTTAACCTTGTACTACTTTATTGTACTGAACTTACGTCAAAGCAAATATTCCAGAATAATTGCCTGATAATGTTTGACTGCTGTGGCAACGCTGCAGAAGACACAGTACTGAGCTGTTCCTCCAGCTCCTGGAAAACAGTACTCAGCCCAGCCGTGAGGAAGAGATCAAGCAGCCAAATTAAGTAGAAGCTGATGGTGATGTTTTCCCAAAACTAAATTGAAAATATTTTATAGTGACTAATAGCTGAAATGACTTTTGATCTGCTAATTTTTAGTTATTGCTTGCTTCTGTTTGCCAGTCCTTATAGTGAACGGAAACAAAGAATATAAAATAGCGGGAAGCATTACCTCTATTTCTGCTTTCATTAGGGACAGAAATGACTCAGATTTTCCAGACACCTTCTAATGCCCCTTTTTCAACTTCCTGGACAAAAAGGTGTTTAATTTGTGGAGCAGCTGTGTTCAGCTGCTGCACAGTGCCTTTCACCTGGGGCGGCAGACTGGGGTGGCTCCATGGGTTTGGATGGCACTGCCATTGCAAACACCGTTTGGGTATGACAAGAATAACAAAGCCCTGAGTAAGATAAGAGGAGTAGGAGCTATTGTGGCATTTGCCAAGAGCTGCTAAAAGGTGGATCTGTGGGAGGGCTGTTTAAAAAGCAAGAGGCATAGGCAGGTAGTTATAAAGTGAGATGTCTGCTACCACAGACGAATCCCTAATCATCAGGAGTCACTGCCATGCACTGCAGATTGCTTGTTTTAAACAGCAGGAAGAGTTACTCATTCTCTACAAGTCTTTAATTTCTTTAATTAGCAGCAGGATAACCAAGAAGATGCCAAACTTGAGTCCCTGGCACACCAAACTTGAGTCCTTAGATGATCCCAAACTTTTTTTCTCCCTAACATCCTGAATAATTGAAATGGGATAAACCTAACCACAAGCCCACAGATATGCCCTGAATAAATACCATAACACATACAATGTACAAATTCACGTATTCTATGTTACATAAATGTTCATAGTTTAAGTACTTAAAATGGTAAAACATGACAACAATTTCTCTGAAAAAGACAGTCAATAAAAATTGACACCAAATAGGGAATTTGACTATTTTAGCTCTAATTACTTTTCTAAGATCTTGATACGTTTTTATAATGATATTGTCATTCAAAGCTGAAGATCTTGAAGGCTTTTGTGCACTACAGAAATACAGAATTTGAAAGACCTGTATTGTTTTGAGGCAGGGAAGAACTAAAATAGTTTACATACAAAAGGTAACACCACAGAAAGAACAGAGAAGACAAAATCCAAGCTGGAGTATAACTTTCCTGTGTGTTTCTCAGAAATCCCATGTCCAGTCCCACATGATTTATTCAAATCAAAGGAAGAGGAACAAAGAGCAAGCAGAGAGTCCTCCTGAACCCCAGGCCTCTGCTCTAATTATTGACCCATGCTCTCCTTCAGCACCAACTTGCTCTCCCCACAGTTTAATCAATTTTTAAGCCTTGATTAAGAAAATAAATAAAATAATACAAAATCTTTAAACCATTCATCCCCAGCCTTCATACATTACATCTAACACACATCAAGACAGAACATGGTTATTTTGTGTTATCTGAATGTGCAGTGGTGCTTTCACATCTCTCAGACTGTGCCATTGCTGAATTCAACTTTACGTATAAAAATCAGAGCCAAAGGCAAGCAACCAGTAGTGCACTTACCAGTTCTGGATCTCAAAAACCTTAAATAATTTGCCTGGCAATGCTGAAGTGTATAGAAAAAGGATTTAGTGCAGTGACAAGATATGAAATAAACATCTGTATTCAGTCTTGAAATGCTTCAATTTGCCATACATCTCCCAGTTTCCAAGCACATGCCCTGCCAGAGGCGTTTCTGATTAATAGCTTGGAATCTCCTTCCACGGCTCCAGGGAAAGGGGAGTGGATGTACTAATCTGTTATCCACCTGTCTTTGTATTATGTAATACAACACTTACTTTATCCAGGAAGATTCATCACTATTGACACCATAATAATCACAGCTTAAATTGCATACCAATGAACTCACAATGCTAGCCCTAACTCAGCCTGGTAACCAGAGCTCAATCAGATTTTTCTGTCAAAAGCTAACCAGGAAATCTCTGATTATTTCCTAAATAAAACAAAATGGTTATTAGTTCATCATGAAGCTGAACAGTTAGATTAAAAATAACCAGATAAAAAGAAAAAAACCAAAACATTTCTGCTATGCAACAGAGAACAGTAAATGCAAATAAACAAAATGTATTCATCCTTCACAAACAAATGCACTTTTATAAAAACTAACAACATGTTTATTTTTAATAAGACATGACTGGAAGCTTAGTCCTGCTTACACTGGTGCAGAACCAGATCTGCCATGAGTCCAGTGAAAGATGATGTAAAAGGACAATAATTGTGACCAGGTTACATATTAAGTACTAGGTAGGTTTTGAATTAGAGCAAGCCTAAACTCTGGGATGTATTAGATTATATAAAAGACTCCAAAAGCCACTTTGTTGCATGGGAACGAGGGGGAGGTTATTTCACAGCACCTCAGATCACTTTGTCCACTCCCAAAGGGAGAAGAAATCTCCGCAGTTGTGAGGTCCTTTCTTTTATAAAGAGAAGCCTTTGAAGAAGTGACTTCCAGTGACACACATTTCAGGAGTGAAAAATCTTAGACTCATGTGCGTTTCATTCATTTGTGGATAAGCTCTGGCTGCCTTTGGTTTCTGAAAGGAAATATGGACTGATGACTGCAACATTTCCTGTTATTTTAAACACTACTTTAAAGACTTTTGCATATTTAGAAGAATATTTGTGCCACAACCAATTTCCACGGCTGCAGAAACATATCTGTTCATGTTCAAATCATGCATAATTGGCAGCTTTTGACCATTTTTTACCCAAGAAAAATTCCCCTAATACACACGTGGGCTAGGGAGAAAGTATTCCATCTGCTGACTGGCTCTGCGGGCATCTGGTGAATCCTGTCTTTTCCTGTTCTTAACGAGCTGGCGTGGCCAACATGATGAAAGATAATGTTAGTCTTTAAAGAAATCCTCCTTTGTTCTTGCTCAGTCCCTTCAGCACAGGCAATGAGAGCACACCTGTCCTGCAGCCCTGTCACCAGAGGTCATTTCCCTCTAGCTGGGGATCCTGTCTACAAGTTCAGTTTGGCAAGAAAGACATCCTGATTTCATTCAAACATACATTAGAAGTCCTGTAAAACAGCAATCTACCAAAGAAGGCTGCCAAGAGTGTTGAGTTCTTTCTGATCAGTTTGGGAGCTTTGGGATGGTTTATCCTTCCCTTTCTTTTATGGGCATCACCATCACTGATGAAGGTATCAAAACTGCATAATTTGGAGGGAGCTCCACCTTAGAGTGATCTTCCAGACTAAACACCAGCAGCAGGCCCACTGTACATTTGAGAAAGAACATGTGGAACTTGCACTTCAAGAGATGAACTTGTTTCCCGGAGTTTGATCTTGATAACTGGTGAGCACTAAGAGATTTTCAGAAGTCCTGGGCACAGTTTTGTATTTGGAGGCAGCAGGTGCAACTTCCCACTGAAATGAGAGACCCGACTTCAACAGAAAAACTATTTTCATGACTCTGAGATGTCTTCTTCCTTGGTCCACTAAACCGAGTTCTCAGCAGTTGCAAAAAAATCGAGCACTAAAATCACTTGCTCTAAAACCACTAAAACCAAATTTTTCTCAGGTTTTTGTTGTGTGAAACTGAATACTGTTTTTAGGTGGTATCTCAGGCTAGGGAAAAAGTGATTTAAAGCTTCATTAGGTAAAATATATACCATCATATAATTGATATTTTGACAAATTTTAGATATTCTGAAGATACTCTTTAGATTCTGGAAAACATCCAATGCTCAGGAGACAAGTGAAATAAATTGAGCTAATCAATAAGTAGACAGGAAATGTCTCAGTGTGGTATAAGCAGAAAATCTTCCAGCATCTTCTATGTCCCTGATTACCAGTGGGCTAGAAATATCTCAATATCAGACTACTTCAGTAGGACTACACACATCCACTGGCATCTGACATTCAAATTCCTAGTGAAGACCAAATGTGACTCTACTTGCAAACATCCCATTCCTTAAGTGATATTTACACCCATGCCTGAGTTTGTTCTGGCATTAAGAAGAGATTTTTAAAAAAGAATAAAATAGTGCCAAAATACTGTTTCCTCTCTCACTCCACCCCAGCCTAGCCAGCACATAAACATGGTGTTTATGTTAACCATGTATTACTGCTGCTGAACTACACACGAGTGACTGCCCTGGACCACATTGCTTTAGGTAGTCCCACACAGAGGTCAAAAAGATTACTGCTCCCAAAGCATATGGTTTTCTTTCTTGTATGAATAAAAATCACAATATCTGTGATAAAAACTGTGGGGGAGTGGAGGAAAGAAGTCACAAGAGAGATCTTTTTGCTCTAGAAGTAAATTTCTGTTTTGTAGTAACATTTCACTAATAAAATGTATGAAAATGTGGAGTATGAATTATTATTTACTGTCCTGATATTTGACTTCCTTCTAGACCACTAAATTAACATTAATAATGTATACATGTGCTTGTGACTTTATGCCCAAAATGGCACTGTGGGAGTTATTCTGAGGCTTTTGTCTATAGATGTCTGTATTTGTAGTACAGCAATAACATAATGGCAAATTATGTCATACTGGGAACAAATAACAAATCTGAATCAGGAGAACCTTCATTTATTTTACTGTGCTTGTGGTCAGAGGAACCTTTTTCCAAAGAAACAACAGTTCAGCAAAAGTCCACTCAATGACAAGTCAGAAGTTGAAATTCTTCTTTTCTCTGAGACGGACCAAAGGTTTGAACCTGTTCCTCATTAACCTACCAAGTATCCCAGACAAAAGGCTCCCTAAAACAAGTCTGCTTCTGCATGGTGTTGACTTTAAAGCTAGAAAGCAATACTGCATTGTCAAAGCAGTATGCTTGGTTTACAGGAACCATTTCCCATCCCATTCTCTTTTTTCAGGGGCAATGGCAGGATACCCCTACAAGTTAACTCAAAGCTAATACGTGTTACCTACAGTTATATCCAGTGTATACTCATAAATTAACTCCTTAGTAAGAAGTATTTCCTTTAGTTGAAGATGTCACTTTGCCTATCACAGCTCAAATGATTACTTCTGATTACATTTTCAGCAGTAACTTGAAAAATGTTACATTTTCTATGCAGGGTATGGTGGTGTAGTTATTTGCCTTCAGTCTACTTTTTATGAGATTACAGAGGTAATTAGAGCAATTAGAGAGGTTATTTGATGTTCTTCTTTTACAGAGGCTGTCAAGTCTAGCACTTTCTAGTAGAAAGAAAACATTCTCTGAATCCATAAAACATACAAATATCTGTGTTCTGGTTGAGTTTTTAAAATCTATTCCTGTGTGCAGTTTATGATCTCTCAACTCATATTAGTCACCTGGGCTTGAAGAAACATTTTGCAATGTTTTATCATCAAGTCCAAGACAAAACTGTCAACAGGACATACTGCGTGATCTGTACAGTCAGATTACACTTGAGTTGTAGTATTACAACAGTAAAATATCCTGTTTGCTTGACAACAGGGATCCTACAAATTCATTTTGAATGTAGCAGCTCCACCTAAGTAGAGCAGCATCACTTGAGGTGGAACATTATTGCCAGTTATGTTAAAGGAACAGAGCAAATGCCCAGAGAGTGAAAGTGCATGTTACTGCTTCTCATGAAACATTTATCTGCAAATGCGGATACTGATACCTGCAGGGAGGCTGCTCAGGTACCACTTGCCTTTTTGGATACACTTCCCAAAAAATAGCACAGTTCACAAAAGCACTTCCTCAGAGTTTTCCACGTGAGGGGTTTGATCACTTTCTCCTGCAGCAAAGGATATGGCTGTGCCACTGGTGTTCTCCTCACCAGATCTTTCCCGCACCACCCCAGAGTGGATGGACACTGCTGCTCATTTCAGAGAGAACAGATTTTCAGAGAGAACAGATCCTGGCACATATCAGACCACCACTACATGGGAGGGCCAATTTTTTGCCATCTAATGAGCAGCTGCAGTACAGGGCTGTAAGTTCTTTTAGTGGAAAGGTGCAATCTGTATTTAGGGTGAAGCTTAGAGCTATCAAATGAGCTCAAAGTCCTCCCCCACCTTCTAAATAGAAATTTCCTCACTTTTCTCTTTTCAAACCTTCTGCTCGCAGTTAAGTTTGCCAGTCCCTTTCCTTTGTCCACTGCTGTACTGAAGGTTAATAAAGTCTTGTCTGCCACTCTGCAAAAACTCAGATTGGGAAAAGTAGTGCCAGGAATAGGACCATAGGTTTTCTGAGAAGCAGCAGCATTAGGCTAATGAGATTTCTTGGGAGTTTTCCTTCTAACCTTCAAATAGCTCTAGACATGTGCCAGGATGTAGACAAGGACTTGCAAGTTGTTATTTCTCTGTGTCCTTAACTGGTCTGTTTAGCTGGCAAATGCTGCAGTGTTAATTACACAACATGGGGATTTTTGTCTGCAGAATTAGCAAGGCTTTTCACATACATTTCACCTGTAGCCTCAAAGGCTGGAAACTTGATATTAATAAAATTAAACTAAAGCACTTTCTGAGGGACTTGTGATGCCGGCTCCTCAGCTCCAGGTCAGCCCTTGCCTGGGGCTTCTTTTGAGTTTGCTGTTCTATTGCCTGTTTTGACCAGTGTTGCTGGGCTCTCCTGCTTTATCTGAGCACAGAGCAGCCCAATCAAAGAACTGCTGCCCTGTTTGTCAACCTGCCCTCTGCCCAGCCCTCCAGGCCCCCCAAAACTCACACCCAACACATCAAGTTATATCTGCGAGCTCAAACACTCTCCAACCTTTAAAGCATTGTGCAAGAATGATGCCTCAACTCTTCTATTTTGATCAGAAATATGACCCTCATCTTCACTGCCTGGAAGAGCTGAAGTGTCTTCAAACATTTCTTCCCACACAATCGCCCTTCAGTGAGGGGAAAGTAATAATGTACTAAAGAGCCTAATCTGTTTTTGTCTGTTACAGGTGAGTACCTTCTCATCCCCAGAGCCTGCTTCTTCAGATCTGCCCTTTTCCAGAGGCGTGTTTAACCTAAATAAAACTAAGGGCTCCTCTTCTGCCATGAACAATATTTTCACTTAAAAAGATAAAGCAAAATACATGCCATCAGGGAAAGATTTAATCAAAGTGGGAAAAAATATAAATTACTTTCTATTTCAGAAAGCGATTCTTGGAAGCTGTCAAATCTAAATTGGTTTTATTTGGCTTTTGACCTTTCCTGTAACAAAGCACCTGAATTCAGAGGCCAGTTCAGTATCATGTGTACAAGTGGAAAAGTTGACATGTGTACCCTTCGAGCACTTTACCATCAACTCTTGTGATCTCCAGAGAACAAAATAGGCACAAGATGCAGATTACAACACCAGTTAGAAAACCCAAACCAGAACGGAAGCCTTAGATCTGACAGACTTTTTAAAAGGCTATAAAGAGGACTAAGTGGCACCAAGGATTTGGTAGAGTTTGTGGATTTATTTTTTTTTTTCTCCAGAGAACTGTGGGAAGCTGTGCACATCAGAGTACCGGCAAAACCTTTACACTCAGAGCTCCTCAGACTGTTGGGACTGTGCTTATGCCAAGCTCTAGATAATATCAATGCCCTGGAAAATTCATGGCATATCATGGGGAGAGTTCCTGCACCTCCTGCAAACAGCATTGTGTTTGGTGCCAAGCACTTCAGAGTGTCTCAAACTGAGGCAAGGGGAGGTAGGAGAAAGGACACACAGCCACATGCACACTGCTGTAATTCCGATGCTACAAAATATTCCATATTCAGAATATTCTGCAGTTTCAGTAATTCAGTAATCTCTTTTATGCAGGGTTACTTAAGTCTGTTTCATGAAAGAAAATTGCTACAATCTAATTATTTCAGTTAAAGTATTTGGCTAGTCCTCTAAAAGCAGGTCCCTGACCTTTTTCTAATGCTGAAAGAGTAAATTTCAATGCATGTATATATGTAGATATATGTACACATATAAATTTATGTATCTGTGACCCAAGTACTGAAATTCCTAATCTCTTTATATTTGCATGGAAATAAAATATCTTAGAATACTGCAGATTCCATAGATTTGTCTAAATTCTGATACATTTCTTAGAAAAGAAAAAGAAATAGGGAAAGAATCCCTATTTCACTGAACTAACTATAGATGCAGAGCCAGAACCTCTAAGCATAAATCAGCATAAATCTGTTGCAGATAGTGCTAATGGCAATGGTGATTTATACCAGCTGAAGTACCATCCCATATAATTTAGAATTGTTTGCAAAGACTTTCTGTGTCAAACACTGCCTACATTTATTTTCTGAAGCAGTCCTACTAACTTTAATTGAATCAATTCCCTAAATTGAGCAGAGTTTAGCCTGTCTTCTTGTATAACTTATGTATAATGATACAAATGTTCTTCAAATACACCAAATAAAACAAACACTGATCAATGTGAACAGAAACATGTATTTGTTTAATTCTGGAGCCAGGTAGATTGCAGTTCATATTACCCACACTTTGTAGTTTATATGATAGCACCTTTGTATATACAAGCTTTTGCTAATGTCAGAGAGTACTTTGGGTGATTTGGGAAGGAGAATATTTAAAAATGCAAACACCACAACTTGTCTTCATTTCTACACATTTTTTTCTGAAATGATTCATACTTCCTTTTCTAAACTAAACTGTTTAGTTTATGCACAGTTCTTTAGCAACACTGAGTTCCTACAGCTATCTTGTTTCTGAAGCTTTACCTGCTTATTTCAGAAAAAGGCTCATTAGCCACAGAGCAAAACTTGCTACTCAGAGCTTGTTTCCCAACAGCAACCACAGTTACAGGGCAATATCTTAAATGATCTTTTAAACACCTCTGTTCCTGTCTCCATCTCTTTTCGAATTTGAGCTGTGCTGTGCATTTTTATTCTTAGTATGTTAACCTTGAATTGTATACCTGAACCAAAACAGAGACACCTAAAAATGCTTCTTACTTTTCTTTAGACTTTGATAGTCCACAAGAAATTAGAATTTAGTGGTCAGCTCCAAGCTGCCTAGATCAGGACCTGTACATTTGCCCTGGGCACAGGTTAAATGTAGCTCTCACACCACACTTGTGCTGAACAAAACTCAAGGACCTTCAAACCCCACTTCTCCTACCCAAACATCTGGAGTTTTGCATGCATCTGCCATTTATCTTCTAAACAGGAAAAGCCCTTTGGATCAGGTTTGTCACATGCAGTTTGGATGGTCAGCAGGAATTCACTCAGGATCACTGTATCTGTTGCAATTTTAAGTGAGTACAGGAATAGGTGGAGGTTTTTAATAAGAAAATACACTTACATCTAGACAGTCACAAAAGATGGCTTTGGCTATTCAGAAAATTAAGATATGTCTCAAAAGTTGCAGCAAATTTATGAACCCAAATTGACACCTTAATACTATCATTATTTGTTCAACATAACAATAAACCAGACTGACTGAAACTCATATGAACAAAACTAATAGAAGACAGACAAGCCAGAAACAGACATATTTATACACACATTGGGATTTACTTCCAAAATCAATTTTTAAAAGAGTCCCCAGAAGACTTTTTTTCAGTGTATCACTGTTAGCCTCAATCTCTTTTCCTACCTATTAGAACTGGAGTGCAGAACAACTGAAATACCCTCTTCAATCACTCTGTTATCTCTTTTGGGGAGCATCCACATGTATACAGCATGATAGTTGCAACCATGACCCTCAATAGTAATATATTCTCTTCGTTAAATTCTTATTTCTGGCCTTTATTGGCAGTCCTTTGGAGACTGAATTTCTCAAGCAGCTGTTATGGTGGCAAAAAAGCTGGGATGATAGCACTTTATTCCCTTAAAGATGAAATACTTAATAAAAATTATAGAGAAAACTTTCTTCTTACTGTCTTAGCACAACATCACTTTACCTCCATTGATATTCTCAAAATTATTCTCTTGATATATCTTAGCAAGACCCAAGAATTTCCTCTTACATCACTGGGTGATTAAATAATGAAATAGACTGATACCCTGGATAAGGAAGGTGGTCTGTCCTCAAAGCTGTAGCTGACCTTTTTGGTGACCTGAGAAAGGTCATTCCATTGCTTTCATCACTTTCTGATCCTGCTTTTGTCTGTCTCCTACCCTGCTTGTATACAGTGCTGGTTGCACTGGTGTTTCTGTTTACTAGACTTGAAAAAAAAAATTCAAGCCCATTTGAAAACTAGAAGAGATACAAAGCTGACCTTTTCATTGCTTCATACAGCTCGTGTGCAGCACCCTGGACTACATGGTTGTGATTTATCCGTGTACATTAGTCTTACAATCAAATATCCCAATTTCATACACACGAGAGCCGTGGGCTCAGAAATAGCACATCGATCAGGCCCTATTGTAAATATAATATGACACAGTGCAGATCAATATTCTGCTGTGCCTGCTACTACAATGCAGAGTGCGAGCAAATCATTATTTTTAGCTCTTAATAACTATGGAAGCTTAATTTCATCATTTTAAAGGTGAAGAGAGGTGTTTGAAAAACAACCCCATTAGTGGCCACTGTGTGAGCCCCAGTTAGTGTGGGGATGGAGCAGAAAACAGCCACACACGGGCACTGCACGAGCCCATTTTCTGTTCATGAGCCCAAGGCATGGCCACTGTTCTGCTCCCCCTGTGCAGCCACTCTCTGCAAAGGCAGAAGTGCCTTTTCTGCCAAGTTTTCCAGAGCCCCAGGATGTTTGGGGAAGGCTGAGTGCAGGTTTGCACTTGCACCACGGTGCATTACCCCCTGCTGGGCAGGCTGGGCGCAGTCCCTGCCCTGATGTGTTGCATTCCGTACACAGAGCCTGGATAAATTTCTTCTCTATGGAGCTGCAGACAAGATGATACAGGAACAGCTCAGAGTGTAAAGAGACCCAAACTTACTCCAAATAATTCCCTGCTCTTTCTCTGAACATCTCCCATTTTCATCCTCTCCTTCCCAAAACTGAGAAAACCCAATTAAACTGACTCAGGGACTCAGTGAACTGAGTTTTGTCCCTCAAGGACAACAAATCCAAGAAATTAATAAAACAGCAATTTATGAAAGAGAGAAAACAAAAAAGCAAACCAGCAAGATAACCAAGATTTGAAAAAAAAACCCCAATGTAAAATCGACAACTTCAGTTACACTTATGAAACCTTTCCTAAAGAACAATGACAAGGACAAGTTTATTCCCTTTGATGATGTTACCTCCCTTGAAATCTGAGAATGCCAAGGCCCAGGACTCCTGGTCAACTTTCTGAGGCTGACCACCAAGGCCTTATCCACACCTGCATCCAAACACAACGGCCCAAGCTGCCAGTAGTTCACTCAAAAATTCATGAGCGCAGGAATGATCACCTATAAACATCCTTTTAGATGTAGATGCCACTGTTTTTATTTAGTTAAAATCGGCCTCAGGTGATTGTCTTTTCTGTTTTCCTAAACATTAATTTCTGGTGTTTGAACTTTATTTCCAATGTTCTAACTTCAGTAATTGCTGCTTTAATCTTTTGCAGCTTCACATGTTCTTGGTAATAGAGAATAATAAATGTAAATGTAACATTTAGGCCATCAGTAATTTATCCTCGGAGAGCAGTTCAAAGGGAGCATCAGCTTGAAACTATGGGTTCGTTTGTGAAGCTTGAGGCAGGAGACCCAACTGTCATTTGACTTCAAGGAGCCTTTGTACAGGACTAATTATAAGACAAAGCCACTGGACTCGTACTGATTAGTTATTTATATTTTTGATGAAGTTATCTGCAGTTATTTTTTGATCGCTAATTAGAGGTGACCTCTAAAGCATGAGTTTGCTTCATTTTCCGGAAGAGCAGCTCAGGAATCATTCTATCACTTAAAATAAACACCACGGTGATCTCAACACTCTCTAGAGTTGATTCTTAGTTAACAAGAGAAAAAAACCACCCGATTAAGTTCCCAGAGCTGGCTCTCTGAGTAGCCAAGGACTTTTTTAAAATATGTCACACAGATGGAAAATGTTTTCTGGTAGTATCTACAGCGAGCCACAACAGTCTCTTTCAGATCCTTCATAATTTGTGAGACAGAATTAACAGCTGTTTTTAAAGTAAAATATAACCCATGGGAAATAGGAGGAGAGGATGAATCCTGATGCTTCACTTTCTGACATTCTCAGACCAGGAAAGGAAAGGTTTAATTTTTGTCATTTAAATGTTAATATAATTTCATGACCACCTGTCATACCATAAAATGTTTTCCGTTGCCTTAATCACATTCTGCTCTCCTCAGCAGAAAATTAGCTGATGCTAAAATACCAAAAGATTATTAGGAAACTTTTATTTTTATGGGTAGATCATTTAGTACATAAGAACTATCTACTTGGGGAAGTGTCTTAATCAAATGCTGATATAAGCAGCAGTCACTTTCCAATACCGGGGAGAACAAACTGATGTGCTCGATGGCCTCGAGGTGTACTGGGGGAGTTTTAGATTAGATATTAGGAAAAATTTCTTCACAGAAAGAACTGTCAATCATTGGAACAGGCTGCCCAGGGAAGTGGTGGAATCATCATCCTTGGAAGTGTTCAAAGACGTGTAGATGTAGAGTATGAGGACATAGTGGGGAACATGGTGGTAGGCCAGGATTAACAGTCAGACTTTATGGTCTTGGAGGGCTTTTCCAACCTTAATGATTCCATGCCCTGCACCAAGAGTGTGTCTACAGCTCTCCATCCCTAACTTCTGGTACTTTCAGTACTGAATGCCACATCCATGGAATAGAACAATATTCCTTTGCTGCAAGGGATGAGATGACTCTGACTCCCTCCTGTAGAAGCTTGTCCAGAAGTGAAGCAGCTTTCTTGTATTTCAGGGAAACAACAGACACAAGCTGCCTTCTCTATGTCTTTCTTCTGATTATAAAGAAAGTGTATTTTCCGCTGTTTTGACTAGACACTGTTTTCAAGTAACTAAGTAGAAAAAAAATCAATGTGCCTGGCAATATCTTTTTAAAAAATAGGAAATAGCAGAGGCACTAAAACATTCCTGGAAGGAAGCAAGGGATGAAAAACTGGAAGGAACAGTCCAGCAGATATTGAACAGATCTGCTTTTAGAAGACAGCAGAAAGGTTTGGTCTGATAAAACCTGATAAGTAGTTTCAGCCATGGAGGTTCATGAATTAGAGCAAAACTGCTGTGCTATGCCTTACTACTTCTCTGATTTCTTCCCACCTGAGTGCCTTATTCAAATAAATATTGGCTACCAAATCTTTGTTTATAGTAACTGCTAATAAAATCCTCCAGCAACATATGTTTTTGCAATTGCAGAATATTCTGGATATTATTTTCTACTCTTATGTGAGGATATAGCATGGGAAAGTACTTTTACCTTCATCATCTTCGGAAATGACATGTAGTTCTTAGTGTGGTAGAAAAATGATAAAATATTATCATTATTTTTAGCAGAAATAATGATGCATTCAAATTTAGTATTATAACCAGAAATTTAGCCATATTCTCCCAGTGAGCTCACTAGATGGACAGGCCTTTTCAATTTATTTTATCATTGGGACTAACCATATAATGATAACATGGTTAACTTTAATCTATTGACACATATCAAATGCTGTTTTCCTATTGTACACCAAAAACAATGTTTTATTTAACCTCATGCCTTTGCATCATCTAAGATGATGCTCCTTCCTGGAACAGAGGAACTCAAAGACTAAAAATCTAGCTCTCAGATTCTCATCCTCCTCTTTTATTCTTCCTACAAGTCTTAGCTAAGAATGAGTCTAACCTCAGTCTCCCACAGAGGTTTTTCTGCAGACCCAAATGACATTAAACAATCTCTATCAACCACTGACAGCAGACTTCCCCAAATTCTTCCTAACTTTATTACTACCCTTAATGGAACATCACAGCTCAAGCAGTTATGAGTGCAGCCAGCACAGGCACTACTCCAGTCTGGGATTTGATCTGTAACAATTTGATGATCTGGCCTTATTACCAATTCAACAAATTCTAGCTCCTTTTAATCTCAAGCCTACTCCATTACAGTTGAGTCAGTTATTAATTTCTCATATAAACTGAAAATAAGAAAAAAGAAAAAGGCCTTCAGAAAGACTGGATTTTCAAGATTTTTTTCTAAATTCCTGTTCCAGTGCTTAAAGATACAAATTGTTCCCAGATATTTCTGAACAGCCCACAGTTTTAACTGTAACTGGAGTTAAAGTTATTAGGAATACATTTAAAAATGGCCTCTAATTTTTCTTCAGGTATTTTCTTTATGTTTCAGAGGAACCATGCCCCCAAAGTGCAAAAAATAAGGTAATTTTCCAGGCTTCTTTGTACTTCCATTACTATTGATTTGTCTCCATCACTGCAACAATAAATATACATTATCCAATGGAAACTACCCTTTCAAAGCATAGCTAACTATTTCTAACAAAAAGCCCTGATTATGAAAGATAGATGGGTTTTTTGTGTTTTAGTGGAGTTCTTTTAGCATGTTCCAAGTCTTACATTATAACATTATTAGAAAAAGTTAATGGCTCAAATTTTTCAATCGAATGGAACTGTGTTCTTGAACAAGGCTACATGATTCTTGCAACAGGAGCCACACTGACTTTGGAGTTAATATTTGTTTTGAAACCAATGTGGCAGCATTTTGACAGTCCCTTTGACATGCTGCAGTTTTTCATTCCAAGACCTCCAAACAAAACACAAGAAATCACTGAGTGGTGCAGAATCTTCCAATTACAGTTTCAGCAAATGTTGCAGACAGTTTCATCAGTGTCTTTCCCACTAATAGGAAATAAATAAAGCCTGATCCATTGGTAAAGCAAGGATAAGTTAGGTTTCATTGGTACATGAGAACTTCTGGATCCTTTGGCAAAGATTCTGCAAGTCTAAGATGAAGATAGTATGATATTAGTTGTATGACAACAAATTTTCCCAAGTGATAACACAGAGTTTTTCACAGTGTGTAACTCCTCAGTATCAGGATGATCATTCCACTTCATTATTTACGTTTTCTGCAGCACTTCCAATCCTTGGGAATGAGCTGGTAGCAACAGAACGTGCACACAAATCACTCAGGTGTCACAGTGGTAGATATTAAAAAGTCAAGGCTTGCCACAGCACTGGAATAGTTATGTCCTATTTTTAAAATACTGGCGCCAGTCTTCTCCCTTATGTGACTGCTGAAGTGTAACCTTCAGCAATTCTGGACCATAACTGTAATTGTAAATTTAAAAAAAATTGTTCAGTATACTTTGAGCAGGTATTTATTATGCAGACCACACACACTTCTATATGTGATGGCGTTGCACATAAAGTATTCATAGCTGAGAGTGTCTGATGGCTGCAATATGTAAAGTCACTCTGTTGTACATTATATGCAAAAAAAATCAACATAACCTATTTCATAATAATCTAAAACAACTTTGCCTTCCCTAAAAAAGAAGCTACAGGGCACTGTCCAGCCTTTAAGCCTCAGAGCTAGTACTTGATTGCACCAAGGCCTCTGCCACCTCCCTTTTTATAGTATCAAGCAGAAAAACCTGTCAAAATAAGCCAGAGCTGAGCTTGTGATTGGAGACAAACTGTCGCCTAATTTTTCCCCATCCAAATGGCAATCTGAGGACAGCACGGTTTTGGTATTTGCATATTAAACAGATGTTGGTATTAATTATTTGGTGAATCCTGAGAGACATCTGCAGCATACAAAGAAATCAACATATTTACACTGTCAGAAACAACTCTGAAAGAAAAGACAGTAAACACAGATTAAATTAATCTGAGCGGTCCATCCACAGTAGGCAAATACAACTGACAATTGGAATGGGAATGCCTAACTAAACAGGATCAAACAATCCATTTTTGCATATAATTTTTTAAAGGGCGTCATATATACCAGTGTTGGCAGATTTACAAAAGCAATGTTGGGCCAAGAGACTGGGACACAACCACCTGGATGATCAAGGAAGAGGAATCAGGCTTCAAAGCTTCTGTCACAGCTTGGGGTTAGATTTCCTGAGCTACATTTTCCAAGCTGAATCTTTCACTGAACCTTTTTTTGGAGGTCCAGCAGACTTCTAATTGAGGCTGTGAGAAGTTTTTTCTGGGTTGGTAATTAAAATCATATTAATTAAAACCAAGTTCAAAGTTTGAATGATAGAGAAAGAAGAAAGAAAGAGATATTTGCTTCACATAATCTACAACAAGGATTTGTATTTTGCTTCCTCACTGAAGACACAGGTATCTTTTCATTGGTTTGACTGATCGTCAGTAGCCAAGTTTGGAAATTTTGAGCAAAGCCTACTCTAAAATGTGGAAAATCCCCCAAACATCTGAAACAGTTCCTGGTCAAAGTCCAGCTAGCACAGGCAATTCTGACAGTATCCAAAAGTAGATACCAAGGGCACAGGGAAAAGCACACGCCATTACCTTTCCTCCAGCTCCAAACATTTCCTGTTCAGGGGGATTTTTAGCCAGGTATAGTTTCTATGTACTGAGTAATTCTCTATGGGCTTATTTTCCCTGAACTGTCTTGAAACCATGCAAACTTGTGGCACTTCTGGTATCCTTTTGTGGCTTCCTAAACTCAGATGCTTTTAACAGGAAAAATAGCTCCAGGATCACTGAGGGGCTCCATTTTTGTATTGGAAGTGGAAATGTTATCTTGCTTCTCCAAATGGCTCACCGCTCTATAAACTTGCTTCGCTTCCCCAGTTGTTTCTTTTCCAGACTGAGATTTGCCCAATCAATCATTCTTTAGAAGGCAGCCCCATGTCCCCAGTACAAGTGACTCACTTTTGATGTGCAAAGAAAGATCAGAAGACAGATCTTCCTGTTCTAAATTCCTTAGAAAAACCAGTCTGGATCATTATGCCCTCAGCTGCTTGTCTGCCAGTGAGGCACTGGCTTAACAGCCTTTTCTTTTACATGTCTCAAAGCACACAGTCCTAACACCTGGCCAGGCCATTTCACCCTGCTGAAACCAGGAGGGACTGACTCCCACAGAACTCTCATTTGCACTGGCAGAAATTATTTGCAAACTGTCCCTGCTTGCTATATTACCAAGCTGTAACAAACATTTTTTCTATCACATTGCAGGCTGATTTCTATATCGCACATTGCTGAATGTTTCTGCACCAGGACCTTCAGCCATGGAGCACCAGCCACAGCACATTCACACAAGTTTGACTGCTGCCCTCTGTGCTTCTCCAGGGTTATACTGGGAAGGGAACTCCCTGCTCTGCTTTTGCCTTTGTCCCCAGGAGACTCAGGCAATGGAACTGAACCCAAAGCTGCTGCTGGGGCTTGTGTGGAGAAGGAAGTCACTACACTTGACCCAGAGGTCTTCACTTAAAATGCTGCTGGCACATAAATGCATCCTGTGTTTGCCTGCTGCCTTCCCCACTGACATGAACCAATAATGGGGCCTTTGGAACAAGGCTATGCATTGACTGTAAGTATTCCAGGTGATGCAATTTTCTTGAAGTTCCCAAATTCTTGTTCTGAACTCAGAAAGGCAATTCTGCATCTGCAACAGGCAGCTCTCTATATAAAAAATAGCTTCCAGTGGAAAATACCTTGGATTAATTAGAGCATCTGTATGGGAAGCCATTAATGCATCACCTTCCTCACACGTGGAATTCTACAATTCCAGCTGTTAATTAAATCACTATATTCTCAATTTAAGCTATCTTAGCATAACTGACTCATACTTTTAGTGTGCAAAGAAAGATCAGAGGACAGATTGCCTGTTCTAAATTCCTTTGAAAAACTAATTCAAATCATAACATCCTAGACTGCTTCTCTCCTGTGAGGCACTCACTTAACAATCTATTCTTTTACATAAGTCAAAGTGCAATTCAATTTTAGAACCATAGACCTTGAAATTTTACAACCAGCCAATTATCATTTTAAAAACTGATGATTTAACTATTAAAGTGTACCTAATTAGAAATGTCATATGTGCCTAATTTATATAAATGCTACTTAAATTATAATCAAATGGATTAGTTTTCAAGATAATTATATGTAAAATATAACTTAATAATTTCAAATAGTGAAGTTTATCCCTATAATTCTCCCTATTTGTCTTGCTTTTCTGGGATGGAGTACAAGTTGGTCATATTTCACCAATGACAGGGTTGAAGTGCAGTATTTATGGAACTTAAACCCAAAATTTCTGAAACACAGAAGTGGGAAGATGCTGTGAAGCATACCTGTCCTGAAGGACAGACACTGCTCATCACCATAACAGTACCATTGTCAATACTGGTTTTTCCACAGAAACAGAGGGCAAAGAGACACCATTTCCAAGACACACAGCAAAGACAGACTCACAGAAATCTATGAATATTATTTTTTTGCCTGACAGTAAAAGAACCTGCCTGGTTTTTGCTCTGTGCTCAATTGACTACATTGATAGCTTCAGTTTGTAGGTATTGAATGCTAAAACATAATACATCATTTTGCTGCCTTTAGAATAACATTTATTACAGATAGCATTGAAAAACATTTTATATTTTCATGAACAAAAGTGTTAAGATGCCTTCACAATTACTGTGTAATAACATAGCATTTATTCTGCTCTGGGTGATGAATTTGCTCTTTCATGTAATGAGCTGTCATGATTTTCTTGGTTTTTTTTTTTTTTTGTTTTTTTTTTTTTTTTTTTTTTTTTTTTTTTTTTTTTTTTTACTGAGCATGAAGTTGCAATTGAGTAGGTGTCTAGGTTAGCTTGTCCCCAGAGCAGTATTTGATATGCAAAATACAACTTATTAGTTTTCAATTTGCCACTAGCTTAGTTAAAAGATGCAGTTAAAATTCCTCAGCAGCAGGTAACACTGCTGCATTATAAATTGGTGTTGCAAGTGATGCGTAAAGAAAAAGACACGATGTAGATTTAGCTTCATCAGGTTTCACCCAACTTGCAGTTTATATCACTCGTGAAAGACGGTAGGAACAATGCAGTTTACCTGCAACCCCAACACCAAACTGAAAAAGCCAGGACAGTTTATTGTCAGCACATTTAACTTGTCCTAAGGGGTACAGTTAAAAGATGAATTTGTGGTACATCAGTCCTTTCTTATTGGACTGTAATTAAGAGGGAGAAGGTGAGGATGGCTGCTAAGACAACAAAGATTCAGAAGTGAAAGCATATCCATTAAAACCTGAATATATAACAGACAGTATTTAATGAGCTGCATCAAATAAAATTCCTGGAAATGAAAATCAGAGGTTCCTAGATTTAACTTGAGAAATTGGAGAAAAACCGGATTAAGGCAGAGGAAGGGATTGTCTAGTGGGTGAACAAGCTTGCAGTACTCCAGAACAAGGAGGGAAAATGAAGCTCAGCCTTTAAACATTCAGAAAGTTTTCTTCTATAAGATGTAGGCCAATTAGAAATTATAGAACAAAGGGAAAAAATGATAGCAGATTATACACAAACACAATGACCCTTAAAACCCATGTGAATTCACTCCTAAAATTAATTTGTCAAGATGTTTCTGATGGACATAAAGGAGTATTATCATACTGGATACAAATAGTCTCTGTCATCCTAGAATAGATAAATGCAAACTGGGAAAAAACAGAAGAGTTTCCATGACAAAGAGAGAATGAAGAGGCTATTTCATGAGAACAGATTAAAAGAGCTTGCTGAGAACAGCTGAAAAGAATTTGCCTTGTTTAGCCAAGCAGAAAGCTCAGAATGCTATGGTTGGTCTCTCAGAATAAGATGAAAATGCTAAAACCAAGGGAACAAGAATAATTATTGAATCTTGAAATATAATGGTAGTTGGAGAACAAATTGTTAAAAGAGACTACAAACAATCTTCAATTAGAAATTAGTGATAAAGGACCATCACCAAAGTATGGTTTTGAAAGAGGATATGCCAGTAAACTTACAGTGGCTGGGGTTTAGATACAGGTGGTTCTGTCTGGATTTAGTTCTTACAACTTACCTTTAAAGGGAGAGATACAGCTCTGCTGAATTCCTGAGAAATTTCTTCCAAAAAAGCATTATTTGATTTTCTCTGGTTCTAACAGTTCAATAACCTTCATGAGACAAAACCTTTCTATAATTATGTGGTTTTCTATCCTCAAAACTAGCAAAATACCAATAAAAGCACACCAAAGCCATCTTTGGTGTAACCAAGCTCATATACCAAGCTTTGGTGTAACACATAACCTCTGCCAAGAGGGAGACAGATTGCCATGCTCATCCAGCCAAGGTGTTTGGTTTTGCAGAGCAAAATGCTGATTTCCCCCTTGCCCAGGTGCTACCAGGAGCAACTTGATGACATCAGTGTCCTAAATGTCACAGAATCACAGAATATTCTGAGTTAGAAGGGATTCACATGGATCACTGTGTCCAGCTCTTAGGTGAATGGCCCATACAGGGATCAAGCCCACAACCCTGGCATTATTAGCATCAGCTAAGCTGATCTCAGTGGCAGCTATCTTGAGGTCAGTGACTATTCCTAGCACACAAAATACTTCCAGAGCCTTCGAGATTATGCCCAATACACCTGCTGGTCATAGATATATCCTGACCTGTGTGGCTGACTCCATGTGCAGGTATACAGCACGGCTTTTGTTTAAATGATGACACAATAAGACAATGATGGTAAGATGAAATGATGCCAAATGTTCCATAAAGTCAATAGGCTTGAAAGTGGAAAAAATATGACTGGAGTGAATGACTGTAAGGCACAGTAAATACATTCCTTTTATTAGTTGTTTACAGTCGTGGCAATAACATGGGTATGCTATAATGGTGTATGTGTTTATTTGCTGCATGGAAGATGTATTGCCACAAGCTATTTGCAGCTGACAGTCCCAGCAAAACAACATTTGTAATGAAAAATCAGCATATAAGGGGCTTATCCTCATTAAGTATGCAACAAGGCATGACAACTCAATAAAATATAGGGATGCTCTCAGCAAATGTCAGATCTGTCTGCCTCTTGACTGATTATGATCTCTACTCTTACATGCTTGTGCACCTGTACTGGGTTATTTTTTTTATGGTTTCAGTCTCTGACTCATGTTTTGCAAATGATTCGGCTCAGAGGGTTAATCCCAAGAAGAGGGGAAGGGACATTCTAAGAAGGACTATTGGCTGACTTTGTTTTATTTCTTCTTTGTCAGGCTGTGCAAAAGAGACCTTTATTCTGAAGTACTTCATGCATCAAACTAAACAACTAAATGAACAACAGAGATCTTTCCTCTAATACAACAATGTGCTGCTTACTAAGTGCTTTTTATCTTACTCTATAATCTCTAGGCCTTGGTGAAGAGTGAATTATTTGCACTAAGTGATTCAGTAAGTCAGTGCTGGAACCAGATGGAGAATAAGAAAATCATAATTAATAAGTCACAATTACAATCACTACACACCAGATACCTAACAGATACATTTTACAGTTTGTGCAATGAAGAGAGTAGGCCTAAATTCTAAACGTGCTATAGTGGAAATTCTTGGATAGTCCCACCCTAAAAGGAGTATTCACATATTTGGAGCACCATGGACAAAAGTTTTCAAAAAAATACTGACCCAGAGTTGTTTTGCTTGGTTTCAGGTCATTCTTCTCTTCAGCCACATGATCAGTTTCTGTGATTTACAATAATCTATAGGTGTTTGCAATAGCACTTCTATTGCACGTCTTACTTTCCATCTGTCTTAACACCGAATATTACCACTTCAATGCACCTTGGGAGAGTCTGGAAAGAGAGCAGAGGACATAGATATGGCCTTGCTCCTGAGGGATTCCCAGCACAGCTGCCCTTGGGTTTCCAAATAAAAGTACAGGTCATCTCTGACCTGACCAGACTCACTTCTTATTACTACATCTATTTTTCTGAGGGAAATTTAAGTTAAAACTAATTTCTCACAGAGTAAATTGGCTTTTTCATTTTGTATAACCCATTTTTATTGAACTCTCCTGCCTTGCCTAAGCTGTGTCTGTAGCTCATCATCACTCATAATTTCAGCTATTTAACCTTTTGTTTTTTTCCTAAGGATATAGACACCCAGCACTGGAAGCTGTGGCTTTGTTATAAAAGCCTGACACCTGAAATCTGGAGAACTATTGTCACATATTTCTACACATGGAAAATCTGGCAGAGGACAACAGACACTTGGCAATCTTTCCTCTAATCCGTTCACTTAGGAGTAAAGCAGCAGGCTTAGCTTTGGAGCCATCAGATTGGTGATGGCTGCTCCATCATGTTTGGAGTCCTTAAATAACTCCAGGTAGCAAAAAGCTCCAATAAAATGGATGTCCTCACAGGGCTAAATTGTCCCAAGCAATTTTCAGACATACATATAAGGCTTTCAACTGCTTAGATCAAAAAAGAAAAAATATTAAAGAATGGATTCAATGATATGGTAGAGCTCTCTTGACCCCAGGGTCTTTATTCACTGGATAAGAATAACAAGAACCAATTTATTGGCAAAAATCCTACTTCACAGTACTAGCGGAAGGGGCTTGAAGGAATAGCAGAAATATCTTGTTAGAAACTATTAGACCAGATATATTCTCCAGCTGATCCTGGAGACTGTCCAAAAGAAGGGCTTGGACAACAAATATCTGATTCTACAAATCAGATGCACAGTGTTCATTGCATAAAACAGCCAGCATGCACTTGGAGTGATAAAATGTGGAATAAGTTTTAACTACTACTTCACAATTTTTGATCCCTGAATAGTTGATGGAATAACCTTTAAATAATCACTTTACAAGTAATTTGGAATGTAAGGTTTTGCTGAAAAAAACACAAGCCTTCCAAAGGTGACCAAGGTGTTTTAGTTTTACTTACACACACTAGTGAGATTGAAGGGAGCAGTCTCATGCCTTGTTATTAATTATTTTGATTATGTATCATATACTTTAAAGCATTCTGTGATTGACTTTTCTTTGTAAGGAAATGTAGTTCGTAGAACACAAGCTTTGTTTTTTTAAATCTCACTGCAATTTCTCTTTAATTATTAACACTGGGAACTCTATGTAATATCCTGGCATATATTATTTTTCTTTTTGGTATGGGAAATTAAATTGTATATGAGATCACATAAAAGCAAATGTGAATTTTAGAAATAAGAGTGCTACAATGGCTACACACAAAGTTGCATGTAGTTAATTAGGTAACTGGGAGTATCTTACTGATTTAGAGGTGCACTGGAAAGTGCTCCTGTACATATGCCTCTTCCATGGCACAACCTAATTATCAGTGGCAATACAAAGTGGAGGAGAAGTGAGAGAAAAGGTTGTTTCCCTTTGATTCAGGCTTTGAATGCTGTTTTTTTGCCTTAAAACCTCAGACACTGCTTCCTTCTTACCTTACCAAGGATACAACATTTTTAAGAGCTCACAATGGGTGTTAAATTCTCTAGAAAATTAAGTTAGTAATCAATCTGTGTTACTCTATTCAAGCAAAAAACAGAGTGTGAAGGATTGAACACATGAATTACACCCTATTTTAAATAAATTTGATATTTTTATTGTCATATCTTTCAATTAAAGTGGTATCTTTCCACAAGGAATTAGAAGTATTAGCAATTTGGCTTGTGGTCTTATTTCTTGCCCTCTTCTGCTTTTCATATTAGCTGATGTACTGATGAGTATTACACTTATAAAATTATATGACATGGGTCCTACCATTCCATTCCTTCAGCGGAACAGAACATGAGCCAACCTTCTCACAGCCAAAAGTAAGAAGTAATGGCTTTCACATTAAATTCATTAAACTGGTGTGACAAGCACCTATTTAACCAACTATGGTGGTTGGCTGCAGTGGAGAAGCTTTTAGAATAGATAAGCTGGATGAGTTGTATTTTTAATAGACTGCTACATGGCTAAAATGATCTGTAACACAGAATTGAGAAAATTCTATACTCCACTGCATCGGCACTAATTTGAAAGACCCTCCTAGCTAACACTCCAGATTGGTGTCTCTGAATATGTGTGAATGCTGACACATGAAAATGAGTTCAGGTTAGGTTCATTTTTGCATAAGGGCTCATAGCAGGGCTTCATCCCATGGAGAGGAGACCCACGAGCAGCCCCACACCAGGGCTGCTCTCAAACAGCCATTAACTAAGGCTCCCACATAAAAAGGACTGACAAGGGTCATATCCTGGGACCAAAAGTATTTCAGTCACACTTCCTGGCTTTTAAAATTGCAGTTAAGAAAATGCCAGTGGGATGGCATTTCCATGTATGAGGGCATTATCCAGGCTCTCCTAACCTTGGAGGGTCAAAATGCACTGCTGTTCTTAGCTTTTCCATGGGTTAAGACACAGCTTCACTCTGACACCTGAATAAGAGGTAAGGTTTGAAAGGCTCTTGCTGTTTGCCACACCAAACCACACATTTTTGGCTGCATGGAACAGCTGAGATAATCTGCAATAATTTGACTATTTTTCAGCTTCACTGCAAACACAAGGTGTGAAATGACCCAAAAAACACCTAAACAACAAAAATCCACCCACACATAAAAAAATCTCAAACTGTCAAACAACACTTTGTTTTTTAACTTTTACCTGCCACTTCACCAGCTGTTAAATTGTGACACACACGCCCCACTGCCCAGCAGTCTCAAGAGTTTTAACCAGAACCAGAAAGATGCCTGTCCTTTACACAAAAGACAATAAGGAAGAATGTTTCACTGAGAGAAACTGCCTAAAACTCCATTAGCTGCCTTCTCTTCTACTTTCACAGCAGCTAATTACTTGCACAGTCAATAGTCCTCACAACTACGTTAGCACCCTGTTTACAAAATCATTAATTGAGGAGAAGGCAGCGGAGCAATCACCCATTCTGTAAAATAAATTTATGTGGGAGTAGTAAGGGATTAGCAACACTCCCAGGGATACCTGCACATTCCCCCAGTCCCAGAGCAGACAGCTGGGGCTACAAAGGACACACGTGATGCTTGGTAACCAAACTTCAGCTTTGACCTTGATCCTGCACGAATAAATTTGAAGTTCTGCTCTCAACACTTGCATTCTTTGGGGGAATCTCCAACTAAAACATTTGAAATCTGCAGAGGAACTCAAGCCAGAACAACAGATAGGTATTAAAACGTGAACATACTAATTTCTGCATTTGCTGAAGTTATGGTTTAAGTGATTTGATATGGTGGATAAAACAATCCTTACATTTCCCAAAGATCTAAGAAGAGTCTGCATTAAAATCTATCTGTGGAGCGCTACTTCAACTGATGCTTGAGAAAGATGCTGAGATCAACAAAACCTCACAATATTTTTTCATGACTTCACAGTGGGTATTGATATTTCCAGATGTGCCAGAAATAAACACCAACTCAAGACACTTGAAGTTTATTGTTTTATCTTAAGCTGCACAAAAAGACAATTTCTGATACAGAGCATATATGTAAGTGGAAAGAAAAAGTGTAAATCTGCTTTGTCTTCAGAATCTTTTCCTCATGGCTTGTGGAATTCTAGCCATTGGAGAAGTTCTGGTGCTCATTTTAAGTCACTGCAGCCAGACACCCCTTAATTTGAGCTTCAAAAACTGTTATGGCCACAGACCTGCTGTGATTGCTTGCTCGAGGGTGCACTATCCAAGCAGGAGCCACAAAGAGTGCACAAATCCCCATTATTCTGCATATCTGCATATCAGCAAGAGAGAAGTAGGAGATGACACCACGTTACTCAGGAGAAATGGCTTCTGTAACAATCAGCAGTATTGCTGGGGGTGCCTAGGAATGCTTGAAAGGGAGAAAAAAAGGAAAAGAAAACTGCAGTGTAGAGGCCATCATCCCACATGGGTCAAAGGAAACAATACTGAACTGATTGAAATCTTCCAACACAGTGACACAGTCTCATGGGACACATAGGAAAATGAGAGGAGTCTGATGGAAAAAACTCAGAAGAACAGGAAGGGGTGGAGATGAGGAAAACCTAAACTCCACAGGGAGCTGATCAGGGGAATGAAAGAGAAAACCAAAACCTCAGGCTGTTGCACATTTTTGAGAGATAAAGAAAAAAACCCTGTGATGTGCAGGGGGTTTAGTGAGATGCAGAAATAGAGCCAAGAAAGCAGAGAAACACAGGTGTGAAAGACATAGCATAGGTTTATGTGAGAAATGAGGAGGGGGAAACAAGGAGAAATAAAAAAAGAAAGTAAAAGACTCTCAAAGGATTAAGGAGGCATTATTAAAACCACAATGTGGCAGGAAGGGGGAAATAAGGAAAAGCTCTACTAAATCATCCAGAACAACAACAGAAGAAGTGCAGCTGTCATAAACAAACTGTGCTGGGAAGAAGCAAGGTGGCTCTCCAGTTTGCTGTGTCAGACTTTCTACTTTTTGCTCAAACTGTTACCACCTCACATAATTTCTCAGCTCTTTCTGATTTAGCAGACTCCTGAACCACTTGAAAATAAGCTTTTAAAGTAAATATATTCTTATAATTCATCTTTAGAAACTCACTTTTTAAAGTACCATAAATTATTTCCATAGAATATTTTGGTATTTTGCCAAATGAAATGCTGTTTCTAAAGCAATCCATAGGCAGAATTGAAAAGAGTTATTCTAGACACTCAGCTGTGCTGTATGAAGCATTGCCTGTGCTTCCAGTGCCACAGGAGAAAGGACATCTCTGTGGCTGCCAGTCCTGGTGCTACAGTAAATTATGCTGGCTCACATGTGACTCCAAGGCCAGGCTTTGCTGAAAGAAATTAATGATAAACAGCAGTTTTCAATTCTCACCTTAGCCTGAAAGGAAGAACATGCATTGCCAGTAAGCCAGCAAAGAAGGAAGTGAGAATACGGAGGTGATACCATTGGTTTGACACCAGTTACAGAAAGCTCAAAATGAAGAAATCATAAAAAAATTCACAAATTGAGAATTCATATTGCAAGATACCAAAATTCAAAGAGAAGAAAGAGAGAGGGAGAAGATAAAAGCTGCAGGAGAAGAATTAGCCCCTTCCAAGACACCACAGGTTCCACTGGCCCTCGCCACTGGGTGCAACACTCTGGCCAGCAGGGACTCACCTGATGATGGCACCTAAAGTGTGATCATATTTAATGCCCAACTGGACAACCTGTCTGATTCAGGCCACAAATCTGTGCTGTAGATTAATAATTGTGTGTTCAAAGGTTTTGTGTACATATGACCTTGCTCTGAAATGTCCAAGCCTGGTAGAAGATTCCCTAACAGAGGGAGACAAAGATTTGAGGGCTAACTTATGACAGCCATGCACCAATCTGTGTTTTACTCAAATTTGTTGATTATTTTAACAACAATAACTTTTTTTTTTTTTTTTTTTTTGCATGAGGATAGGTGAAAAACTGATTTTTTGAAGTTCAATTGAATATTGTTTAAAAGATCCCTTTGCAGCTGGCAATAAAAAATAAACTTGGACAAGAGAAACTGTGTCTGAAATTTTAAAACTGTGTCTGAAATTTTAAGGAGTAAAGGCTTATTTCTCTTTTAAACTTCTTCCTTATGTTTAGCTGGAAATCTTCAGCAGACAGACTAAATTTTTAAATAAATAGTCCTTGAATTGAAGATCATTGCTGCATTCCCATATGTACGCACCCTTCCTTACATACCAGTGTAATTTAATTCTCCTTCCTTTCAGCACCTATTCTATATCCAACCTATGCCTGTCATAGCCTAGAAATCTAAAGACATTTTAATTCCCAGATGGAACCAGTAGGGCAACAGATTTTGTTGCCTCCTGTTCTCCTGTGCAATCACATAAATGGTAGTTGGAGCCCAAGAAACATAACTGCCAACTGCAAACTTGGCTGTGGAATTCCAAGAAGCACTTACACGTTTGGTAAATAGCTCAAGTTTGAAGAAAAAAGCTAGAATAGAATTCCCTCCATGGAGATTTTGGCCTTATGCTTGTATAAGGATAGGCAGAAAATGTTTCAGCACTATTTTGTAGTAATAAAATAGAATAAAACCATTTTGCTTTTCACTTAAATATTTACATGTATGAATTGTGCCTGAGGGGTTTTTTGAATTTTCATCAGGAATGTTAACTTTCAACATACAACATCATTGAGCTGGATGTGCTATCATAATCCAATCCAATAGCAAACAAAGATATAAGGCTGCAAATAAGGAACTTAAATTCCTTGCCAGTCCATTTCTTACTAAGCGGAGAACTGTGCACTCAGAATGAGTGAAGAGCAGAAAAGAGCAATGTGTACTGTGTTGGATTTTCAAAGAAAACAGTTTGAGATCTACAGATGGCACAAACTTAAATATCAAAATGAAAGTGGTCAAAGAGTTAAAGTGCATTGCAACAGATGCCTTTTGTTCCCACAATTCATACAAAAGCATGTTTATAAATACCAGGTGGAAGACCAGTAGTCTGCCAGCATTACATTCACTCTTCATTGCAATATGGTTCTCAGGTACTCTGGAAGCTTTTTGAGCCGTTGTCCTTTAAAATTTTTTTTTCCCTTTTACTTTTCTATTTTTTTAATCCACCCTCAGACCAGATCACAAAATATTTTGGTTCTACATTTTTACAGCCTCCTTGTAACAAGGTATTATTGAACTTAATCCTGAAACCTGACTATCCCAAACAGCAGCACTGAAGAACAGTTTGAGTGAGATAACCTGGCCCAACACAAAGAAATACTGTGTAAAGAAATACTGGGATTACATCACCCAGGACCTTTCTAAAAGGTGGAGGTACAGCATGGCAAAGACTGATAGTCTGCCCATGAAAGAGTTTTGGGAGAAGTTGGTTTAGCTTTCAATTGGAAACATGGCCATAAGTGTGTAACTTCATTGTGCTCACTGGCACATTGTTAGGGAAGAAATAGGACTGCTGAGAAGAAGTGGATTACCTCATCTCTGACAACAGTGACATCAATAGGAGAGATTGGCTGTAGCAAACTAGAGGAAATCTGAACCTATTCCTACGATAAGAATTTTCATTCTTGGTTAATCTATCAGTTACACTACAGAGCCCTCAAAATGAGTGAGTCAAACTCATGATTCCCATTAACTGAGAACTTGAACTGCAGCTGGTAGGAGAACTGGGAAAAGAAACAGCAAATTAGAAGGAAAGGCCAATGGAGAACACCAAGAAATATCCATGAATGCAGCAAGTCACTGAAACAAGTTCAAGCTAGAATTTTATATTTATATATATAAGCAATAGGAAATTGAGCTGCTGAAATGAAAGATGAGGAAAAAAAGATACCAGTTTATTTTAATCTTACAAGTTAGTGGCACTGACTTTACTTTGTGCAATCTCTATTTTGAAAGCTAAGTGAGGAACACCAATTCAGTTATCAGATGAAGACTAAGATATCAGTTACAGAAATTTATAGAATGTTGCACTCCTAAAAATAATACATCTCTTGAAAATTATCTGCTTCATATGAAAAATCAAGAACAAGAAGATTTAATAGATTTCATTATGGTGAGGCAAACATGTTGTTTTAAATAATTTGTGGAACTACTCTCCAAGGCCAGATGGCAAAGGGGATCACAGACTCCTAACTGAAAAAGAACCCCAGACAAACTAAACTTATAGAAAGCTATTAAAATGTGTAAAAGAGAGAATGAAACTGGAGCAGATTGACAGTTTTGAAAATGAAACAACAGAATGTCACATTAGTCTGGGTTAGGAGGGAAAAAAATTAAGGAGATATCTGCATAATTAAACCAGACAAATTTGAGGCAAGACCAAGAGAAGCAGATGAAGACCTAAGCAATGTCCTGTCTTTGGAAAATTCCTGTAGCTCAAGCAGCAACTCAGTTTTGCAAAAACCTACAGGAGATGTAGAACTTTTTATAGGAAAAGGATGCCTGCTCTGCGCCGTGAAAAGGACTTTCTTCCATTGGCTCTGAAGCCTGCTGTGATATTTCTGCTCCCTGTTCCTAACAGTTTCCAAACCTTTGGATTCATTGCAGATGTGCTCCTTTCTCTCCCACTCCAACTCCTAGTCTGGAAAAGCCTCTCCTGGCTGAGCTTTTCCTTTGCTAAAAGCAACTGAGCACTCCCTGCAGAAGGTCTGCACGACCCAGTGCGGCAGCCAGAACCAGGCTAACAGTTGGCTTCCTCCTTGGCTGTGCAGTCACACATTTTAAAAAATATAACAGACTGTAGCACACAGCTGATAGTGAGCAAGAAGAACATGTGCACCATCCATGAAAATAACAAAAAGGGTAAGAGCCAGGTCCCCAAAGAGTTAACATATCTTATAAAAATAATTTTTTTTTCTGATATATGTACTGAGTCAGAACTGAGAACAAGGATTATGACTAGCATGTGATATTGTGCTTTAAAACACAGTTGAAGAAACTTCAGCTTGAAGAGCCCCAAAAGAATGCAGGTTTTTTTTTATACACTGGAAAATGAGGAGAATTTTGGTTCCAAATTATCAGTTCCAATCTCTATTGCAACTTTATTAGAGAATAGAGTTATTGAACATTTAATTTCAGTAATAATACCCTCTCTTTGCAAGATACGACGCACCAATGGAGAGACTGTCAGACAACATCATAATTTGACTGTTAAGAATGTAAAATACTACCAAGAGAACATGATTTTCAGTTTATCCTAAGTCCAGGGCATCCACAGTGCTTCAGCTTATGGAAAATAGTAGTCAAAACCACTTTGTTTAAAAGTGTTTTGTTTAAAAACACTCATAAACTTGGTGATTTTCACTTAAAAACAATGATGGATGTCTACGCAACTTGATTATAAATGAGACCATCATCCTCAGAACCAGAACTGTCAGATGTGAAAAGTTGTTTAATAGCAAGTTTAGAACTTTGAACATAATAATTGGGTGTTTTGCTAAACTATAAGGCTACTGAAGCAAACACAGCAGCCTTGAAATGTTTTTAAATGCCTTACAAAAGTCAAAACACACCTCTTGATACACCCGCCTTACAACCCTGTGACAATCTATGTCCAACTGCAGAAAAAGGGGTGAAACAGCTACATTACTACAGCTGTTTTATTGGCATGACTGGTAATCAAAGACATCCCTGTAGAAAGTTAGGAGATACCTTTTTTCCCACTTTTGAGAAATAAAAACCTGAGAAATATTCTGAACTTCCAAGGTCCAAAACAAAGCAGACAGCTGAAAAGCAAGTACATTGGAAAATACCAAGGGAATGGAGCAATGCAGGAGGAACTTGAAAAGCCTGACAGCTTTTGATACATGTATGTATTGTCAGGGGCCTGATTTTTTTTTTTTCCCTCCCATGAGGAAAAGAGAATTACTGGCCTTTTAGGCAACCTGCAACCTCCCTTGCACAGTCTAGTTCAATCCAGTTGGTATGGAGTAGTGCTGTTGTAAAGGGAGACAGAACTCCCCCTTCCCACATGTTTTTCTTTTAGGGTTTGTTATCCTCCTTGTTGTGTGAAAGGCTAGGAGCTGAGTGCTCTGGTCTCTCACTAATAGCTCCACATTTACATTACACTGTGATGAGTGGAGAAGGCACTGCACCTCCCAGTCATAGAAATAAAAATACCTTTGTGCAGGACAGCACTAATAAAAACAGATTTTCCTCAAGGCAGAATGGAGGATGACTTTTATGACCTTGGAATGCGAACAGTAATGGAAATATTTATATTTTTACATAAATAAAACATCTGAACACTCAGTACTGTTCCTGGTTTTGGTAACTAACCTTTTGATTGCCTGAGTGACCTCTGTTCTTGACCATAAATGAGTAATTTACTTCAGGTTGACAGCCTTAGTCAATTTGGAGGTAATATTTATGTACTTGGATTTATGCTTTAAGCAGATTTTTGAGTGTTGCCACAGCTAATGATGAGAAACACTCTCAAAGAGAGATAACACTCCTGTACCAGGATTTTCACTGAACTGTAGCAAAAGCGATCAGGATGAGGTAGGTATGGGATGTGCATCCTTCTGGGATTTATCTAGAGCTGCCCATTGCTGAATGGCAGTTCTTATGGTTGCAGCTTTCTACTAGAAAATAACTATGGCTGAACAAGAATTCATTCTTAAGTAAAGGGCAATAAACATGCTGAAAATTATTCTTCCTTATTCCCCAGATTTGGGGTTTATCTATACAGTGTGTCTACTAATAAAGCTGGGTGTTTTTTGGCTCTTTCTTAATGCATCTATAATCTGGGGACTTTTAACAATAGGTTTCCAAAATTTTAAAATTTATTTTCACATTTCTATTAAATCTTCCTCAGTAGGTGATAATGGTTTGGCTACACAGTATTAATTTTAGTTTTAAAAGATTTGCTGTTCCTTTTTCTTTCTTTGCAAGGACCTTTTCTCCTGTCTTTCAAAAAGTTCTTTATTGTTTTGAAGTCTGGTCTTTCTGCTACTTCTCTCCCATCTCCTCCACATTTTTAAAATTTATATTTTAATATTGACAATGAAGATAGCATTTAATTAGGGTTTAAAAGAGAGAGAAGAATCCCAATGGCTGGACTTGGACTTAGCCCAAACCTATGCATTTGCTCAAAAGTGTTACAGGACAGCAATCCTTCATAAGTAAATTGGGGTTTCTGAATGATTCCCTCCACTCCTGCAGTGTTACTTTCTTTTAAGGCTCCTAAAGTAACATCTTGAAATGTTTAGTATAATTTCAGTTTCCATAGGCAACTAATTCTTAAGGTATGTCAACCAAATCATACATCTGAAATTATCACCAGAGCTTTTTGATTCACATAAATTACTCTAAAATCACAGATAAGAACAGTTTCTTAAAGTAATTTAAGAGTCATTCCTGCCATAGATTGTCAGAGAAAGCTGAAACACAAAGTTGAAATAATTTCTCCTTAAGCTTTTAAGCATTTTTAATATGTGACTTGGAAATGTACATCAACAGATGTGACAGGAGCAAAATCTCCTGGTGCTGCACCTGGCCCAGGTCTCCAGATTTAGTTATACACGGAGTCTGCCAGTGCTCCACCACATCCTACTTCCAACAGTTTATTACAACCTAAATACCCATTCTATACCCCAGCACTAGTCAGAAAACATTCCTAGTATCCTTGATAACTGACCCCTGGGAAAAGCATAGCCCATGTAAGAGCTTTATTTCAGAGCTTTTGTCTTCTAGCTTCCATTATTTCACTGCCAGTATTGTCATCATCACTAAGAGATAGAGACCTTTTTAAAACAATCTGAATGACCTCTGTCTCCAATTCTTCTTTAGGACACAATGTATTCATCTCATTTTTTAACATCTTTTCAGTTTTTAGCTAAGTATTCATTTAAAATGCATGTACTGTCTAGAATTAAATTAGAGAGAGAAAAGGGCATTTAAAGATGACTGAAAACGTACCTCTCAAGCTGTTTCTTTTTCTATTTCTCAGCTAGTCTTGCTGAAAAGGTGGTTAGAAGATCTTGTTTTATAGGCAAACATTATTTTTTTCTACTTCACTACAGTTCTTTGTGTGTCCATCATGCTACACTTGGAGAGCTTGAGGAAATTCAGAGCTGCACTTAAACACTGGCGAGCTGGGTGTGCAATGGACAGAATTGTTTGTATGTTTACTTGTATTTTTACTAATTGTTCTACAGTAGGTGCAGATTACACTGTAGCAGTGCCTGCAGTTAACAAAGCAGCTTTCACTGTGGAGCACACTAGCAGGATTCCTAAGGGGGAAAGCCAAGCCAGTGTTCCAGTCCATGGTGGTATCAGGACAACAGACCAAGCAGGACTTCAAACTACTTATTAGGAGACCCACAGAATGAAACTGATGTGACTCAATACCTGTGCAATGTGCATTGCAGGATTTTTATTCTGGAATTAACCTAATCTAAACCAGGGCTGTCTATGGGGCCTGCCACAACCACTGAGCTTGGTTGGCAGTCCAAAGCTGACTGTGCTTCCCAGTAATTTTCTAAGCCTTCTCTACCATACCCTTGCTTTTTCTCCTGCAAGCAAGACCTATTCTTCTGGATGTGCACATCATGAAGTTGCTCTCCCAGGGACTTCATCTTTGCTCCAGAATTACTTGGGAATTTTACACTTTTGCAATGTTGTTGTACAAAATATTAAGCATCAGGATGGACTGGTGCAGGACAGAATTGGAACAAAGTCAGTGTAGTAAACAGGACTAAAAGGAGAGATTTAATTTGCCTATAGATGTAAAGCACTATTTCTGCTGTAGTGAGGCAGCAAAGCAAGCAGTATTCCCGAGGCACCACTCCATGACACATTTGGAAAGCTTTTGCTGAAATATCCTACACCATCAAAGTTAAAATATTTTCACTCCCATAAATCTCTTCACAAAAAGTAATACCAATAAGGTTTGCTTGTCTTGCAGCAATGCAGGATGACACATCATGCCCTAGATCAGGCAAGAATTTCAACATCTCCCAGAGCTCAAGTCAAAATCTAAGTCTCCAGGTTATAATCACACATACACAGATTTCTGTTCTTCCTGAGCACTGTTCTTCACCTGGAAATACTGTCAGCTTCAGCAGGCTCTAGAGATAAGCCAGTTCTATTGAGTAGGGACTGACATCTCAGGAATACCCTAATTATAACAAGGTTGTGCATGTTATATTTAAGAGACATTTTTGTATAATCATTTACTAGTTAAGACAATAAGGAATATAATTAATAACTATATGGCAAGATTTCTGCAATTTGTAATTCCCTAATTGCTAGTTTGGATTTCTAACTGAACATCAAAATGTCATAATCTAGTGGCACCAAACACAGAACACTTAAAATGTCAGTGAGCAAAGAAAATGACTTCAGAGAATGGGGTTCAAGAAGTACAGATCTGTGTTTTAAAATGTACAGTTCCTGATGGCATGAATTACATTATGCAGAAACAGCTCTTCTCAGTGCTGTATACTCGGGATTAGAGACTGCAAAATGCCTTTTTCAGAATCACAGCTCTCCATTTCCCCTGCTGAGATGTCAGATAGACTTGGGCTAAATTTGATGGCAAGTGTTGCAGGTCCTGTCTGTCAGGTTCTCCCATGCTTAATGAGCAGCACACTGATGAAAATACCATGTAAACAATAAAACAGCACATCAAAGAGGTGTAAATGAACTTGTTTCTGCAGGATTTTCAGTCAGAGCAGGGTTTGGGACTTCTAGGCAGGCCTGCAAGCCCTGCTGTGTCCCTAGAACATAATTGGCTCCTGAGAGCAACAGCATGTATGAGGCACAGTAAAGCAGTTTAGGAAGGTCTTTCAATAAACTTTCTATAAATGCAACTCATTCATTTTCATACAAAGCCTGTGGTTCCAGTGGGTGGGCTGTAAGAAAGAGCTGTCTGAGCCCTTGCTCACTTGATTTCCTCTAAGAAACGCCATCACTGCTGGTATGGTACTCAACTGCTTTGGACAAAAGGACACACAAAGACCATCAAATATTCTTTTGTGCAGCGATGTATAGCCGTCTCCGAAATCTCCATTCCCCAAAATCACCACTCAGAAGGATAGTGCAGCACAAAGGCTCCCAAGCAGCGAAGAGGGGAACCCCACAGCTCTTGGAAAGATTAAATTTTCAAGAAGGCTGACAGGTTGATCAGCTGGTAGAATGCCTGGGCCACCCTTCCAGGCTTCAGTGACTTAGTGCACCTATTGAGTTATAGATTTTAAGTTATTTTGCAGCTTTACAGTGGCTGGGTTAGTCCCTGGCTTTCCAGCTGAGGCTACATGTATGCGCTGTACCAGGGAGCCTTCACAGGTACCACTGTTTATATCCAGGGGCTCAGTTCACACTCTTTATTGTGCTGAAGTAGGTTTTAATTGACACTACTATGGCACAAAACACTTTTCCATTACTGTACCTATTTATATTAGTCTAGGAGAGAGATCACTGAGTTTTCTTTATGATATGTACAGTACAGTACATGATTTCACTGCTGAAGAGGATCACCATACGTTTCAGAGACTTGTCCTCTAGATTATTAAGGAATAGGTCAATGCAGTGCCCAGATTAACTGCTTTGAAAATAGTGTTCAAATAGAAGGGAAAAAAAAAAAAAAAGGACATTTACTTTGGGAAAACAAAAGAAAAAAGAGTTAACACCACAGATTTATTTCTAGCTAATGTCTTTAGTTAAATTAGCATTGACATTAGAACCATAAATAAATAGCAAAAAGATTTAAGTTCTGGAATGACAGATCAGTCAATCAAAATTAACTGAAAAGAAAACAAATCTTTCTTAGTAAATAAACACATCACATAAGAGAGTACGCTACCACTTCAAAGATTACATCGGTTTCTAGCATGACAATTAGCCCAGCTGTTTTTCTGTTCAGATCACTGCCTTTTCTATGACTGTACACATTGCAAGTGGTCAGAGAGGAATCCCAGGGCACCTGCTCTGCAGCTATTTTTGCATTGTTTCAGCCTCATCCATAAGAAGGAAAATTGGTCTCATCATAGTCCTTTTCTGTTTGAAAGGATCGTCTTTCACTGTGGGGAAAAATCTCTCTTGTTGAATAAGAGCATCCATCATAGTTTAAACAGAATTTCAGGAATGACAGGTACCTTATTTAGATAAGGTGACACATTACTGCTTCCTCTTTCTTCCTTTTTCTTATACAGTAAGATCTATATGGAGAGTAAATTACTCTATCACACCAAGTAAGTATCAAAGTCAAGCTCCATTTTCTGAGTTTCCTATTCCACATCCCCTTGAATTGCTCATCTAGCTGTTTGAAGGACATCTGAAGTGGATTTCTGGTTCCACTGCTCTTAGTATCAAATATTTCTGTTGGCTATGCTGAGTGATAAAGCTTACTGAAATCCTTTTTCCTAGGAGAAGGTTACTGGCAGGAACTGGATTGCTACTGAATTGCTGTTACTGCCTGTTAAGAACGGGGACTTAAAAAAAAAAGAAACAGCTATAAATATCACCAATTTAAAATACTTTTTACATGCCTTCCAGATTGCTTTAAATTGTTTTCTTTCAAACTGGAAAAGATTAATGCACTGAATAGAAATTAAGGCATTTAGATTTCTTTGAAGCCCTTATTGCCATGACCAGTGCACTGCGAGGCAAAGGCCACCTCAGCCATGGATTTAGTCCCAAAGTAGGGCAGTGCAGCACTAGCTGCAGGACCTCCTTGTTCTCAAACCTGACACCTGTTTGCCATCTCTCTACTTTTACAGCTGGTTTGGAGGTGAAATTCTGAACACAACCTAGATGGGAGATACCGGAAACCACAGAAGGAGAGGCTTTCTCTGATTGCAGAAACACAAACTGTTAAATGAGGCCAAATATATGGCCATCCTTTTGTCATGCTTTTGTAGGAGAAAGCTGAGAATTACATGGATCTTGGTGGGAAAGGCCTTACCTGACAGGCTTCACAGAAAATATCTGACATCCCCTGGGTAACTTGGCTCCTATTTGCTACAATGGGTACTACTAATGTGAGACTGAGTAACCTTGGAAATTTAAACAGGAAAAGCATAGTGAAATTAACTTTACCAGGAAATGGACTCAGCATTATATGCAATCAAAAAAATCTGAACAGTTACACTCATTGCCCCTCTACAAAAATCAAAGTTATTACACTGTGGAAAGGGTGGACTGAAACAGAAATACGTCTGTTCCATAAGGCTTTGATGAAAGACTCACTCAAGATCCCTGGAGGTGATTTATGGAGGATACATGGGGATGGGGAGAAGAGTGAGAATTAAACACTACCTCAAACAAGGATTTAGCTGCAGTCTGAGCACATGTGAAGTAAGTGCCATGCCAGCTGAGAGAAGTAACATGCTGATGTAAAGCCCCTTGGCCCCTGTTATTGGAGTCTGCTGCACCTTCTCATCTGGCTTATCTTCAGCAAAACTATAGGAAAACATTAAGAGCTATGAAAAACACCTCTCAATGGTCCTTGGGTGCTTTCCACAAAAATCTTTCATACATCCTGTAGGAGTAATTCCTTTCACCCAAGTACAATTTACTCACAGAACAAAAATCAATTTTTATCAGTACTCTGCAAAGGGGCACATGGACTGGAAAGGAGATAATACAGATATATGGCATATCCAAGGAAGAGAAGGTAGGAGAAATATTTAGATGAAAAATAAAGGCTTTGTGTCCCATTGACAGTGCCCAAAGTGCAAAGGCAGGGAGAACAGTCACACTGAATGCACATGCCCTTATGGAAAAGGAGCAGTCACTCATCATGTGCAGGATGGCAAGCACATGGATCCAAAATGCTGGATTGACAGAGAGCACAAGTCAGCAAGTTTCAGAGAAGGAAAGATGAGGTACCCGAGTCACAATTTCAGCTGTGGAATGAATCATGACTTGCAATAAAGAATCTGATGGACTGAGTGAGCTTGCAAGAGTTTAGGGAAGGAGCAGAGGTAGGCATCTGTTTTGTTGGTTTTCCAGCTGCCAAATTGATTTTCTCATATGCTTGTTGTGACCATCCTGAATCCGTGTACTTGCAAGGATGACCAACATGTATGTGAATGTCTAAAGCCTGGGGATGGAAATATTTGAAGCTGTATTTAAATGGAAGGAAATAAGCTAAATATGAGCCTTCTGTACCTTTTTCAAGTACATGCATACATTTTTTTTTTCTGCTCATATGTGCACCACAGGCTTTATTAGAATGGGTCCTAAACCAGCCTAAATCGCCTTGTCATGGTTTAGTTTCTGCTTCAGAAACTAGGAAATGAATAATACAGGACATGTCAGGAGCTCCCTGAGCCTTTGGCCACAGCAGGATGCACTGGGCAGGTGAGGAAGGCAGTTACAGACTGGGTGGAATTGGGAACATTTGGCAGCAGGGGGAAACAGAAGTGACTTGATAGCAAAGAAAAGAAGGATATCAATGGATACAGAAGTACAGATTTTCTCAGGAAGCCTTTAGCACGTCAATTAACACCCCTACTCAGCCAGCCAACCTACAGGGATTTCACAAGCTGCCCCCATTTGTGGCAGGATAAAAGGAAGAGACAAATAAAGGAATAGGCAGTGAATTGTTTTGCACCCATTGCTGTTGGACTTTTTTTGCACAGTTTATCATCAATCTTAACAGAGAAAGAGGTTGCTGTAAGAATCCTAATTCCAACAAATATTTTAAATTATTTACAAAAATAATTTTAATTCATGTTTGTCATGCTTCCTGACTGGAAAGGTATGAGGGCTGTCTTCTGGACAACTCAAAAATGAACTCTAAGATTTTTCCATAAATGACATTTCTATAAATCCAGCTCAAGAGCAGAAAGAGGTAATAAACAGTTAAGGAGCCTGGTTCACAGGGCTTCTTCTATGTTTCATTCCCCAAAAATACTCACCATTAAAATGTTTTAGCTGAGATTTTCAAAGCAGTGTGGGCAAATTCTCTGCACATCTCACATTAATTAACAGCAAGTGTGTGGGTAATTCCCTGTAGTACTTTGATAATGTCAGCTTTTTTTTTTATACCCATTTAACATATCCACGTGGAATAGGATGGAGGAAATGCGTACAGTTGTTCCAAACTGCACCTCAATAAAAACTGCCATTTTGTTCTGACCTTATGAGCCTCTGATCTGTTCCAACAGAGGGAATCTGATCAGCTATTTTGGGCAGACCCAAAACCAGGAAATAAATGTGCCCCATTATCATGGTGATCTGAGGCTAGTCAGGTATCTCATAAAAATACTTTTCTGTTTAGAGGGCTTGGGGAAAGGTGAGGGGAGAAAACCTTTCTGTTTACTCTTAGCTTGGGAAAAATCCACTGGGAGGGACTGCACAATTAACATATTAATGAAGGCTGGCCTCAGATGTGATGCCTGAAAGCAATTATGGGCAAATTAAGAATATAAATGCAAGATAACAAACTCATGCCTGTTTGGGACAGAAGGAACATAAGCTGCTCAGCACTGAGCACTGAAACAAGGATATACATTTTTCCTTTTCCATGGGGATGGAATCCTAACTTACTTGGCTTGGAAAAGGCAGCACTGGTAATGTTCACCATACTAACTGCAAAAGACCAATATTACTGTGATACCTCTGCTGGTTTGTACAATGATTGCTGAGCTGGATGTTAAAGTTCAGACACTTAAAACGTGGAAGTGTGGAAAGCCTGAAAGTCTCTACTCAGCTAAAGTGGAGGAAATAGATAATTTTCCCATATTGATCTCTGTACATTGACATTACTGAATTGAATTTTATGGTCATAATTTTTTTCTGTGGTTTTTCACTTGTTTTTTTTGGTGGGTATCAGTTACAAAAAATAATAAGTATTTGCATTAAGTCTTAAATGCATTAATGGTGATAAAATTTAAACTAGCATTACAAAATATCAAACTGAAGAGGGTGTAAATGCCTCCAGCACAAGAGACTCTGATTTTCTATTCCTCATTAGCACCAGGTGAAGGCTACAAAAGAACTGGCTGGAAAGCAGGATTTCCATTCATGGCTGATTTTGTTTTACTCTTCCAGGTTACAGTCCAATTCAGGCCAAAAACTAACATGTGCTAAATTCCCCAGGCCCTGAAACCACTTAGTGATATTGATGTTCCTGTCAGCTTTCATGACCAGAGCAAAGATGACAATTTTGCTGAGGAGCAGCAGGAAATGATGGCTCTCAAGCTCCAGCAGCAGAAGACTGACCAAAGTTTGAAGCCCTGGTAATTCCCTGCATCCACACTCCTTAAGACAAACCTTCAGAAATCCAGGCACTCTTCACCTGGCACCATGCTCCAGGCTTGGCAAGTGCTCTCAGCATGGACATTAAGATTGGAATATTTGGGAATCAACAAAATGGCATTTTTCTATGATAGTATTCAACCAGCTCTGTTATCAGAAGCCTTTACAACTAGAAAAAAAGCCAAATACCAAAAAAATCCTGGAGGCAGGGAAAGCACATTTTGAACACTTAGACTTCTCTCCAAAACATTTCAACACACATGAATGAAAGCCAACAAACAGTGCCACAGGAGATGCATTTTTAGACAGCAAAGGCAGTGAAAAGTTGTCTTCCCACCCCAGAAAAACAAAAGAAGGTAGAATTAAATGACCTAGCTTAGTTATTAACAAAATTACTAATATTTCCCTGACTAGATGTAGAACATCTAGTTCTAATGCTGCCTATTCTTGTTGCTTATAGTTGTTTAGTCTTATTGCTTTCTGCTGAAAAAGACAAGGAGCAAGCTTGCAGAAGCCTCCTTCCTTGAGATCAGTTCTTGTGAAGCTATCTAAAAGATGAGCCTCTAGATTAATGTGTTTTTTTGTTTTTTTTTTTTTAATTATTTCTCTATTTTAAACTCCTATAAACAATATACTTTAAAGACCAGGTAACTGCGGTATCTGTTGCCCCTTAATGTATTTTGCCAAAGCTAAACCTTCAAGCCCAGAAATTCCTTTGCTGAGCTTTGACAACCTTGGCCCTATTGCTCGAACAGTCCTTTGGAAAATCATCAGATGCTTGACCATCTATGGAATGCATTCCCAGAAGGAGCTTCTGGGTCAGCCCCAAAACTGCCTGTTAACAACCCCCTGCTTGGTTCCCACATCTTTGTCTGTATCTTATTACAGCTAACAACAGACAACACTCTCAGCATTTTTGCCAGTGAAGGCTTAATGTTTTCTTTGCCAGAGTGTCCCTACCTGTGATTTTTCACTGAGACACAAAATCTTGTTTTCCAATATATCTGCTATTGACACTAGCAAGTCAAATATATTCTCTTCTGTGCAGAGTTACCGAGATACCTTTTTTTAAGTTATAACATCTTATTTTTGCCAGAGGAGATTCCAGCATTTCTCTTCCTGCCGCCGTGCAGCCTGTGAATCAGAATTGCCAACAGGGTCTCTGCTCCCTACTGGTTTGCCCAAAGATCTCCACAGCCAGGAGAAACCCCCTGATGCTGAAGCTGTTTTCTGCCTAAGTGTAACACAGCCTCCCACTGGATGGCTGCTGGGGAGCCTGGCAGTACAGCATCAAGGCGACAAAGCATGTATCTAACTTGGAGATCCAGAGGCAGACAGCTCACTCAAAAACCGTATTGGCTCTGACAGGCTGCAGAACTATTGGATTCATTTGTTTGGAGTTTATGGCATGTGCTGCATGTTCTGCCTTCAGGTATAAAAAGGTGCAGCCAGGCAATAGGGAGGAATCTGCCTGTTCACCTCAGATGCTCTGGGTCAGGCAGAGTCTTCCAGAGGGAGGAGAGACTGTCTATCCCAAGAGCAACACATGAACACAGCGGGAAAACACGGACAGGGATGAGCCAAGTGACTTGAAAAATGGGATTGCACTGAGGGATGCAAAAAACATGCCAAAACATTCCTGTGAAGCAAGAAGGAGACACTTTCTTAGCATGCAAGAAGCTGTAACCTTCCCTGCAGGGGCTCAGCTACATGTGAAGCAACCCACAATGTGCATAACCTGGGCTCCAACATCCCAGGATCCAGCTGCTGTAAAGTATGCACACAAAAGCCATGAAAAGATCATCCAGGAAGAGGTAAAACTTCAGGCAGAGATTAGATTGTTAGACAGGGATAGATTGCAGTTCAAGACAGAAAAACACTGATGTGAGCAAGTATGAAGTCCTATAGAAAAAAATAATTGAAGGATGGTAATTTATTGATCCTGAAGACCAGTTCCTTGAAGGGAGCCACAGATTTTGACAATTTTTAAGCCTGACAACTGCATGAAAATAAAGACATCAAAGGTGGTGAGCAAATTAAGGCCGACCTTTTAGATATATCGGTTTATATTATCCGTTTCTTATATGTTTTTAGCTACTACATTGCCTACATTTGCCCATGGTAAAAGATGCCCAAAGTGATTCAAAGTCTTAGAAAGTTGTTTGGCCAGAAAACAGAGCTAGAGGCAAGGACATGTCCAGCCATGACAAAATGAGGAAAGAACATGGTCCTTGTTAAAATTTATTTCATCTGCAAAGTGCCTGAATTTTCTCTATATAAAGATCCTGTTTAAATATATTATTTTTTTTTTGTCTGCTAAGACTCCATTTTATTAATTGGAGGCATCGGATTCTTTTATTTTTCTCCCTACAAGAAAAGGGAGGTGTGTTCATTTCACCTCAAGGCTCTGAGAACATCAAGTTTCTGTGGCACAACTGCCAAGTTTTTGCCTTTCCCCCCACCCCTTGTAGGTGAATGTAAGGACTTAATGCTTCTCACAGCATTGCTGCTACTTAGTTTTGTGACAACCCCACAATTAACGAAAAATATGGCACCAGGGTAGAATTTGACTGGTTCAAAACATTTCACGTCCACTGTCAGATTCCTGTGAAATTCTGTGCTTTAGCAGAGTAGGATTAGAGTTGTCTGTAAGTTTTTCATACTGAAAATGCTCCTATACATCAAATATATCACTAGAGTTATGAAAGAAAACCAAGAATATATTTGCAATGACAGGTAAATACATATATTTATATAAATGAAGCAGAAAAACAGAAACAACCTTAGCAAGAAGCTATATTCCATGGTTGTGTACAAAGCATTGTATACCCAGGCTTTGGAACTGAGAAAAAAGTGGTTTGCATCAAAAGTTTCTGCAATTGCGGATCACAATAGTGCATGATAATATGAGTTACTAGGATCAGCCAACAAGGTTTCTCTTCCCTTTTTTTTGCATCAGGTGGAAATGAACAATTGCTTTATTTGTTACCAATTTGGGAACAGTAGGTAAGTAATTATGTCTCAGCAGCCTATTGATTCACCCTTTGGGGACACGCAGAGAAGACTCTAGGCCTGGCATCTGTCAGAACTAGCTTTCAAGGGAATGGGAGAAGGCAGCACTTGAGTCTCTTCTTCCAAGGAACCCCAGGATGTGACACAACACATCCCTCCCTGTCCCCTTTCTGTCACCTCCCTTGTGTCAACAGCATGTTCACACAGTTCCAGGGAGAGGAGCTGTCTCTGTTACTGTGGGACTGCCCCTCAGCTGTGGCTGTCTTCACATGCACAGGATGGGAAGTGAGGGATTTTCTTCTCCCCTAGGCACCGTGTGTTCCTACTAATGCCAGCTTGCTGAAACCCCTTCCCCAAACCCATATCTTCCCTTTTCTTTCTTCTGCTGCAGCACAATCTGACAGGAGAAACAGCCTGACAAGGGATATAACTACTTACCTCACACAGTGCTTGTTTATGAAGAAAAACTATGAAAAACAAAATTTGATGAAAAAATCCCCAAACTTTTCCTAGCATATACCTATAGGCCATGGGAGTGCAATGCCACTGATGTAGTTCCCAGAAGCAGTAACTTTGGAGTAGGTCAGCAGGGCTTAGAGATAAACTCCTTGCCTGTTGTAAGATATATATCTGTTTATTAAAAAATACAATATCCTGTCAATCTCTCCCCTGAAATAAGTTATAAAGCATTTTAAGTACCTCTATACTGAAATCCAGGCTGGCAAAAGGCATTTCTGGGGTTAGTCCTGCTCCTATCAAGTCTTAAACAACACTGAGATGTTTGAGAAATCATCTGAAGCCCTGCCAATCCCAGCAGTTTTTATAACAAAGGGGACACACAAGCCATGTTCCCAGGAAGAGCTCTGGAGGTTCTGTCAGATGCAGAACCTTTGAACTCAGAGTACCCCTGTAGCTCTCAGTGCCTGAATGCCCCCCAGCTTCCCAAAGAAATCTAGTTCCTGAATTGTGCAGAGAATTAAAATATTTTAATGACATAATTGTCTCTCTCTAACCTAAAAGTGGTCATTTATCACAGTACCCAAATACAAACTTACATGAACTAGCAAGTTCTTACAGCATTAAACATAAAAATTATAAAGAACCAGCTCACTGACATTGGCATTTTCTTATCCCTATACATTTTCACCCCAGAAGAAATTTTTGAAAGGGTAAATGCCAGCAGAGGTGTTTGCAGTAAAATAAAATGTGTATTTAAGAGTGATACAGATACTAAACTACTGGATCAAGTAAAAAATACAGTTGATTTTAAAGCAACTTTCATCCAAAAGTGATGAGAAGTCTAGAGTTAGGAAATTTACACACTTAATTTAAAATACATTTTTCATCTTCAAGTTTTGTATAAAAATTCTTGAAGTAATTTTTACTTGGTCTGGATTAAAGTTATTTCACATTTATATTGTAATTTTCAGCTGGTGGCAGTACTTTCAATGGAAAAACACAAAGAAAACACAAAGGGTTGTTGATGAAAAAGGTGACTGCATGAATTACAGCCTTCATGAGAAGGCTGAAGAGATCTGGTCTGTCTGTAGCTTCTTGGTACAAGTAAGAGACAGAAGAAGAGTGTAAGAATGCATGTTCCCAGCTGTCTGTCATCTGGATTTACTTCCAGTGGTGAAGAAAACAAATTGTCTTTGTGCTTTGGGGCATCATTTGTCATGGGCTGTTATCTCAAGAAATATTTCCTGCTTTGGAAACACCTTAATACAGAGTGAGTAAAGGTCTTTTAAAAAAATATAAAACAAATTGAGAGAAAAACGTCTGTGATGAGCGAACTGAAATAAAAATAAAAACTAAACTCTTGTTCACATGATTAAAAATCTCCAAAACCCCCACAATGCAGCTTGATATTGGCTGTAATTGCCAAAGCTCACAAATGTGAAAAACTGCATGAAGGGACATGAGTTCCTAAGACAAATTTGGTGCTCCTTACATGATTTGTTATGTTGTTACTTAAACCATTCATGATGGAGATATCAATATGTAGCTTCTCAAATGAAGCCATGTGGGACGTGTGAAACACAGGAACATCCTATTATAATGATGAACAAATACTGACATCACTGATCTTCTGCCACTTGTGCACATTCTGCTTGTGCACTTACTGATTTTCAAAGACCTATCAAGATGTACAATGATGGGGGAAAGCAAGCTTCATTTGGTTCCTGGAGTATCTGGTGAATGGAGAAGGAAGGTGGGTTGTCCTCTGAGGGAGCATGAGCTGTGCTTGGGGAACACAGGGAACTCAAAGGGCAGTGCCAATGCTAAGTTCACCTCCTCTCTGTAGTATCCTTCAAGATCTGCCAGTTGCCCCAGATTCCCCATCAATCTGAAAGTCATCCCAGATCAGGGTGAAGAGGTGAAAAATGTAATTAGAGCACAAGTGACATGCTCACTTTTGTTTCCAGTTCTGTTCAGTGAAGTGGGAAGTGATCACAATCTTCTCCAAGCTCCCTTGTGGAAAGGTGTTGACTTGTCCCTTGCCAGTTCTGCTTTATCTTTTCCTAAGGTAAAGCTTTTCATGGTGATTTTGGATCTGAAGTTGCAGATTGCTTTGGGAATGACTTGTGGCCATGGAGACCAGTCAATTAACTTGCTTGCACATCTCAATGAACTGAGAATGCATAAGAAAACCAAACTAAGCTACCTTTTTTAATATTTGTGACAAGTGTTAAAGGCAGTGCAATTTTTAAAGCACAAAGGAAACAGGGAGGAAAATGCCAAATACTACATCCCTCCTTAAAAAGAAATTTAAAGTTCATCCCTACATAACTACTGATTGTGATGTATGAGATATGTACATATGAATATTTGGGCACTGAATTTAATTGATACTGTACTGACAGTGAAAAATCAGAGTTGGATCAGGGGTCCAATTTTCACAAAGACATTTTGCCACCTGGCTTCACAACAGAAGGAAAAAAGCTTTTGATAGAACTGTCAGGTGATGATGAACTCAAGTTCAAATCCAACAAAGCGTAGCTTAGCAACTTTCTGTGATGAAGGAATGAATTTAGTCTGGTGTCTGACTGAACCCTTACGCTCCACATTTCTCTAAAAGAGTGGCTTTCTCTGCCTTATTCACCGCTGAAAATAAGTAAACCAGACTTTTAACTGAAGCTTACCAATATCTCAAATGACAAAAAGCAACTGTGGAGCAAGCACACGCTTCCTGCCAGTGCCAGCCTTTGATTTCCCCAGGTGCTACTTTAAATCATAGCTTTTCTCTTCATTTGAATTTTGTCAAGAGTGAGCAAGGTGAACTTTCGTGTCTGCTCACCGATACTGCACTGAAGAATGGGCAGGAAGCTCAAAACAAATTAAATAACTTGAAAAGGCAAATCATTGTTGCAGCTCAGCAGCGTAGTACAAGTGAGCAAGTCATTTATAGCATTTTGATTGTTTCTTATAATTTAAAGCAACTTGGAAAGCATTAATAATAATGCTTGCTTCATTGAGATTCCCTTTGATATATTGTCTTGTACCTGCAGTGTTTAATAAGGATGTTATAAATTGAACAGTTTAGGCTTTCTCTGGCACTTATTTTAGTAGAGAGCTTGGAAGCACAAGTCTGATAAAGGCATAAAAGTGAAAGGAAATGAGAGACAAGTTTCAAGGAGACAGAACAAAGCAAGAAAGTTTGGGAGCTGCTCCTTTAGCAGACATTCCTTTTTCTTTATGACTCACTCCAGCTCTTTCATTTCACATTTAATCCTAGAATGGGAAAAGGCAGAATACCTAATTTTATCTTGTATTTTGAACAGGGTCTGGCTGAAAGAGTTGGATTCTAATTCTTTTTGTACACAAGGCCAGATGTGTAGGTAACAGGGAATATGCAGTTAATTATACCTGCAAAGAAGACCCCCATGCCAACACCCCTGGAAAACTGCCTTAAGGGATGACACATGCAGGTGTTTCTGCTGCAGGACAGGTGGCAGCTGCACAAGGGGGCATTTGCAGGAACAGCTGCTATCCCACCACTTGGCCTGAGCACAGAGCAGGAGCTGAAACCAAAAGCCACAGAACTCAGATCAGAGTGGGACAACTGGGGTACAGGTAACGGTGCCTTCCTTGAGGGAGAGTTTTAAAACATTATGGATCAACATTACGGGATAACCCTGAATTACAATGGTTACCTGCTGGCAGATACAGCAAGGGATGCTGCAGAGGTAACCAAAATGATGTCTTCTTACTGCTTTTACTGTGCAGAGTTGTGATAAGTTCTCTTCCTTGGACTTTTAAAGCAATTTCAGATCCAAAGACAGAAACGAGGGAGGAACAAACCAGAACTAGATTTTCGTTTAGGTTTGGTGTCCCTTTTTGACCAGACAGTATTTCAAACTAGGAAACAGTGAATGGGAAAAAGCAGCACGGTGAAAACAAGAAGGTATTAAATTGTTTGTACTGAAAAAATGTCTGTCAGCTGTTGAAGAGGTAAGGAAGCCCTTTAAAAGTATGTCTGCCAAAACAAAAGTAGAGTTCAGCCCAGAACAGTGTAACGAAAATTTCTCTTGGGGAAATAGAAAAAAAAAAGACAGGAAAGACCTAATTTAAAGGTATTTCAGAAAATAAATTATTAAACTTGCTTCAAAAGTGTGTAGAAACATGATTCTCTGAGAAGAATGCTAGAGTTACAGTGTAGGGAAAATCCCTTACAAAATTGTTATTTTTTTTTATTTTTTAATGGGGAGTAGTAGCAAAATCCTACTGTTTTATAAACAGAACATTAAAGCACAGATATGCCTGCCTAATCAGTTACATTAGAATCCCCATGGTTTTCAGGAGACACCTATATTAGTTTGGATTAAAAAAAAATCCAATAAAGACAAGTTTATTATTTCCATTTTGGAGATATCTTCTCTCTCTACAGTAAGAAAACTGCATTGCTTTCATTTCAGAAGTAATTTTACATGCAAACCACAGTATTGAATCAGTATCATATTAAAACACATGAATAAAGGCACCAGTGGGAAACCAAATTAAGCCAGCACTTAAATGCTTTCTTAAATTATATTCCCTATTGCAATTTCCATACTCCACTAAGTTGACTTGAAAGTTCTGAACAAGCATTTATTCTGTAGGGTACCCAGCTAGGCTGAATAGAAACCCCAAGTATATTGAGTTCCCTCTTGAGAAAACTTAAGAGTGACAGGAAAAAATATGGAGTGGGAGGCTACAAAAATACAATTCCAAGAACACATCAAAGAAAAAAAGAGTCACAGATGAAAATGTAAATTAATTCATAGGCATCTTAAGAAAATGGTTACAGTAAGGTAAGGAAGAAGGAGCAGAGGAACCAAGTTTTTTGTTTCATTTTGTGGATTTTTGAAGTTTACAATTATATGAAAAGCATAGTTGACATTTAATGAGTTGCAACTGGTTGCATTATTTTAATTAGTTTATGGCGATAAGGATGAATCCAAAGCAGACAGCTGTGAAGATTTGTTATTTTAATTAGCTAAGCAGACAGGAAAATCAAGAAGAGTCTTGATCCACCACAGCAGACTCTGTTCAACAGGGCCATGAGGGAAAAGAACCTTGCAGCAACACATCACGACTTCTTTACTATAAAAGGGGCTTGTTGGCTGTTTTAGACAGGGAAAACACTCCAAATAAATAGCATCCACTTCACATGAGCAAAGCATTTCTGAGAGGTCAAAACAGTCAGAGTGACAAAGAACTGCAAAGACCAGAGTTACCAAGATTATTACAGCTCAGTAGTGAGTTTGACATGCTTGCAGTGTGTTATATACAGATTTATAAACTAGAGTATAATTATTGATTAAAGCTTTACCTGATTATTTTTGGGGCTTAGGAATAAAATAGGTACTCTTCAGTCAAAAAAGTTTAGGGCTTCTGGGAAGTAAATTGAATAAAGTGTAAGAATAGCCATCTCTTTTTAAAAGCTACTGAGTATTTCCACACCAGTCATATGGACAGATCAATTAATGGAACAAATTTATGTCAGAATTCAAAATGTTGTAAGCAAGAACACAGTTGTCGGTATCTCTGGAAACTAAATTAGACATGAACAAAGGTTTCTTTTACATCATTCATCACCTTGTCTTTGTTCTTGACTGGATCTGCTGGGAGAAATGCACCTGGATTTATCTTGTCCTAACCAATAAGCTCAAAATTTGTTCCCTAGCAGCTGCTGGGCCACTTGTAACAGTCTGAGTGACTTTGTGACTGGCACAGTGACCTTCAGGTAGGCAAAAGTCCAACCTCTCAAGCTAAGCCCAGGTTCACACCTTGTCCCTGAGTGTGAAAATAACCAGTTATTTCTGACTCTGTTCACATTCTCCATATACATTTTCAATCCTACTTAAAGATAAGTTATTGCTATACACAAATTACAACACATAGACTTATGAGTTAATAATTTACTTGTCTAGCTGGGGAATTTTCCTTTTAGTACATTATAGATGAACCACAGACAAATTCAGTACTTTCTTGAATTAAGCTCATCTAGCCAATCTAATTCTGAATATATCAAGCAGTTCTGTTCTCTGTGGGACAATTTAGAACGAAGTGTGCTTCGGTATAAGGAAGATTGTCAAGTATTTCCCAAGACTGAATAGAAATCTATAACACATGCCAACACCAATAGTAGCACAGTTTGGATTACTAATCTCTGCTTTCTCACAACAAACATCATAGGGGTTTTTGGCCAAAACATTATTGTTTTTTTATGGCTGCTACAAAAAGATCATTGGTCCTTCACAGAAATTAAGGAGGATCTGTAATATAAAAATGTTTAAATAAGAGTCAACACAGTCAGCTTTAAACTAAGCCATTCTTTCCTTATATTCAGTCAATCAACAATTAGATGACTTAAGACTGACAAAGGCATACAAACACTTTTCTTCCTGGAGGGTGTGAATGTTCACAATGCATAATTTTAGGTGGCAGCCTTGCTAATGTGCTCTGTATCTCACATGTTCTCCCCCTTCAGAAGCAAAGGAACTTCGTCCATTGAGGACATCTAGACTTAAACAGTTTAATACAGCTTGTTCCAAGATGCTGGGGTATAAATAAAGCCTGCAGATGTCAACAGGGAATACTGAGTGGGTTTTGAATTAGCGATCAAATTGGTAAGAGACAAATTACACAGGGCACTAGACTCTCCCTATGACACTGACAGCAAATATCACTAGAAAAATATAGAAGCTTATAAAGTAATTTTCCCTCATCCTAGTACATTCTGAATTTGGCACTAAAAGCTACTGAATATGAAGAGTCAGGCCCACAGTGTGTTTCTTCTCTGAATAGAGCATCCTTTGTACTCTTCAAAGCCTGATGTCACTTATGTCTCCCCTTCCTTTTTGAATCCGAGCAATGCTGAAACCATTTATTGTTGCTAATTGTCCTTCATTAGTTACCTTGCAGTTTTGATTGGTTTGACTCTTCACCCTAATTGATTTGCTACTGTAATTGACTTTCCCCTCCACTGATTTGCCTAGTGTGTTTTATCATTTTAAAATGTAGAAGAAACACAAAATGGAATTAAATTCCCAGTAATTGCTTATTACCATCTTGTGGTGCTTTCATTTCCCGCCCCTAAAACAACTACACATGGCTTCAAATTTGTGTGCTGTTCCATTTTTTACCAGCATCCATTATGTTTCTGAAATAGAATCTAGATGAAGATAAAATCTTCTATCTTCATCCTTTTCTTTTGCTGTTCACTCCTGACATTGAGATCTTACTGTAGCTCCTCACCACTTCCCTGAAGCCCATCCTAAATTCATTGATATCCATAACCCTTTCCTCCACCTCTTCTACTTTGCCTTCTTTACTGTGGAAGTAATGAGGGTTTCACAAGGTACATAATAATCCTGCAAAAACACATGCAAAAACCCTGCCAAGTTTAAATCCTCTGCAGCACAAATAGACTGTGGACTCTCAAGCTATAAATCAACAGAATTTTCCCACATGCTTGTTGCAATATTTTGATAGGGTGAAGAGAGGAGCCTCTCTTTTTCTGGCATTACATCTTTAATCTGTAACTATGTGTTTCTGTTTCCAGAACAGAAATACACTAAACAAAGACCAAATTATACCCAACTTGAAGAAAATATAAACAGTGTCATTAGGTGAGGTACCCATCTGGTCTCACCCATTCCAGAAGCAATGCACCACTAGAGCTGGGGGGGCACAGTGTTTCCCCAAGTCATATGAAAAGAAGAGCAAGGGGAATCATTCAACACACTATTCTTAGTCCCATTTAATCACCTCCTTTTGCTTCTCCACTAAAATCCTTTCTGTCCAATTCTTGCACTACTTCATCCTCGCTCCAACTCCTTGCACGACTTCTTTTCATCCTCGCTCACAGTTTTGTCTCCTTCTTTAACTGCAGCTTTAACACTACCCCTTCATTTTCTTCCCTTCTTTGCTTTCACCTCCACTTCAGAAGTGTCTAATTTTCCTGCCTGCTGACTCCTTAAATCTGCTCCCTTGCTCCCAGCTCTCTTAACCTCCTACCAACCACTCTCTTCCTCCTCACCCTTAGCTGATCTGGGTCTTGGCATCTATACTTGTTACAAAACAATTCTATTCTCTTGCTTTCCCCCCCTCCCCCCCCACCTTAATGTAGGCAATCTTGTTCCCTCCCTCTCCTTTCACTGCCGCCTTCTGTGATCATAGAATTGCTTTATTTTCATGTAGATGTGGACTCTAAAATGGCTTCTGTAGATGCAGGGTGACATTCCTGCTCCCAAAACAACGGTGAGTTCATTTTACTAATGTTCCTCCTACTGAGCTATATCACTGCTTAGTAAGTGGTGCAAAACTTACATACACAGACATACAGATGTATATATAAAAAAGAAAAGAACTAAAACCAATCTGAGCACAGCCATGGGTATCAATGAACTGAAAAAAGGGGCATGTTATTAGCTATGTAGGGAGAGACTGCCTTAGCTCAGTGTAAGTTAAATTGTGCATGGAGAGAAGGGAGAGAGTGAGTGAACAGCTGGAGGAAATACTGATTCAGACTAGACCTGGACAGAAACAGCTCTCTCAAGATATAAAAATTTCAATTTATAAAAGAATCTATTCTGACATGCACTGGGACACACCCAAACTTCTTCAAAGGTTTTTTTCTTTGACATGGCAAAAATTGGTTTTATTCTCTTTAATGAAGAGAGGGTTAGAAAATTCTTCATTAGTGTAATTACTCATTTTGTGTACTCTGGGGAAATCACCCCTTTGCAGCAGAAGTTAATTTTTGCTGTCCTGTTACTACCTGAATGACAACACACCTGAGTTACAGGCAGTTTTAGCTGAGGGAGTTCAGCCCCTAGAACCTCCCTAACATAATGTTTTTTACTGAAATAGGAGCACCCACAAGGAAAAGGCCCAGGGAAATGGATCCTAAAATAAACACAAGGTGATGAATAGTATATTAAGGAGGTACACTGTGTTCCAGGCTTCTTATGTCATTCAAAAAGCAAACAAGTCTCCCCTTGTGGAGATGGCCTTCTTCAACTGACTCTTGCAGGAAATCTTGGATGGAGAGATGCTAAGAACATTTTTGGGGAGATGTAGTTTTCAATTTACAAAATAATTTTAAAAAAATTGAGAACACCTTCTCTTCACATTCTTGACTGGTAAAATCCCAGCACCACTAACTTGATCTAGGTCAGTGTGCAGTGCTCAAAGATCCCACAAAAGCTTACAAATCTTCTCTCTAAAAAAAATGTTTTTGTACAAAATGTTCTGAATTCATGTATTGCTTTGGCCAAATTATATGCAGGCTCTGCTGAATTTGATACCAGTTTATAGCGGACATCAGCAAGCTTGTTCAGCACACTGAATGTGAAAAAATGTAAATTGCATTAAACAGGGAAAATACCACAGATTGTTTTTTATTCACTTGCATAGAGCTATCCTATGACTGAGCCCACAAATAGTTACTTTCTCAGTTCCTTATTTTTATTACAAGTTCATAATTTTCTACACGAGTTTTAGAATCCCTTTCTTGTATGCTGTATTTTTGGAGCTTCATTTACATTGTTCTGCTATATTACAGAACTGTGCATATTATTTGAAAAGCAAAAATGACAATTTATGGGAGTCTCAATTTCAGCTGCATTTTTTTGTTTTTTCTCTTTCTTAATTAGAATGCTTGTTAATTGAGAGTTTGCAAAAGAAGAGCCAAGACATTTTTACAGTATTCAGTATCTCTTAACAAACATTTCACTCTGTTTATGCCATGGACTTAAGGAAACAGCAAAACAGTAATAAGAAATATACTTCAGTTTATAGTAAATTGATGTTTCCAGTAAAACATAATTAGAGTTACTATGCAAAATGGAATAAATAAGTCATTCTGTTGCTCACAGTACCCAGCATAACATATTTGCATCTTATACACATGGGAAACAAATTTGTAGGGCAGCATAGCAGGTACCTTTACCCCAGTTGCTCTGCACAGTACCTGTATTTCTCAAAGAAAATTTTATTTTAGATAGTCATGCTTACTTTTCTTCATAGCTGCTCTTCATTTGTTTCATAGTCACCATGGAATTAGGTAACAGCAGTGGGAAATGTTTTTAAAAATTCGCAAACTAGATAATTTTCTCAGGAAAAACATGGATTTGGGCTATTTTTTCTGCAGAGCCCAAGAATGTCTGCAGATTAATTTTTCATGAGATCTAGCCTGTACACTACAGCACACGGCAGATTTTGCTGCAACATGATTAATACGAAGCTCTGTGCTAAACACTTGCAAGGCATTAAACGCTTTCCAGAGTCCACATCAGTCTCTCTGCTGGTTTGTTTGGAACCTGACCCAGAGCCAGGTCATTGCAACAGGGATTCCTTGCCCTGAAAACTAAAGGACATTGCACAAAATCCTTGTGTGTGTGGAGAGACAGACAGACATATACATGCCTGTATCTAGATACAGATATGCACAGACATGAGATCTTGACACTGGTATTCCCTGTAAAGACAAGATACCAAACTGGCTCTCTGCATTCCTTCCTAGGACTGGTTAGAGGCACTGGGCAGATATCTGTGCCTCAGCTTTCAGCACATAAACAAGATACATGATAATTTGTCCAGGTAGCTTGACTATTTCTGTGGTTGGAACTCACTTCCATCCTTGGTGGCTTGGGCTGGTTTCTGCTTTATGAACACCTCATCTATGGACGCAAGACCTGGAACCCCCAGCATTATGCAAGGTGCCTGAGAGGAGGCAGATGGGCTGCAGAGCCGCAGGCCATTTTTGCCTCCCACCTGACTTTTTAAAAAGGCTCTATTTGGACAGGTAAGCCTGACCTCATTGACTGCCTGCAAAGCCTGCTGGGAATTTCATGCTGCTGAGAACTACATCCCACAATGACAGCTCATGACAGGGTCTGTCAAAAGGAAACAGCAAAGAGACTGCAAACCATTAGGGAAATAGCCTAACAAATATCGCTGGAGGACAATACTAAAGGAGCACTGTTAAGAGAGAAGCAGGAAAAATAAACAGCAGGAGATATTTTAATATAAACATTTCATTTAACAGTGTAGTAACTTCCCAAATTTATCTCTTCGATAAACTACCACTGCTCAATTTTAACCCACGCATGTTGTGTAAATAGCTGCTGACATTGCTCATGTGCTATACAGTCCACAATATTTCGTATCCAAAAGGATCCTACTTAAATGCTTTCATTTAAATTAAAGGTGTCATCAATGCTGGCCTTTCAGGCTCATCAAGGTTTTGACCTGACCTTGCACATAAAGCACAAAAAATGTTTGGAGAGTAAGTCAAGAGTGGAAATGTACAGATCAGTAATTTTTTAACCTAAAAAACAGATGGGTGCTTGGGAAATGCCCAGCATTCTGACAATACTCACACCAGGTTATCAGTGTCAGCCTAATCCTGAATGGTCACCAGCCTTCTACCCATCATGATGAACATTATGCACTTGAACTGCAGCCTGGCTCACACAACTGATTTCATGCAGACTGTTAAATACAGAGAGAAAATCCGCTCCAGTGGGAAGCTTTGCTTCATAGCAACATAAAAGACTAATGTGTTGCCTCGCTTTGACCCAGATGGGATTGCTTACAAGCAAAAAGCAAATCCTTGATGTTGGATTAATTTCTTTTTCAATCTCTGATGAGGGAATCCTTCCCTCCACCGCCCCACTACACTTCTTATGGGAAGTTTCACATTTTCAAACACTTTGGTTCTTTACATGCTTGTGTTGCTATTGCAGTATTACATGACTGCTACAAGTGAGAGCTGAATAATTTTTATCCATATTTTTTTTCTACCTGAAGTTAATGGCACGAGGCCTGCAGAGATGGCAATCAAACATATCGGGCATGCGATCAAGGCCGCTTTACAACACTCTTCTTCTCTCGTGAATTTCACATTTCCACTCACCCTCTCAATCAATCTGTTGTTATTCTATTTGCCTTATGTTCTAACTCAACATGTCATCACTGTTCAAAATACATCACTTCTACCCTGGCACACTACTTTTGCCTGTCAGCTGTCATGGAGAACTTGTGACCAATTGGTATTTTGCTTTTTCTTCTAGGGACCACTTAAGACATCCTCAATCACTTCCCAACAGATAAACTTTGTCTCTTGTCAAAGTAAGCCACCACATTAGCTACCTGGGTTTTCATAAGCCATCTATGAGTCTGAATCAGAGTTACAGAGCAGGGTTTACTAAGGGTGAAAATCAGAAGGGTTCTGTACACTGGTTACATACACTTCGTGTGAACTAAACACCAACTTGCCTGACTAAAAGACAGAATTTGATAAAAACAGAGTACTGGCAACATCTGCTGCACTAACCAGTAGCCACCTATTCTGAAACACAACAGTTGGTGCACGCAACCCACAGAATATGCTGGGTATGGAATCCATAGAATAGGTGTTGCATTCAAAATGAGGCATTGCTAACAGCATTTGTGTCTTGGCTACAAAATTATGTAGGATTAAGGGATGCTTAAGAAAACACCTACTTCAAACCCTTGGTCAATAGGTTAAAGAAGGTTGTCAGGGCCTTGTTTATATTATTATTTCCAACCAGTGCTCTTAAAGTATTGTTATTCTTCTGCCTCAGTAAAGAAAAGTTAAGTAACAATTCTGTTGTAACTTTGGGTCCACTTATGGAGGCTTCACAGCACACACAGATGATGCATTACCAAGCTTCACTGTCATCACAAACCTCCTTAATACCAGGAATTTTTAGCACTGCCTCTCAGGCCTGGATTTCTCTCCTCTATATCATTAACATTTCATACCTTTACAGAAGGAATGCCAGAGCTACTGTCTTGTGGCTCCTGTGTTTACTTGCAAGTACAGTCAGCTGCATTATCCAAGGGATAGGACACTGAGTGATGGCAGGTAATTGGTGTACTACTGAGCTGGGCTCCAGCCAGCTCAGAAGCTTCTCCCCTTGCTCACTGCTCTGGGAGAGTTTATTTGCAGAGGCACCAGAGCACATCCTGGTGCACATCCAGGAAGGCTGGCACCAACCTGAAGCCAATGAGCCCTGTTGAACTCAGCCAAGCTTTGTTGAGGGGCTGACTCTCCATCTTCCCACTCTGCTCCCCTCACTGCTGGTTCTGGGAACTCAGCCCAGACCCACCTGAGCAGGCTCTGTGCACTGCCAAGCTTGGTTGGGAAAACAAGCAGCCCGCTTCTGGGCCTCAGTTGGATCTGAAAGCCACTTAACCATATTTGTATTATGCTACACCTGCCAGACCCAGACTGGAGGGTGAGCCAATACAAAACCCACCCAGCTGGCTGTGTCCATGGCATTGCTCACACTACAGGGATCCTGTGCCTATGGAAAACAGCGTGCTATTTATAATGGTTTGTTACAGAGCATGTTTGTCCTTAAAACAATAATGAGCTAACAACTCTAAAAGAAATCAATCAAAATATTCCTAGTTTACATTACCTGATTATTAACATAATAGTGAGCTTTATTCATTTGTCTGATGTGGAGATGCTGCAGAACATAATGTAGCTCTTTTCTGGTTTCATTAATATTGTGAAATGCACAGAAAGATGCTCTGACCTGTCCAAATTAACATTAACAATGTTTCCCCTTCTGTGTTGATCAAGCACATCTAAATGATGGCTAAGAGTTGACCAACAAAAGTTAATTGATTTTTCTGACATTTATTTGCTTACATCCAATAACCTCATTCCTCAAAGTTAGTTCATCAGTATGCTGAAAAACAAACTCTAACTTCTGGTGTTTGAAAGCTTGAATGGCTGCTGTTCAATCTTATAAAGCTGGAAAAAGCGAGAAATAGAAGTATTCTGCATGAAGGAGAAAGACAGGAATGACTGCCCAGCACAGCAGCAGAGATACAGAGAATTCAATTAGTTACACCCCCACCATCTTCTTTAAACATAGGTTTTCAATTTGCTGTAGCTTCAGCTTATTAAATGCTTTTCACATATAAAAGGGGTTAAGTTTAAAGAACCAAACTATTGACATATTTGTACCATTTACCATGCACTACATCTGTAATACAGCCGCAATGTGCTGCATCACTTGACTATCACTGCTAGGAGAGACTGCACTCATCTGCTACACGCTGCACCTGTATTCCAGCACAGATACTAAACAACCCGGTTTGCTCTTTGGAAATATCCTCTTTAGGGCATTCAAGTGTATCCAAAATAGAAATGAGCTCAGATGATTCAAATAGTTAAAATAATGGCAAATGCACTGGCTTTGCCAGGGAGATGTACAAAGCACTGGGAAGCCACAAGGTTGCAACATTTTACATTAGTGGCTGTTTCTTGTCTACCTTCCAAGTTGTGTAAAAATGCCCACAGATATCACAAAAGAGTCACTTTTAAATTTTTTTTTTATATATGTAGGAAATTAGGCTAAAAGCACTGAATGACATGGATCAAACACCTTCAAAAACTTGCTCAGAATGACAAGGTAGCAAATTCATTTGTTGGAAGGTCCAATTTGAGACTTTCTCTTTAACTCAAGGCTAACAGAAATTTATGTACAATTCAGATATCAAATTCCAGGGTTACTTATTTACTTTTCATGCAGGTTGTTTAGTTTCATGTCCATCATCCTTGGGACACAGCTTTAAGCCTCATTATTAATTTCTAGCAATCAAGGCAGCCTCAAAGCCTGATTTTTGCAGGCTGTTGTTTCTATGTCACCCAATGATCTATGGAAAAAATCTGTTTGTGGATTTCTGACAAACAGATTCTGATTGCTGGAAAATACAATGTGGATTTTTCTCTGAGAAAAAAAAAAAAAAAAAAAAAAAAAAAGGTTTTCAGCTATTTTTCACTGATAATTTACAAGGTTTTTCCACGTAGCAAGCAGCTAAGATGTCTTCATTCGTCAGTCATAAACAACATGAAACTATTTCACCATTGATAAATTCTGGACTTTTAGGGATCTTTTGCAGCAGGTTGGGAGCATGGCCAGTATGATACAACTACAGGAGTGAAGTTACTTGTTAATGTTTTTGACATACATTTTTTGCATACACTCCAGAAAGCAACTGGTTAACTTGCAAGCTATAAGGACACAGTATTCCAATTTGAAATGTTCATTACAAGCTTGTAGTTTAGAAAATACTGGATAAATCTCAGCAATTTACTCAGTACTTAGCCTAAGTGACTTCATACCCAGGAGTAATTACATTGAGTATGCTCTTCCAGACAGGAACGCTGGGATGATCTGCATAACAGAGCTGTAACTGAGTTTCTTCCTACCTGAGCCTTGATAAGTTAAAGTAGCCACAATTTCAGTAGAATCCTTTATTTGCCTGAAACAAAACACATTACTGATCCTTTGCCAGAAGAGGGTAAGAGTGGTCATGTTCCTCTTCTCCATTTTGTTCTCCTTCTCCAACACTCCATTTTGTGTTTTCTGTTTAGACAAATTTGAAGCCTAAGAATGACAATCCCTCATCAATTGTAAAGTAAAAATACATGTGACTTTATGTAAATGCAGAAGGTGTGTTATCCTCAAATGAAACCTTTGATTCAACAATTCTAAACACACCAGTACTTGCAAAGTTGTAGAGATTAATTCACATGGCTGTGAATTGATTTATCTCTTACTGATTTGGCTACATTGATTATTCTGATGCCTTCTTAACTGGCTTAACTTTGTATGTCATTTTTAGTATATGTGCTTACGATACTCCTCTCATTTGATTAAATTAGAGCTGTGAATCAATTCTCTCTGCCATGCAACTGAATTTTCAGATATGGTTTCACTTCATTTTATATGAGGTTATTTAGCCTCCCCCCCACCCCAGACTGTTTCAATAAATGTGTATTCATTCTACAGGGTTGCAAATGGAAACAGTATTTTACTTTTACTAATTTTAAAAGAGGCTCATGGGTAAATCTCACTCAGCATCACAGAAGGGATATATTTGCTAACCTACAATATCTTTCCCACTTAAACTTCTCAGCTTCTTTTTGGAATGAAATCCCTGCAAATTGAGGCAAATTTTTCATCAGTGATTCTGGAAACTGGTGGATACTTGACAAGATGCGAATACAAAAAACAGTGCAGTGGCTTCTCCTCATGTTTATATTTACCCTCAACTTTTCCTTTCCTAGTCTTTCTCTTTTTTGTTTGTTTCATATCCCACAGCAAAAAGAGTAAAGAGATTTTTAGATGTCAACAATTGAAAAAACCCCACACCACTAAAAGATTTTTGCAATCAAGAGGAAGAGTCTTTGTAAAATATCCCTAAGAGTGGTTTTGCACCACAGTACATATTCACAGTAGAGGATACAGAGTCTCATGAATGGACACATAATATTGTAAGCTACAGTGCAGCTGCAGACGCAGCCCTGTTCAGGACAAATATCACTTTTTGGAATCTCTATACATCCTAAAAACCAACTCTCCCATTTTCCACTGTTTCAATTGCAGGTTTTAAGCAATTATTTTACAATATTTTTGAAGTGTAAGACTTTTCTGTAAAATCTTTTATTCAAGATCCAGTAAAAGTGATGAGGGCTGTACAAAGGAGAGCAGCATAGAGTGCTTTCATTTAACGTGAGACTTCCATAAATAGGAAACACTCATGCCAAAGTGATTCATTACTCTACACGGGATGCTTTTTCTCTACTTGAGGAAGAGGAATTTAACAGAAACTGGATCTTAGAATTATGTACCTGCATATACTGCTGCTCTTGATTGCGAATAATTCCCCAAATTCTTCTCACTTCTTTGTCCATTTCTGAGGGAACACTTCCTCTGACTGCATCACAACATAAACCCAAATGTATGAGCATTTTTTATACAATGCTCAATAAATTATATTGATCCTCTATGATTAGGCTCTACATTTGTTTCAAAGGAGGTTTGAACCTTTACAGAAAAAGAAACAGAATCCATTGTCTTCTGTTAATCAAGTCTGCTATTTTTCTTCTGTAATGCAAGTCTCCCTACTTCATTGGAACTCTAGAGTTTTACATATTCCCTGCATAATCATTATGGAAATAAGTGGTTTAGAGTTCAAGAGAGGTAGAGCACAAAGGTAGTTAAAGAAAGCTGGAGATACTTTACAAGCTGTTTTACCTAGCACAATACCATGTAATAGTCAAAAGCCATGTCTTGACTGAACTTTGCTAAGACAATCAACTTTTATTGTAGTGATTCCACATTCCATCTTCTTCCCAACCATTGTTCCTTACAGCTTCTGTAGTCAGAATCTTCTTTGCACTGTCAGCCTTTGTTCTGATTGAGACTGCACTGAGAGCAGTACAGCACACACATATGTTGACAGAGAGGCCTGAGAGTAGTTTCTAAATCCAAAATACATCGCCTTCACATCAGCAAAACTTCCTCAAATTCATTTACAGCCATCTTAGATATGGCTGCAACACAGTCATTCTTTACTTGGGGTTTCTTTCTAAGTACACAGCCCCCTGTCATTCTGAGCAACGAAGGGCAATATTTCAACAGACTTGCAATGCATGCATTTTCACTGCTCATATTAAATCTAATTTACTATTTTCTCAAGCTATCTGGTGCTAATTACACCACAGACAATAGGCATTATGGAATAGACAGTGGGAGTTACACAGTAGACAATAGGAATTACACAATAGACAACAAGAATTACATTAAGCAGGAATTACTGCTTTTTAAAAATAGTTTGATAGAAATCAAAATTCTGCTCTGATAGCACAATATCACTGTATTTGTTTTTTTACTTTGGGAAAACTATAAAACACTGAACACCTCTGACATCAATACACTTCTTGGTATCACAAATTCATACCTAAATACAGTTCTTGAGAAAATCAATTGCATTTTAAATGATATGCTTCTTGTCCCCACACACACCTCCTTCAATTCCCCCTATGTACTAGTCTGCCCTGAAAAGTCTGAAATAAGTAGGTATTGGGGGGACTCACTGGGATCAATGGTGTCTTTAATGTTTTTTAAGTGGCAGGAACCTTCCCATAGCATTAAAGACAATGTGTAGGCACAGTGTACTCATGGTCCCTACTTACATCTCATTCTTTCCCCACCTCTGCTGCCCAGAGCCAGGCTCGGTGCTGGCAGGTGTGCTCACTGCATGTGCAGCGTGGCAGGGAATGAGCCTGGCTCTGCCGGGAATTAAAGGGTTCTGGCAGGGATAGGCCCCCCTCTGCCATCAACCCTTGCCCCAGGCTGCAATGTGTGGCTTAGGACCAGTTGATTTTCATGGCTAAGGACTGCAGAGGGGCAGCTCTCACAGCTGGCCATCCTTTGCTTTGGTAAGCATCCTGAGCCCTGTTCCCTCCAGGCATCTTGGATTTACCATCCTGAGAGCTCTAACCTTAACCTAAATCCCTTGGAGAGTTCCAGGAGCTCAGCCACATGCCCTGACTGATGATGAGGGGTGAATTCCACTAGCAGCCCCCATATCTCCCTTAAACCATGCTCTTAGTTACACGACCAAGCTACAGCTTTCTTCTTTGAATGGGAACAGACACTGAGATGTTTTCCCATCTAGCAGTCCTGATGCTAAACCACACAGAAATTCTGGTTGTGTGCTTTCACTTTTCCCATCTCAGTTAACAAAACTGCTGTTAATCAAGTTAAGCAGCCCTATGCTAAGTATCTGTTCACAGATACCCAGTGAAAATGTTAACTCCACATGTTTACTGTGAACTGGAGCACTCAAACCACCCTGACAATCCATTGCTCAGGGTAGGTGACAGAAACAGAATGAGATGTAGACACAGTGCTCAAGGCAGAGACCAAGGAATTAGGATTTCCAAATACACTGTGATGTGAACTTGTTATGTGTTTCAGATGAACTGCCAGGGCACAACAGCTCTCAGCTCACCTTGGCTGACATTATAGTGGTTGTGAGCTGTTACAAAAAAAGCTGGAGGAGTACTGGCCATGAAGACACCTGAACAGAGCTTAAAGAACACCACAGTTCCTACAGGACAGCCATGACAAAGACAATGTCCTCTGCAAATACAGGACATTCACCTCCAGGGAAGCTGTGGATGCCTCATTCCCAGAGGTGTTTAAACCCAGGCTGGGTGGGGATGTGAGTAACCTGGTAGAGTAGAAGGCATCCCTGCCCATGGCAGATCACTAGGTGATTACTGTCCTTCCAACCCAAACCACTCTATCATTCCATGAACTCAGAGCAAATACTGTCGTCAAGATGACACCATTCAGGCAACAAATGCTGCTACTTGAGGTGCTAAGCTCTAAAACCTAGAGGAAGAATTAAACCTATTTCAAGCTTTCTCTTTCAACTGTATTTTGTCCATATTCTACATGAAAAATAAACAGGGGCCACATTACTACATATTTATGATTGCAACAACTTCTTAATGAATTGCCTGTGTTTTCTCTTGTACCCGCCATCCTTATGCTGTGTTACAGAGCACATGGATGTGTTTTTACCATCAGGCAGAATCTTCAGGAGCTGCCTTTGCTTCCTTTGTCAGAAGTAATGCTTTGCACACCTCTGCTGGGAATGCTGAGCTGGCTGCTGAATACAGAGCCAAGAGATCTAGATATTGGCTTCCTTCCTTTTAATTATCATCTCACATGTAAAGGAGACTGTTTTATCTTTCAGAGCACAAGGGTCATATAAATAGTCTTTAGTACAGAAAAGAGCTAGACAGTTTCATGGCTATAATTTAGAATGTAGTTCCACTTCAGTTATTTAGTCTTGAAGCCAAATGAAGCAGAGAAATGTGAGTTTTTATGATATTATCTCTTCCAAAAATATTGTTTTGATCTTATTCAAATCTTTCTTCCTGATAAGTCAAAGACACTTTGTTGAGATTAGCATTTTTTAAAATAAAAGTGAAAATGAAACATTCCAGCAACTTCTGATGGAAAGAAATAAGGACATGTGTTTTCTGTTCACTAGTTTTCCCTCCCTGAAAGCTACATTAATAAAGCAAATACGTCAAAAAATTCAGCTACAGTGTAAGTATCTTCATTTAAACATATACCATCACTGTCTGAACACAACCTTGATTGATTCTTTTGTTTTAGATTATATTCATTTGAGTAATTTCACTAGGTAGATGTATTATAGACTTTTCTAAGTCCCTTGACTGAGCATAGCATGACATTCTGATTAAAAGATTAGCACTGTGCTGTATCAGTAGAACACATTTTGAATGGATTAGGAACCAACGACTGGACAGATCTCAAAACAGAGCAAGTTACTATTCAGAGAAATAAGGGGATTTCTTAAACCATAGCACTGCAAAATTGAGCTAAGACTCATAGTCAGAGACCTGCACAGAATTTTTCATTGCTCTGCATTTTGAAACAGAAAAAGCTGGAATAATATGTAAACATATTTGCATCTAGTTCTCATTAAAAATAGCCAGGTGGGCCTTAATACAAAACAGTACCTGCATGAAACACCAAGAAGATGATTCTCTTTTAATGTACTTCCATACTTGTGCAGAAAACAGAGAGAGCAACAGCACTTCATGAACACCAGCCATTACAAGAGCAGAAATCATCAGAGCTGTCCCAGCATATCAGCAATGACTACATTGACCATGTCTGCCTCAAATAGGCCTGCTTTATAAAAGGAGCCAGTCTGATCCCATTGTGGTCTCCAGAACTCTGCAAAGACCTTCCTGAAACTGAGCCAAGACATTCAGGAACAATTCCCAGTTTGGTTCCACCATCACTTTAAGCCCTGCAGGACTAAGAGCACAATTGTAGCTGTGCAAGCTGTTCCTGTTTGCACTACTGGCAAATGGGGGGTGATAACTTGCCTGAGCACTCACAAGTCAGGGAATTTCCCACTTCAGGGGGGTTCAGTTACAAGATATTTTTAAACAACTGATGGATGGCTCTCAGCAAAGCTTTCAAATATCATCACAACTGAAATACCACGTCTCACAACATGGTGCTCTCCTGGCCAACAAAGAAAAACATAGGTCTTAAACCATCCTTCATTAGTTTTCAGAGGGTCAAAGAAAGAAACCCTGGAGTAGCCATGCTTGTGAGTCTTGATTTGTAAAGAGCTTGGATTAAACAGCGTCAAAGAGGAGGGTTAAAAGAGAGAGATAAAGCAGATTTCTTGTCTCAGGTGAGGCTGAGTAGGGTAGAAAGGAATCTACAGCATGTGCCTAAGCAGAACATTAAAACTTACAGAGCTTTTTGCTGTGTGTGTAACAAGGCTTTAACTAAGTCCTCTTCATTAGATGAGATTCTGTGAACCACCTTCAGCAAGTAGCTTGCAATTTTTGAAGGCAGCTTAAAAGTTTTTTGTGTTTAATTGTGAAGAAAAAGCCTTAAAAAAGATTCTTGGGGGCTGGAAGAACTCTGCTACCTTTGACTCTAGACAAAAAAAAGAGTTCCTTGCCTTTAAGTGTGTGGGGACATGGGGTCACTATTCCCAACAAACCAGGCATGTTGGTAAGTGACACGGGATGATCTGGAGAACAACAGAAGCACTTGGCCTTTCCAGCAGCTGGAAATGAGGAAATTGCCACAGACTGGTGGCAATGCTCCCTCCATCACATTCCCTCTGTTTTCAAAGAGGGAAGAAGACAGGCCTAAGGTCACCAATACATTTCTCAACTCCCTTTCTACAGGAAGGAGACTAGAGTACATTACACTTCATGACATTAGAGTATTTTTGCTTGACAAAGTTTGAAATTTAGTGAAAAGAGCTGTCTACTTAATTAGAAACAACTAATCCCCTAATAATGCCACCACTAAAAATTATTTGTCTTTTAGCAAACACATTTTTCTATCCTGATAAAACCTGTCAAAATAATGTGGATCTGCTTCTCTCTTCTTCTCTGTGTGTGTGTGCAGTCAGGTAAATAAACATGCACTAAGGCATGGAGACAATCCACCTTGGTTATCCTTTTGGGTACTATTTTTGTTTTCCCTCCATCATTACTCATGCTCTTTCTGCAGCATAGTGTCACTTGTAAACACACATCTGCAAAACCAAAAGAATTCTTTGTCTTCGCCATCTTCCTAACCAAGTTTGATTTATCTTAGTGCCAGCTATCAAACCTGAAATATAAACATTTTTTGTCTGACACAAGGAATTATCATAGAGTCATAGACTATCCTGAATTGACTGGGACCCACAAAGAATAATAGGATTTATAGCTGTTCTTGGTTAGGGAGAAAATAAAAATAAAACCACTTCTTAGGTGACTATAATTCATGGATGCAAAAATCACCATGATCAAATCCCGCCCCCCCCCCCCCCCCCCCATCCCACCTCAAAAAACCCCCCCCCCCCCCCCCCCCCGCAAATACTTAGTTTGCTGACACATACAGTAAAGTGATGTTTGATCATGCAATAGTCTAATGAATCAATCAAAATCAGCCTTTCAGTCCAGGCAACACAGAGCATAATAATCAAAATTACAAACAGAACTGTTGCATTGATTTTTGTTAATCTAATCTCCCCCTTAGCACCAGCCCATCATTAGATCCTTACACCTCCCCAGCTCCTGCCTGGCAGCAGTGACAGCTGAGGCTGGAGCTGTATTGACAGCATTCTCATTAAATAAAGCCAGCCATTATCAAAGTACACTCATCAAAAAGTGTGACAACTGCCACTCACGACCCAAGGATTGTATAACCATAGTGAAACTCTCCTTCTAATACTGCCATAAAATAGTAAATAAGAGCTCTGCATTAAGCAGGGAAATACTTATTAACTTCACTTTTTGTACCACTTAATATACCATTGTTTTAATTGTGTTCATTTGTTATATCTCTGCTCTACAGAAAGCTGCTGGAGTGGTTTGTAAATCCCATTGTGTCAAAAGACAAACAACTGACTCAGCCTGCAGTGCAGGAATAGGCAACAGAAAATCACTTAATCCCCAGGTGGTTTAGTTCTACCCCACTGACTGTGATAAAGGTGTAGACACAGGAAAGCAGATTTAGTAAAAATATCAAAAGCAAGGCTCAAATCCTAGGTCCCAATTGGCCTCTTAGTATACCTCTGAAATTCAAGGGCTGGGATAAGAAGGCTGCTTCAAACAGTCAACAAGTATTTCCTTCCATATAAACCAGCCCTTTATTAGGCTGGGAAAATAGTGGCCACAGCATTACTCATAGCAGTCTCCTGACCCTAAAGGACATAATAAGGTCAAAAAGTGTGCTGAGAGCTGCAGCACTCTTTAATTAATGCTCTCATCCGCAAGTAATACATGGAATTCTACATAATTTGTTATCCCAGAAAAGGAAAACAATGTTGCTCTGGTTTGCCTTCTGGAGGATTACCTCTTTCATCATTATCAGGACTTAAAAGAAATTAACTTCCTTATTTAGTTGCCTAATGTTTAGTGATGTAAAAACTCCTCTGTGTCACTGAGTAAAATGGACAAGAGGAAAAACTGAATATCTTTCAGGAACATAACTGAAGGGAAGTTCTTTGGCAAAAATAGATTTTTAAGTTAAAAAACGAAAACAACCAAAAAACAGAACAAACAACCAAAAGACAACAAACCCAAACAACCAAACAAAAACCCTCAAGATTCAAACTATAACAAAAATGGTCAGTTCCACAAATTATTCAAGCTGTGGTTGCCTTGCATGAAAAATCTACTCTAGCTCTTCAGTCTTGTGTGCTCTATGCTGCATACATAATTAAAGCCTACCATTTTTTATTACAGAGAACAAGTGGCTAGATTTTTACCAGCAATAAAAAAATAACATGACATTTGCTTTGGAACGCTAGTAAAACTTTCGTGATCAAATGCAAGGTGTTTTATGGAAGCTTCCTTTCTCTATCATTATCTGTCATTTTCAGTCAAAACACAGCTAATATTGGACATCTGGGAGAAAGGCTGCTTTTGCAGGCTTTGCTTCATGAGCAGAATATGGCAAATAACAGAATATTTTAAAGTTTTCCCCCTTTGTGGTCAGAAATAAAAAGCATAATAAATGTGTTAAAAAGGGCTAATGAGTCCCAAGCAGCAAGATCTTCATCTTTTGAAGACTTTTATGAACCGTAATTATCTAATTGCTGTTAATTAGTTGAGCGGGAAGAGGGAGTACTATGGGTGTAAGAGGGCATGCATTGTGCTGCACACTCGGAGCTCATCCCAGCACCACTGGGTGTAATACACAATTTGCTCAGGAAAAACAACAATTTGCATGAAAAGTTTTTTGATTGAATTTGCAGTTTTCATTTGTGGTTTAAAAAGTATTGCTGATTCTTCATGGCCTGTGCATGCTAAGTCAGAAAAGTTGACTGGCTTCCTCTCATACCCATGAGATCTAGAAAAATCCATAGAATATACATTTTTATTCTATTTTTTTACAAAAACACCTTCACTCTAAAAATTGCACACTGCAGCCCCGAAGTAACCCTGAAGCTACTAATTTTTTTTGCATCCTGAATCCCTGGCACAGAGCAAAGGGCTAACTGAAAGGCAATATGCCAAAAGGAATTCTGTGAACCCATCATGAAGGCTTAAAAATTTCTGACAATAGAGTTTTGGCTCATGGTGGTGCTACTCTGTTTTTGTACATACGATTTTAGTTATCTCTAGAACACTGCTAAATGGTCACCACCAGTTGATTGTGGCAGTGCTGTGTCTCAAGGATTAAATTCCTTCAAGCAGTTTAATGGGGGTGAAATGATCAGAAAAGCACAGGTTAAGCACAATAACACAGTTTTTGATACTCAGCTTTGTCCCAGAACACTTTTGCAGGTACGATTATTAAAATCTCATCTAAGCTCTATGCAATATCAAGAGCAAAATTATGTGCTTTACTAATTGCTACTCTGATCTAGCAGAACTTCGAATGAGTGGCCATGTGGTGAAGAGGGCTGTGAAAAAGTCAAGCCTTTTTCTCCACAAATTTAGAACAAAACTAACTCACATTGCTAGATAACTGGAATACTTGAATAATATCTTGATCTTTGGTCAAATGCTTTCCTCTTCTGAGAAAAAAAGAATGTGAATATTTTCAGATTCCTGATGTGGTCTGAAAATAAATGGAAGGGAAAACAAATGGGAGCACCAGTGTCTGGCACACATCATTACCTGCTCAGCCGGGTGGGCAAGGCACAAACCGAGCCTAATAGCCCTCCTTTGTCTTCTAAAACACAGCCCAGGGCCCTAAACGCATTACTTACTGTCCAGAAATCAGTGTTTCATTAAACAGCTACTTTGCTTATTAACACCTACTGCAGTGACAGTTCTGTGGTGACAGTGCACACAGACAGCAGCATCACTGTCACTACAAGATTAACAGCCATGTCAGAGTTTGAAGAGCAGCCCAGATCTGTTGAGTCAGGGAAAGATAGACACATCATTGCTGCCTACTCATATCTCAAGTAATTGTGCCAGTACAGTGGCTGGAAATGCACTGGCTCCTTCAGTTCTGGGTGCCTCTAATTTGCCCAGTTACCAAAATGCTGGCTAGCAGGAACAAAAGTATTTAAAAAAAAAAAGGTAGCAAGGTATGCTTTGGCATGGAGGAACCCAGTGAGGAGAGTGAGACCTCAGAAATGAGAAGGGTAATCTGAACACAGAAGAAATATTGCTGCCTGCACTTAGATCCCACTGGTATTTTGCAACCCACTGTAGTTGTGAAAATAGCCACTACTTTTATTCTGTTTAGTTTCCTAGAAAAACTGAGATTAAGTGCCCTTTGGAAGATCATTTCCACTTAACTACAAAAACACTGCTCTCACTATATTACTATTACTGCACTACTTTATGCTCTACATTTCAGACAAAATGCTATGCCCAAAATAGTTACTCTCACATTTTGTTTAGCAATATTTTTTGCCCAAAATTTCTGTTAGAGGCTGGCTGTGGTTCCAATGAAAGAAATACTCCCATATGCAACTGGGCCAGAGATGCTAAACAATGTATGGGTCCAGAGCCTCAGCAGTGCTTATCAGAATATTGAGAGATTCAAACTGTGCATACACTTCATAGCCTGGGCTTGATCAAAAAACTCTGACTCTTCTGTGGCCAGGAGAGGCTATTCCAGGATCCATAACAGCACACAGCCAGCTGTAACCTGTGTTCACCCAGCCTCAGCTTCTTTTAGTATTGGAGTGTAGGAACATTGAGTGACGACTTGGGGATTTTGCTTAGCAACATAACAAACCCCCATCCTTCCAATGTTGTTTAGAAACAGTAACAACAACTTCAAAGCAGCTTGAATAGCACTTAAATTTGTGTTCCAAACTTTCACTGTCAGTCTAACACCATAATAGCACAGCATTCTATAGTGAAGAGCACAGACATACAATTGAAAGCTGTACGAACTGTTCTACTTCCTCCATGTCTTGTAAAAGCCTGGGCTGAATTTTTCAATAAATTGAACACTTGTTCTCATTCTATGTACCAACCTAAACAAATCTGTGAGAATTTCATGATCTTTCTACTCTTTTCTTTGCTATCTCAATGTTGACATCGGATTTATCACAAGAGTTTCTAACCATCCATGATTAATTTTGTAAGCAGCACTATAGGACGATCAACAACACATTCTCTTAATTTTACATCTGATCATCCAGCCAACATCATTTTCTCCTGAAGTGTTTTCCACAAAGAAATTTAGAAGTAGGAATTAATGTGGTCTTGAATTAATTTCCCTCATCAACCAGATGGTTTAATTACTGGAAATGAAAGAGCCAAGAAGGAAGAGTCCTTGTACAAAATTCAAAGGGCTATAGAATGTAGCATCCTTTGTTTATTTAAGTCTCAGTGAAACTGAGAGTATTAAAACACATGTGGAGAAATTTCACTTAAAATTGCAACATTTTTTCTGCTGTCTTTCAAATTGAAACCTATTAAATCAAAAAGTCTTTTTAAACATTGGCTCTTTTCTACAGTGTGAATACAATAGAATGTACAGACTTTTTCCAATGCAAGCTTGAAGTGGGAGAGCAATGATAAAAGATAATGTAAATATCACTCCAGTGCTCCTTTCCACTTGTGACTCACATTGTTATGTGCTTATGAGCTCCACATCTTGATATCCTGGGAAGCCTGCAGGTATTCTTCATATTTTATACATCTGAGGAGTGAAACTGTGGTTTTCTTTTTTTTTTTCTTTTTTCCTTATTAATTTTTTTAATTATTATTAGGTAGGTTTTTAAATAAGCAAATGTTTAATGTTTAAGTGTGAAATTAGGATTTTTGACTTGTCTGTTGACAATATTCCAGCCCTTTGTGGTCCACTGAAATGCATCACAGCTGCACAATCTTTTTTGGGTAGCACTGCAAGACTACAACTTACATAGAAGTGTGATGATAAAAATGTAAGTTAAAAATACTACCTGCAACTTCACCTTTTTCTTCTAGTGGGTTTGAAATCACAAATACATCTTTGTTTTAATCTCTGTGACTTTCTGGCATGTTAAAGCACAGCAAAAGGATCATGAGTCAACTCAGTTACTACGGCACTGTCTGAATTTCAGTGAGCAGACTAATCCTTCTCTACCTTGCCCTCCTGTTTCTTCATATTTTGGTGTTCCTGACTCTGACCAGATCTTACCTGGACTATGTGGGAAGGGTGGCCTCCTGCCCAGGGTTGCTGTGGTGTAGCTGCTCTGACAATTGTGCTGTTGTCCCTTTTTGGAGTAAAGCAAAAACATTTTCAGTCTTAGTCTCTGCATCCCAGTTCATGGATAATGGACAGCAGTGTGCTGGGAGTTTTGATTACATGTAGAGCTCTGAGACTCTTTACCAAAGGCAGCAGGGCAGAACAGTGTTTTTCAAATTGCATTGCAGGGGGAAGCTCATTAGATCTTCAATAAAGCTACCTGATCATCAAAGGCAACAGCTCCCATTGGCTTCTGTGAATTGAGATGTAGCCCTGGAATGAGCACAATCTCATTTATTAAGTCCTTGTTCATGGCCTCATAGTATTTCTCTCTGGCTAGTGATTTGCTCTGGTTCTTCTTCTGATATGCTCCTTAGTAGAAACATTCTCACAGAGATACAACATATTACTTCCCCAAATGAAAACATTCCAGAGAAGTAATTTATGGCCGTGACTTGAGAGGAAATATTTTATGATTCAGAGGTCATTTGCATTTGCATTAATCTCCAAAAGCTCTGCTGAACCTTCCTGCACTAACAAAGCTGCCTATAACTTTCACATCATCAAATAGGTTACACTACTATACCTTTCACTTTGGGGGTTTACCCTCATCAGAAATAGTAGACATTGCTTAAATCTTTCAGAGTGAAGTTCATCTGGGCATTTCAAGGACCATGTACTCAATGAAGTTAGATGTTTCCCCTCAGGTATCCCTGGAGGGGTGGGCTAAAAGCTTTATTGATATTCAGAAGATTCCTATTTCTCAGAACCAACATTAACTGAGTGTGAAGATTCAACAACTGGGTGCAGGAACAGTTACATGGAAACCACCAAAAGAACAAATCCAAAGTGTTGTAACCAGCAGCACCAATTCAATCTGGAGGCTGGTCCCTGGTGTTGTGCTCCAGAGACTGATAGTGAGGCCAAATTAACATTTCCACTGGTGTTGTGGATGACGGAACAGCAAATACCCTCAGCACATGTTCAGAAATCTACTCTGAGGAGCGACTGATGCAGTGGATGACTGAGGTGCCATTAAAAGAGATCTCAACAGATTGAAGAAACGAGCAGGCAGGAATGGAATTCAATGGAAAATGCAAAGCCCCACATCTGGGAAGGAACAACCCCAAGCAGCACTACAGGCTTGACACCAATTGTCTAGAAAGCAGCTTTGCAGAAAAAGACCTGGAGGTCCTGGGGGTCAGCAAGCTGAGCACAGCCAGTGACACACCTATGTGGCATTGAAGGTTGAGACCATCCTAGGCTGCATTAGGAAGAGCATTGCCGGCAGAACAAGGCGGGGGGCAATCCTTCCCCTCTACTCTGCCTTGGTGAGACACATCTGAGTGCTGTGTCCAGTCCTGGGCTTCCCAGTGTGAGACAGACAGGAGCATGTGCTGCAGGGAGCCAAATAAAAGCACACAAAGGTGAAGGGATCAGAGCATCTGGCGCAAAAGGGATGGCTGACACTGCTGGACTGATCATCCTGGAGAAGAGAGGGCTCAGGGAAGATCTCACTCATGTCTATAAATACCCAGGAGACCAAAGATTATGAAGTCCAGCCCTTGGAACTATCTAATATCAGAAAGAGAAGTAATGGACACATAAAAATACAAGACATACCATTGAAACAGTAAGGAAAAAACCACTTCTTGACTGCGAGGATGGTCAAACAATGGTGCAGGTTTACCCCAGGGGCTGTGAAGTCTCTGTCCTTGAGAATGTTCAACACCCAGATACAATCCTGAGCAATCTTCCCCAGCTGACCTTCCTTGAACAGTAGTTTGTACTAAACCATCTCCAGGGGTTTCTATCACATGTTTTTGTAAACCTATGACAAAATTTGTTTTGGTCTCCATCACACAATATTAATAAACACAATAGTTCCTTCTGTTGCAACAAATGTTCTTAATTTAAAAGTGCAAGATTAAAACTACTTATAGTCTAATCTCTAAATTATAATTTTCTTTGCAAAATAAAAGAAACTGAAGATTAGAATGACTCCACAAGTAAAGCCTATGTACATCCATACAGATGAAAGAATATTTGCTACTGAATTTTACTGTGACATGGCACTGCCTGGGTAAAGACAGAACAGATTCACTATCTCTGAAATTTTAAAGAACAAGGAGAAAAAAAAAAAAAACCAAACAGCCAAAATTGTTTCTCTAGTCCCTCTCTGTGTTCTTTTCCTCTGAAAATGTTAATCCATACACTCATTTTCTGTTCATAACTCCATCCCACTCTCCTCTAATCTTTTATTTGCTTTCTTTCCTGAAAAATCTTTGTTACAACATACCTAGACTGATGGGCAAGAAGCAAATCAGGAAACTTTATCTCTGAGCTCTGGCATTCACTTCAGTTAATTGAAATCTTTCAGGTCTAGCAAATCCACTTTTATTTCTCAAATTAGCTTGAAGACAGTGACAAAAGCATCTTTGCACAATAAAAAGAAAAGAGCTAAATGTTATTTCTGACAGGATTTGCAATGAATTTTTACAAAAGGAAAAAAAATGCAAAGAAGTTTATAGTAGCCTCCAAATATGAATGTGTCATATTCTTAGCCCAATGAGTACTTACTGCTATTTTGTATGAATATGTTGCCCTGGAGAGATGGAACCCTCCTTTATTATGCTGGGAAGGTGTAGCAAAACCTCACACTTTCCATGGAAATAGAGTTTTCACTACAGCAATAACCTTCTGCCACAAAGCAGCTTTCTACTGCAAGATTATCTGATTTTGCACTTGTGTCTCTTTGAATTAGTTTATCATCTCTATTAGTTTATCTCTTGATTAGCTTATCTATACTTTACAAAGGTTCTCACAGAACTTCATCCTTGGTGCATCATCTTTTTAGCAGAACAACTTCTAAGCTTTGGCTGCTCTGGTCTACCTCCATTGGACACTGGAGGATATCCTCAATGGAAATTGAGGATATCCACAAGAAAAAGAGGTAGAAAATTGCCATGCTAAAATTCAAACTTTCACCTACTTATTTCAAATTTCTGCCTGATCAAACACTGCTGTGAAAGAAACTGGAATCTTCACTCAAATAAAAAGAAATAATTTAAAAAAAGTTAATGCTGTAAAACTTCATGCTTTATGAGATTCAGGTTGCTGAAATAACTAATAGCCAGTCAAGCAGAAAACTAAGACACACCTCTGGCATGCAACAGGAAATGGTTGCCACTTTGAAGTAACTCAGAGCTCAGGTATTCACTAGTCTTACCACACTACCCTCTCTCCCCTCCAATGGAACAGCTTTTGGGTGCCTTCTCTTTTCTTCCAGGTTTTTTCTTCCTTAGGGGAAAGAAAAGGATTTTCTCCTTTGCTAGGAGAACTGTATCAATGAAATTGTAGTTTTTTGCTCAACATTCGGCTATCTACCAAACAAATTAAACCGAGCTTCCCATTGACCAAGTGGACAGAGAGTAGGACACTAACAATTTTACTGTAGCTAACTAAAGACAAACAAGTGAGATTTAACCTGTTCTTATCTATGGCAAGAGCATCATTCAATATTTTTTTTCCCCTGCTGAGTAGTGCCGTTGTAAAAAGTCTTGTACTTGGACTTCTGCACTTATGGCTTTTTCAACCACTGACTTTCTTCTAATCACTTGGCTACCAACTATTAAAATTCTGAATGTCATAATATCTGAAAGTTTCTGTCCTAGGGTTCCTACAGTTGTATGAGTCCTAGGTTTCTTTTTCTAAAAAGTGGAAATGTAGTTGCAGAGAGAACTTTCAAAAAAATAACTTGAAAAAAATCTAAAAGAATAATTAGAAAAGTGTGTCACAAGGGAGTTTCTTTAAAATCACTATTTTTAAGCAAGTCTCAGCAGTTTGAATGTCTGGTTCTAACAATATTGCTTAGCTGTACAGCATAAGAAAATTGTATTTCTGTAGGACCAACTCAATAGTTCATGTTTCAACACATCTTAATAATTAACTAGCACGGTTTGGGAACAAAGGTCAGCCAGTCTTCTTACTTCTTTTGAGCAAAAATAACATACATGAGGTTGTGATATGCCTAATATAAAAATAAAGTCTTGTCCCTATGCAGTAATTATTTCAGCAAGTTTTTGGCTGAAGCAGCAAGAATCTGTGTGACTGCTGAACATTCACACCCACCCGTTTGAGAGTGCAGAATTCCCTTCGTGCCCGCCCTTTCGGGCACAGCCCAAGCAGGAAGGGACAGCTCGGGCTCTGGCTGCTGCTCTGGGCGCTGTTCGTGGTGCTGAAAAGAGACGGCCCGAGCTGCGCCTGCAACTGCGAATTGTAATTGCAGGTTGCACTTGAATGACATCAAACAGACTTTTAAACACATTTGCTCAAGAGACACTGTTTTAAAAATAACTGTTCCATGACACAAGTGTGTAGATCTAAAACTAACAGTTATATATTCATGGATCACCCTTGGATGACTCCATGCTACAGCAACTTTTTGTTGTAATAAATAGATAAAGGGTTTATTTTTCTTATAGACGACTGGTTGAATATTGTGACTACCTGAACACATGCAAGTACTACCAAGACTGTGGACTTTTTGCATACCTAAGAACCAAGTGACAGTTTTCTGACACCACTGATTTTATTTTAGTTCACTTCTTGCAATCTTTATAAATACAGAGCACCAATCAGCTTGCTGAATGAGGGGTTCTGGCTTCTGAGCCTTTTGAGCCTTTTCAGCACTATGCAAGAAAAAAATTGCAACAATTTTGAAGCTTTTTTTTTTTTTTTTTTGGTTGTTTAAAAACACTTGATGCTGTGTTCTTCCTTCTTAGGAGAACTGTCAAGTAAACTGGAACACTGCAAGAGTTCAGAATCTTAGTAACATTATCATGAACAGAGTCTCAAAAAATTTTTGCAAAACTGCATACCTAAAAATAAAAAAGCTGATACAAATATTTTATTAAAAGGAGATTTTCCTTTTGATAGCCAGTAGCCATAAATTCAGGCATATCTACAGATAAAGGATTATTTTGGTTTCACAGCTCAAAAAACTTAGAACTACAAATATCAGAATTTTATATGGTCCCTGGGGAGAGAAAGCTCATTAAAAAAACAGTCCCTCTGAGCATCCTGTCTATTGCTCTACCTGCCCCAACATTCACTGAGCTTCAAATGAAATAGCATTTCTGTTTACAGAGGGGGCCTCTTATTAAATTCCCTCTTGTCAGAGCATCTTCATGAGAAGATGGAATCTGAAGCCCAGTGGGAAGTCACTGACTTCCACTGGTGTTTTTACTACCTTTTTTGGCTTGGTTGTTTTCAAGCACAAATTCAAAATTGAGTTCTTCCCTATGCTACACCATGCCCTAGGCAGATCAGGTCCATCTGTCAGACTCCAAAACATCCTCTATCAGCAGGCATATTTGAGCTGACAAAAGGGTCAAGGCTCATGAGCAGAGTACTGCTCACTGAGCAATTCTGGCTCAGAATTTGAAGGTACACTTAAGGAAAAGTTCTGGTGTCAAAGATTTGCGTTGCTGTCCCTGTGGGAAATAAGTCAAACTAATGAGGAAAAATATTGAAAGATATTCCATTCTCCAGGCTCTCCTATGCATCCAGTTTTCTCTATTTCAGCTTATTAGTCTTCATTCTGTGTCTCCTGCAGCAGCCTTTGTCAGCACATGAATAATTAATGTTAATAGTCTCATCAACTTCAGGGCATAGTGCAAGACTCATTGAGCAAATGTTGGTTGGGCTTGTCCTGCCTCATGAAGTCCTTTCTTTCTCATAAGAGATCCCACAGAAGAAAAGATGCGTTCTCCTTCTTTGGTGTTCCTTGAATAGGCAAATGTACCAATAAAAATTATGTGTAGTATCTCCTGCTATATAGATGTAGCCAGATTTTCTAATAAATGAGGCACCGATAAAGTAGAGCACCAAATCCTACCTTTGATAAACACATTGCCAAGTTAGGTTGCAAGATGCAAAGTTTTACAAGTAAAAGAGGTTCAGTGGGATGCATCTGGTTCTTAAATCACAGCATGCTTTCCTCCAGGGTGGAATACAATTGTGCTAAGACAGAACACCTGAGGTTCCATTTAAGATACATTTTATGAAAATGTGAGAAATTGTTGAATACCACTACAGTTGAATAAAATGCAATACCGTTAACCAAACCACTGCAAATTATGTCCATTTATCTCATTAGGAAAAAAAAAAAAGACAAAGAAAATGTCAAATAGACCATCAGGAGTTTCAGTCTGACTCGCATAAAATAAGCCCTCAAAGAAATCTCTTCCTAAGTCTCCCAAGAAACAGTAAAGTCAGTCTTGATCACAATAAGAATGCACAGATAACAAATTGCCCAAGTCCCCAGAACCTGAAAATGCAAGTAATTTAAAAGACACAGATGTTTTAGAATAAACATATATAATATGAATCTATTTATGAAATGTCCTTAATATGGTTGTATCTTCATTTTTTAATTTTAGCATAAGCATAACAACACGATCTCTAGATGTTAGAACCCCATTAAAAATGTTTGAAAAAATTGTATGTTTTAAAAGCAATCTGTACTACTGGCAGTGCTTTAAGTGCAAGTACATTTTCACTGTTGAGTGGATCAAGAAAACCTCTGGTGCTGATTTGAAATGAGTCTAAACTCACAGAAAAATACCAAAACAATCTGATCAGATGGGAATTGGTAGTAGTACAAAGGCGTAAATTCACAGCAGAACTGGAGGAAACAGCACATTAGGACTGGTTTTTGAATAAACTGGAACATACCTTGTGGTAAGACACATAAATATCAGCCTGGGCATATGCTTCAATCTGCTCCTGAACTTTAGATTTTAGTCAGGGTCTTTGTTTGACTGTTGTGAACATTCAGGCAGGGGAAGGAAGAAGGAGGCAGAGCCAGCCAGCTGCTGGGCAGCATCGCTGTGTCAAACAGCCTCACGCTGGCTGCAACAGCTCCCAGAGGTGTTTGGCTTGTCAGTGTCCCCTTAACAGGACACCAACCCAAGCTCCCACTTCTCAGTGTGCTGTGATTCACTTATTGACAGCCTGCTGTCCAACCTTGACAAGTGTTTTGCTGGTTTGAATTGCTTCTTTCCTCCATCCCAGTACATAAATAAAAAACAGCCCATTGTACAACGCTCCACACATTTTGGTGACTTGCTTTTCTGGTATGTTTTAATTGAGTAAACTTGAATTGACTTAAAAGTAAGAAAAAAAACCTGAGAGGCAGACCAGCAAATATATTGAAATTCACTTTGCCTGCTTAGTATACAATGAACGATGACAGCACTGGCTTTAAGGAGATAATTATTTTCATAGTCCATAAGAGTGAATATTTACTGGAGACACTTAGAAGAAGTTCTTTGCATGAGTGAACTAATGAATTTTAATGAAGACAAGTGCGATATTTGGGGTTATACAATTAAAAGCAAACATATAACATATTTAGCAAATTGAAAGCCTACTAGCTGCATGTATAAAATCCACATTCGTTTTAGCAGTATTTTGTAATTTTTAAGAACTATGCATTCACATTTAGTTTTAATTAAAGTTCCAAACTTTTTTCTATGTTTAATACCAGTACACATAGCACCCAAAAATGTAGATACTACAAATATGAAGCAATTTATTAAATACCCTAAATAAAGTGCAATTTAGAAATGAACTCAAGCCTTGTCCAGAAAAAAACATCAACACATAACCAAACCCCAGCCACCCACAATCTAATATCCCATTAAACAGAAGGCAACATTGAAAGTTAAAATAAAGGAACTTCAAAGCAGGGGGCCAAGAGGAATGGTGGCTTGTGGACTGGGCCATGAAAATGAACTGTTTTATATTTTAAATGTAATAACTAAAATCTGTGATCATACTTTCAGCTGTTTGCATCTGCTTGTAGGAGATATGAGATCTTTATTTTTTGTTGCTACTTATGACACCCACTGCACTGTGATCTAGTGAACTCTGCCAGTCTCACATGGTGACTTTGAAAATGTCTAAGCAAACAGATGACTCTCCACTCTGACTCACAGAACAATATGTTTGCTTTAACACTCCTGCAAACACACAGGCCTGGATAACTAATAAAATGAGTCTTAGAAAGTTCTTAAAACAGAGAACATTGGCACCACAACGGTCCTGTAGCTTCCCTTGTGTTTTCCCACAGCAGCCAAGCACAGGGTATAATACCCACCTTCAATACACAGATGGTTTCTGCAGCCCAGCAGACCCTTTACCAGCCCAAAGCAGCCCCACAACCTGCAGTTACTTCCCTTTCATTTCCTGGCATTACAGAATAAGTGCCAGACTGCCACAAGTTCCCCTCTAAGAAGAGGATTTTCCTCTGAAATCCCATTTATTTAGCTAAGAAGTAAAAGTGACATGCAGAAGAAAGAGAAGAAAAATTATGCTAATTGTGTATGTGGGAAAACCTCCACATTGAGAACCAGGACCTCATTATCCCAGAGCACTTTTTGAGTATCAAAAGATACTGTGCACTATTCAAACACAATATGATGACAGTCCAGGCAAGTCTGGGAGAAAGGCAGAAGAACAGCCAAGTAGGGAATAGCACAGTTAGACAAATCCAGCACAGATGGCTAACACAAACAGCAAAAGGAAGATATAGAAAGAAAATGTTAGACATAAAAAGAAAATACTGTACCACCCTAATTCTATACAAGTGCAAACCTCCTGTCTGTGCCCTGTCAGAACACTTACAGCATTCCAGTACAAATTTCCTAAAACACTGGTAAAAATGTTGCCATTTCCCCTCCTGTAGCAAACTCTCTTATGTTACCTACTCCTGCAAGACCACATATACCTGTTCCATTCTGGAAGACAGACAGCCATCTCAGGAGAAATGGAAGGAAGATATACTAGCTATCTCTAGTCTCAATTAATTCAGCAGGGTTATCAATAATTCTAAAATCCTGTGTATTAATTTTGCATAGAACTGAAAGTGATTCCACATCAGACATATGGGGTTTTAAGCAGTTTGCCTGAAAGGATTAGATATTTCCTCATGAAAAGTCAGTCAAGCAATGTTGATTTTGGACTGGTACTTTGTGCCATGTAATAAGCAAAATGCTTCAAACCCCATGTAACAGCATGGCTGTTGTGGGTTATTCATTGTGATATTTTTCATAAACTACCAATTGTGTCTGCCCAGATAAAGCTAAGCCCCGTATGCTCATTTTTGGCGAGCCAACTGCATTCAACCTACCAGATTAATGACACTTATAAATAAATAAAAGCCTACAATTTACTGTTAATAGAAGACCAGCTGGCATCCTACAGTGGAGTTGAAGGTGCAGCATGCACTGACAGAGATTGGTGAGAGGTTGCTGACTCATTTTTCATTTATTTTATGGGTGTTTTTCAGCACAAGGAGCTTACAAGCTATGATGCAGCTATCTCTGGCTAAGTTCTATCTCAACCTCATAACAGAAATCAGTAATTAAAGTTTAATATGCAGCATTGAGACTGTCTGCATCTCTCAAGGGGCCACTAGAAGGAAATTAGCAAAGAATGATGCAAGTTTTTTAGAAGGATTTGATAGCCAATTTTAAATTCACCCGCTTCAATTGGAAAATGGAAAATTCACCTCTGGGGCACCAGTTGTGTCCTTCCTGCAAGTTTCATGTCTAAATCAGCACATGGCGAACTTTGATCTAGCCCATGTAAACCCCTGCAATTGCCATGGATTTGTGCTGCAGAAGCTCCCTAATCTATCCTGATAACTCAAACTCCCCCAGTATAAAACACTTGTCACGCAGAGCCGGGCGGAAGGAGAGCAGACAGACAAGTGAAATTAGATGCTGATGAGATGCCAAGAGAAGATTGCTTCTAATGCTGTTCCACACCAGCAACTGAATAAGATGAAGCCTTTTTAGCTGAAACAAGAATCAGCTTGTAGAACCTTCAGTTGTTTGTGCAAGAGAAAGGGTTTTTTGAAAGGTTATTCAAAAGGTTCAAGTGTTTTGAAAGGTTGTGGGCTTCTAAAAAGCTCATAAGTTTCAAGAATACTTTACCACTCTGAGTTCTCATTCAGTTCAAGTGAAAGCAGTTCCTTACCTGCATTATTTATGCTTTATACTCCCACCAAGCCATCTTTCTTTATGCAAACCGAGCAATGCCAGCAAATTCCCTCTGTGCCCAAGATGACTTCTTCCCACATTTTCCAGTGCTCTCAGCTTGCAGAGAGTAATCAAAGGGAATTATTTCTGCATCCTGGGTTATAGAATAGGTACCTCAGAGGTGTATTTCACAGAAGATTTTCTGGCCTGGTTAGCAAAAGAACAGAAAGGCTTGTTTAGCCTGCTCTACACTTCCATTTCTTCTAGTTCAGCCTCTATTACAACTCTCTGCTGCGCATGGCTCCAAGTGGCCATTTACTAGCAAAAGTCTCCTATGTATAATTTCAAAATCAGCTTTTTGGTATGACATCAAAGGGAGGCAGGATAGGATCTTTAGGCTGGAAGCTCTTTCACTGAGTTTTCTTCTCTGCAAGGAGAAGGTTTACATATAAGATTTCTGTTCTCTGCTTCCCTGTGTTTCAGGAAAGAATGAAATCCAGCTATATTGATTTCAAGCATGCAATGATACTTGGAATATGGATCAAAAAGCTGCACTAGAAGAGTTCAAGACACATTCAAGGCACAGGACTTATGTGCAGTGTCCAGCAGAAATTGGTCTCTCCTGCCTCAGCTTCTGGAAAAGAAACTTTCCTGCTGCTGACCAGACCAGTAGTTGCAGGATTGCCTGGTTTGGAAAGGAGCTTGTACTTGCTGAGATGCAGATCCCTGGCTATGAGAACACAATTGCTAGTTTGAGTCAAGTAGCTCAAATAAAGAAGTGTCAGGTATCAACTGCTAATCTGAGCAAATCAATGTCATTTTGATGAGTGCAGCGGGAATTTGAAGAAAAATTGCCACGTTCACAAATTCACTTTTCTTTTGAAAGTCCCCATGCGTACAAGCTTATGTAAGCTTAATTGAAGCCAATGAAGTGCAACTTTTAAAAACAATTTAAGTGCCTTTTATAGGTGTCTAATTAATGATTATATTCACCAGGGCAAGTTTTCAAAAAAAAAAACCAGCAAAAGACAGAGAGGCTTATGCCTTTGTGTAGAGTCATGGAAAACAAGTAAAAACCCAGAGAGAAAGTTTTTTTATAGTTTGACACATGCAGCTTCTAATGAATATAGCAGTTTGGACTCTATTAGAGTCACTAATTTTCATTTCAAATATAAAAAGCTTATGTCAACATTATTAAGATGAAACATCCCAGAGAAGTAGAGGAGCAAGATTTAATTTTTTTTTTTTTTAATAAAGATAAAAGCATGCCGATTTTCTTTTCCTTATTCTGGGAAATGTTTCACTTATTCCAAAGTATTCTGCCTGTAATACAGTTTGATATGAAGGAAGGAAGAGAGAGGAACAGAACAAAATGTAAAGACAGAGGTCTTTTCTCCGGTGAAGGACTCTTGTAAAAGGTGTCTGAACTTGCATAGCATTTAAAATAAGTAATTTTCTTCCAAACCCATCACTTATTTTGATGAAGAAGGTGCTGCCTACCAGAAGCAAAGAGCAAGGAAGACATCACACTGATCTGATTCCATTTGTCTAAGAATGTTAGCCCATGTATCTATTCAGTGAAACTCTAGTGCTCACTAAAGGAAAAGATCTTTCCCTACTGTACCAGGCTCCAGGATTGTCCAGAGGCCCTAAAAATCATCATCAACATCCTTAAAGCATCAACAGCCTTGATGGCAGCAGTAAATAACAGACACATGAAGAGTTCTAAAAGACAAGCTTAGCTTATCTTCTGTCCAGGCCTTTGTATCTCCCCCGTCTCGCTGGTGGAGTTTTATTATTTTTTACTGCATATCCTCCACTTTAGTCCCACAATTTAACTCTGAGAGAGTTAAACTCAGAGACCAACACTGTCATCTGTATAGCTGGAGGAAAAAGGAAATTGTGATTTCTTTTCCCCCTTGGGGCTTCACTTGACAGGAACATATTTAGGACAATTCCTTCTACTCTCAAATTTTCCACCTTCTCTTATATCTGCATAATAATTTTTAATCTGACTCTGTTAACCCAACATAAAGTTTGCATAACATTGCTCTTTCCTTTCATTGTCTTAATGCTCTAACAATGATAGTATGACACATTGCTAAGCCCTTATGTGTGTGCAAGCTGGCAGAGCTAAGTGGCACTTTGAGGGGAATGGCAAAATTCACCAAACCTGCTTGGTACTCAATGGTCTGACTGTGGTCTGGCACATATTCTGCTTGCAGCCGGTAGACATGTTTCATAGTTTTCTGTCTAAATATTTGGATCCCTCAAATTAATTTTTCTTTCCCCTCCCCAGTAGCTTAACACAATATTTTGAACAGATGATGAACCAGAAATGATGTGCGTATGCTTCTTATAAATAATTTTGTTTAAAAATATTATCCTCATTGCTCTGAGAAGCCAGCTAATCATTACGCAGATTTATTTACACTGTGAGCCTTCAAGCTACTGTAATTGTCTCATCCTCCACATTTGTATCAGGGCACCACTGAATGCAATAAAAGAATATACAATAAGTGGTCTTTTTCACAACTTTTTTTTTACTTGTATTGTCAAAATATTACAGTGTTTATGAGGGGGTAATTTTGTTGCTACCTGATTCAACGACAACTTTGTAAAGGTGAAAACCTCCACATCCAGAAGAGTTCACCAGGGGCACAGACACACTAAACAGCAACATTATAATGATCCAAAGATTGCCATTTCATATTTTTACTTAATATTTGTTGATATAAGCTAGAAAAGATTAGTGTAAACTTGTTTTGTAATGAGCAAGATCACCCTTTGTGTTTATAGCTGATAAATAACAACTTGAGATGAGAACTGTGATGCAAAAACTGTCTTATTTCCTGCTAATTTAATAGGGAACAAGGAGGGGCTGTACTACTGCCACACACTGAGCAAATAAGCTTAATGCTATTATTAATAGTGTTTGGAATTCACAGAATGGAATTCACAGAATGAAGGTTGGAAGAGACCTTAGAGTCCAACCCATGCCCAGACACCTCAACTAAACCACGGCACTGAGTGCCACATCCAGTCTTTTTAAACACATCCAGGGATGGCGACTCCACCACCTCCCTGGGCAGACCATTCCAGAACTTTATCACCCTTTCTGTAAAACACTTCTTCTTCCTAATATCCAACCTATATTTCCCCTGATTCTGCCAGTTGCTGCCTGGTGAAAGAGACCGACCCCCACCTGACTACAGCCACCTTTCTGGCAGTCATAGAGAACCCTGAAGTTTGTTCTTAAATCTTGCTTAACTAAAGCTGAAGTTACAACATAAAGTCACCTGAAGCTGCCAAAAGCACACACAAATTTAAAAAAGAAATTTCTTTAAGACTGAGTACAAATGGAATTTCATATTGCTTGGGAAGCTTTGTCTTGTTTTTAGAGTCTCATAGCAAAAAGCTCTTAATGTGTTCACCAGTAGCTGAGACACATACAGAACCAAATTCTCTCCCATTTACAGCATTACATGCATCAGGCCAAAATAATCTGGTTATGACAATGCAGAGCCATCAGCCAGCCGCATCATACAAGAGAACCCGACTCACTGCCACTAATATTGTGTTGCCCATGGACAGCTCTGATGCAGCATCATTACGCTGCTGCCTAATTGCTTCCCCCTGTAGTGACGTGCAGGTCGTTCTAGAAAAGCAACCAGCCCTGCTGCTACAGGAGACTGGCTGAATTCTGCACAGAATTCAAAGTGAGGTTCATTGCCTAATAAAACAAAAAGCTTAGTCTCAGGGCAAGAAACAGCCTTTTCTGCACAAACATGGAAATAAAGCCTTTGCAAGCCTCCTGCTGCCGGGCACCATTTTGTGGAGACGGCAACATCTGAGGCGTTGGAATAGCGAGGGCCTGGCAGAAGGGCTGACAATGAGCCACCATACTGTGGGTGTCAGGAGCCTCACGTCAGCAAAACAGCATTCACCAGCTGGAGGCCCACAAGTGCCAGTTTTAATTATAAACTTTATTTTCAAATAGAGCTCACAGTTTGTTCAGGGTACACTTCATGCCATCAGAGCGTTTGAGCACTGCACCAGCCAAACTGGTGGCTTGCTATGTTCTTAGAAAAAGAGCTGTAGACCTAAAATGCTTGTGTTCATTCAGAAGAACAATAATCTTTTGCAGTCAGTTTGTCAGGGATTGTGTTATCCAGATGTACAAGTAAAATACCTAATGATTTCAGTACACAGAACTATTATCCGCTGCTCTACTTTCACCTTTTATATTTTTATTTCCTATGAAGTCAGTGTTCTTAGTTCTACAAATTTAGTACATGTACATTCACCTAAATGTTGATTTAAATGTTTATTTGGGGTTTGCCAAGGAAATTGTTGCTCAGTTTTGCATACCTTTATTCCATTGTACTCATGTCACAACTCAGGAGGCAGAAAATATGCACATGAAAAGAATTGGTCAGTCAGTTTGTGATTTCACCCGTGCTTTCCAATGTTCATTTGGCACAAATGTAACATTTCACTGCTGCTCTAGACTTCATTCTTCATTCTTTTGTTTTATAATCATCCCTTTTTTCCAACCATTGCTGTAGTGTATTTAATTAAGCCTTCCATTCTAAACTTTATGTATCAACATTAGGGAGGTCTTAAAATGTTCATTTCTTCATATACAGAGACGTACGTGTGTATATACCTACCTATGCATACATAAATAACACCATTCATACATTCTTTTGAATCATCTTGGTATCACAATAATATAACTTTAGAAAAAATAAATATAAGTTTTAAACGTATTATTTTTCCAGTGTATTCCAAATAATTCTGATTCACCAGAAAAATATTAGCCCAATTTTTGTTATCACAAATTATATCCATTCCTCCTTGCTACTACTCTAAGCTAGTTTGAAACAGCATGCAATGAGATTTCAGGTAAGGAATTCTCCTGACAAAAGATGCTTCATAATACTTTTAGAAACTAGAATCTGATGTAAAAAAATGTTGCACCCAGTTTATTCCATAAGCTGAAAAATGATGCAGTGTTGATCACCTATGCTGAAGAGATCTCATGCATTAATTAACTGCTTCTTAAACTGTCCATTTAGATTAATGGAGAAAATTCTACTAGAGATGAAAACTGTCTCACTAAAAAATAAAGCATCTGAGTGACAGACTGGTAATCTGCATTAAAAAAAAATGGAGGAGATATGAATGAAAGCACAGAGACATATCAGATATATGCTGTCAAAAATCTCTTCTAGAACTTGCTTCACTTAATTCCTTTATACCACACTGACAGGGATGATGTATCATTTAGTACTTTAAAAGATTCTCCAGTAAGCCAGAAAAGTGATGAGCAGCTCTTGTGACCCTGGCACCCAGAATAATTATGATTATCTGGACTATTTAGCCTGAAAGGAAACGGACAGTGTTCATGGTCTGTTAGCTCAGCTATGATGTTTGATAATCTATACACACAAGTCATTGGAGGTCACTCAACCTTAGAGTACTTCAAGCACACTTAGTTAGCCTTTACTGAATGGTGAAGTGCCAGTGCCCCATTTCTATTGCTATGACACTATTGAAAGACTGGAACTGCTGAAGGATGAAAATAATTTCATTTTATGTCTGCTATGTAGAAAGATTTGAATACACTCAGTTGTTTGGCTGGACTGTAAATATGAAAAGCCTGCTAGGATGTTGAGAGAAGTGAAAACCAAGCAGATGGAAAATGAAGCTGAAGAAAATTAAGCTGATTCTGTGCAATTGGTTAGAAGTGTTACCAGAATCTTCCCCTTCACCCAAACACAGACAAAATCCTCAACTGTATAAGCATTCTTTAGCTACAAGTTAGCCTGAATTGAATAACAAAAGCATAATAATGGTTCTGTATCAAAAAGTAAATACAAAAGTAGCTTCTTGGTTGCATGATTAATGTTTTTATATTAAATTGAAGTCACACTGGAATGTTACCGACATATTAGAATTTGAAGAGGTATTATTAAAACAAATAATAATTGGACCACCAAGTTACTAGCTTATGTTTAAACATAAGACCATTTACACTTTAAAAACAAAGTGGGTTAACTATCTCTGTAGACCGACTGCATGGATTTTTGGCCTCAAGGGGAGCAGCCATGGCATCATCACATAGGACAAAAAAAAAAGGTATGTCAAAAGAGGTCCTTTCCAATGAGAAAGGGCTATTAATTAATCTGTGGTCACTGAAAACCACACTACATTTTTCTAGGCATTTTAGGGAGCAGATCCATTTGATCTATCAGAGATAATATCTTTTTCACCCTTTCATGTGTACAGAAAGCATCAGATGGAGTGGGCACAAGAATCTTTTTCAAGACCAATTTTACATTCTAGATTTGAAAAAATGCAATTCAGAACAAAAGTTAAAAGATTACATATCGGTGTCCAGCTGCTATGGAAAGTTTTCCAACTTTTCCAGAGATCAATATTCTCACACTGATACAAAATTAAGAGTGTGGAGACTTGGCCCTCAGTATTAATTCAAGACATCTCTATGACTTGACTGTTTGTAAGAGTAAAAACATCCCAATGTATAGTCTCTTTACAAGTGCATTGTAACCCTTTAGGACAATGTATTCTGTGATAGTCTTTGCTGTTGCACATTCTGTTTCTATGACAAAAACCCCTCCAAACCAAAAAACAAACGTCCCAAAACCAGAGCAGTAAAGCTGCAGACTGTATGTGATTCTGTGAAACCTCCCTAACTCCCTGGGTACTTTTCTGATGCTGCAATTTTTTCTTTGCAGTTCATCTTTACTATGTGCACAATTTTTTTGCAATATTTTTCACCCTCACAAGTTGCATGAGCCAATGCTGAGAGGAGAACAGGGCTCTTTGTACCCCTCACGGATCATCTCTCACTGCTTTGCTTACCAAGTGGTAACTACTGAGCCCAAGCCAGGCACAGCAACAATTTCAGAAAACCTCATTCTGGGTAAGCTGGAAATGCCTCTAAGAACAGTCTGAAGATGTTTTTCCTTCTCCCTACAACTTAAAACCAGCAGAAGTTTGATATTTCTTTGTGTTATGTTTCCTCCCCACCACCCTTCATAAGTTGTGTTTATATAAATCTCAGTCTTAGGACAAAAGCCTGAGCCAACTTTTTTTTCCTAAATTTGTTTCCTGAAACAACCTCATTCTCAATATTTGTTGTAAAATTATTACTTATAAATAACCAAACTAAACACACACATGATTCTGCTGAAGCTTTATGGTGGCAAGATGGTGTATTTAAATCAGAGGCTGAAAAAAGATCAATACACAATTATTTTTAAATACATCTATGTTATTGTGTTTTCTTTGGATTTCTCTATTAATCTTGAATTAATTTTCTTTTTGCAATAGTTATAATGCCATTATTGGGTTTTGTATCTGAAATACTTTAAAATAGAAAGAGCAGCAAGTATTTTAATATATTATAAGGGATTCTATATCCAGGTAACAGACCAAAGCTGTATATTTCATTTTTACAACCAAATAAAATTGCATATTCCTTAGTTTAGCACAAATAATTCATGCTGTGGCAAAGAATTGTATAAAGAGCTGTCAGACAAGGATGCAGGTATTCCCTTTTTTTTTGTTCTATTTAAAGCAGTACATTTTCTGTTCTAGCAAGCACCTGTGATCACTAAGAAAAACATTAATATCTCAACATTTATCCCACAGTGGCCATGTTCACTGTGCCTGCATTTCTATTACTGAAAACCCTTTAACAGAGCTCAGTAGTAGAGCCTGCCCTTGTAAGTTCCAGCCTAGGCACATACTTAGGACAACTTCCCAGTCAGAAATCCCAGAACACTGTTGGAAAAAGAGGTTGTGCACCTTCATCTAGCTCTGGTTTTCATCATACAAGCATCATACAAACAAAGTTGGTTTTGTTTTGTTGAGTTTTTCTCATGATAGAATAAAGAAGGAAAAAATTTGCCAGCAACTACTTTTCAAGAATTGATCTCTTCTCACTACTAGCCATAATACAGCTCCAGCACTTGTGAAGAGCTCATGAACATATTGAGTTTTCTTATATTGTGGTTTTTCTTGATTTTGAAGGGTTTCTCATCTGGCACAGAAATTTGATTGTTCCACCCCAAGTTTCAGTGATTGCAAATTAAGAACATAAACTGTAATGTGCTCAAGGGATAAAAGAGTTTCTCCCTGAACTTAGAATGAAAAAACTATGACAAAAGTAATTTCAAGTATTTCAGTCTTTAAATAAAGCTTGATACTTCTTTCCCCTTCTCAGTCTTCCTCATTAACTCTCTCCCATAAAGTTTAAGTCAAGGAATGATAAAAAGTCAAATGTAAGATATTAAAAATGAAAGTGCACCTCAACACAAAGACAATTCAACTACCCTTGTCTGATCAAAATTCAAATCAGCTTGAGATTTAAGCAGTGTCACTTTCTTATTCTTACCTTCCCCTCTCATTATGTTATCCCAGTCCATCAAGCACCCCTGCCAGTTTTCAGATGTGTAGACAAAAATTCTTATTTCTCATAGGTCCTAGAAGCTCCCTCTATAGTACCAGGAAGCAGAGCTTGATGATAGCAAGCTTGCTCAGCATCTTTCTTTTCCACTACCCTCAAAGGATAAGGAAAAGGGTGCAGAAAGAAGATATGGCAGCCAGAGAAAACAGGGTGATGTTCATCATTCAAGGGAGAAGGAGACAATTTTGCTTAATCATAGCTTTGTTTAAGTAGCATCAAACTTCATGCAATGCTCTAAACCTCTAATTGCTCCATTGCCTTACTTTCCAGGGAAACTTCCACTTGAATATCACCAAACAACTCCAGTTGTTGACAGAGAAGTGAGAGTGATTAGGAACATAAATAAAATTAACTACGAGGGGAAAAAGTAAATCAGAAATTGAGTCACTCTCAATGCTAATTAGGACTGTTGGCAGTAAAGACAAAAAACCCCAGAGCTTAACCCAAAGAAAACAGCTCAGAGTAGTAAGGCTTTTGTGCAGCAGATACTATGAAAGTGTTCAAATTTATGGAGAGAACTTGATTTATAATCATAAATGGATAAGGTCTGTAGGCACAATGGAGAACAAAGCTACTGGACAAAACACAGACACCTTTAGTTCAGGTTCCAGGCCATTTAGTCACCCATCCTATAGGAGTATCATTTTTTATGATTTAGGGTAAGGTTTGTCTCGTTACTGTGGTGGTCTAGTTGAGGCAGATCTGTTAAAATAAAAATCAGATAACATATTATAATCTAAGGAAAAAACCAACCAGCTTTTGGACACAAGCCTTCCTAACTTCCTATATAATCAATCATAATTCTAAAACATATGACCCTCCAAGCAAAATGCGTCAATACTTTTCTTCAAGAGTGACAAAACTGGCAAAAAAGCAGCTTTTGATATATTTGCTATTTCACCCACATAAAAGCAAATCTCAGTTTATTTCTATCTCACTGCTGAAGTCCTTGTCAGCTGTTACTGGTCATCAGCATCTTAGCTCATTCAAATAACTTTGCCATTCAATCGCTTCCTCACCCTTCACAACAATATTTCATGTGGCTTATTACTGGAATTAATGATCACTTATTAAAAAAGAATTTGGCAATTGCTCGTGAGTTTTGAGTTTTGACTAGGCAGCCAGCAAGCAACAACGCTGAACTTTCAGGCAGTTACATATTTATCATTAAATTTCACAGAATAGCAGGTTGGAAAGGACCTGAAAGATCATCTGGTCCAACCTTTCTTGCCAAAAGCACAGTCTAGACAAGATGGCTCAGCACCCTGTCCAGCAGCGTCTTGAAAGTGTCCAATGCTGTGGAAGGCACCACTTCTCTGGGAAGATTATTCCAATGGCTGAATGCTGTGAAAAGTTTTCCTCTTGCATGTAATTGGAATCTCCCCAAAAGCCTGATTTATCAAGACTTATTCTGATATGGGAAATCTGCTGCTGGTCCTGTGTTCAGACAGACAGCTTTTTAGGCAATATCAGTGTCTTGAACTACAAAAGACAATAAATAGCATAACAGAGAATCCTATCTATATATGTTTGAGGTCCATGACAGATAATCCTCCTCTTCCTTTACTTCTTCGCCTCGACTACCAATGATGTCAGAAAAATTCAGAATCTTGATCTAGCCTTACCCTGCAATAATTTCTCACCCGCAGACAGGCAGCTTAGGTACACTGCACCATTTCACTATCAGAGCTGCTTTATACCTGGTGCATTTCCATTATTCTCTCAAACCTAAGGCAGGATGTCCTGTGGTTTTAAGGGAAATCACTTTCAGCTGGCATTTGTGGCTAACAAAAGACTGTCTCTGTGCACAATATCATAGAAAACTTGTTTTGCTTTTGCCCCACAGAAGTGTTAGCTACGAACCCTGTCAAAAAAAATTGCCTGGTTTTTGCTAGCAGCACAGCCAGGCTCTGGTTTCACTTTGCTGAGGGCTTTGCCACATTCCAGCAGAACTGTAATGGGGCTTGTTTGTGCCGGCGGGGGGGAAGGAGGTCTGCCACACCACATGGCACTCGGAGCTGCTGCCACACATGAGCCAGTCACATTCTGTTTGTGAGCTTCCAAGTTAAGCTGTGTTTTACTACAAACATAAACGCAGAGGTTTCGGTTTTTTCTTCTGCATCTAGCACAGATTACAGCAAGCACCTTGCAACCAAAACCCAGCCGCTATAAAGACACAGAGCCCTTGAGGGAAGTTGCAATGCCACAGGGACAAGAGCTTGCATATAATCCTAGAGAGAAGCATGCTTCGGTGCATTACTTCAGGCAGAAAGAACATGCACTATACTCCAAATATCTTCTGTGTGATATGGAAGCAAGAAGGCATCTTTCAATCCCTTTATCATCTTTCTGAAAAACCAGTACTTCTAAATTCTTGCAGGTGCCTTATGGAAACTCCTACCGGCATTCCCTGATTGTAATAATAATAATAACAACAATAATTTTGTTAAGATCCACTCACCTACTGTAAATGTCATTTTGGTAATTTGAGATACATAAGAAATCTCATCAACCAATACATGTGTATTATTTACCACCTATAGGGTAATCCCAGTTTGCAGGTTAAGAAAAATAAACTAACTCAATATTATTTAAATCCTCCCCAAGATGTGGAAATCAAGTAGCTCACTGAGATCACATGACAATAATAATTTACAATCATTATCATGCTCATTGGAGTTTCTGTTATTTCCCAAATGTTTTATTTTTCATGTGTCACACACTTGCTACATTAGAGACAAAAAACCCAAAAAACAAACCCCAAAAATCTTTCAGGCAGAGTGACTTCTTTCCTGAACGTTGCCCTAAACCCATGAAGTGCTGGCTTTTTCAACCCACTTGTGCCAACAGACACGAGTCAGATAAGCCACCACACGTTTCCAACCTTACAGACGTTGTCAAACACTTAAAACAGAGTTTCAGCCCCCTACTAATGGCTTTGCCACTTAGAAAATTTGGGTCCTTCTCTTGACTGATCCCATGCTGAACAAGCACAGCAAAGTGGAGTCAGGCATGCTTGTGCTATGACAGTGTGGGAGCCATGTCATTTTTCTCACAGCAGCACAAACCTGCAATATTTTAAGCCCCCGATGGCTGCAGAAGGTGTATGGATGATTCACCTGCTTTCTCTGGCAGAAATAATAAGACCCTAAAAATGAAGAAAAGCTTTGAGAAAAAAATTCTATATGTTTCTAGGTTGACTAATCAATATTTAATTATTTAGAAGCACTAAATGGCTATCTTTGGCTGGCATGGGTACAAAACATGTTATCATCTGTCAATAGAGGCCAGGAAATCAGACCTTAAGCATGTAGCAGGGCGCTGCTCTGCAGAGAAAGTGTTTACTCCATTTGCTGCACTTTACCATTTCATTTCATCAAAGGTGTTTATGTTACACTTAATGAGATAAGGGACAGCAGAGGCCTCAATTGCAGGTCTTAGCACTGTCTGATAACTGCAGCAATCTGGGAATAAATGCTGCTTTGCAGAAACCATTTTTTAGAGCCCTAATAAAGTAATCGTAGGCCTTAGTAGAAATTGGTTAATTGGATCATCTATGTTTTGTTCAGGGAGTAAAATGTGTATTACTATGATTAATTCATTAGAGAGTGTTCTTACTGGAGTTAATTTGATAGTTCTGAACCAAGGCATCACACTGCTGAGTGGCTATTGTGCTGCTGCAGAATTTATATACTAAAGCCTCAAAACATTTCTGCCTTGCTAAAGGTGTCTGAATTTTTCTGATCCTCTGGATATAATGAGGTTCTTCTTGATTCAGCTTGTGGCCAGCACAGCCACTGCTCCCCAGAGCTCAGGGTTAATCACCAGCAGTTCTGTGAATATGAAGAGATGGGAACAGCCAGGGTATCCAAAATGGCCTGCCAAATTTTTAGAGTTCTTTTTACATCTCCCCAGGCAGTGGATAAGCTTTCTTCTATATTCACCGCAACCTGAAAGGCTCAGAGAAATGGTGGCACTGGCCTCCGTCTAGTCAGTAGCTACTAAAGGGGATGTGCCCCACAACTGCTTGAGAAGCTCAGACTGCTGACACACTTCAGTCTTTCATCTATTTTGGGTGCAGTTTTTTAACGACTGATCTGCCCTGACATTCTCAGCTGCTATTGAACCCCTCTACAGGTTTTTAGGTGCTTGGTCTCATAGACATATTTCTACTCCTAAGAGATGTATCTTCAGCAAATACTGTTGTGATGCCCTTCTGTGAGAAATCAGCAACTTATCAGCTGTGAGGATGCCTATAGGCAGTAGGGAATTATCATATAAACAAGAGGGAGCTTGAAATTACATTCTACTTAGGCAAAGAACACAGAAGTCTTTTACTGTCCATCTCAAACAAGATTATGATAACCTTTAAAGAAAGAAGTCTCAGAACCTTATCCCATCTTCTTATGCCTTCTGATATCTCAAGACAAAAGTTACTAAATATTTATATTAGTTATAATGTAATATTACTCAAAGACTCTTACAGTATGCAGCTAGAAAATATTTTTTTGCCTGGAATAATGGACTATAGACTGTGCTGCTGGGAAATCAACACACACAGATAGAAGGATAAAGCAGTCTTAGTGACTTCTCTCATCATGGCTATTCTAGCTTTAACTCTCACATGTTCCATCTAAGCCATAAATCTTTAACCCTATAAAGTAGTGGGAAGCAAGGACTAAACTGAATTATTTATTAATCCTTAAGTCAAATTAGAATATTCTACATATCTTCCATTCTTGGCATTTGACTTGTTCTGAACAAGGAAAGTTCTCTTTTACAGACAGGAAAACTTTCCTCTGCTCTCAAAATTTATGTGCTTGTTAAATAGGCTGTAATAATTAAATGCATACACATGCTTGAATGATAAATTTTAGTAATAAGTGCACTGGGACTTACCATGACCTTATCAAGTGGGGCTAGCCAGTCATTAATTCAGATAACGCAATTTATTATCATAATCTTTCGCTTATACTATTGTAGGGCATATGATTTATCCTAATTTGCATATGCAGATTGAGATGCAATCATTTCATTAATTTTAATGCTTTTTCTTAATCCCATCAAGATTAACACTTTGTCTAAAAGTTCTGTACAGCACACTTGTAACTGCCCATTAATGTGTTATCCTAATATTAGTATGGGTGAATTATAATGAACAAAGTACGTTAATTTGAATGTGCTAGTTCCAGATGAGAAACTGCACCAATAGGGCACATACATAATCATCTTTTTTTACATATAGGTAGTGCATTTGTTGGGAATACTGCAGTTCCTGTACACATTGTGAGCATTGCTTCAGGCAGGAATTTGGGGTCCATCTCTGACCCTCTCTACCACCACTGTCAGAGATACCATGTGGCCTCTTACAAATCACCACCAAATTTTGACTTTCCTGTTTTTCAGGGAGATGCATAGTGGTAGAGTCAGCCATTCATTACTACTTGAGAAGTGAAGACTCACATAAAGCAGATGCTTGAATTTTTGTTTACTAACTACAGATTAGGAATAGATGCATCATGTTAATTCATGTATAATGTTCAATGGAATCATCATCTTTATTCTAACATTTGCATTGATTCAACCTAATGATATCTCCATTTTATACAAATCAGTGTGTATCTGAGTGTAAAAATGTACTTATTTGAATGCAGGGCAAGCAACTGCATTTCACTTACAAAATCAAGAATGAATGTGTAGCAAGCAGATTTTTTAAATTGCTGACAGTGAAACTCTGATCATGTTAATTTGTTAAAACTGCTGAACAGACATTAGGTAGGAATTTCAGTCATCAGTGATATCAACACATACCAGTATAATCCAAGCAAAGGTTAAATTCAATTTACCATTTTATTGGAAAGGAAGTTTGATTTTTAAGCTTATTGGCAGAAGAGAATCTAAAATTAAAAACTTTCAGAAAAGTGTCTAGAGATGCTGCCTTATATTATTTTGTTTAATTAAGAAAATAATAAAGTGTCCAGATGTATTGCTTGTTTTCCTACATTGCCACAGATTAGAATGAGAAGCTCAAATAAAATGTTTCATTGTACTTTTACATTTTTAACCAGATTCAAGGTTTGACCCATTTAAGCATATGAAAGACGAAATACATCAAGCACTGAAATATATTAGGCATCCTAATTAGGCAGTGAGGATTTATCAGTGATGAGTAGGTTTTCCTCAAGCAAGTAAATATACATTATGTCTCTAGTTCTATTGAAGTTGCTTAAGGTAATAGATTTGGGCCAACATGTTTTATTCAATACTTAAAGCTGGTGTTATTTTCCAATGGGAAAAAGCTGTTCTAAGTTTGAGTAATTACTATATTACTCTAACCTTTTGCTGTTATTAGCCAGCTGGGATAATATTGAGGATTTTAACTTCATTCAGGCCTTGGCTGAGTTCAAATCCTTTCTGCTCTCCTCATTCCTTCCCAGGCTGTTTCTAAAGCTTGTCAATGCTTTCTAGCTAGGCTTAATCAGAATTTCAGTCATCCAGGGGAGCAGAGGGTGTGTAGATCACTTTGACATGGATGTTAAGTACCACTGTCTGCAATTCTCACCCAAATGCATTTTTGTTAGAATTTGTTTTCAGTTTTGCTACTTTCATCAGCAGTATTTTTTTTTCATTCCTAGTTAGCATTATCCCAATATTATTTATATTTATTAACTAAGCAACCTACTGCCACTGCATCCACTTCAAAGGCACACTAGGCAGACAGTGTGGTTGTGAGGTTCTGGGGAATGCATAGCAGGGGCATTCTCACTATAATTTTTATATATTTACAGTATTGTATAGAAGCAAAAAACTGGGAAAAAAATCAGTGTGGTGTTACAGAACACCTATACTTTGGAGGTACAGGACTGTGTACAAATTTATCTTGATCTTTATTAAAAATGTCTTGTGATATCTGCAAGGAGCTTTCAAAAACATGGGTATAATTTTAAGTATTTCTTGCTTAATAAGAACATTCTAATGAGAGCACACAGATTTGTCCGTCTGCTTTGGTACAGTAGAACTGAATTTCACACAGATTTTGCACCACATAATAGTTAACCTTGAGTTAAGCCGTGGCTTCCTTCATTCTCTTCCCTCTTTATTTTTATGAATGTCAAATACTCAAAACGATTCTTGTACATGCAGTTCAACCCCCTGGACATTCCAGGCACCAGTAAATAAGCCTCCTACTAACCCCACCGCCAGTAAGGGTAGGGCAGAGGCAGTGCAGACCCACAAGTCACTAGCTCCTGCTCTAAACCCAATGTCAGCCTGTGCTCAGCAGCACCAGTTCCACCTGAGCCACCAGAAGAAGGCAGCTCAATGCTTCCTCCTGCTGGACTCCGCCAGCAGCCACCCAAGTGATCCCCAGCATCCCGGCACTGGCATCCAGCCGGTGATCACACCGGCTTCACTACTAATTTACATCCCATAATAAGGCTTCGTTTGCATACAAATGACACTGAAAACCCTTCCCACTGAACCTAAAAATACAGCATGTAGCACATAAACGGGATTTTAAAAGGTGGAGGAATAGTCTTTGATCTGAACACATGCAAGACCCCACTGATTACCATCTTTTAGCACAAGATACAAAAAAGAAAATGAGAACACCAAGATATAGATCAAACTCTGCCATACTGAAAGAGTATGAAAAGAACACATTTTTTTACTGTAGAGTATTGATCTTTTTTATGTTAACTACAAGCTTTAATTAAAATTTCAGGTACTAATATCATGCCACATAATTAAGAAGACAAAGCACTACTCAAGTTCAGAGAAGATACAAGTTTTATGGCTTCTTTGTTTTTAAGTAGTAGCAGGGAAACCCCTTGCAAGTGAAAGAATATTTCCAACCACTGGATTGCCAGGATGTTATCCCAAAAAAACTCTAAACTTGTTCCATAACATCCAGGGTGTTAAATTTCTCAGCTTTATGTCAGGCGCCAGCAAGGAATCCAGTCTTTCATTCCCTCAGTCAGACACGGTTATAAATGTTGGGTTTTTTTCCTTATGGATCCTCAGAAGCTTACACTATCACCTTGCAGTATGTTTTTTTTATGGCCTGACTATGGACCTTCCCACTGTTTCTTTTTTGCTAAACACGAGAGGGGTGGAATCTGGTTCTTTCTTCTGGATTCCTATTTTAACATGAGAAAGTTCATCTGTATCTCCTCACATATTCCATAGGTAATGATCCAACAGCAAACACTGAGCTTTAGTGTCAGACTCAGACTCTGCCACCAGCAATTAGGAGATGCTCACATTCTCTTTCTATTTTTCATTATTCCAACATGTCAAATTTGTTTATCAATATACTTACAACATAAATTTGCCCCTCAGCACCCGTTCAGTGATCAGAAGGGTGCTAACTGGAAATACAATAACCAAAACTTCCTGAGAGTGCTTAGGTCACAAATGATCTTTAAATTAGAGATGTAAAAAGAATGATTCTGAGCTCATTTTCCCATGGTCACTTCTGGAGAACTTCCATCAAGCCAGCATCTTAAATGAAAAGCAGATTATGCTTCATAACATTTTCATTCAAGACTAGTGCTTATTTTATTTTCATTCCTTAATGGAGTTCTTTTCCAATACTTAGTTGTATGCATTTTCTCTTCCCAAAGCTGAAGGACCTGTTTTTTTTTTAAAGCCAATACTGTTATTCTAGTCTCCTTTGCATGGAGATGCTGGAATAGAATTTTGTGAGTTTCTTGCAGATACTACTATTATTAATAATCTCAATAAAAATAGCAAATTTTACCAAGCAACTCAGCAGAAGAAACTGTTGCCCAGTGAAAGTGCCAATTAAAACCTGTTCAACCAACAGGGAGAGATGGTTACTGATAAGGGGATTTTCTTTGAAAATCCCTATCGAGTGTCTTTGCCCTGAACCATGTGCATAATTTTCCATGTGCATACCCTCATCAACATGAGATGGCTCCTCTGTGCCATGACTTGCATCACCCCATAATGTGGTTAGTGGGGCTATGGCCAGCAAACTGGCCTTTAAAACCACAGGATTGCAATGCACTTCACAGCAGTTTGAGAAATACGTGCACTGGAACTTGCAGATTTAAATGATTGATCTGAAAAGGGAAAACATGTTGATCACACCTTGTAGATAAGCTATTCTAACAATTGTTTCATTACAATTGCAGCATCTTCAAACAGATGGAATGATAAGGAGTAGTAAGTGAATTTTATATCAATTCACAGAGCTGAACTTCAGAGATAAGCTGCCAGCAATTTTGAAAATACTTTGAAGACACTAAAGGTTTGGATATTACTTTAAAAATTCCCCCTTAAAACCAGAAACAAAAGTTTAATTTTTTTCTTTTGATCTGCAAAGATATTAATTTCGCTTTAATTCAAATGGTCTCTTTTCAACTTTGAAGGATATGCTAGTGCATGTATATGTACAGAACATATAAAATATATATTAGCTTGTCTTCAGCCTTCAAAAAGAGCTTTAATTTGCTGCTGTTTCAAAAGACTGAGGGGATTGCCTTCAGTAGGATGAGAAGAGTGGCAAATGTGACAGCTGCAGAGCTCTGCAAGACATTTTAGAGAAAAATAAATGGACCTGGGATTGAGTTGCTGAAGCCAGTCTTGTTCCCTTTCCCTCAAGCCCTGGCCAGTGCAGTGACTGGGAGGATGCTGTCTGCAGTCTGCTACCGGTAAGAGTCAGATCAAACCTCAGCAGTGACAAGAGGTCTTCCTTGCACTGCTGTGTCAGCTCATCTCTCAGACCCCTGCTGACCACATTTTGCTTCCTATTTCTATTGAAGCAAGCCTGCAGGCAGGAAGCACAGGCAGAGCAAGGTGCCCCACCCCTGCAGGCAGAGCAGGGCACAAAGGACCTCCCCAGCTCCTTTCCCCTCGGGCAGACACTGAGCTCCACTGGCATGGCCACTACAGCCCCTTCTCTGAGCAGGAAAGAGCAGGCTGGAGACAGGATCAAGCACAGGGAACTAGACTGCACGCTTCCTTCTTCACTAAATGAGCTCAGGTGTACAACCGGAGGATGACTGGCATTGACTTACCCAAATCACACGATTTTATTAAGAAGCGATTCAGGACTGTAAGCTCTGTGTTAGCATGAACCAAACTCCAGCCACTAAATGCCACCATTGTGTTACATCATTGGTAGTTTCAAAAGCCCAGAAAAATAAAGTTCTCCGCAACATTGTATTGTCAAGGTCATACATTCAGCATTAGTAATTATGGTTCGCTATGGGATGAAATTGCATTATGTCAATATTTCTAACTTTTTTTCCTCTCTGCAGCACAAAGATTTACTCAATTATTTCACTGGCCATTAATGATAGGTGCTTTCAATTAAAAGAAAAGCCCACAGACCTATATAACCTGTCATGTTCCAGAGACACTGGGTAAATCATTATCTCCTGTACAAGACCATTATCACTGTGTGCCATAACAATCAGATTAATGAGGTTTTCCTCTTGCCTCCTTTCTTGACTGCCACCAGCAATATTTTCTGTTTACCAAGTTTCTCTATGCTGATTGTGTTGAAATTACAATCCATCCTTTTCCCAGAGAACACTGTTTATCTCAGCAGCTGAAAAGTAGAGAAAAGGCATTTCTGTGCTAAAGGCACAAGGAACATCTTGGGTATTCTGTGCTTAAGTAAGTTTTTTGCCCTGACCTGGGCAAAATCATTGAAAGTTTTGGTATGTCCTGGCACATTTTAAGGGCTCAGGGTCATCATGCAAACCAGGAATGCAGTCTTAGAACCCCCAGAGATGAACCAGGACCTCCCCCATCCACATAAGATCCCAGTTGTGTCAGATGTTCCTCTCAATATGATGTTTCCTTTAATAATCTTTCACTAAAACATTCTGAAAAAAGGACAGCCTCACTGTTTTCATCACAACAATAATAGACTACTGTTAACTGTTATTCTTTTGTGAACATTTACAGGAACTGCATACTTACCCACAAGGATGGGTAGGTGAACCATTTCCTGGATTTTAGTCATGTGGTCTTTCACCTTAAGAACTTCATGTCTGAGGAAGCCAAACATCCCAAAGCAACACTTGAGACATTATCATTATGTCACTGCCTTAAATCAGTGCCAACTGGACCAGGATGAGCTTCACAGGACTCCTTTTGAGCTCCATGAACTGAGTGAACTGCAGTTTGCAGTGAAATACAAATAAGCTCAAGAGGCTTTATATTTCACAAGGAAAAAAAAAAAGCTACGGTTTTAGTAATAAAGTGAACTTTAAAAAAAAAACCATGACAGGATTCAATCTGAAATGTAAATACAAAGACTGTCTTCTCCCAGAGTTTAAATATCAAGAATGACCTCAACATTTACATTGGTTCCCTGGAAGATGTTAGGCTTATTGTTATATTAAAATTAATTGGTTGAGATCTGAGTGTCAGGAATGGAATTCAAAAATTAAGCATGACAGAAGTGACTGAATTTCATTTTCTAAAGCTGGCTTTTGTTAGAACAGAAGATGTTTAACTTGAACAAACCAAGACAAATTGATGGGCAGCATGTGACAAAAGATGCCAACACAAATCTTCCCTTTGCTCCCTGTGCCCTTTTAAAGCACATCCCAATTTACATCAAGACTTGCTTTTAACACAGCAGCTGGTAGGGACTTTGTGTTGCAAGGAAACCTAAAATATGTTGTCCTCCCACACAGTAAAGTACAAATGTCCACCCCAAAGCTCAGCCCTCATCCTCAGGCATCCAAACTAAGGATTAACAGCAGTAGGATGCTTTTGGGCTTGGCTATGGCTTTTTGGTTTGTTTAAAAAACAATTCTCTCCTTTCTGGTCAGATTTACATGTCCCGATTATGTGCTTGAACAAAGAGCTAATTTAATATATTAGGAACTTTTTTTGACATCTTTTAAACCATACAAGACAAGCGAATTTAGATACTGTGACTGTTGTGTGGACAGACAGTTACGTGAGAGCATGAGGACTTCTTCTGCAGCCCTCAGTATAATGCCAAATTTTGTTACCAACAAGTAAATATATGCAATTTTGATGAATTACATAGATGATTCTATGTAATTTCTATTCTACACTGAGTTGCATAAACAAGATTTCTAGTTTTCAGTACTATGACAGATACGTTGCATCATCTACTGCTAATAATACTGAATAAATTGATTTAATATCTGAAAGTTCAATAAAAAACCCCAACCAAACAAAAAAGCCCCCACTTACTGAGGATTAAATTTGAGGTTCATGAAAACAAATAGTTTTCATTTACTCAATTCAGAGCCAGAAGTTTAGATGCAGTATAATTTCAAATTTGTTTAAAGGTACATTATTAATGTGAAAGGAGAGCTTTTTCTTCTGATGCTATGAGGCTGCCCAGTGAAGGTGTCTGAAATGAGTTTGGGCTCAAGAGCTGGGAAGGAATAATCTCTCATAAAGAAACTCAAAACCACAATGTTTTGAGTTGCACAGAAATCCGTGCTCAAACATGAGGCTGTCAGGCAGGTGAGAGTTAAGGTCAGTAGGTTAAACAAATGCACAAAGTGACTGTGCTAGAGGGTTTTATAGCCATTCTGCTCCACACGAGGGATAAATAAGGTGTGGAATTGTTTCTAAAATTACTTTGGCTCAACGGTCTGTCCATTGCCTCTCCTCTGGGTAATCTTGAAGCCTTGCCAGGATGTTATGTTCTTTGATACAGAACATTTGTCATGATGAATAGCATTATGTAAAAGTTGTATTTTCCCCTTCTGTCTTTTGATTCATAATATGAGAGATCACAACATGGATTTAATGTTAAGAGGTCTGAGTACTTTAAATCTTTAAAATACCTGAACAATTGAGAGCTTCATATTTACAGTGTCAAAAACACCCTTTTAAATTCCTTTTATTCATACAAAGCTCTCATGATCTGATTTACAAGTACAGTTTAAAAAGAAACAAAGCATTTTTCCTCACAGCAAGAAAAAATTTCCCCTCAATAAATAAAAATTACTAAACACAAAACTTCAAACATTTTTTATCTTGATTTCCCAGTCCTTCCTCAGTGCCTGTACCTAACACGTACAACGTTGCAACGTATTAAACTTTCAACATTGCCCTCTTTTTTTGCCCATTCCCTTCAGGTTCATGCTCATGCACATCTTTAACACTGAGTACTAGAGTAGCTCTCCTTGCTCCTTTTTCAGTAGATATGCAGGTAGGCTGATGAACAGCACGAGATACGATCGCACTGTCATTTACCACTTACGCTGATCAAACCACAATCACCACCAGCAGCCCTTGAGTGATAACTCACAGCATTGCTCTGCGTAAGCAAGGATCACAGGCTGGGGCCAGAACAATCACACTGCTCTGGCAGCCAGGCACAGGGCTCTTGATCTCCAAGCTCCCTTTGTTCCCTCAGACTCCGTATAGAAGTCAATTACACATTTACTGATAACGTGGCTTACCCTGCCAGAAGGGTACTTCCATTAATATTACATCTAGTATCAGAATAAATGCAGAATAAAGGCAATTCTGTGGTTAAAACCTGTGATATCTTGATGGCCACTTTCTGAAAACAACAGTAAAATGTACCTATAGCAATAACGAGGTACAGAACCACATGACAGTTCTTCAGGGAAAGCCAAAGTGCTTTGAAAAAGATCAATTACTACAAAATCATAGTGCACTGCTGTCAATCTTCTACCTTCCTTTATAGTGAGAAATGAAATATAAATAGCCTTTGGTAGTGGGTTGGAGTACTCCTCGATTAAGGGGAGAGTTTGCAGTGAAGTCTAAGGCCAATTCTGCTGACTTCCATGAGCAGTGCAAAGTCCTATACTCCATTTTTCAAGGCAGGGATAAATAATCATAACAACCCTACTGCTTCCAGATGCCACTGACACTTCTTCAGTCAGCTTTAATGAGAAATCAGCCCTCCATAGCCCAAATTGTTTAGGGCGCCCACGAGAAAAGTCTATGAAGAAGCCCTTTTTGACAGCCGTTTAAAAGGGGAAGACTTTTTTTAAGGTAATCAGAAGAGTAGGAAAAGAAAGCATTTTCCTGTTTCCTTACAATGGCCACAAAGAGCATGCAAAAATAACAGAAGTCTGAGAAATAAGAAGGTCATTGAACCACTACTGCCTAAGAAAGAGACATCTCATTTCTATTAATGTCAACTCAGAGAGGCCCAAGTGTGTCAGGCTCCGCAAATGTCACCGGTGTTATTACCTCGTTGTCGAGTATTATGAGTGTGCTAAAGGTACATATTCTTCTAGATGGCTTTATGCTGATCTGGCAGAATAAGGCCAATGAAGCATGAATAATGTGTGAATTTATACCGTCATGAAAAGTGCTCATAACTACTTCTCTCCCTTGACATCTTCATAAAAAGATATTTCATTACAGGACATGGAAGATACTTTTCCAACTCAAACTCAGCTGCAAAGTAGAATACAGATTTTGTTGTGACCAGTTTTAAGCAGCAGAACTGAGGATAAATTGCGTGCAACACTGGGATAAAATGCTGTTAACTGGAGTCACCAGACTGAGAGACGACAGCCCATCTTCTGGTAGCCACCAGAAAGAGCTGTCAGAGCTGCAGTTCAGCAGCAGGGCCTCAGCAGTTTGAGAGAACAGGGCAAGCACCAAAACCTGCCACCTCTGGGTCTCCATCTGCATGAACAAGGAGAGCACAGACAAGTCTATTCATCCCCAGGTTTTATACTCCTTGTTCATCTCCACCTGAATGTCTTTTTCCAGTTTTATTTATAAAGCAATAACGAACTTGTACACTGAGCAGGACACAAAATAAGCATGGGTGGTTTCTTTAGGATGCCAAAAACTGCTTGAGACTAACACTATGAACTAATTTTGGTTTTAACCTCCTTGTCCTCTTCAGAATTAGTTCAGACTCTCAGCAAGTCTAGAAAGATTACAGACCAAGCAAAAAGTGCTACATTTCACAACAGTAAGGCACACTAAGAAATAAATGTAATTTTTCTCTTAAACTATCAAAGTAATTTAAAACCCGTAGTGAGTACCTTAATAGACAAGAGCACTCTAGCTTCAAATGGGTTTTAATGGGAGGGTAACCACAAGAATAAAATCAATTAATGAGTACTATAAATAGGTTAGTGAAAACTCTCAGCTCTTTTTCTTTTTCAAACATCCTCCTACCCCACCACCCATGGAACTACTTCCAGAATAATATGATAAAACAGCCCACATAAGAAATAAAATACTGCTACCATTTGGAGTTCTTTACACTCAATTTTCTGGAAAGTTTATGCAAGTTTATACTTCAAGAAAACTGGAGTGTTGTAACTACACTAACAATACATTCACATGGAAACAGAGAATACCAACATTTTTGATATATTTTGGCTGCATTTGCCATGTCAGAAATAAGATGCCTTGAAAGTTAAGCTTTTTAGGAAAATTGGTCTATTTGATGAGATGAGCCATTTATAAGTTTTGCCAAGCTACATCCTCTAAGAGCAGAAAAGACTTTTGAAAAACTTAGCCATAAGGTGTCAGTTGCAATGAAATTCAAGTAAATACTGACAACCACACAAGTGCCTCTTGTATCTTTAGGTAAAAACAGAGAAAAAGCTCAATGTGTGCATTCAGAAATGAGAGAATATACTTTCTGCTTGTCTTTAACATTTAAAACCTGAAAGAATTGCTGACAGAGATGTAAATTCCACTGTTAACAGATACCATGATACAAACAATCAGGCTGTGATCTGCTATGGAACAACGCAGGATCAGTAACCAGAAACTGGCTGTTGAATCCACATGAATGATGTTCCAAAGTCTTTCCATCATAATAAAGCATGGCACAAAGACAGATCTGACCTCCTTTTACTGATGGGATTGTAATTACACAGTGTCATCTGAAAAACAGCCAAAGGTCTTTCTCGGAGTACTTAACCAATGAGCCACAGCTGTATTTCCCTTTCACAGCCTCTCAAGTGTGTTGGAGAAATCTGTAACCACACTCAGCATCCTGAGGGTTGCAATATGAGAATGGAATGTGACAAAGAACAAGAGTGGTGTTGAGAGCGTGTACATGGCCAAGAGTATCAGGCGTGGGGCTGTTATCTTCTGATGAGCCCACACAAAACTCCCATTCATAAGAAGCAGAGGAATTCAATAAATGACCAACCATAACAGAGCTGTACTCAGCAAGAATGAAGCAAAAGCAGGAATTAAACATCTCTTCCTGCATGCTGTTTAGGTATGGATTAACTCTTCCAGCATCTATGTGACAGTAAAGTAACCATGGAAATAACCTATGAATGTTTAAACATAGAGGTTCTCTGTGCATCATAGTTGCTTCATTTGTAGCTTTTAAAGAATGTGAATTAAGTTGTCCAATTAGTCCATGTTTGTTCTTTTAATTGCTTCTGTTCTGCTGCATCCTCAGTGACGCAGTTTGTGCCCTCTGATGTCACAGGGGGTCATGCCAGACATATAAAACCACTAACAGTGGAAAGCTCAATCAAGATTTCCACGGAACTGATTTATTCACTGTTGCTGTGAAGGGTGGGAGACCTCATACAGACCTCACTGATCTACACCAGGTCAAGCTAAGATTAGATCAAGTCAGTTACAGAATTGGCTGACTTTTCTCCATGCCTCTACCAGACAAACACATTCACACATTGAGAATTTATAGTTCTTATCAGGAAGTATGAGTAATTAATAATTTATCAATTTCAGCAATACAATTTTTCCATAAGACTTATGATGGTGAATTAGAAATCAGTTAACTTCTGAGGAGGGACTTAGGCATTGACATGATAACTTGAATGTATATAACCTGACAAACTCTTTTTTTCATGGACTCCCACCCCAACAGAGCAACTGTGTGACAAAACCTCCTCTCCACTGCAATAAATTGTTTTCAAGCAAATCTGCCTCATGTATACACCGGTCATTCATTGCCATTTCACTTTGATTAACCAGAACCTCAGTTATGCTGCCTCAGAGGTCCTGACACCCTCTTCCCAAGCAGAATGTCCCAGGCCCTTCAAGAATCCAGATGCTGACTGATGTGGGGCTCTGAAGAGGGAAGGTCAGATTTGAAATAGCAGATGTGCCCACAGAGAAAACCGAGCTCACCAAGTTTTTGGTGATGTCTAAGTATTAAACTATTCATCCAAGAGCAAGACACCTAAATTCTGATTAGATTTAGAAAAGACAGGACAAGAGTGCACACATCCACTGCTCCACAGGAAACCTCATCACATTGTGAAATGTTTCTAAGACAACAGAGATGAGATTCTATTGAGGTGCTCCTCCACTCCCATTTTTTGCAGAAGAGATGTGAATGACGCGGGGAACATTTTCACCTGCAATAAATTCTTTGTTCTGAATATATCAGAGTAGTTAGAACAACTTCAAGCAAGCATACAGGATATAGCAGACAAAATGAGTAAGTTAAATGATTCTAATTCAAGATCAAAATGAGGAAATACGTTCAGGAGAAGAACCAGTTTGAAAGGCTCTTGCAAATCAGACTTTGTAGCAAGCACTAGGAAATATTCGGATTTTTAAAATCATACTGTAGCATGAATGACCAGCTTCATGAGCCTTTTGGAAAGCAAGAAGTAAAAATCTGAGCTAGTGCTTGGTCTTCCTCTTAGTCACACATTCAAGACAAAGCAAAGGGTAATTAGCAAGAAGTACATTGGTTAAAGCATGTGTTCAAATGAGCCAGTACGAACTTATTTCATTTCTGTCTTCTTTAGAGTAGCTAAAGATTAATCAAGGCATCTGGTACCTGTTTGTCTCTATATTCTACAGACAAACAAAAATTAAAAATCTTGCAACAACTGAGGAAACAAACACTTGGAATGAATTAAGATTGAAGTCTGACTTAATGTTGTTTTGTCACACTGCCTAAATCACTATAGGAAAACACCAAATTCACTCCTTCAATGTCTGTATAACTATCCTTGGCTTACAGAGGATTGTAAACTCCCAGTCAAACAGAGTATGACAATTGCAGAAAAATGCAAAAGTATCGTTTTAGTAATGTGATTAGTCCCACAAAAGCTGTAACCACATCCTTACAGTTAATCATGTTGCTAAGTGCTCTTCCTTGCTGTATTAGGAGCTGCAAATCTTGGATGTGAGGTGGTTGGTGTTTTTAATTTAGGGATGTGGGTGGGGGAGGGAGAGGACCTCTATTTTATTTTTTTTTCTTATTTGTTTTTATTATTGTTTTGAACACAGCCTGAACCCCATCTCCCACATGGGTCAGCTGGATGCCCACCTATGACCTAATGACAGGCTGCCATGCAGTCCAGCAGAAACATTTGTCTGACAGCTGGCTGAACCCTCTGGGTGCCCCTCATCTATCATTATTCCAATTACCTGTGCCATAAGCTTCAACCAAATCCACTGTGAGACCTGTGTCCAGAGGTCTGGACTATCTCCTGTTCCTTACCAGGGGCACGTAGCCACAGGGTTATTGTACTGTCTCGTAGATTTTTATGTGGAGTAAAGATTAGCATTACACCATAGAAAGACTTGACAAACACAGCACACCTGGACTCTGATTTAGCTGCATTTTGCTGAGCACAGAAAACAGTTTTTATTACGTGCCAGGGAAATAACTGTAAGAACAAATCTGGCTTCCAAACTGAGAATCAACCGTACCGCAGCCAAAAGCAGTGCCAATCTGGGACAGGTGTACTGTAAGGGAGCAGGTGGAAGATAAATCCCATTTTGGGGAGATCAAGGATGCATATCTCACCACAAAGAAGGCATGTGTCTCTGGTACTGATTCAGTTTTTTACTGTCTGCTTTTACTGGGACTGAGTTTCTGCTCTGGAACACACCACAGGAAAATAGGAGATCACAAAAGCAGGCTTGGAACCCTCCCCAGCTTTTCAAATTATTGTCTATTTTCGAAGCAGAGCTGTCCCTTCCTTCCTAATAAGGTAAAGTAGTTCATTAGATTTTTGATCAAAAGTAGCTCCAAAAGTAACATTAAAAAGAGTAATAATTGTGCCCTTGAGGCAGTAGAAAAACATATTTAGTGATATTGTGTTAAAATAAAGGTATTGCTGATTCTGACCAGGGCCAGTAAGGGACAATCAAAGCCTGGAAACCCCAGAGTGATCATGAGGGGTTTGCTAGCTCTAGGACTGTGTTCCCTGCTCTAGGAATGCATCAAATGCACATGTCACAGGGACAGTCTTACATAATTTCTCCAAACTGCAGTATTAAACAAACAACAGAGGACTTGCTGAACACAAAGGACCAAGTAATTTCAGTTTTATAGCTCCTGTGCTTAGGTTGGGGTTCTGACTTTCAGTCAGCATTTTTAGCTGTCACATTTTGGAGAGGAAAGAACAAAAGCAAAGAAGCAGCAAGTAAAATGAGGGTAGTATGTAACATCAGAGTTGAAAGGAACAGCTACACTCCAAGCTCTTTCAACATCTAGAAATCTCAGAAAGGGTAGAGCTGAATATGAAATATTCCATAAAGCAGTCAAAATAAGATACATAATTTTTTCTTACATTCAGTGTAGGCAAACAGTGAGCTCCACAACACAGCCAGTCACTGCAATCAGTTTTGAACCACATATCAAGAATGTGTGCCTGTGCAAGCTGAGAGAAAGAGGTAGCAGTGAGATGGAAATGCAGCCTGCATCAAATTGCTAACTGAGATTAGACTGCCTTCCAACTTCACTGAAGTCGGGTGCAAATCTCTTACAAGATGAGTCCTCAGCAAAAGGCTACTTTCCTTAAAATTCTTGTGTTTTCCAATAAGTATCACAAATACAAACCTTAAGCACAGCAGTGGTTGTATTTTTTTCTTTTCTTGAAATCAATCACTTATAGATTAATTATAGAAACTTTTTTTCTTTTGCTGTAGATTTGTCTCAAGCAGAGATGAGCCATGAATTAAAGTGTAATCACCTTGATAGCAATTATATATGTAAGTTTCACCTCCATTGCACTTTGAAAATTTCCTTAATTAATAAAATGTCTTTCTGCTATGCTAAATGTAGCAACCCAGAAGTCTGGATTCCAGCTGCTTGGGACAGATGAACATCCTGCAAGATTCTTGCCTGTCTCTCACCCACCACAGTGCCTGGTCCAAAGTCTCTCATTTGGAGTCCAGAAGCACACCTATCCCATAAAGTGACCTGCTGCAACAGGAAGGAGATCATCCTTGCCCATGTCCATGCATTTCTTGGCCTTCCAACAGATGTTAAGTGAGTTCCAGTTCAAGATAAACATGCAGGAATGTCTGACACCCCAGGAGTGGGGCTCTATATTAAACAGGGCCCCCACAAAATTCAGCAGCTCTGGGTCCTGCACAGCACAAAGTGTTTCTCTCACCTTGTCAGGCAGCACTGCCAGGAAGCCACCAGCTCAATACAACTCAGCCTGAATTAGCTATTACTCGCTAGAGCAGGACTGGACACATAAAAATAGCAGCAATGCAAGATTATTTACTGAGTTTGAGTTTCAGGGCAGTTTAATGTCATTACAAGAAAGTGCTACCAGCTACTTTCCTTAAGGAAACTGTGGCTGTCTAGAACCAAATAATGAGGGAAATGCTGCCAGTTTTCAACATTTTACAGCAATAAAACCTCAGAAAGCCCCGAAAAACCAAAATGCCTTCTGAGTAAAAAACCCTTATAAAGTTTGGCATCATGAAATAGGGATTAACTCAAGGCTCAGAGGTCAGTCACAGCATTCCCAGGGAATGCTACTGACTATTTTGAATCAGGCTTTTAGAAACACTCAGTGTCTGAGTAGCAGTCAAAAACTCACATGAACTATTATTTTCTCCTATTTATAAATTCTGGGAGAAATAACATCATGCATATGACTGAAAGTCTCGTATAAGAACTGTTAAATGATCTTCTCTCCTTTTGAGCATACTATTTTATGAACTTAAAGCAGAATATTTAACAAGCTGGTGCGAGAACAGGTTTTTTTTTTTTTTTTTGGACTTGGAGTTGAAAAGGAGGATATTTGGGTGATGCACCAATAGTACAAGCTCCTTGACCCATCAGGTATCACTGGCAACATATTCATTTCAACCAAAACGTAAGAGTTCTTTCATAAGGATTCCTAAGGGAATTACTTCTGTGCACACAAATTCCTCATTAGATATGATAAATAGACTAATGGTAGACTGTAGAAAGATCAACTCATGTAATAAAACCATAACAATTTAGAGATATTTGCTCCACTTTTTTGCAGATTTGGAAATAAGAGTTGACAAAGAAGAAGAGGGTGAAAGGAAATGGAATATTTGTGTAGTACCTTTAAAATAGGCTCCAAATGGTTCCTCAGGCCAAGAAGGGAGTATTTAAGCCTTAACACACAAACTTCAAAGCCAGTTGCACTGTATTGTTCACTAGCCCTATAATCTCTTGAAGCAACACATGGAGGATATAAACCAAAATCTAATGTTCTTTCAACTATTTCTTCACCATTCTAAGAAGCATTTACCAAATTTGTCATTGATATATTTAGACAACAAAATGAGGGCTGAGTGCTCGCAACTGCTTTTTTTGTATGCATGGGGAAGTGCAGCAATTCTAGAATCTCACTTGGAGACCTGCTTGCTTTAAGTTTCCATGAAACGGAGGCATTGTTCTTCAAAAACATGTCATAGGCGTTCCTCACAAGCAATTTTTAAAAATGTCATTTTCTTATCCATACAAATGTAAGTCAAATAAAATTACTCCGCAGCTGCTGGGTTTCTAGCTTTTCTAATTGTATTTATTCACGGATTTCCTTGGCATTTCAAAGTGGAACTAGAAACAAAAGCAAACAAAAAAAATCCGAACCAACAAATACAATGCATACATTGATGAAACCTCCTGAGTGCTTCAACATAATCCAAGGCAATTTTCTCCAAGAAACAAAATGAATGAAATTTGCTTATGGACCCCTAAGCTTTGCAAACCCTTCAACTAGAACAAGAGAAATATGTGGCTGGAAGCCAATCGGCAGCCAAATGTGTTAGATGTGTTCCATTTATTATTAATGTGACAACATTCTATATAGCAGCAACAGGGCAGGCAAGTAAAGGGTTGCCATGGAGATAAGTTACTCAAGATGCAGCTAAAAATACTCCCTTCTTCTCTTACTGTAATAAATATTGCATTATGTGAAGGCTAACAATGATGATATCAAATGCCATCTCACAAAGGCTTCCAGCTGTGAGCATTCTGGATAGCTAATGGATTGCCCCATGGACACACAGCACTTCTTGCCTGTGGATGTCAAAAGAGCCTATTTTTGCCCTTATTACATGGTTAAATGTTAGATGGCAGCTGTTGACATCATTAGGACAAAATATTGCTCCCTACTCAGAGTAGATTTCTTACACCATTGTGACTTTGGGGGATTACAGTCATGTTCTGGGAGGAGATGCAAGTGAAACTGGAAAACAAACATATGGAAATGTCCTTTGAACAAGATCACAGGAGGTTATTAGGCCTTGTCTCTGAGGATTGCAGTTACACATTTCACCTTTTTGCTGCTCACCAGGTGCCTTAAGACTACCAAAGTTTCTAACAGTAACTATTAATCAGAGGAAAAAAAAATGTTCAGGCTTTTTGGAAGGACTCTTTCCCACCTTCAGCTTTCTTGTAGTTTAGATATGTACAAACAGCAGCAGAGTTCTTATAGAGTTGGAAAAAGATATGTTGCAACATTCTTTGCCCTCCACAGGAAGTCTTTATAAGCACAAAGCTTCCATTTTTCATTTTTACATTTTCTTCTTCAGTAAAACTTTTGAACAACTCTGATATGAAGTGAATCTTAATCAACCAATTTAGCTGAGAGATTAAAATATTTAATACCAGAGCAAAACATAATTCAGGTCTTTGCTAATGTCATAACTGTTCTTACTTTTTTCTCTGCTTACAGTCTTTCAAAGATGGAATTCACATTTATTTCTTAGTTTATCATCTAATTGAACAAAGGAATTACTTTCATAGAATCCCAGATTATACAGGGAGGAAAAGATCTCATCAATCATCCAAGCTGCGTCCTTGTTAAAGTCTGCTACAGAGTAGTAGATCATGCCTGGCTTTTTATTTTTCAGTCAGAAACTCACCTTCAGCACTGTAACTATAGAGCTTCTTGCCAATACACATAATCATATATAAAATTCTCATATTTCCAACTCAGTTTAAATATTTTTGTTTTGCTTAGGGTGATAGTTTTCTTGTTTTTCAATAGAATAAGCTATATCTTTAAAAATAGGATAATAATTATACTTGAAAAATCCAGGAATTGTTCCTAGAGAAACAGAAGGCAGGGTTGAAGTTTTAATTTTGCCCTTTCTCAAAGAGCAAGATTGTATCTGCTGTTAATAGGCAGCTAAAAGCACACATGGGAAATGTAACCAGGGAATTTAAGAAAATGGGGTAACACTACACAAAAATTCTGCCAGTGTGTCCCAGGAGCACAGAGCTCTATGATCAGCACCATTCCCCCTGCAGTGGCACTTTGCTGAGAGCAGGAACCTCCCCTTGACAACACACAGCCACTTCCTTCAGGAACACTGTTTTTAACTATCATTTTTCCTCTTTTTCTGTGTGTACTCTGCTCTTACCCTTGATGGCACAAAAATGAGCTCTCTAACACTACCCCCCGAGCACACTCAGCTGCTGGCTGAGTAAACACAGGAGCAAGTCAGTCCGGAACAGCAGGTGAGCCTACAGCCACAGAAATGTCTGGGTACTTACTCAAAAGAAAAAGCACTCTTCAAAACAGGCCTCCCTACCACGCGTAATTCCTGCTTCTCCCCTTGACCTAAAGAGGTTACTTCATTTTAAATGCTCACCTGGGCTCAACCCCACAGAGCTTGTAAGCATGGGCTTTGTGGTTTGTTTGTTGGCTCTAAAAGACTTAAGATACTTTTGGCACAGTATTAATGATATCCCTACTACCATTTAATGGATAATAATTTGACTCAGATGTGCCTGTGGTTCTCTAAGCTCTCTCTACCTGACTTTTCATCACCTTACATTACACCAGGTTGCTTAAAGCCCTATCCAACCTTGTCCTCAAGTACCAGCAAGGAGGGGGCATCCACAGATTCTCCAGGCAACCTTCTCCAAAAGGGATTTATCCCCTTAAATAGCCTGTTCCAGTTTCATGATTGTCACTGAAATAACATAGAGCAATTTCTCCCTATTTCAAGAAGCAGGTTGAAAATTCTTTGGGAAGGGAGTTTTTATTTGGCTTTTAATTTCTCTACTGCTTTTATGTACATTTACCCTGTGCTAGTCTTTTTTTTCTGTCATTCCAAGCAAGGTGTTATCCTGCTTTTTATAAACACCACAGCTCTCCTGTGAGCCTCCAGCCTCCCTCCAAAGGCACAGCGCCAGGCAGCTCCATGCAGGTGCAATCACAGTGACCTTGGATGATACATTTGCTGGACAAGCCTCCAGAGAATTGCATTATTTCTAGAGCAAGGCTTCCTGTCAGATGTTGTAATACATGGCATAGATGACTGTTCCTAACAGATACTTCACCTGGAAAAAGCATTCTCTTGTTTTTCACATCCATTACATAGAGGAGAGTTAAGAAAAAGAAAACCTACTTTTAAGCACAACCTGATTGTGTTTGCTCCCACCAAATCTTCCCCTCTTTTTTTAATTTTTTTTTATTTTTGGCAAATCCTATAGTTTACGTATGCCAATTAAAATAGCATAGATAATAAAACCAACAGAAAATCCCAAACCAAATATCAGATATATGAGAACCCTGGGGAATGGTGTTTTTAGGAAAGGATTGATTTGTACAGGATTACAATTACACTGCATAAATACACTCAGTGTAAGAATACTTCAGTAGTTGAAGATGTCAAACTACAACAGAAGGGGCTCTCAGAAGGACAATGTTTGTCTTCTGTCTACTTTAGAATCCTTGTTAGCTGAGCAGAGGGACACCAGGACAACAGCGGCTACACTTGTAAAACATTAAGAGTGTATCGCCTCTTCAAAAGGAAAGTTGTTGGGGGGTTCTGGGTGGTTTGTTTATTTTTGTCTTATTGGGTTTTTGTTGGTGGTTTTGGTGGTTTTGTCTGCAGGTTGGGATTTTTTGTTGATGTTTTGTTACAGCTTGGGAGAGGATGTACATTTAAAAAAAAATAAAGATTAGTAAGGTTTACATGTCAAAAACTCAAGTTGTAAAAAGACCAGGTGGATGAGATGACAATTTGCTATCAATGAGAGCAATTAATCATCACAACACACTCTTAAGAAAAATGGTAGATAATATACCTTGAAGACTGGATGCCTTTCAGGTAGGAATGTTATAGCTAACCATAAGTTCTGTCTTAAAGAAAAGTCACACAGGTGTAAAAAGATTTAATGAATCTCATCATACAGGTACTGGTCTAAAATTAATGATCCTTTCCAAGTTTAAATGCAAAATGTAAAATACCCTTCATACAGTTTATGTAACTTATGGCAACACAGCCATTTTCACCTGAAATATGTTTAACTCTAAAGAAAAACAAACAAACAAACAAACAACCTCTCTTATACATGGAGCAATATTGCTCACATAGATGAAAATTTTAAGAATGGCTTCAGATGTGACATGAAGTAAACCAATGACAGCACAGAGTCCATACTACAGATTAAGCATCTATTTAATGAGTATTTGAACAGAGAGCTTCAAGGCCCTTTTCACAGTCCTCTGAGGAGTCCTCTGGGAACAGTCTCCTTCAAGAGCAAGAGCACTGAGCTTAGAGGCTTTTGTTGGTTCCAGGTCACTGCTCTCCTGTTCTTGCTCTGAATAGGAAGTTCTACGTTAGCCCTCCATCATCACACCTCTCTGATGCCTTTGCAGATATTTCCACTCAGAAAACATAATGGGCTCATGTGTCTTAGAGCTAAAGTGTCCTAATTGTTGCTACCTCACATGGTCCTCCATGAAAAGGTCACACACACTCAGGCCAAACATGCAGAAACAATTAATTAAATAGTGAGTTAAATTCAGTGTATTTATAACTAGAGAGGATGAAATTTATGTTGAAATTACATATAAGCAATGACAAGTTCCATCTTTGATATCCATTGATATCTTGGTCTTAGCTTAATTTCTCTCTTCCATATTTGAATATTTTCTAAAAACATCCATTACAACTTCAGTAATTAACAAATCAACAAATGTCATTTTCTATTAAAGCATATTTAATCATCACAAAAATTAGGAACAACTAACAACCAAAACCAGTATAATTACTTCTAATGCAAATGTGCTAATTTAAATTGTGGAATACTTCTTTAAGAGAAGTCTGTGTTAATTGGGGTCTGCTCATGAAAGCAAGCTGCTAATTGAGCTGGCATGTGCCAGATAGACTAGTCTAACTGAAAGAAAGACAATATTTGCAATGTAACACTGATTTTAAAAGTTAACATTTTAATGTAAAAAGCTGCTATCAGGCTCATGCCAGTTCAATTAGTCACTCCTTCCCATGAGCAGACCCCAATTAACACACTTTTCTGAAAGAAATATCCCACTGTTCAATTAAAACATGGAAGCATAGATGATTACACAAGTCTATTTTGATAATTAGTCTTACTTGATCTGTCTCAAATGTGTTGTTTGTGAACTGCTGCATCATCAAAACTTGTGGATAATTTTTTTGCAAATGCTTTTTATCTGCATTTAGCAGGCACTGTCTGTACAACAGACCCGAAGCAGTTCAACAGTCCAGCAGTGGCAAGGTAACACCTTGGTGCCTGTTGGTAACAGCAGAGATCATAGTATGATGGTTATGATCAGTTGGAGAAATCAGGTGAACAGGATTTCTGTTCTCAGTGAGCTCTTGTACAACCCTACGGCAAACATGAGTAAATAAAAGCAGGCATGGGTTGATCCAAAGCCTGAGGTCAATGAGAATCTGTCTTCAGTGACTGCTGGATTAGGTCCCCATGTTCCATGGGACAGGAGGAATTATTGCAGTGCAGCAGGCAGTGGGAGCTGGCAACTGGGCAAATATTGATTTGGCATGGTAACTGCTATAATATTGACTTTCAACACAACTTGAATTCAGATTTATCAACCATTCTGCAGCACTCTGTCAACATGCCATAACGACAGCCTTTGATGGCTCAGTAAAGTAACAACAGGGAGGAAGAATGAAGGAAGAGTCATGATCACTGCAAATGTTCCCTCAGAAGTATCATGATACACACACCTGGGGAGCTTGTCATCTAACTGAGCTACTGAAAGGATTGGTAAGTCATGTCTAATTAGCCAAGAGTGATGTTAATCAATAAAGTCACACAGAATTTGGGATTTTCCCCTGTATTTGGGATTGCAGCATAAAATACAGTGGTTTCCTGTGGAAGGAATTGATCTTGCCTACTAGTAAGTTAAAACAATGCTTCTCACCATCGATCCCTTCAAATCAATATTAGGCTTTTTGCTTGATACGATGGAGCAGGCAATTCTGAATTCACAAGTACAGATGGACTGGAGGCAGACATGCCATCGCTAAAGCAAGCGATGTGCAATTACAGTGCCCCTGCAGTCCACTAGCAGTAACCTGGCTTCAGCATGAGCCTTTCATCGCATGGTTGGATCAAACTTCTGTTATTACTTCTTGTCAAAAGTAGTTATCACCATGATTCCCTGAGGAGACATTCTTACTGATCTAAAGTGTCTTTAGAGAGTGCAACACGATCATCCAGTCTGAAGGAGAACATACAAATCTATTTGCCTTAGGGCATTACATGCTTGCTAACTTATCACTGCTGCATCTAATGCTATTACCTAATGTAGTATGCAGGTATTCCTGTCACCCAGAATTTATATTAAAAACAAAACCCCAAAAAATCCCCATAATCGTGCTTTGGAAAATTGTGATCAAACCAGAACAGGTTGTTAGGTATCCATCTCTAAAATATTGGGGATAGGGCAGAAAGATTCAATGGCATATGGTCTTTAACTCACATATTTGCTTTCCTTGAGTTAGTTGCTGTAAAACTACCACCCACATTCCTAGCATTCAGAAATAATATCACATGTGAAATGCAAAAGAAGTTTATTCACTAAAATATTTTCATTTTGAAGCAGACGCTGCACATCCTGCTGGAAGTTGGTTAATTTCTATGACCCCAGAGCACCAGGATAACCCCAGAGGCTTGACTTGAACTGAGCAACTGCACCAGACTGATGGATTTGCTAAAGGATCCCAGAAGCTTGGCTGCATAAGGACCTCCCTTAGGCAAGGGACTTGAATACTTCAATAAAAGCTGTAGGAAGGCAGTGCAGGAAAATGCAGGACAAAAGCTGCAGCTGGGAGACTGCAGCCAGCACCTGGTCTGGTGGGTCAGAACCCCCTCCAGATAGGTCAGCACAAAGGACACCATTGGTGTCATTTAAGTTAATATTTTCTTTTATTTTTCCTGTGGATAGAGTCTGCCTTCTCCCTCTGGTATCAATTGTAACAATGTTTAAGTCACGAACATGTTTCTTCACTTTATGGCATTTTTGTTCGTTTGGAGTTTCCTTTAAAAAGCTTGGAGAAGTAGAGACACAATTTATGGCATCGTTTTGATGTTTGTGGAGGTTCAATGTCAGTGCAGAATTTGCCTCATTTTTTCTAATCTTTTCAAGTATGCACAGCTACTCTGAAATGTCCCTGCAGAAATTTGGCAAGAAAAAAACCCCAAAAAGTAGGGATAAGTGAAAAGGAATGAGAAAAACTTGCCTTTCAGGAGGTGCTTTGCTCTTCTGCTCAGAATCCATCAGTCTGCTCCTATACATGAGACACTCCTCTGTTCCTACCCCCAATATTGCTACAGTTACAGCTGCCCCCTCTTTTTTCAGGCTATTTAGTTTTTTTTTTCTTGTTGATTATGGCATATTCACTATCACATAAATTTTCACGCTATCTCAAAGTTTAAGTATTTGGCCTCTAGCAGCACAAAATATGTTTTATTTTATTCAGAATGCCCCTATTCTCTGTTTGGTCACAAAACACCAGAAACCTCACATTTAAATTCAGGAATTCAAATCCTTGCAATAAACTTCATATTGAATGAGTTAACACAAACCTACAAATATTTTTTTTCCCTCAGGCTGGAGATAAAGACCATGTAAAATCAAAGTATTTCTGTTTTTATCAGACATTCAAAATCCAAAAATAAATATCCTCAGTTTTAAGTATTAGGGAATTTTTTCAGTGAACTTAGTTTCAACAACTTCACCAAATCTGGGGGGAAAAAATCCCACATTAAAAGACCAATACTTCTTACATTTCAAACCTGTTTATCTCCTGAGATAGTAGAAAGAGAATTTAATGTACTGGCAGAGAAATTCAGGGCCTACTTGAACCAGTAGCTCTTAATACACATTTTGAACTAAGTCCTCATTTAGGTTATCAAAGACAAAAGAATGGTTTGTGCTTTTCAAGCACTTCAACATAAACTTTATTTCAGGCTGAGAAAGAATACAAAGTCAAACACCCTGCATCACATGTATGAGCTAAGGATGCAAAATAAAGGCAGCCTGGGACTGCTCTAGTCAAAGGGGAACAAAAACATTTGTTTGTAACTTCAAGACACTATGAGAGGGTGAGAGGGGGTTTTTTAACAAAAAAAAAAAAAAAAAAAAAAAAAAAAGGAAAGAAAACAAAGAAAAAATGAGATCCCTATGACCCAGCTGCAGAAGTAAAAGAAAAGTGCAGAATGCAGCAATAGCAGATCTAAGAAGGCTCTGTTTCTAAGAAAACTGAAGGAAGGGAGTCAGCAGGGAGAGGGAAACATGTTCTCCATTTTGATGCTGGCATCTCTCAGGCTCCTTGCCAGAGGCTACAGGCATCCCCAGGGCCCACCCAAACCCACTCAGGAGACTCTACTACAGAAAGCTTCAGTGAAGCAATGCAAGTACCTCCCTGTCCCCATATTTTGTATGAAGTCTTACAGCCATCAGTATACAGGTGACATTTTTTACAATTCTGTTCCCAAGATAATCAAGGTCTGTTCTTACTAGACTTGTTACGCAATAACTTGAAGCTCAAGCAAGTTCCTCAGGTACAAGAGCAAACTTAGGGCAGTGGGTGCTGGCAAGTAAACAGGCTGCACAAAGCACTACTGGCCCTGCATATAGTGACAATTATTAGCACCCCAGGTATGCTTTAAGATACATGATGCACATATTTATTTGGTGAGGCTTTACAGAGAACTAGACTTTTTCAGGTACAGTCAGAAAATTCACTATTCAAAGACAGAGGCAGAGAAATTGGGTACATTTTAAGAAGACCAACCCTCTCAAATACTGTAGCTTACATGCCTACCTTACATAATCAGCAATTCTACCTTCTCAACACCTCATGTTCCAGAAACCCTAAAAGACCCAGAACAACTCACGTCATCCTTGCATTCTCCAATCTTTCATCTCCTTAAGTCCCTGACTCAGGAGCGTCAGAGTCCCTTGATCTAATATACATTACAGGAAAAGACAGGTAATTCCATAAGCAGTGACTCTACCTGCCAGCCTCTGCCTGGGGGACGTAGCTCTGCAAAGGATAGCTCCAGCTTTGTGTGTAACTCCTTCTTCCTGAGCCAGCACCTCTCTGAGAGAAGGCAGAACCCGGAGCAGTGTGAACTAGAAGGTTCCACCAGTCCAGGCTGCCTCATCAGAACAGACTGGGAACAGCTGAGATGGCCCCACCGTTAACCACACACAGGTGCAGCTCGTTCCCTCCTCTCTTCCAAGGCCCACTCAGGTGCAGCAAATCCCTGGGCTTTGGCTGGACAGGTGAGGCCAATTCCCACTGCCCTGCCTGCAGAAAGGGCAGTGACACAGCCTTCTTCACTCTCTCCTTCCCACCAGGGGTTGTAACCACTGAGATACTCCATGGATTTGGAAATATAAACTGAGAGCGAGCTGATTTTTACAGTTAGTACTGTCCTTTTCACACTGAGGACAAATGAGAACTTTCAGAGCTTTTATGGAAAATCAAGAGCACTCTCAGACCACAAAGAAGGACAGTGGCCAACTTGAAACCTTCCAGGGGACAGAAAACCCATGGTGTTCCACCTCTGCCTTTGATGGTTTGCTAAAAGGCCACCTTGTTAGCATGGGCAGCCAGGCGCTGTGTGCTGAGACTTTCACCTCTGTCAAAAAGAGAGGAGCCTAATCCCTGACCCCTTTCCCAAGGTGCTTTCAGGCTGTGCCTCCTGCACTGTTGCAACAGATTGGGCTGTGACAGGTTGGTCAAGAAAATCAGGGATGTTTTACATTTTCTGCTTGACTTGCAGTCCTTTTACCAGACTAAGGCTTGGGACAGCTTTTCCACTGGTATTTTTTATTATGCTTTAGGAGAAAAACAGGTCTGAGGTTGACACTCAGCATTACAATTTCAGTACTATGCACATAAATTTAACTACTTAATTCCACTGAGCATTGGGTAAGTGGGGCAGCTAAACCCAGTATATTGCATGGAACATTTATCCCTAACTACAGTATACAATTCCCTTTGCCATTTAGGCTTACACATTTTACAGCATTTACGCTCATGCTGAATTATGCTGCAATTCCCATTTCAAAGAATTTCATGAATGTATTGCTTGAATGCTGCCAAACTTCTTTCTTTCTTTCTTTCTTTCTTCTCTTTCTTTCTTTCTTTCTTTCTTCTCTTTCTTTCTTTCTTTCTTTCTTCTCTTTCTCTCTTCTCTTTCTCTCTTTCTTCTCTTTCTCTCTTTCTTTTTCTTTTTTTTTTTTTTTTTTTTTTTTTTTTTTTTTTTGTATTTTTGGGGGAAGGGAGGGCCGTTGATTTTTTTTTTTTTTTTTTTTTTTTTTTTTTTTTTTTTTTTTTTTTTTTTCATGTAGACTTTAAGGGGAAGTGAGGTCCTGTGAGGCTGCTTATGCCCTGCTGGATCCCAAGTAGTGTTGGGAGGTCTGGATTTCACTGAGAAGTTGCTGGAATAAAAAAAGTGGGATCTGACTGAAAGCTACAAAGAGAAAACTGATGTAATTTCTAATCCAGTGCACCATAACTATTAGTGAATGTTGATTTCTTAGTGGCATCTAATTAATAACAGTCTTCATCAGCTTGTGATTAGGGAAGGTCAATAGGGTCCCTCAGCCTGACTGGGACCCCACCTCTGTAGCAAAGCAGAGTGACCCACCTTCATGCCCCTGATGAGGGGGCTCACAGGGGCTCAGTGGTGTCTGACATGGCATCATGAGAAAATGGCAGAAATCAGCTCTTGCCTTTAAGTGAGCTCTCCTTCCTTCCAGAGCACCTCAGCCAGCCAGGGAGACCCACTGTTATCTTTCATGAGGGAAAATGTACTCACTGGCTTGCAGCCATCCTCTCCTTGAAAATCTCCCAGTGTGTTTTCACAGTCTAAACCTGGCTTTCTCTGGGCTGGAAAAACAAAAGCAAGCTCAAAACCCCCCTAATTCTCACAAGAGAAACCTCCTCCTTGTACAGGAGGCACACCTGGCCTGCAACTCGATTACTTCCACCTACTAATTTGGTGGTGAAAATTTTTGGATATATAAAACACTTTCAACTGTGCAGAAATACCATTCTAGATCCCCTTAAATAGATGGCAAAATGAATCCAGACTTTCCTACCTCTCCTATGCAAATCCTGCCTATGATCTTCCAAGTTTCCTTTATGTATCTTAAACCTTGAAGGTTTAAGAGTAATATTTCTGTAAGTCAGATACTATTAGTTATTTTTAAACCTCTTCCTTCTCTTGTTTAAAAAAAAAAAAAAGATCAATTAAAAGAAATGTCGTCTCAATCTGACTTCAGCTGTACTATAAAACTGTTATTAAAACTATTGTGGATGTGACAGAAATAAAGGAGGTGATGAGGAGATATTTATGATGTACAAAAAATGCCCAGGGAGTATGTCTAATGATGTGATCAGGATTTTTTAGGCCCTTAATACAGTGATTATTAATGCAAGTCTGCTTCCATGCTTATGCAAATAGGCCTGGGACATTACAAGAAATTTCCAGTTATGTTGCTTGAGTAGGCCGTGTGGGGATGTGAGGCTGTCTGAAGCCTGAAGAGACTTTCTTAATGGAGTCCAACAAGATTAGTTGCCTTTCCCCACTACATGACTCTGTAAAAAAAGCAAATAAATCACTAAGTCTCCTAATAGACTTAGCTCTCTCCTGTCCTGAATGAATATTGCTTGGAATAAGCCTGCAATGGCTAACTCTGTTATTGCCACGGTAACTTGGTTTTTTTCAAGGCTGTGTGAAAGATTTCCAAGTTTTTGAAAATTTTGCCCCTTGTCCCACATGCAGGAGTGTAAAAGGCTTTCTGCCGGTGGGCTGGAGCCCAGTTATTGGAATGGTTTTCACCTGATCATGTTCTCCATCTGGATCTCTGAGGTGAAAGGGGTAAGTGGAATTCCCTCCTTTCCTGTGAGCAACCCAATACATTCCTCCTCCAAGCCCGTTGTGTCAATGGATTTATTAGGAACTGTGTGATATATATATATACATTGCTGCCTCTCCCAAGACTCAGCTGTGTCTAGTGGTGCAGCCTGATTCTCACTAGCCTGGCTGCATCACTGCACAGAGTTGCACGCATTATTGCCCCTTTTTCTGGGATTATCACATTTTATTTATCTTTTCTACTTTTTTAAAATTTATTTTACATTTATGTTATTATTCACATTTTATATTATCCTTCTAGATTCTTTTTGTAAGTTATTTTTGTCTCTTCTGTACAAGCTCAGTTTTAAGTATGTTACAAAGTAGACTGCTGCTCCATTTCTTTGTTAGTGATCAGTGCTCCCAGCAATTCAGTTGTGGGATGGAAAAAGTCCAAATAATCCCATGAAGTGGGAGAATAAAATTGATCAGGTGTTTGAAATGGCCGTGTTTCAGAAGTTAGGAGTGAGGGACACAGATTGCAAAGGACTAGGGCTGAAGCTGTGGCACAGGCAGGGGAACTGCGATACTTACTGAAACAACAAAGAGAAAAAAAACACAAACCAAAGGAAGCCATAGGAAAAAAAGATTCCAGACAATAAGTCAGCTCAGGATGGCAAACCCAGCTCTCTGAGGCTGGATCTGATAAGCTCCTCTTTTCCAGTAATTGTGTCTGACCTGATTCACTCCCACCTTTTTTGCAAATCTGGGAGGCACTGGGCATTTCTGCCATGCAGGTGATGGAATTGAGAAGCCAGTTCCTCTTCCCGTGTTGAATCCCCACAAGACACCAGAGCCCGTGTGCAGTGCCCTGTCTCTCACTGAAGGTGTGCAGCCCCAGAGCTGAGGAACTCCTCCTCTCCTGCAGAGCAGGCTGCCTGCTGTGAGCCCCATCACCTTGTAGTACATCAGGAATTAACTAAAAGCAAGGATGACTCTTTCATGGGAGCAATTTCCTTTCAAAGGTCTCGTTCTGCAGTGAGGGTTAGCCCATTAGACATCCCTGTTTGTTCCGACTTACCATCATACTCTCAAGCTGCATTTGTAGCAATCACCTAGAATTTTAGAAGTTTTATTAACTAGCACTTTGACAGACCCTTCCTTGATATTTTGTATGCAAGCAACACATTTTTGAAATGCTGGGTACCCTTTTGCATATATCTGTTTATTACAGTAGCGTGATAAAATACTGAAGTAATAGAAAGAAAAGCTTTTGATTACGATATAGATTGGTCTGTTCTTTGCAGGAACTGTGGACCTCAATTAATGCAAGTATGAAAGATCAAAATTTGCCCTAGTTTTCCTCAAAGAGTTCCAGAGGGACGTGGTATAGGCCCTACCAAATTGCTGTTTTGTGTGCTTATCCAAAGAAACTACTAAATAAAAATTATTGCTATTTTGATAGAAGTAACACTGCAATTGACAATCAATGACTGACTGCAGAAGTTTTATGCCTCGCTCAGCTGAATCAGTGCAGATGTTTGTGATATTATTATGTCTTTTTTTTTAACAGAAAAAAACCTTCTTGCAAGGCAAAAAACTTAATGCAACTGTAGCAAAAGTTAAAGCTGGAAAAGTACCACGGATTTGCCACTGACTTTTGTTTTGATAAAGAGTATTTTATGTTCAGAATTCAGAACTCTGTATTTCTAAAGTGCATTGAGACATGCTTTATGCTTCAGGGGAAGCTATTTCAATCAATTCCAAAGCTAGAAGGGACTCACTCTAAATTCCCTGGTTAAAATAACTTCCAAGTATTATTAGCTAAAGCCTCTTTACAATTGGACTAAGATCACCCAGTTCTCAATCCATGTTCTCAAATTTGAACTTCATTTATTTACAGATGGTTATCTAACAATGCTAAAAAAAAAAACAAATCAAAGGCTCCTCTTCTCCCCACACAATACTTTACTTCTCAAAAAGTACTGTTTCCTTTTTTATATGGAAATAGAAGATTTTGTTCCTAACTTGTTAATAATAAATAATGATATTGGAAAAATCTCAGAATACAAAATAAATTTGGATACTATACAAATGTTTGGAAAATGCAGACATACTCCATGGGGAGTATGTGACAATTGGAGTTTCAGCTGGAAACAAAATGTTGCAGATTATTAGAAATATCTATTCTCACTGCAACAGAGCACTCACACAAGTCCACTTCAGTCCAATCAGTAGAAAATTTAGATTGATAGGATAAATTGATAGTACATAGACTGACCAGTTTGTACCCTTAACTTATCCAAGAAATGCAACACAACAAAATGGGGTTCTCACAATTCAGACAGCTCAATTAAGACACCTCCAGAGACCTGCTCCACTAGATTTGTTTTAATTTTAGGAGAGTTAATAAAATTTTGAAAGAGCTTCTGATACACAGCAAGGGACTACTTTTGTGAAACACCCAGCTGCCTCTGCCTCCTCAGCACTCAACAATGCTATAAATCAAATATAATCACCAGGTTTGGGACATAAATCCTGAGAGTGCAGATGAGGAGAAAGCAGATGCCTGCTGAGGATCCATCCCTTCCTAATGAGATTCTGAAATATTTCTGTTTGGACTGCCCCCTGAAGTGCTCAATACCAGCTGTATTGGACATTGCAGGGAATTGAAGACACAATCAATGGAGATAGGTTTGGGGAAGTGACTGCATTAAGTATTACCTGCTACTGCTCTGTCTGCCCAGGATGGTTCCTCCCACACCTACAGTTAGCTTCTAGAAACTTAATTATCAATTCATTAATTTCCTTAACTGGACCATGTTAATACAGATATACAGATTTACAACATCTTAATACAGATATACAGATATACAACAGCACACAACTAAAACTCATACCAAACTTGCAAATCAACGTCTCTCAGTCATGGTTACTAATGTTTTCGTTGTCTCCTAAATGTTATGTGGATTATAGCACACTGAATAGGAAAAACAACATAGCAACTCTGAAATTCCAGAGTTTGATATGGAAATGCTAAGTGTGGATTTTGGGGACAAACTCCAGGTTTTTGTCCTGAATTCTTCTTAAAGGGAAGCAGAGGTTCTTAGAAATTTCTTTAATTAGACCAGATTTATCTTTAGTAGAACGAGAATCGAATAATCAGCAGCTTTATTCTTAAGCCACATCTGCTCATAAAAGTGCCTGTAGTACCTTCATGTTTATTAAAGTCACAAGTGAATTTGTAAAAATCTGACATTATAATGATTTACAGTAGTACTATTAATTACCTTTGTTATCATCAGCATTGAACTTCAGAACCTACATGGTGCCTTTGAATGACTGAGCTTTCAGTCATTTCTTGCTGAGAGTCTAGACGGGAAAAAAAGCTATTCCCTTAGTAAAGGGAATATCAGTTTTGGGACACCAGGTTCCGCCTCATCTCCCATATGGATCAAAACATGGATATTTAAGCGAAGAAAAACCAGACAGAAACTGATCTATATAAAATGCATCAGCACTACAATAGCCATTTCTTTTGTTCTGCACAAAACAATGACATTTTTTTCCTACCTTCTCAGCCAAATCTGTACAATGTAATAGGAAAGATATTTTACTTGGGTGATGTTTTGATTCCGGTTTATGCAACAACTTTAGATGAAAATTTAAGCACATCCTCACAATTCTGTATAGTTAAATCGGCGTGGAAGAGTTATATGACAATTTTTAACTTACATATTGGTTTTAGACTTTGTAGTACATGGAAAAAGAAAGGGGAAAATTATTTGTTCATGCATGGAATACTAAAAATGTTTAGAAGTCTGAACATTGCTGGCAATAAATTTATTCAAATTCAAGTGTTTTACAATTCTGACTGTAGAACAACAAGATTTATATCAACTTTCCATAATGATAGTGTTAGTGTTGTACTAAGGAGAAAAGAAATCTTAATATGCTTGGTTTGTAGCATTCTCAGGAAGCAATTAATGCTAATAGTCCAGCAGGCTGGAAGTTGAAACATTATAAATTCCATCCTTGGCTCCAGATTGCAGAGGCAAATTTTGAATTGACTTACACTTTTAAAAGTGATATTTCTTAAAACTGATATATCCAAAGCAGTTGGTTTAAATACCATCAATATGATCAGTATAATCAGAACAAACTTGTGCCCTTCACTGGGAAATATCTGTTGATAAACAAGAGAGGCTTCCTGGGAAAGAGCACAAGGATTTTTGTCTGCTTTTGCACTGTGTCTTTTACCGTTGCTTGGAACATGAGTTGTAGTGACCACAGTAGTCCATCACATATTTATAAATAGTGTGTATAGCTCCATTACAATACATTTTCCTTCCAAACTCAGATGTATTGTTCAGTTTATCACAGCCTTCCACCCTCTGTCCAGTGTTGGCATGGTGAGCTAAGCAGCCTCTGTCACTGCAATCATGTGGCTTTTATACCCAAAACCAAGATGCCCAAAGATGCTTTTGGAGTAGGAGTATATAGCTAAAATTTTGTGATCATAAAATACAATTGTCAGCAGCAGTTGCTAAGTGACAGCGATTCCTTTGTGATACAAATAGTGTCCTAAAAAATTTACAGTGCCTCTTTAGTGCTTTATTTTTTACCTTGAAAGAGATGATCTTACCAACAGTGACATGCGAGGGGCTAAGGACTTGTGTCTGAATTGTAGACTGCAGTGCCATGTAATGATGCTGCTGAGTTAGGCTTAGACTAGCTGGGGATATGGTAATGGAGCTGGCATTTGGGGGAGCTCCTGGGTTCTCAACTGTGCAGGGAAGCATTAGTCAAACAAGGGAGAGGTCTAGAAGGCATTTTTGTATTCCTTCAACAAATAGTTGGAAGCAAGTCTGCCACATGAAAATCTCTGATGACAATGGTATCCTTTAATGAGGGTAAAATTATTAGCAAAGGCAAAAATGAGAATGCACTTTGGAAGATTAACACTAGGAAGGGAAATAAAAAATGTTTTAGAAAGTCTCAGTTTTGCTTATAGGCTTTAGGCAAAGACATTTGCTGGCCTACAGCCTCAGAGGTCATGTGCTCATATTTTTTTCTGCAAAATTACCAGTCATTTTACATTCCTTTGTGCCAACTTGTTATTTTCTGCAATTGTCTCCAGCCCATCAAAAAATCTTATTGTTAGAGTTGCATGAGAAGATCAAATTATATTCAAAAGGTGAGGAATAGGAACAGTCTTTGGCAAGATGCAATGATTTTTAAGCCAAAGGTGAGATCACGCCTGCATGAGTTCTCAATGGGGAGATTAGTTTTACAACACTAAAAAGGGATTTCAGAAATTTTTAAGTGCCACAAATCCTGCATTTGAGACTTACTTTACATCTTCATTACATCACTTGGACATTAAAGGAAGCCTGTGCAAAATTCTGAGAAACCAATTGCACTTCCAGTTAATAAAGACAGGAACCAGTCCAAGGACAAACATCTAAATCATGTTGCAGCAAATTACACAGGGAGATTCTTTGGTGTCTGAGGTGTGCACACACACACTGAGAGCTACGGCACATTCTCTGTCCTTATTTCTGCCACTCCATGGAGATACAGCACATTCCCCTCTTCTCTATCCTTATTTCTACCACTCCATGGATGCTCACACACACTGAGAGCTGTGGCACATTCCCCTCTTCTCTATACTCATTTCTGGCACTCCATGGATGCTCACACAGAGTCACTGCCGTGGCCCTGCTGGTCCCCACCCCACGTGCCCTCTCAGCGGCTGTGGCTCTTTCTCCCTCTCTGTCATGGAGCTTTGGAGGTACAAAAGGAGAGCCAGCCCTGAGGAGACTCTCCCTCACAAGTGTATCTCTGGAACCACAAATCCCTAAGGACTGATCAGTGAGTGGGGAGAGCTCCCAACACTGACCCTTCACAGATGTACAGACTGAGAGCAATACTGACCTACACCTGCTGACTTTCTCCCCAAGCCCTTGCACACCTCAGAAAGCTGCACTGACAACACCCATACAGCTCCAAAAACTACACATAGCATTGTATTTTGTGTTTCAGTACTTTTCTCACTATTTTAGAGAGCATAATCCACAAGAGCAACCTGGAGCTAAGACTATGAAAAGCCCTCTCCACCATGACTAATATTTTCCCTCTCAATGGCAGTTTTGTCAAGGCCTGGCCATAGTGAGATCTCTGTATTTATGTCACATGTCCCCATCACAGACAAAATCCTTTTGTCGCATATTATTTTACACCACATGAAAAACGTGGATTTAAAAACTCCTAAACCTATCATGATGACTTCATGTTGATGATATTTTAATAAGTCATTTTCTGACATTGTCCCTTTACTGGAATGACATTTATCTTTTTATGAGGTGACTTAAGATCTGTGAATTAATATTATGCACATGAGGCTGACTCATCAATCTTAGAAGCAATATGAGAGTGGCTTTCGGCAAGGCAAGAGAGTTATCTTTGCCCAAAAATAAGGTAAACAGGAAAAAGCCTGCATCTATAGATGCAGTTCCCAGCTTTCTAGAAGACTGAATGCCACAAGTCTCCTGAAGAATATTTCCATTTTTCTCTTAGTGAATTGCTTTTTTAATTATGAAAACAAAGCTTTAGTCTTATTTTTCATATGTTTACACCAGAAGCATTTCAAAGAACAAAAAAAAAAGATGTCCCTGTGGATACTCGTGAGGCTGCTGTGGGCAAGCCAGGCTATGGAGCACTGACCTTGGCTTTCCACCCATGCCTAGTGACAGGATGACTTGCAAGGGTCCCTCCAGGCCTGGATCAAAGACTGTGAATTTGGTGGCATACACCAGTCATGACTTGTTTGGAGGTGGTGGAGTACAAACAAAACCTTTGTTCAGAGAGAAGTAATTAAAGGTAATACATCATGACATTTAATTTTTTAAAATTATTTTTTGGAGAAAAACATTCAGAGTTGTTAACTTTCTCAAACAATTTCGTTTGTATTTATTATGGTTATTCACACTTAGAATTAATAACACATATATACTCTTAAGTAGGTGATAATTTTAAGTTATAGAAATAAAAACATGCCTGCAGAGAACAGCTGAATAGTCATGGTACGGAATTTTACATTTCAGGTTTAGGTCTGTCCAGAAATCCCTAAATATACCTTTTACAACTGCATGGTTCCTTTTTTCAAATTGTCAAAACCCAAAAGAGCTGAAAAATCTCCTTATCCACTACAATTGAAATATTATGAAAATCAAGTTGCTTCCGTCCTGGCATTCTTTCTAATAACAATGTAAGCTGATTCATCTTTAAGGCTAAAGTATTATTCTTGAGAAGTTTCATCAAGTATGTTCAGGAAGAAAAAGTAAAAATTGAAACCTAAGATTCAATATTTTTGCATAAAAAGCAAGAAGTAATAGTGATGAAACCATGTTGGCTGAAAGATATGAAAAGAAATGAGAATATTTTTTACTATAAAATGTTAATTTCAGCAGTGATGAAGCATTTTGAGAAACTGATATCCATAATCAGCCACAAAATATAAGCATTGAAGCTCCAGCTGACCCGATTCAGGGAACTCAACACACAGCACAGGGAATTATCTAGTCTGCTGCCCATTTTTCTCTTTTGCACAGATATATGGGGTGGTTTAGCTGAGTAATAGGCAAGGAAGGATGTCTTCTTCTAAAAATGGAAATTTCAAAATAATTATTTCCACTTAATAATGCAGGCAGGCAGAGCACTACACAGAGCAGAAAGCTGGTGGGTACTTTCGAAAGTTCTTGGTCTGCTGATCAGCACTATTTTGAGAGGACAACAAGTCCCTGTAGAGTAATACCCAGCAATGACCTCTAGTGCTTTTGAAATTGTAAGGTGGATGGCAATTACACTAATGTCCTGATTTGTCTTTATTTTGTAGCTGTATGACATAGTAAAAACAAAGCTTGTAGGTACAGATAATATCCCTTATTGTATTAGTTTGTATAACTGTAAAAAAACAGGTGAATCTTCAGCCAATACAGAAAAACGCAGTATTACGAAAAAAATTAAAATTAGTAGTGATCACCAATTGCCCAAAATTATTTTTTGCAGACATAGCCTTAAAAATAAACAGTAGGAATTGACGTTTTTCAAGTAATTCTTCAGAAATTGAAGAAATTTCTCATCATTATTTATGACTGCTATGCCCCAGAGTATTCCATATGTCATCTTTTACCAACTACCAAGAATGTGAATGTTATTGATATAAGCCTCAGTTCTTCTCAGCCACATCTGTTGCAGTTTGCATATGAAGCAATATTTTTTTAAGATTAGACTTTAATGGTGATATTCAACATTATTCTATCAGAAATTAAAACAAAGGGATAAAATATATTTTAAATAATGTATTATATTTAATTAGATTAAAAACTGTTTTACTTCAAGCCATATGTGTCCTGTTCATAATAAATATCAAAATTTTATTTCATCTCTCTTAGTTAGTTGGATATTCAGAATGTGCAAGGAAAGGAACAGGGGGTTTTTTGGGTTTTTTCATTAAAAAAGAAAATTACAAGATTTATTGCCCAAAAGAAATATTACAGCAAGCTAATAAATACAGCCTTGTTCTGCTAAATACTAAAACTTGTATTTTATTTCTTTGGTAATTTAATAGATTAAATGGAAATAGCATTGTGGTAGGCTACCAAGTAGAAACTTTCAGTGAAAAATAGCATTTCTACTGAAATCAAGAAGAGATTTTCCAGTGTAATGAATATGGCAAAGTAACCTACTCAGCTACAGGGATATGCTGACAGATTTCTCAGAGTCACTTTTCTTTCTGGGCTACAAGTCCAGTGAAACTATTTTCTTATTCAGTGCCTGCCTGCATGTACTTAGCTCATGCTCACTCCCCAGTCAGATTTCATTTCCAAGAGTTCAATATGTTTTTAAGGTACGTAGTCAAAAGGCAAAGATATGTGTTGTGAAATTTAGGTGCTTGGAACTGGCTGTGGGCCTGGCTTTTTGAATACATCATGTATGTATTAAGAGCTTTCACTGTAATTCAGGGTAAATAACAGTGTCAGAAAGAATGAGATGGTATCAGCCACAGTGGGCATAAACTCTAGAAATAGCTTCTGCTTATTCATTACTCTTTCATATCACATCCCAATCCAGATATACTTCCATTTAGCTTTGGTCAGAGCAGCATTTTTTTCATATTCTTGATGGAATCTGGTTTATTACAGCACTTGATCTCTCTTCCTTCTCAAGAGATGCTTAATTCTTGATATAAGGATGGAAATGCTTACCCACTTGAGGCACACAAAACCGACTTCTATTACAAATTGTGATTTATAAAATGAGAACCCTGGTTAAATTAGAGTTTTTTTGTGGCAGGGAGGTAGTCAGGTGAAGTTTGGATGTGGCAAAGCTATTAAAGCAGTGTTAGCAACAGAATGCCCCACAAAAAAACCCGACAGATTGAAAGATCGTACACTGATTGTGATCTTTCATGAATGTATTCAGATGTGTACTTCTGCTGCAAATTCACTATAAAATACATTTAAGCAGCATGTTTTATATGCAATTTTGAATGCTTTTCTAAATTGGGGCATTTTTTTTCCCAGTTTCCTAAGATGGTATTTAATTATGTGAGATGTTTCCCATTTATTTACTAAAAGCTCATAGCTGCAGTGGGATGGTGGGATTTGCTACTGCTCCCAATCCAATTGTGCATTCAGCTCACTGAGAGCCAGATTCTGCCTGCCACTCACACAGGAATGGGGTGGAGGGTGGAGATGTGAGCAGAGAAAAGAGGGCTGCCCAGTCAGACTCACTTTGTAGGAAACAAGAAACTTAAACATAGGAAGAAATAATTTAATTCTGTTCCCCAAACTCTCAGGTCAATGAAATGGGTGTTGGCTGAGGAGAGGCCATGGCTGAGTAGCAGCAGGCAAATCAAAAGCATTCAGAAGGAGGCTGGGCAAGGTGACTACTGCAGATCTCTTCCATCCTGAATAATCCTTCTGTTTAACACTCCTCTATATTTTCCTGGATGGGCTCAGTTACAAACTGCTTTTTTTTTTTTTCCTGCAAACACACCAAGTGCTGCAATGCACAACAATGTGGGAATGACACCTGCTCCTCTCTCCAGCAGATGTGGTCCTAGACATAATTTGCACTGTGTGTTTATCTCACTCTTTCAGTTATGGGGATGTCCAAAGGATGTCAAACAACCCCCAACACTGACTACCGGACCCTGTGTTTGCTTGTGTCCTGCCACTGGACTAAGAGATTTAGATTTGTAGCCACTGCAGAAACTCTATTAAAATATTATTTTCTCTTGTAGGAAAATGCTACATGGATCTGGATAAAACAGAAAAAAAGAAAAGCATGCTCATTTAATTTGTGCTTCCTTGCATTTGGTAGAAGATCAATTTCACCTTTAATTTTAGTGATCTTCTGACTGGTTCCTGCACATCCTACATGCACAGAACACATCAAGAGAATGTTTACACCACTGTGGAACTTGTGGCAAGCTGACACTGCACATACAAACTACTGACACTTCAATAAAAGCATTAGTTTGCAAAACAGACAGGAAAAAGAGAAAAAGAGCTGCCTTTAACAACAATTTGCCCCAGCACAAATATGCACGATTTGAATGAATTCAAAATGAATGATCAGGTAATTTTGATGCTTATGATCCATTATACGACCTCACACATCTTATGTGTCCTGCAGCCAAAGCTTAAGGTCTTCAGTTTGCTGCTGTTATTTCTAAGTGTCTGTGCGCTAGATCACTGAAAGCACGGTGTGCCTCAGGGCTGGGTGTGTGAAGCTCTCAGGGCAGGGCAGGTGTTGACACCACCTCCCATGATTAAGAGGCAGGGAGGAGATGTCATTTACCATGTAGGCACATTTAAAGCTCACTTACTGTCAGCCTTAAGCTTCAAATTATTTTATTAAGCTTTCCTCTTTGCAACAAATATTTCTACTTGTGGGATTAAAGGAGCACTATCTCCTTTACACTACATTCTTACAGCTTTAAGTTGTCCTTCGTGTGTTTTTAATTGTGTTCAGCCTCTCACAAATGAGATGCTTGTACACTGCTCCACATCCTGATGTATCCAACATCCAAGTACAACCCAACCCAACTCAGGATGGGCCCAGCACCTCTGTCACAGCTGCACTGGGCTCACCTGTGGGTTCTGCTACCCAAAACCCACACCCCTGAGAGAGCTGTTCCTACTCAGGGATTCAAAGGTAATCCGGAGCCTATGGACACAATTAGTGCATTGAAATTTGGGTTTGCAAATTTCTGCAAGGAAAAATATTGCTTTCACTTGTTCCCAGTGTGTCTGGCTAAAGAATGATCATCTCTTTTTCTTCCTGTTGGGCATTTGTTTTAGCTGAAGATGGTGAAAGTCATTACAGCAGTTAATTGTTAAACAAAGATAGGCACAGGCCCTGCACTGGGCTAAGCAGCACAAAATGTTTAGCACTCCCTGCACTGCATCAGGAGCACAGTAGAAAGAAACCAGGAAAAAATTCAATCAGTAGTGAAAAAAAGAGATTTCAAAGTCAGTGAAACCAGGAAATGTGGGGTTTGAAAGAAAAGACATAAGACAATATGAAGGCACCTTTTTATCCAATGGCCTATCTTGTAGCCAACTCAAAATTGCATAAGGAAATAAAGGCAGTGATCTGGAAGGTTATTATTTTCAACACAATGTAAAAGAAAATCACAAATAATACTTAGAGCACTTAGAATTATTCTCAGCTTTGGAAACCAGAGCCTGAATCCATAGGATGGACTGTCTGAACTTTAAAAAAATCAAACATATAAGACAAATATAATTTCGTCTCTTATAAATGGAAAAGAAAAAATGTCATTGGCAATGTCCTCATTATGCCCAAACAAAACTTTCCCCAAAATCTCTTATCCTAAATAAACTGAGTGTTATTACCATTGTTATTGTGGAATTAATGAAAACAAAAATAAAATCAAATCATATGCTTTAATCTGGAAGACGTGTATATTGCACACTCCTGGTATCTTTATTTTTCATGAACATTATATATGCTGTTTGTTATTTCATTTCTTCAAGTTAATTAACTGACTAAATCTCTCTGTGCTTTGGTCAGACTACATAAAAAACTAAAGAACTGGAGCTTCACAAAGGGAACTGGATGAATCACCAATTCAGCCTTGTTTACTGCAATACAGATGAATTTTGGCCATACACATAAAAAGTGGCTATTTCAGAGAGACAGAAAAACTTCAGTGATAGAAGCCTGCTATGAATATATATTTTTTTCTTTTAATTGTTTCCTGAGTATTCTGTATGAGTGTGGTATTAATTTTATTAATGTATATGGAAAAAAACCAACAAACCAGTGACCATTTATTGATTAGTTCTCAATTACTGTAACACAAAGGAAGAAAATGTTGTAAACACATTGCACCTAAAGCTTCTCTGCAGTTGGAGGGTGTAGTATAGCAGGGAAGCCTGGATCATAAGGAAGGACTGAAAACACAACACCTATTAGACAATTTGCAGTCATTCAGTGAAGAGATTGAATTTCCCAAAGTTTTAGAAGAGCACATCACAAGCAAGAACTGTTAATAAAGAAGCACAAAACCTTTTACACTTGTTTGTTGTCCCACCTCCCTCATCTCAATAATGTCAGAGATTTCAAATACTGGTGTTGTGGGTTGTTTGAATTGTTTCCTTGTTCCAGTGTAGACATCAAGAAGAGAAAATCACAATATATCATTGCAGCTAATACCTCAATTTGGGTCACAGTCAGAAACTTCAAAAAGTGTTTGTGTGTCTTTGCACCAGAAAACCCCATTATAAGGGCTCCCAGGTCATCCACATGCTTTTAAAAATCCCTCGGGTGAAATCTTAGTAACTCTGTTATTGACTGCAATGTGAACAGGATTCTACTCCTTGTTTCATCGTGTCAGTTTGATCTTTTCTGTTTTCATCCATAGCTTGACTGAAAAATGTCAATATCCACCAAATTCTGACAGCTTCTTACTGACACTTCTATTGAACCTAAAGCTTTTTGAGTCTGAGGACCTAAATTACCAAATGAAGGGAAAAAATCCCCCCCCAAAAAAACCTGTAAAAAGGGCTTTTATTCAATTGGAGAAAAGAGTTGGCTTTGTTTAATATCTGAAGACCACCACAGACCAGAGGATTCTTCTTTTTTCTGCTTTATCTCATTTTACAACAATATGGTTTCATATAAAAAATGTAGATTGTTTTGCCAGATGTGAAGAGGAAGAAAAGATATCTTTAGAAACAATAAACTCATTGCACTATTTCGATAAGAGTAAGAAAAGCATATTTTACCTACAAGGAAGAGCTGGAACTGATAGATTACAATATACAAAAGATTTCAGGGCACATTAAGTTCTCAGACTTAAAAGACTGATGATATAGTATTGGAGATAAAACTGAATCAGGACAAATCCAGCATTTCATCTAAGTTTACTCACACCTGTTTGTACTTGTGGTCCTCTTTTGGTCTCTCATAAATCTCTCAGAGACAGGCATTCAGTGTGATGCTTTTAGAACACATCCATATGGAACATTAAACTGGCATAGCATAGTCATTAGGAGAAAAAAAAAATGACTGGTCAAAAAGAATGATTTAACTTTAACAACAGACAACCTCCCTTCCTAGGCAAGCTCTTGGAGTTACAGGTCAGAGTCTTAGGGAAAGACTTCTATTTCTTCTCAGTGTTAGGAGAGGAGTGGCTTTTCTTTGTTAAAATAATTCTTCTCATTACATTTAAAAAAAGAGGAGAACAAGAAAAAAAAAAGAAATAAGGTTGTTCACCTTGGACTTTCCAATTATTTTTTTAAGAACTCAAGAAATCTCAGAGACTTGAAGGTAACACCTTGTTTTATTCTTCCTTCAGCAGAGACAGACAAAAGCATGCACACGTTTATGAATATTTGGAGAAGAGAATTTGATTTGTAACTTGGTTGCAGTTCTGTAAGAAGGCAAATCTGTTGAATCCCTGCCTGTTCAAAACAGCTCAGAAGTGCATATAATTTTCAACAGTGTAATTGCTTAGATAAAGTGGTCTTCCTGTGAAATAAATCAGGGGGAGACAGTTTGGTCCATAAACAACTCGGCAATGAGAGCTGCTCTTCCAGTGGATGTGGTGTGGAAGAATTCTTTCCTGGAAGGAGCAGGGTTTATCAACATTAGCAAAGGAGTTTACAAGCTTCCATACCTCAGAGTGAGATGAAATTAACAATTCCACTCATGATTATGACAGTCTGTTTTACAAGACTAGTGAAATGTGGTCAGGTGCTCCAACAGATCAAATGTCAGCCATTTGTTTTCTATTCCAACAGCCAAGAAAGAAAACTCATCTTTTTAAAAGGGGAGTTATAAAATGTACTAGACATAAAACTGATTCAGAACCATTGTTTCAGAACCTGGATCAGCTTAATGCCACTGTACTTGTATTTTTAGCCAGGAAAATCAGATTGCAATGCTTTTCTCATGCACAGTACCCTCCATCTCTGATACCCTCAAGTTTCTTTAAAACTGTGCTTCATGAAATAGCTCTGAGAGAACACCCACCTTTACACAGCTCCCATGCTCAACCTTCTCAGAATCAGCAGCAGAGCATGTGTGAGGCAAGCAGATTTTGGAAGAGAGAAGACATTCAGTGTTGAAATTGGAAAAAAAGTATCAAGAGGATGAAGTATTAGAAAAAGAATTACCGAGGGAATTCCTGATGTGGAGGCTCTTTTTTGAAAGTCTCTTTTTCTTACTCGCACATGTGAATAACTCACATGGCTGTTATCTCTGAACATCTCTTTCAAATCGATGAAAACTCAAAAAAACCCCTTGCTTTTGTTATGTTCACATTCCTGTTTATAGAAGAAAAGTATTCATCTGATTCACACATTTAGAGCCCCAAAGCAGAAATACTTAAAATTTTGTTCCTCTCTAGCACAGAGGCTCTTCATTAAAATGAGTGGATTTTTTGTTTGGGTTTTTTTTTTTTTTTTTCCTCTCCTTTTATTTTAAGGAAATACATAACAGAGGCTGCTGGCCTGACACCTCTTCTATGATTTGCTGTGTGTCTAGTGACCACAAGAATGTTTGAGCTCATAAAAGTTCTCTATCACTACAACCCCCGAGTCTTGCTGAGGATCTGAAAAGACGGTAAAAGGTAAAAAAATGTAAGAGTAATTTCAAACCCTGACTGTAAAGCCAAATCCTGTTTCCAGGAGCAGTTTGAACTGAAATCCCAATAAGCAGCGACAGATACAGGTGCTGACAATAACCATAGCTGCAGCAAGCTGCTCATTAAAGATCCTGACTCAAATAAACAGACCTCACTGGTCCTCATGGAAATCACTGAATTCTGCCTCCATTTGCTCATTAGGCTCATCCTCAGCTTGCTCAGGCTTGCTGTCACTTTGCAGAACAGCTCCTCTCTTCATGACACTGCAAAGGCTGTCAATCCCCCTTCCAATCCCCCTTCCAGGTTCCAAGCACTGCTGTCTTTCTTAAAAGCAGATCCGGGGGCTTGGAAGCTCACACTAAGAAGGGTGTGTCAGTGTAAATTTTTCACGTTCCCCCACTGGCCCCAGTGCTATTGCAGAACAGGCACTTTGGAGTGCAAGGACAGGGATTTCCATTTACCTCTTCTCTGCTGATCCTTTTGGCAAGATTCAGTGCAGCAGCAAAATAATAAAAATTCTGCTTCAAAGATAACGAACCAGTACATGAAGCAAAATGTGAAGTGAGGCAGTTTCCCTGTTTATTACTTAGGATATGAAATAAGCAAGACGAATAACAAGTTCCCTTGATTTGTATGGCGGGAATGCTGCAAAATTTGGACCAAAATTTTCTGTGTGAGGAAACGTATTTGTGAGTATGTTGACATTTCATCTGAAACCAACACACTGAGCTTGATCCAGAGCACTCTGAAATCAGCAGAAATGGAAACAATCCTGTGGCACTCACTGAACTTTGGACCAAGTTTTTATGATCCAAATTCTCTCTCCTCTGCTATTCCTCCCTATGCAAAGTCAAAATGACCCCTCTTCCAGGACATGCTTCAAACCCCATTAAAACTGCAGATTTAATTTGACTGAACAATTCTGAGAGCATAAAAGCATCCACGTTTGCCCAAGCCACCCTTCTAATGTAGGTATCACACTTAGTACCTTGCAAAGCACTTCGTGCAGCCACAATAGCAGATGATAATCCTGGGGCCCTGCACATCATTGAGATAAAACTGGTGAATAATGCATGAGTATTTTGGGTATTCATTTGCATGCTTGATGGATATCTCAATTTAGCTGTCAGATATGATAATTTAAGCTACGGTTCTAGCCAAAAGACTATGTCCATTCTTTTTTCATTATTAAACCAGAAATATAAACACATATAGGAATAAATACTGCAGTAGAGAAAATCTACAGATACAGAGAAGTAACACTCTAGAAATAAACTTTCCATATAGCTTGTATGACAAGTATTTGGAACCAATACTCAGTCTGAAGCTCCAAATAAGTCTTCTGAAGTGACTTCATATACTCTGTATTTATTGTACTTTAAAAGTACAATTCATATTGTAGTAATGTGTTGAATTTGATACACATGTTTATGGATCTAATACTGAATGGAAAGTAAATAAAATATAAAATCAAAAAGTAAAAACAAAAAATAAAACCAAAATAGCTTTTCTTCTGTCAGTTTTCCCAGATACATTTAAACATGCTTTTTTTTGGGCATTTATATGCTTAATTGGCTCCATTTATGCAATTTACAACTTTAAAATCAAATTTACCTTACATATTCATATGTCTAAAAAGAAATAATGAAATAAAATGAGAATCACAGGTAACTTGTTCTGTTTTAATCTTTTTACTCCTGCACTGTTGCATATCCCTACCTTAATAAGGATTTTCACTGTTGCATTTCTGCCTACACCTGTGTATTCACACCTACAGAGACTTGTAGGGAAGCAGACACAAGAATTCTATTCTCCAGATTAGAAATGCAGTTGTTAAAATTAAGCCCTAAACTCATCACCATGCAGATTTCTCTGCAGTCTTTAGGTACAGCTAAAGCAATCCAAAGTTCCTCTTCTTCCTAATTCATGGTGACACCATTTTTATCTTTGATCTTAGTATAGAATAATTCTAGGTTGGTCTAATCAGAATTATTATTTTTAAATACATATTATTTTCTCACTAAGTTTTTATATTTACTCCCTCACATGCATGTTTTGCCCATGAAGTTTTTTTTTTTGGTTTTTTTTTTTTTTGGTTTTTTTTTTTGTTTTTTTAATTTGAGCTTTTTTGCAGGTAAATGTTACAAATGCACAGAATACTTTGCATTTCAGGAAAAGGAGATAAAATAAACACCCCCCCTGTTTAGTTCTTGCAAGCCACCTTAATAGATTTACTGAGAAGGACAAGGCAGTCCATCTTGAAGGCTATAATGCTATTTCACTTTGACATCTGTTCCAAGGTAATGGTATCTATCATTAACAATGTCATTAGTGACCACTCTCAGTCCATTGTTCTCAGTGTCTCAGCTGGCTATAAAGATCTCATTTTAGACACTTAGCTCTGTGCATATGCCCTTTCATGACATAGTTCTCTGGGAAAAAAATGCTTTATGACTAGTCATACTATAATAATTCATTTCCATTTAAAAATACAACATGTGGGATTTCAAATGAGGGAGAAGGATAAAAAATTACAAGTTTTCTGACCATTCATCGATATAATACTCAGCATTTTCTAATTAAGCTGTAATGGCCAAGTATTAGATGTACAAAACAGGAAATCAAAGAGAATAGCTGAAAAAGTGTAAGCTGTTTTAAGTGAAGCTCTGTGTTTATCCTTCTGTGTTAACTGTTTATAAACATGCATGAGGTGTATTCACTAAAAATTAAAATCTTGTGTTATCACCCTCCAAATATGCATCATCAGATCTATACCATCACCCAGATTTTGCGTATATTGCCATTTTATGGGTCTTACATTACTTAATAATGCATTTTTGCTGCATTACCTGTGTGAATATATCCAAATTTATAACCATTAGCAAAACTTCCTGCCCTCATAGAGGTTTAAAGTAGAATCATTAATGACAATGCTGCTCAGTATTTCACCTCCACCTGGAACTTTGAGACAAACCTACCTGAATATTCTGGAATTAAACCTATGTAGCTTGATTCTTAGTGCTGGAGTTTCAATCTGGTCCCATCCTTTCTCCCTGACACTGCAGAGGCAAATCCTGCACCTCCCTGCAAGCCCCTGAAGGCAAACATATCTTGCCATGCAGGAGGTCTCAAATTATTCTATCAGCAGCTCAAACTCCAGATGCCAGAGGAACTTCCACCTGTCTCCTGGATGCTGCTACTTTTGTGAGAAAAGCACCTCACCTTCCCAGTCATTTAATTACAATAACATTGAGAAATGGTTTCAAAATACTTTTCAAGAAGTTCTTTTTTAGTTATTCCTCTCTCCTGATGAAAGGTGGAGGGCCAAAGGTGGTCAGCCAAATTTGCAAGAGAAGATGAAAGACATAGATGATGTGAGATCACCACAAACAAATGAAGCATCAGCTGGGACACCTTACAGTAAGAGCTGCTGATGACATAGAGCCAAAATGAACATTTTGTATATTTATATTCTGACAGAGAAAATTTAGAAGGGTAGCAAAGGCTAATGAAAAAAATAAGCTGGCTTGGCATGCAAGTCAGCTTCGTTTCCACAGATTACTGGAAATTTTAGAGCATACTTAGTCAAAACAGGAATAGGACCATATATCTTAAAACTAATAAAAAATGACAGCAAGTGTGATGATATTTGTATGCCAACATAGAATAATGTCCTTGATATTCTGAGCTCAAGGGATTTCCATAAAACATAAAAGCCATGAGGATCAACTCCAGGCTACATCAGTATGAGTTTTGCTTGTAGGTTCAATGGGAGCTGATTTTAGCCTGACAACATGAATTTAAAATGATGGAACTAGAATATTACTGACACAAACCCATGCATTTATCTTTGGCCTATTAGAGACTGGTAGCCCAGTGAAGAACTAATTTTGCTATGCCTTTATGCCTTTAAGGATGTCCATTCTGCTATGGGCCTAAACTGGGGCTTATTAAAGCTTAATGGGACCTCTGCACTGGCTTCATTGCACTTTGGACAAGGCACATTGAAATAGGAAATCTGAGTCAGCAACAGACTTTGAACAAAGACCAAAAAACTGGTTGCTGTTAGGAGATATGTACTGCCTGTGTGCAGTCAAAACAGTTGGGCTGATCTTCTCAACATCTCTTATCTTCAGTTTCTGATACTTGATTGTTGAAACCAGCTTGTGTGTGTGTACACAAAGAAACATTGTTTTGTTTTCTTACATTAATATTACTGCCAATATTTTAAACAAATAAGTGTTGTAAAAATGAGCATTTCAGAAATTATTCATAAAAAATAATATCAATCATCCAGTATTTTTTTTTGCTAATTTTGTTACCCTTCCTTCCAAAACTTACTTCATTCTGAACCATCAGTTTGTTAATATCAGTTGTTCCTACAGCAGCAGAGCACAATCCTGCAGATGGGATGTAAAGTAAGTGAAGAGAGGAAATTCATTTTCTGCTGTGGTTTGCAGGTGCTCAGCTTTGAACCAGCAGTGAGTTAATTTTGATGGATAAATGGGCCAGACAGCATTGACCAGATGGCTATTCAGAGATTTTGAGTACATCTTCCTGTATCTTTTCTTTACAGTAAACACAGCAAGAACCTGACGGGGCTTTAAATTCTACATCAGTGTTTTATCAGAGCACAAATTACAACACAGAAACAGAAAAAAATGGGGTGAGGTAAATTAAGATAAAAGCCCATGTTGAAAAAAATTCTTTGCCATGATGTGGTTTACACAGCCCACCCTTGATACTCTGTTTTTCACTCAGCATCTTAGATTGACTTTCTGGATTGCAACAAGTTCTGCAAAATCCCTTCTGGGTCCTTAAGAGGGATTTTATTTTTTCTGTTACCTCTGAGGCCAGCTAGATGCCTGTGCCTTATTTTTCTCAGTGGTCTCCTTGCCACTTTTAACTGTCCTTTAGCTGCTCTCTGCTTTCCTGCTCATTCCTGTAGGCTTCCCAGGCACACAAAGTTGTACCTGGCAAACAAGAAGTGTACCCAACATTAGACAGTCCCAGGTGTTAACATGACTCTTGCAACTTGAAACTCTCTGCAAAGGCTCAACTGTTGGGATTCTGAAAATGGAATTTACCACATGCTTCATTCAGCAGCAATGGGTTTGGAAAAGGAAAGTTGAAAAATTCCACTGCATTGAGCTGGAGCAGTTGTTCTTTGTCAGCTTGAACTCACACTAAAATGAAAAGAATAGCAAATTTGGAAAGACAGGAAGTATAGCTCGTGTTTCCAGATCCTCCTTGCAATCTCACTGCTGGGGACAGACAATCATGGGAGAAGAATCTGCTCTGGGGATTCAAGATGAACACAATCCCAGCAGCACCTGTGGGCACACACAGCTGGTGCTGGCCTCATCCAGGCATGATGTGCTTGCTCCTGGAGCAGCCACTATGGCCAGTCTTCATCAGAGCAATTAATAGAGCAAAATCTATTCCTTTCCACTCACCAATTTGTAAACCCCTTATTTTTAAGAATTTCAGAAGAAAGGAGTAGGTGAAGTACCCTGACCTTTTGCCCACCAGTAATGCCCAATTTCTGACAGCTGATGGTTCATGAATTAGAAATTTAGGACCTGCTCACCTAAAGCATCACAAAGTAAGGCAGTCGTGTGGCTGAGGAGCCCTGCACCCTCACACAGACACATCAACACTAACATGTTAGCATTTTTCTTGCTCTAGTTTTCCATTTGAGAGCAGGAAATCATCATAAAAGTACAGGAAAGTTGTGTTTCAGCTGAATAGTTTCAAAGTTTGGATAGACTAGCTAATACTGTTGACATGTTCAGTTGCTTACTCAAACTTTTTGTTGGTTATCCAAGTTTTCCCTCTGAACCAGTACTGATTGCATACTTCAAAATGATGTTTGCAAACATTCTTCAGCATTCTGAGCAGCTGCTCCATTCATTCATGTTTTTGCTGCTTTTTATTTACTATTCATGAACATCTGGACTATTAAGATTCTGTTGGCAAAAATGGCTGAAGAATTGCTGCTCGCTATATTAATACCTGTATAGCTGTCATGAAAAGTTAAGCATTCACAGAAAAACAAAGTTTATAAGCATTTTGATGTAGTGATAGGATATTTTTTTGCTGAATATTTTACTTTTTCAACTGGGAAGCAAAAACAAAAGCACGTGGTTTGAGTGGCAAATAGGAAATAATTAATGTTTTATGGATATCACATAGGTTAAAGCTTATTAGCACAAGGTTTTCATCAAATACTAGCTATGAATAAATTATCCATTCTAAGAAGCAGCAGAAAAAGAGTTAAAACTTGGGACCATTCATTCATGGAAAGTATATTTCATATTTCTGTAATGATAGACTTTTGAGGTCTGCCTACTGCTAGCTAGCTGTGAACTTTGGTGTCTTTGAAGTATTGATAACTTCCCTCTGGGATTTATTTGTGTCTGTTCCAGGGTTTACATCCTGATGGGTGCCAGATGACAGACTCCTCCGCATTTCAGTAGGTACTTTGAGAATAAGATGTCTTTTACTACTTCTTTTTCTTTTCTCCCCGATTCATCATTTTCCATGCTGCCTCTAAGCAGCTGTCATATGTTCCTCCCAGCTTTGTAAGCAATAGGGAGGAACGTGGGCGAGTTTACTGCGTTTACAAGATTTGCACACTCAGGTTCTTCTACCTAATGTCTTCTGTTTTCCTGGGGTTTTGAAATTATTTTTCTATGCTTTTTCTTCAACTTTCCCTTACTGTACCATGAAAATACACAAAACCTAGAGCTTCTATATTGCTTTTCGAAACTGGGGACATTTAAACTGTTCTTAACATATGGCCAACACTCCTGGTATAATTAGCTATGTCTTACATATGGTTCATGAAAAAAGGTGAATAGTAAAATGGCTTAAGAGGAACATACCCATAAATCTAAGGATTTAACCTCAGCTTTCTCCAGCTGAAACAAATATCTGTATCACTGACCTATAGTCAATGTCCTGTTTCTGATAATATTAACATTTTTAATATGAGCATTTAAAAAAAACCCTCCAAAAGTCTTGTTCAGAATACACAACTGAGGGAGAAAGAGACAGAGAAATGAGTCAGCCATCTTCCTGCCATCCAAACAATTTAATGCCTAGAATTGCAATTAAACCCCTCTCCAGAAAAGGGCTGGCCAGACTGAGGCTGGAGTCTCTCAGTTGAATTTGTCAGACTCAGCACACTCATCCCAACAGACAGAAATGCCCCAGCAGAGCACGATTCAGTCACTGGAGAGGCCAGGAGATTTATCTCTTGGGCCCTGTGGCTGAACACTTGGTCACATACAAGCCACCCGTGTTTACACACAGTGCATGAAAATCCCTGGAAAATGAGGGTTGTGGGGCCTCTGTTAAGTTTTTCTGAAGTTAAATATTTAATAAAGCTACTGTGAGAGTCATTTCCAGCACAGTGCTGTGCTGAGAGGTTTGTTGTTCTGCCCAGAGCCATGGTAACCAGGTACTTTCATGTACAGCAAGAACTTGTTTATGAAATTAAACATTCAAGCTCTCCTTGCATTGCTGTGTACAGTTTTTTGGCATCAGACTCCCATTACTCTTGGGAGGGTAATATTTTCAGAAGAGACCCTCAAGCATAGTTCTGATTGGGAACTGGAGTTAGAATAATATAAAATTTGGAATTACTAAATTTATACCTCTATCTAAATGTGCCGTTGATTCAACTCCTGTTCATTCAGCAATATGCAGCTTAATTTGAAATAATTATTTTCTAACACTTTGAAAAACATTATTGAGATAGAAGCAGGAAGTATCCAAGTCTTGCAGGTAATAATAACAGTAATAACTAAAATACTAAAGAAATGCTTTGTATGTGAACATTTTTATATCTTAATCTCCATTTGGCAATCTGTAGGTTTTTGTATTTAGCAAACATTCAGATTCTCAAGATCCTTTGAAACATTTCCTCTGATGGCAAATTTTACACATTTTATCACATTTTATGCTAGGTTATACTTATAATATATCAGGTTATTGCATTTTAGAACTTATAGAGCCATAATGCATATAGTTACAGCCTCTGTAGACAAATTGCATTCACGAGTCCAGATAAACTTAGGTTCAAATTGTCTACACTTATCACTTGGTTTTGGAAGAAAACGTAACTTAAAAGGAGTTAGTTTTTATACCACCACCAAAAAAAAAAAAAACAAAAAACAAGTACTGGTAGTAGATAAAAGCTTCCAGTGGTGCTTCACCTTGACGATATTAACCAAAGACATCCTAACGTCATGGTAGCTCTGTATATCTTTCTTTATGATTTATCACATCACCTGCAATGTTTGATGGATGCATTCCAATTAATGACCAGATGTGATGAAGACTAGAAAAAATATGCATTTTTAAATGTAACTGCTAAAATACTTGAGATGACATGCTGCTATGGCTTTCTCATATTTTACTTGTATCTCCTTGGACTTAAATAAAACAATTTCAAAATCATACTGAATTTTCCAAATACTTCCAGAAATATATTTGTTCTTGTTATACAACTAATATTAATTTGTTACTATGCAGTGTGAAATAGGTCAAAGAGATGGAAACAACCAGTACTTTTATTTTCTAAGTATTAGGTTTTTTCTAATTAATTTTTTAATGTTATTTTTAACTATCATACTTTGGGAGACAAATGTTGACAGCTATTCTGTATCTACTCAAAGGTAGGGAATTTGTTAATCAACCTGCAGCTAAAACATGCACCATTAATATTTGTGATGATGATAAGTTTAGGAAGGAACTGCTCTTCGGAGAACTCAGAATACCTCTGAAACAATAACACAGGCAAGATCAATAGACTTCATAGGTCAGTATAATATTTACTACATTCTTGTCGTGCGCATGGAACTTGCTTACTGTAGTGCTACCTCCAGTGCAAAGCAACGTGTTCAGCAGGCAGTGTGGTGGGAAAATACAGGAATTTTGGAGAAGCAGGAGATGCTGGAGCAGCCCCCAAGGAGCAGGCTCTGGGGAGGGAGCACAGGGTGTGAGTGAAGAGGCTCTGAGCTGCCTCTGCAGAGTAAGTGTCCCCTCTCATTTACAGCACCGCCCTGCTGTGCCTGAAGCCCTGGCCAAATTCCTACTGCACTCAATAGGAGCAGGAAACTTCCCTCAATCTTTGTCCATCATAAGGACAGCCTTCATTAAAGGGCTGCATTCCTGGCTCGGCTCTGATTTTATTCAGGCTGTACTCCAATAGGCAGTGCCTATTAGAGCCATTAAGGTCAGACCTCTGTAGGTACCCCCAGCTCCTATTTAGTTTAAATTCTATAGCAGTGGTAAAAAGGTGCTGCAGTTCTACCAAAGATTTGCTCACTCGCACCTTTGCCTCATTTGCAATAAGGAAATTTTTTCTGAGATAAATTCTCTGGGTTTTCTGTACAAAAGTGGTTTTTTCAGTCTGTTGTCTCATCTAACACAAAGAGCTAAACACTGACAAGAAAACAATAACCAGCCATATTTTAAACCTGTTTTCAATATAACTGCAAATTTTTCTCTTAAGGCCACTTCCTTCATAATTAGTTTCTGACAATTCATTGTTGTTTGCTTTCACACAAAGAAACCACAAATATATAGATAGCAGAGATAGTAAGAAATGCTAAGTTTATCTAACCCATTTCTTGAATGTAATTTTCAAGATAATATATTTATTAGAAATATACAGATAAGAGATACAAATGCCCATTTTCTATTAAGGCTTTTGCAGCAATTTTCCATGAGCTAATCACTCACTGCCAAAATTTTTTTCCTGGTATAAGTATAAATTATTATTTTCTTGATTTCATCCTATCATTCCCCGCTTTTCAGATGGGTATATCCCTAAATTTTTTTTTTCTTTCTGACATTTAAATGTCACATTTCAAATATTATAAATAATTAGCTTCAGTGAAAATAAAGCACACTGAAAAACACACTAAATGTACACATATTTTTAAGAGAAAGACTGTCAGGATCTGCATCATTCTCTTTCCAGGTAATAGTGCCTTGCAAAATCAGAAGTGGATTTGTTGCTTGCTGCTACATACAGGCTTATTAGAGCTGACAACCCACATATGGGTGACCTGGTGATTCACTTCACTTCTTCTATTAGGTGTAGAAAATGCAAGGAAGCAGTGCTGAATAGAGTACATGTGAATAATGATGCTGGAAAAATGTGGTATTTTACTTGAATGTCAAGTGTTGTATCCTCAAGCATGTTCATATTTTTTAACAAATTAAGAATGCATCCTTTAGAGGAATGATGAATGTACATTATAAATTGGACAAAGGAAGAAGAATGTAAAGTTTGCAATTAATTACTCAAATGTGAAATTAAAAAATTTATCTTTTCACTGGGACTTTGTTATATAAATTTCAGCATAACACAGCATTCCTTTCTACCCTGCAACAAATGCTTTTCCTTAATAAAACTTGACTTTGGCAAGGATCAGTTGACTAATTTGTTCTCCAGCATCCCTGGCTTGAAATCAGAAGAAGACTAATGATGCAGTCAGTAGATACTTCTCAGTTTGTACAGGTTTACCCAAGGCATTGGACATCTGTTTATGAGAGATCATGCTGAGAAAATGCCTACATAGTGTCATCTTTCATCTTAACAAGTAGTGGAAATAACAATTAACATCCTTGATTTATGGATTTTTTTTCTCAGATTTTTGTGTAGTCTGTCAGCTATTATTTTCTTTATTATCCAGAAAGGATACTGTTCATTGTTAATTATCTTTGCTCTTGTGCTTTGAATTTGTAGCTTATTCTGACTTCTATGACAGTGTTGTGGTAGAGCTAACAAGAAGCACTGCTCAATGAAGAACTAAAATGTTTTCATACACGGCTGCTAAAAAAGGACTTGGACAAAAATCTGCAAAATTGTATGGTCTAAATTGTTTTCTGAAATTGGCTTACAGTTTCCTCAGGTCAAAGATTTTGTGGCTTTTGGTTTGTATATTTGACATTTCTTTGACAAATAAATTTGGCAGAGAACTGAGAAAACAAAACACTGTAAAACCATATGGCTATTGTGAATTTTGTTGATGCAAAAGTAGCTCAATAGGAAATGAGAACTTGCATTTTGCTTTCCTTTCAGTCTCTAAGAATTTCTAAACCACTCATCGATTGTCTGTAAAATATAACAATGACAATGTCAGTACTCATCATTATTCTGCTAATGATGAAGAGTTTTGTGTGTATTTATGAGGTATTTTGGGAAGGCACATGTGTTTCAGCCATCAATAGCTATTGTATGCTTCTTGCAAAAAAAAAAAAAGTTCCTACATGTAGTCTGAATGTCTAAATCGTTGCCTCCTGCTTTCATTAATACAGATATTTCATATTTCCCACAAGAAAGCACAGTTTGGGCCCTTTTTTCAGGTATGTAGCATAATCTGCACAGGGTTCCATTGTTTCATTCTTTCTAAATGCATGATTTCAAAGTATTTAATTCACAGGCCATCTGAGCTTCTCCTTGGTCTTCTGCTGCCAGATGTTAAAACAGATAATAATTGCAGTCTGATAGATTAATAAATAATTAAATTTTATTCCACAATAAGATTATTTCACTGAAAATAACAGGATCTAACAGTATATTTAAAAACATTTTACTGATGATCATGAGGAGGAAGAAGAAAATGATGGACTTTATATATGCATAGATAAATGTTCATTTACAGGCAAAAAGAAATATTGACCACATGAGTATAGGAAATACAGACCAAGTGAAGGCCTTAATTCTGTGAGTGAACATGAGAACATAACTGCCTGCAGCCTGTAACTGGTTTAGCCCCTACTTTTGTATCTTTACGTGAATATTTCAGCAACTGTGTCAACATCTTAGTTTTCCTTCCCTCCTGAAAAACATTAAGCAAACTGTTCTGAATATGTAAAACCAAGGATGATGGATTGCAAGTCCTACAAAACATGGCACAGCTCAACTGTCTCATTTTTCATGAGTTTATTTTTTATCCTCATTGCACAGTTTACCTGTTTCCCCTACAGAACTGCACTGCACCACTCTCCTTGGGTCTTAGAGACACACACTATTAAATAACTTTTTATTAAAAAAACTACATTTCAAACCAATAGCTTTTACCATGAGTAACACTGTCATTTCAAACCAATAGCTTTTACCACGAAGTAACACTATCTGTGCTTGTTTCTCAACAAAAATATCCCTTTTTTTAAGTCTAAGAGACTAGATTTCTAAATACAAGCTTCAATGCCAAAATTACTGCATATGACTCAATGTACGCAGATTTTATCAATGATCTTATATTCATACATATATTTGCAGAAGCAACAGATGACATGTGCCAAAATAAATAAAGCAGAAGAAACATTAAATGTATGGATGAAAAATAATGCATTACTATTTCAGCACAATAGCATAAAATAATAAGGAAAAAATAAACTAATTTAATGGATTTTTTTGTTTGTTTTATAACTGCATTCCTAGACAGTTATGCCATGCAATGACAGGTATGGTAATAGAATTGTTTGTCAGCTGTAGAGAAAAAGGGACCTTATCTCTGAGAGACCAGATGGTACAAAAATCTCACCAGTATCACAAGAAACTTGCAGATTTAAACAGTAGATAATCTAAGCCAGTAAACTGTTTCCAAAATATTAGTTTAATGTGCCTTTCAAGGATAAATATTGCACACAAGTCAGTGAAAGGATCTTGTGTCCAGCAACCATTGAAGGTCACCCAAAGCTCCTCAGACAAGGTACCTGTCACTCGGAATTGTGAAATGCCTGAAGGGAATTAATTATCCCATATTTTAATTTCTTGTTAAATTCTGGGGGTTGTTTCAGCAAGTCTTTTAATTTCTTAGGAAATAGAACAATCTCTGATTGCAAACAATTTCTTCTTAAATTCTCTTTTGTTTCACTGTCTTTTAATTTCTTAGAAAATAAATCAATCTGACATTGCAAATCATGCTATCAGCTAACATATATTCTTAAATTCTTATGACTATATAGATTTTGTTAGCCACACCAAAACCACTACCCCAGAAAACAGCAATAATCTCTACGTACACAGGTGAAACAGAATTCAATGCAACAGCTCCCACAAGGAATTGCTCCAACTCCTGTTATTACTAAGGTTTTTAAAGACGAGTTTTCAATGGCTGAAAATCTCTCTGTGCTTGAGGTGTTCATGTTTGGAGCCAAACACTCAAAGCCTGAGTCCCACGTGTAACTGGCAGCAGATATTTTTCCTCCTGTACTGCACACAGGCCTGAGTGTATTGTGATCTGGCTCCTCTGCAGCAGTACCACCTCAAATCTTTGGGCTTGCAGAGATAAAACACTCTTAGGGTGCCAACAAGAACACGGACAGAGACGGAATAGCTAAATTTGCTGGTTTATCCCTGTTATCTATTTCTTGCAAATATAAGCCAACCTGTGAAGATTTTTCTCTTCTCACTGAACCCCACATTTTTCTTTTCCTTTTATTGTCTTTTTAGATTCACTAACCTTTTCCTCACAGCAAAGCTCATATTCAGACATGGAAATTTTATAGCCAAACCTCAGTTTTAATTTAAAAATGTTGCTATTTACATAAGCTGTTAAAATTATTTTTTCAGTGCCCTGTTCAATTTATGAGATCCCTCAAATCCCCCAAATTTTGGCTGTAGAGAAATGTCACAACCCAAGGAGTTCATCTTACCTTTCTTCCCTCATATCTCCTCAGCCACAAGGATTGCATTTTCAGACATGACCACCATGTGTGTAATAAGTTCTCCCTTCCTTTCCTACAATCTCTGAGATTTTTTTTATAGTCTGTTTCACATTTCTTCTCTTTGGCCAGTCTCTGGTAATCTCTAAAAATATCTACTGGTGTTTAGAGTTTAATCTTCAATCTTGCTTACTTCCACTCTTATTTTTGTGTTCTGTCTCAATCAGTATGCTGTTGCTACAAGTTAATCTCCCATTGCAGCCCTCTTCAGACTGGCATTATGCTGTAAATCATGGAAGGCTCCCTGGCACTTAAGCTGGGGCATGATTGCAACTGACCTAAACTTGCTGAAGCTCAGTTAATAGCAAACAGTACAAAAGATGCTGCCTCTGTGCCTGCCAGGCCACATGCAGGATCTAGCAGTGAGAAGTCACACAAATAACTGTATTTACCTTGGCACGAGGCACTCCTGGCAAAGGGCATTTGGGCTGGATCAATGACAGGATCGAGGTTTAGATCTTGCTTGCTACAGCGCTGGCTTTGACTTCCCCAGACCCCGGTGACCCGTGCAGGAGAGAGGTAATTGATGACAGCCTGTTACCAAGAGCAGGTTATAATGCTCCTCTTGTCCAGCCACACAGGCAGCCTAATTTTCTCCTGTGCCTAGAAACAAGTTCACCTCAAACACCTGGGTTCACAGATTAGTGTTGCATGTGGGCTTTTTTGGACACAATGGTGTTCGATACTCCTAGCATGTCGATATCAAGGATAACGGGTGTTATTACTATTATTATTATTACAGTATTGACTGTACAGCTTTGGCAGTGCAGGAAGATTATCTCAATAGTCCCCTTTCTTTAGTTTATTTCTAAGCAATTTTCCAATAATGCTGTAACTCTAAGCCAGTTAAAAGTTTAGGGTATGAAAAATAAATTAGCTTTTTGCCTGATATCATGCATGACTGAGATCCAGTAATACATTAGCCAGATGTATAATGATTTAGTTGGGCATTTCTTGTTCATTTCTTTTAGGGGTGCCAATATACATAGTTCTTACTACTTTAAAAAAATCTGTTCTATAATTTTGCCTTTTCATTTCCATTTTTCTTTTATATAAATTGGGCACTGTTTCCCCCTTCTTGAAGTTTCTCAATTATTTTAATGTTCTGATTGTTTTTATAATGTTGCCACATTTCTAGAATCAGCTGAAGTATAAAAAACAAGTTTGCAAAGAACCAGTTTGGAAAAAAGAGATTGTCTTTCTATGCTTGCTTGCTTGTGGATAATCTGGCCAAATTTCTTGGAATGCATTCACTGCTTTGAAATGTTTAGAAAACAGATCAACTCAATGTATTTTTGGTTACAAGCTGCCCATATTTCTTAAGACTTTACCAAAAGAAGAGATTATTGCCAAGAGAGGATTTTATAGGACATATGAGGAAAGGTAGGGATGGACCTTGCTGAGTTTGGACATTGAGAGACAGCAGTTTCAGCTCTCTAAGGGGTGTGTAAGAACATGCAAAGCAAATGCATTCCATGTTGTGTCAGCATGGGCAGCACATACCCAGTTAGGGCTGCCCTGCACTATGCTTCTTTAAACTGTGAAGAACATTTTAAAGTCCTATGTAAATGTGCATGTGGGCAACAAAAACACCTTCAAAAACAGCAGATCCCCAATAGCTAATAGTTAAAGAACTGCATATGCACCAGCAGATAAAAGAATTCCATTCACAAATCTATTACAGTCCCAAAGTCCAAATATCAACATACATATTTATATTGAAATATTTATTTTATATTAGCACTATAATCAAGGCATACTGTCCTGTCTATTTGTCTCAGTTTCTCTTTGGAATTAGAAAATTCTCCTGTTGATCCCTTGGTAATACAGTGTTTATATCTCCTAAATAGCAACCGAGAATTTTTTACTCCTATAGAAACAGGTAAGAGAGGTAATAGAAAATACATCAAATTACACACTATTTAATAAACTAATACAACAGGATCACATGACCTTGTGTCTGTGCATGCAAATTGAAATGTTGGAAAGTTCAAGAAGCAAATAGAAATCTGATTCTGTCTTGCAATGAAGAGTGTAATGAAGCTCTCTATTACATGTATTTGTAAGACAGATATTTTTCCCCTCACAGAATTATGATCTGTTGGGGTGTATGGGGGAAAGAGTCCATAGAGAATAGAGGCTTTACATAGAGTAACAGTGTTTTTGAGAATGAAACTTCATAAACTCCAATTGCATATATAATCCTTTTTAAAGATTTCCAGATGCTGTCTGGGAATAATTAGGCTGAATGTGGCATTTAGATAAGCAGACTTGGTTTAATTTATCTGTATGTGCCTTCACTCCTACCCAAAGTGTTCTATTACTCCTTGCCATACCCTCTTTGACAATCTGGGCCATCTTTGTGCATTTCAAGCACACATATAACCAAAGGGGACTGAGCAAAATATCCTTCACTGATGCCCCCACCCAATTTTCCCAAAAGCTGGCAGAAATACGGGGCTTAATTCTGCTATCATCTGAACCTGGACACAAAATCCAGCAGAGGTTTCTCCCAGGTCACCACACTCAGCACTTTCCATTGATGTGCCCATGCAGCTGAAAAAGTTTGAGCAGAACCTGTCCATTGTAACACAGTCAGGTGCATGAGCCCATTCTCTCTCTCCCCTGCTCAGAGAAGGATGAATGACAATTAGAAGTAGCTGAATGTGCTGAATAAAAACTTCAGGGACTCATGGGAAACCCTGGCTTTGTTATTAATGGCAGTGTCAGGAAATCAATGAAGATTGCATGTTTCACCCGATAATATCCTGGACTACATTCCTCACTGGCAGTTTTACATGTTACTCAATACAACTGGCCTCTACTTGGGTACCGTGCCAGCAAAACCAGCAAAACCCTTCAACACTACAAAAGAACATATTAACAGATGCATCATGCCCTGCCATAGTCTAGAGGGGTTGAAAAAGCACCATTCATTTTATGAGACCCTTTGCCAGCTCCCACATACACGTATGTGTAACCCAGAAAGCAATCCATGAGTTTTTTCCTCTTTCCTTTTTTTTTTTTTTTTTTTTAATGGATGGATTAGCCACCAATAAATTGGAGGAAAACAATCTGCCTTTCTCATTTTCTTCCCACATGCACTTGTTACTTTAGGTTCAAAAAGGGAATGAGCAATAACAAGATGTTTATCTACTGGCTTTATATAATTAATACAGGGAAATTCCCTGACAATGTAATTGCCATAATGAGAAATATCAGAATAGGATTACATGTTGACATTGGTTCTTGAATTCATCAGTTTGTGATACTCTTGCTCACTAATATACAGAAGGTTTGACAGAAATGGCTGGCCTATTAACTCACCCTTGGAGGGAAGTGTCTTACACTTCCCATCCCGCTTGTCAAGAGGCATTTGCAAGGCTTACAATGCGTTTAATGAATTCTCTAGTGCTTGCACATTCAATTTCCATCCTTTCTTTTTAATCTTTAGTGATTTTAGCAGCAATGTCCTGGGAACCATTTTGGTACAAAAACTCTAATAAGGAAAAAAGCAGGGTGACATTTAATTAACAAAATTAATTAGTGCTAAATAGTGAAAGAGCATTCTCTAGCCATTTAGGAGACAACAGCTGAGAATGGAGGAATGCTGGGGATGACAGCTGGAAATTGCACTCAATTAAAAATTTAAACACATTCTGAGACTATGAGGGGAAGAAAATAATTTCCACACTCAGATTTTTCATGATCTAAAACTTCTGTGATCCTGATATCATAATGGAGATTATCAACTCTTTTTGGGGAGCCACCCTGACATTTTTCCACTGCAGATATGATACCCTATGTAGGGAATATAGGGTTGCTAATAATAACCTTGCTTATGTTTTGTGGTCCTGTAGAATGTATCTGCAGGACCTCCCCTCCACCAAGGATTTTTTGGATGGAGTTTAATATTCTCATCATGTAATTGAATACGAAGTTCAATGAAAGCAAGAGCCAAAAAGAATCCGTTACATCCTCCATTCCCACTAATTAAATATTGTATAGTTCTTGACCATTTCAGTTTTATGAAACAACCAAAAAGATGTTCTTAAATGGTAAAAAGCAGTGAATATGTTTTATAGTAGAGATTTTTTAATTATTATTTTTAACTCACTCCTATTTATTGCTCTAAACTCTCAGTGACATAAAATCAGGGAATAAATCCCTGCTATTTAATCTTAGCTTATTTTTCTTCTTTATATTTTTAGCTCTGATGTCTAGTACTTAACAATCTAAAGCCAATGTATTGTAAATTAAGATAAAACTGCAGTCAAACAATATATTGCCTGTAGGAAGTGGTGATAAATGATCCTAACATATATACCAGGTTCTTCAAAGGCAAAGGGCTACAAATCTGTAGGTGGAGTCTCTGCTCATGCCAAATTGTTTGTGCATGTTTCTGGAAACCAGGCAAGGCAGGTTACTCAGCTGCCCTTGAGCATTCATACAGGCTTATCTCTTTCAAGGCAGACTCTCATTTTTTCCAAAAGATTTTCTCTTTCACAGGAAGGAATGTCCTGCCTGGCTGCATCTTTATCCCTCTGAAACGGAGGTCTCTGAGCCCTTGTCCTTGGGAGGTAAAGCTGCACACAGCCTGGACAGTCAGTCTGTTCCTGAGAACTGACATATTCTTGATGTGTCCTACTAATGATTCCATAACTTAAACCCCAATTTTTGTCAGTTTGCTTTGCCCGTTTCTGTTCAATAAAGACCATGGAGCTCCTCCTTAAAACACCTGGATCCAAAATTGCCATGCAAATTCTTGAGAATGCCTTTTACTTTCAAAGCAAATATGAATAATTATTTTAAAACTCACAATCTAATAATTTTTAATTTTTCAAGCTCTGTTCTACAAAAAGTCTTTTTTAAAAATACTGATTTTAGTTGAACCTGAAGGAATTATGAAGATATTCTCTAAAGAGAGGGCACACAGTAGAATGTCTAAACAAAACTCCAGTGTATCAGTAGTTGGCAAAACTATTTTCAGAAGGATTACTGAATTTAAAAACCAAGGGAAAAAAACACAGAGATGAGGAGTTGGGGATTTTAGATAGCGAGGTGAAATACACATGCAATATTCCCAAGTGTGAGCTCTCACATGTTGATGCGCTTTCCACAACACAAATACAGAATCAGGGATGAGGTACACTCAAGTTAATGGAGAGTAACATTCTAAAAGGAAAACACATGTAGCTTATGATCCAGATGACATGGAAAAATCATGGTCCAGACTAAAAGAAAGGTAATCTGAAGACTCTGAGCCCAATAGTTTAAATCATATCACACTTGCCCCCTTGAAATTTATTCCCTCTTTAAAAAAAATCATCTTTAATACAAGATTTAGAAATATATTCAGGACTTATATTTCTTTTATGACTAAAATGTTGTACTTGACCTTGCACAAATTTATAAACCTGCAGAACCAGACACTTTTAGTGCAGTTGAATAATTTTACTGTTTGCAGGACAAGCTCTACTGTACATTTAGATTCTTAAGTAGAGAAGTTCCTGTGACTTTCCTTGTCTTCAGTGGGAAGTATTCCAAACTGAAAATATTGGTCCAGCTTAAGTAATTGTCACAGTCAATAAAATTATATTGTGCAAGTACATACGTTTTATGTCTATACTCTTCTACAACTCCGAGTTGTTCAAATCCTCTAAGGGGACATAAAGTCAAAATCAAATAATTACTGAAATCAGTGGGGGTCTTCCCACTGCCCTCAGGAGTGGACACAAAACTCAGAACTCAGAAAAAGTTCTTTTGATTTGTCTTCAGATCAATAACCTTTACTAATGTTAATAGTACACTACTTGGATTCCTTCACAGATACTCTCACTTTTCAAATGTCTTCTGTTCTGATACTGAGAAATGACATAAAAGTTTTTTTCCAGCACAAAGAAAATAATGTGAGTAGCTGTTAGTTCAGTTATCTACTGAACGCTGAATCTCAGTGTTGCTACACATTCATTGAGAGCATTTCTTCAAAAAACAGAAGGGAAATTTTCTTAGTAAATGCCCATTTATTATTAAGCGTAGACTGGAAGATTCATTAATAAATATTTGAGAAATGTTAATAATGTATCTTCCATACCTCTTTTACCTAGAAAGAAATGTTTCCTAATTAGCTACATGAGCCACCATATAGACTCCAAAGTGCTATCAAAATAATTTGGGATTTAATGCAGTTTCAAAGATGTAAGAGTTTCTAAGAAAAAAAAATAAACAACTAAACAAAAACAAACAAACAAAAAAAACCCCAAACAAAACAAAAAACAAAACCAAAACCAAAAAAACCCCAAAAGATCAAGACCTGTGTTAAGGATGTGCTCCTGCATGCCTTGTGCACTGTGCCAAGGAAGGGATTTGTTCACCATCCAGGGGTGGTTTATGAGTGCAGCTGATTAAACAATTTCTTATTGGCACCTGAAAACCCTCCTGGGGTAGAACAATCTCGCTGGGAATGCAGCAGTAGGGTAGTAAAAGAATATTAATTCTTTGAATTGTAGACCTTGATTCTACATGTTTAAGTCTGATGAGGAAGACTGCCATCAAAGAGTATATGAACATTTTAGTTCATGAACATTCCTAGGAATGATATCACACTTGAACGATGGGTATAAAGGTTAAGCACTTGTGTTTAAATTTAAAAGTAGCAATCAATTTACCATACAATAAACTATTCTTGTAAAAACAACAGAAATATATATCAGTCCCAGACTTAGATCAAATATCTAAATTCATACAAATCTTAATAAAAATGTAGTTTGACTGAGAAATACTGAAATTTAAAGTCACTGAAATCATATATGTAATGATCAGTCTTTGCCTGAGAGGTGGTAAACCTCTGTCATGGCAACAATTGATTAAAAATTATATATAATTCTGGTTGGCTTCCCCACTAAATATGTGAGATGGAGAAATGTGACATAAACTCTTGTGCTTACTTTCTTTTTCAGTCATAGGAAACAGAACATTTTGTGGGGTACCCTCTGTAAGATCCTGACATGTATTTAGTCGGACATTTCATGATAATAATGAATTGATGTCCATTGCTGAAAAGAAAATGGCAATGAGCTTACACCCCAAAGCCTTTTCTTCCTTTCCACAGTAACTAATGTGCTCTAAAGTCTGACTCCAGCAGACTGCTTTTTTAATGAATCCTAAGTCAGCCATCTCTAATTCGGAGTTATTAGAGCTGGAAGTATTAACCTGATTCTCCTGAATTACCAATCAGTGAGTGAATACCCATTTAGCAGCTGTGTCTCTGGGCACCCATCAAAGAGTTCAAAGTCGCTTTGATGGTGTCATCGCTGCAGCCTGCACCTTTATCAGACAGGTTTGCAGTGGGCAGAGTCTGCTACCAAAATGTATTAATGCTACCTTCTTAACCAGTTAATTACACTGGCTTAAGGCTACCTCTCGATTCTTTTGTCAAAGCTAAATTTTGCAAAATTTGGGATGTGAATATACTTTACTTTTGTTCTGTTTATGTGAGTAACTCTGACTGCTCCCTTAGAGACTTATCTGAGAAGCTTTCCATCCTTCTCTGTCTTTGATCAAAGGCTGTCAGAATTTGCTTCATTTACATTTCAGACCCCCTGATTAAACCATGTCCTTTGGGTTACGAAGTATTGATGGATGACAGAACTAAGACAAACTGTTCTTAACTTCCTCATTGTATTGTCTTACTTCAAGATTTTTATCACACTGTTATTATACCTCTCCTGTATCTGCGCGCCTGTCTGGCAAAGGAGCACTCTTGCTGCAGAAGTACTGATAATCTCTGGATTTTAGGTCAATAAATGACTCTCAGTCCTATGGATATCATTACTGTTAAGAATATTAGTGTAAAGATAACCTTCTAACTACTGGAAGCATAATTCTTTTCCCCATGTTCTTCTTTGTGCAGTGTCCTATGAACAGCACGCACAACCAATGACAGGTTTAATTTAGAAGGGATCAGCTCTCTGCAATTGATAGCTACAATACCATTCAGTCCAAATAAAATCAGTAACAAGAAGAATTCTTTGCTTGGTCCTACAGCATGTTCTTTGTTTCATGCCGTTAACAATGAACAAGGTTCATGACATGACATTTCATCAACTAAATCTGTGTCCCTTGATAACCTCTTAAAATCCTGGGCTTTCAACAGGATTCCCTTTCTCTGAGAAGGATTCAGTTAAGCTCTTATTAAACTCATATAGTGTCACAGACCACTGACAGAATAAACCTCTGAAGCCTAATTTGGCTTTGTTCTTTGCCTTTCTCTGTCTTCTGGAGCAAGTGTCTTCCACTAAGAGCCTTACAGTTTTGCTGGCTTTGACAACGTATATCTTGGTACAAGATAAACACAAGGGTGGGAAAAACACCTAAGTGCAGTCTTCTACAGCACTGGGCACACCAACTGGACTGTAGAATGCTTGGCTAGTGTTTCATGGAATTGCTAGAAACAAAACAGACATGAGATACAGCTGCCATGACTTCTGGTGCCATGCACTGTAGCTTGGTTTCTAAGACTGACTTTTTCAGAGGTCACTTAGGTGACTTGATTCCTTTGTTTTCCTTCTGCCTCTGCATGAAGTTTAAGGTTATTGCAGCCAGAAAATTGCTCTGCTTCTTTTTTGCCTATTGTCAAAATCTGCTCAAGGATAAATATTTACGAAAAGGAATGAGACTCAGATCTCTCTGACACCAGCATTTTCTACATTTTTCTGAAATTTTTTTTTTGAAGAGTGAATTTTTTCCCTTGTAGATTTTTGTATCTTCCTGTTAGTAGACATTCTCGATAGTAAAAATTTAAAATGGTTTACTTTATATATGGAAAGTGAATACTGAAACTGGTTTTTAACTTAAGAGAAAATAATCCTTTCAATCACATGTCAAGTGACAGAGTGATTGTCAGATTTCTGTTGATTTTTAAAGACTTTTTAATGCTTTCAGCTCTTAAATAATGCTTGTAAAAGTCATTAGGGCTCTCCATAATGCACACTGCAGGTGCAGATATAAGCAACTGAATACAACTTTTGAATTTGCTTTTCTTGGTACTTAGAAAAAGGAGAAAATGTGAAAATGATTTTACTACCTTTTTTGTTTGGTTTGTTGATTTTTGGGAAGAGTTCTGTACTTTGGAGCCATTGAAATGCTACCTTCTTTCATTCCTTCTTTACTTAAAATTTGTGTTTCTATATTAGATATGGGCAAAAGAAGCACATAAATAAATATATAATCACAATAACTATGGATAAAACATTCTGGGGTAATATTTTCATAATGATTTAAGAATTTATAAGGAGGACAATGACAAATATTACACTATGAGGCTAAGGCGTTGTCTCTAACAAGATATGCGCAATTATATACCTAACTAGTTACATCACTAGAATCATCTGATACTTACAAGGACGGGGGGTTGTTAACAATGAATGCAAATGAGGAATGCAAATATAATTATGGCACTGTAGGGTCTAGACAGATTAGTTTGGCTTAAATTTATTGACCAGTAAAGTAGAATGCACTATTACAGTTGCACTAAAGATGTAATCTAGCCACATCATACTAACAGTATGCAAGTATTTTCTCAGAACTCTATAGCAGAAATCACTGTTCAGCTTCCAAAAGTGAGGAAAGGTTCCCTCTCAAGTTCAGAGGCAAAGACTGTGGATCAGAGATCATCATGTGTACTTTCTGGGCTCTACAGAGGTACAGACCCTTTCATTTGGGAGAGCATTTCATAATTCTTGCCCTTTCCATTTCACTTCCATATTTACCTGGGATATTTCACTCCAATACACAGATGCTTACATTATTGTGGCTCCTAAAAGAAATGATAAAAGAGGGCTCTCCACAAAACTGTAAATACATGTGTATGAACACTAATGATACCACCTCATCCTTTCTTCATAGGCAGGGGAACAATGAACAATGTGAAAAAAATACCCAAGAGCAAGAAACAACAGCGGCTCACAAAATGGATGAAATTTCATTTAACTGAGAACATTTAAGCAGCAATGAATGCTGTCATAGAACTCTACCAGACTAACATGCTTAAAAGTGGCACCCAAACTGCTGGCAGAGTGCAGAGGACCCTGTCAGAAGTGACCTGGATTTGGTGAGAGAGCCTCGCTGCTTTTTCTCCTGAATGGGTCAGGTGGATGTGTCAAGTACAAGCAGCAGGGTATGACGGTAGCTGGTTGCACATTCTGATCATATACAGTCAACCATTCACAATTTTTTCATTATTTTCATCTAAATTCATTTGAAATATGACCAATGGAATATGTCCACAGTACATAACAGTACACAGAAATGGACTATAATAAAGCAGTGAAAAGAGAGATTCACTCTCATTTATAGATTAGACCACCAAATGAGATAAATATTTACACAACATGAACTGGCATTCTGTCTCAGTGCATACAAGTATAAAGTAAAAGGATGTCACCACTGGAATACAGACAGATAATTTCATTTATTGTAGTCTCACAGCTTCACTGACCAATAAAAATTAAAATGATACTTAATAGCCAACAATGCACAGTGACACTGACATGTGAAAAAATATGTTTCTCACTTTCACTTCAAACACTTTTTCATTTTTCTTGCTATTACGTCGAAAAGGAATTCAGTTAAAATTAAATCCCTGAGAACAACAAAATGCTCTCTGTCTTATCAGTTGGAAAGGGTGAAGGCCTCTTGTGACAGAGTAAAGAAATGGCATTTTTTGCCTACTTCCTCCCCCTGAGAATAAATTCTTATTGTTTTTAAATGTTACAGGGTTTGTCTGCTTTAAAATAGCTGCTTTAAGCAGGTTGTGTGCCAATTCAAGAAGAAGCAAGTGAACCAAAAATCCCTGGGCATTGCAGACATTCAAGAACATGAGTAACAAACTCAAGTCACATAACCTGTGTCAAACAGAAGGAAAGGTTTCGTGAGTTTAAAGATGTTTCTCAAAACTCTTTTGCTTCTATTTTTGAGAAAATGATCCACTTCTCCTTTTAATGGTAACTGAAAAAAGCCATTTTGTTTAGATTATTAAAACTGTCCTTGAGTGCTAGTAGAGCTCAAGCAGATACCAGAACTTTCCAAAGAACTTCAAAGACTTCCAAGAGCCTTGCTCAATTTTTTCCTAGTAAGCCTTAAGGTATAACAAAGAGTAGGGAGAATTCAAGAAAAGGATCACATTCCTGCTATCCTGCAGATCTAGGCTCTGTTCCCTCTATTTGAGGACCAGGTTGACACTTGCATGCACTTGTGCATCCTTGAGAAGCAGACCAGACTCCTTTTGGGCGAAGACAGTGATGCTGGGCATGAGAAGGCAGGAACTGCCATTTGCCTCTCTGGAACTAGGATCGTCAAAGTTGGCAAAAAATAAAAAGGTTTCTCCTTCTGATGAGGTTTCCTTGGTGACAGCGGAACAATTTTTTCTCTTCATTACATGACTGAGTGAAGAAAAGGTGCTCCTGCACCTGAAGTTCTATAATGGTTAAGAATTAGTTCTCAGTAGTAATTAACACATTCTCTGAAGTTTTGTGAACAAGGAGAGACGCTTGGAGAATCTCTATGCACCTGTATCTATCAACTACTTACAGATCTTAGTTCCTGATTAGATTGATGACTTTTGGCAACCCCAGTTATGAACCGCATGGCGAGTGTCTTGTACCTATGTGTTCAACACGATGTGTGCTCCAGAAACTACTTGAGAAAAAAGTTCTGGCTTACAAACCTGTCACTGTTTCACATATTGCTGGAATTAAATAAATTACTTCTCCTGGGGTTTCCTTAATTTGCTATAAACTCCTTCCTTCAAAGAAGTTTGCAAAATAATTTTAATGGCAACTTCTGAAGACTATTTTTAATACTAACACTAGAAAAAGTAGGCCATCTTTTATTCTGTAAAAAATTAGCAGTGTACCTCAAGTGCAAATACACCTGGTTATATGATTTAGTTTCTAGTAATACTTTCTTCAGTCTCACTTGTTCAAGAACAAACACACTATTTATAATTGAGCTGCAATGGTGAAGAGATGTGCCCACTATACCCTCCGATGTACACACATAAGTAATAAAAATAAGATTCTAACCTTAAGCAGATAACAACTAGAATGAAAGCAATATGCTTTAATCATGTGTGAAAAAATAATGCAGTGAATATAGATACAAGAATCAGAAATAATATATTTGCTTCTAATATAAATTACTTTTCTTCATGACATTTGAAAAGTGCTCTCCATTAAAACCCTCTATTACAGAATTTTCTCAAATTTTCATTTTATTTGCAATGCACCCTGGTAGACTGGATGTTTGGCTTTTCTTTTCCACAGTAAGGCATAGGGAAGATTGCCTCAGCTCTTAGCAAACCTTGCTCCGACAATCCAGCGAGGCAGAGGAATGTTTTCTTTGTTAGTGGGTCAACAGCATTTGTTGTCTGTGAGGAGAGTTTTGCGTTGACTGAAAGGAAATTTGGAAAATTGGTTTGTTCAGTCTTGAAAATAAAAATGAAGACACATATATAATCACACACATAAAAGGTTACTCAGACAAAGCTGGTAATAAATTGCCTCCTATATTCACTGGGAAATAAGGTGAAAGTTATGTGCATAAAATACAGACAAGGGGGTTTAACCTAGATGTTAACCCTGAAAGAAGGAATAAAAAAAGTGGAGGAATCCAGACTTTTAAAGGTTGGTTAGGCTAATATCAGCCAAAAATTGTTCAGCAATAACTAATTGTTCTTATTGTAAGGGAAATACAGTAAAAGACAAGATAGGGTGCTTTCAGCCTTATTCTTTTACAGTCTTCCTGAAATCAAAATAGTTTCCTTTGAACATTTGTTAGGTTCAATATGTTAGAAAAATACAAAATAAAACCTTCTATTTTTCTGAGAGAGATATCAAACTAATCAGTCAGAGAGCCACATAAAAGAACCCTAATCAAGATTTCAGCAAAGGTTTTTGGTGTGGATGAACCCTCATTTTTCACACAAACAATTTTGGTTTCAGCTAGATTTGAAACCAAGTTAACTGCTCATTAATTCTTTCCCAGACAGTTTCTAAAGTCTGCATGACAAGTTTCCTTGGTAACAGCAGCCAGCGTATACCATGACACCTAGCCATTAAACCAGACAAAAGCACGGATCCTGAACCTCCTGCCTCCATCCTGGAGAATAAGGAGAGGCTCGAAGCAAACACAATCCCTGGCCTGTACATGATCCCAACCAAGAACACAGCTCACACAGCTGATGTGTCCAACTACACCCTGGACACGTGTACAGCAGCTCCTGGATCACCTGACGCTGCTGCCTTTTCTCCTTGTTATGAGTTTGTAGAAAACTGTTTTGGAACACTGGGTAAACAGCTGTAACTTCTGAAGTAAAAAGTTTGCCCCAGCTGCTTTGCACTCCTGCAAACTCTTAATCTGGCCAATATTTATAAGAGAAAAATACTTTACTGCTTTTATTTTTAAGTTGGATGATCACATTGTTATTTTTGATTAAGGAACACCCCAAATATTTCAGCCATTAGCAACTGCATTGTGCTAAATGGTGTTTAACAGAGATCCAAGAACAGAGACAATCATAGCTGTATTAACTTCAATCTCAGTTCTGGTTCTATTTGCTTCATCCAATCACAGTGAGAACTGACTTATTTCTTATTCAACTAAACCACTGTCACAGGTATCCATTACCTGTTAGTAGAGACCACAGCTAGAAGAAGATGAAAATCTATTTCCTGAAAGTGAAGGAATTCAATACCCACCATGCTGAGAAATTTTCTGAGAAAGAGTGTGCTGAACCAGCAAACCCCTGCAGCTGAAGGTGATTCTCAGTTGATGGGCAAGAGCAATGCCCTTATCAATTTTAGGTAAGAGCATCAGGGTGATGGAGCACAGCCAGAACAATGGAAGCTGAACTCTGCTCAACAATAAGGGCAGTCTTTATTATTGATAAAGAGCTACATCAGCTGAGAGAACCAACTGCCTCTGTCACTCTATTTGTCCCAGAGTTAATCAAAGAAATGCAAATACTCTCTTCCCAAGGTAGCGGGACCAATACTGGGAAGTAGCTCAGTGTAAGGGTATGAAAGCTGAAAAAGGAATGAATAAGTGTATTTTGCATTATACTTTTAACCCTCCTCATGGAAAATATCTAAAAGAACATGGTCAGAGGGCATTGGACTCAGAATGAGAGAAGGTGATCTTACCATGAAAGTATGACGACCTGAAAATGAAAGAAACTTATTCAGTTTGTTCTTCCTGCCCTGCTTATGGAGCTGTGGAAGTATTCGATATCAGATATCAACTCCTCTACCACATGGCTAAAAAGTTCCTGTTAAACGTTGCTTAAAACTGAAATCTTGCTGGTTTTTCTACAGAAATGTTAATTCTTACACAAATCTGCTCCTCTAAGACTCTTTTTGCTATGAAACAGAACACTCTGGAATAAGAAGAATGGTGTCTCCTTACTCTGATTCTTTCTGCCCTACTGATTTCAACAGCGATATGCATGTCATTCCAACACTATGCTTGGCAATGAAGCTAAGAAAGATTAAAAGGAATCCTCCTCATCTCCAATTATGTATATTTAAATATACACTTGACACAGTGTATTAACAGGCAAATACCTGGAATTGTCAACAGCTGAAAAGCCTGATCATCAGAAAAATGCATTCCAAATTTCTTTTATGCATTTTCTGTGGGCAAAATCAGACTTCAAAGAGCGAATAAGAACTGGTGCTGGATTGTATCTCTTTTTTCTTTTTTTCCTCAGATTTTTTTTTCCCAGATACGGCTTCTTTCATAGTCGAGTTTGCACAATGAATAGCAATTTTGACTCATTATTGTCTCAGTTGCTGGGGCCCATATTATTCTTTAACTTCAAAATTATGTTACCTTCTTTTCAATGCCTTTACTAACCATGGAGACAGACTATGTCAAACAAATTTATGCCTGGACACTTACCTCAAGAGTGAGTTATTTTCACAAGCAAATATGCCAGTATAACATGCAATCTTTTACAATGTGGAAGCAAAAATAAAATTATTTAATTGAAATTGTTTAGGGTGCAAATAACATAAGTTCATATTCACACACATGCCCTAATTATGTGATCTTCACCAATATCCTCAAAGATGAAAGAGTATCAAAGAAATGTAAAAGTCAGGTTTTTTTTGTTCTTTCTTTTTGAGTATGTGCAGCTCACATTTCAGTAAATTGCATCAAACCAATAATAGAGACAAACATTACTCGAATTACACCAGTAATCCTGTACAAAAACAAGTTTACTCACTGTGCTTACTTGACAAGAGATCCATGGAGAGGAATTACTGATGAGAAATCAAAACAAAGATCTTGGGAGACAAGGACTAAGGAAGACTGGAGACAGAATATGTTCCCTGAAAAGAGAAATTAGGAGTGGATGCAGTGAAATAAAGGGACCTTTGCCTTTCTTGTCACAACTGGTGACATTCTTGTCACATTCTAGGACTGAAGGCAAGGAAGGATCATTGTGCTCATGAGAAAACAGGGAAGAAAACCATTCCTCAGTTTCCTTGGTCAGCAGGAGGGGGTGTTAGCTCCAGGAAGATACCAAACTTTGTCCTTCCTACTTCCCCTGGAGTAAAAGTCCCCAGTCTCACAGATCACCCCTCCTGCCCTTGCTTTGCACCTTCACCGGTAGCTGTGCAGAAAATAATAAAATATAAAGCTGACACAGGGTGTTCCAAAATATTTTTTGAACCAGTCTTGTCATGCTTAGATTCAAGACCTGAGAAGAAGCTTAGCACAAATGTTAGCCCTGGAGAAATCAACACTTTGGGATAATGCCTACCAGCTTAGTTACTAATGTAGCATTTTGTTTTGTTGCAAAGCGTGTTTAAGGTAAAACTCTCATAAATAATTCCTATTAAAAGGGATTTTAAAGTGCTGGTGAGTAGGTGAGACACTCAGGGAGGGTGAGGGTGGCTGTCAGATGTGACAGGACAAAGAAGGTCTGCACTTCTATTTGCAGGTGTGGAAAAGAGGTACTTCTGTTTAAACAATCAATTATGGTGGCCTTTTTTGATGCCTTCAAAATTAATGTATTGCAGTTGGCAGGAGACAGCTCCCTGCACTATGAAAATGGCAGATATGAAGTTTTCAGAAGCAACAACCTTGACATTGAATTACTCTGAAGTTGTCCAAACTGTGAAAAGGCCTAGGAGGAATGAACAGAAAACTCAGCTAGCTGACAAAACTGTCTAAAATTTTTTCCCTTCATGAAGAACTAGGAGGTGGGAACATGGCAACTGTCTAACCATGTATTTTATTTTTGCTTCAACAGCAAAATGGTACTAACTTGGTTGGACCTTAAGCAAAGATTAACCTCCTGTAGTGACAGAAAGAGCCTATGCAAGAAGTGGAATTTATTGTCTGCTTCTGTTCAGCGCATTGTGAGGGTCCTGAGGAAGTCTATGAGTGCTAGAAAATTGCTGCCTTTGTGGCAGCATATCATCGTATATTACAGACATATTGGCTAATGTCTGGAATTGTTTCTGACATTTAAACAGATAGGTAACTAGTTCAATAGGCAGATAAAGCACAGACTGTGCTTTATCCTGTGGTTATTATTTTATGAAAGCACCTTAGTATATGATCTTCCATACTTGCTGATGGGAAGTGTGCAATGTCTGGAGGAAGATGATGGGCAAAACAAACCCAAGTGTTCTCGTGTCACTGTGAGACTCAGAGGATGCAGAGGCATCCATCAGCACTGATCGAAAGCAGCAATACTGTGATTTGAATATGAAAGTACATTAAAGGGAACTCTTGAACCACCTGGAAAGAGAGGGACTGAGGGGGTTGGGAAGTACAAGGCAGCACTGTTCACAATGGAAGAAAAGAGTTACTGTTTTTCCAGTGCACCCTGTCAGAGCTTTTCAGAAGAGATGAACTGGTGTGTCCAGCATGGAATGACAGCGCTAGTTAAAAAACCATACAGAAAGCACTACTTAAGGAAGCATAAAAAAAAAAAAATTCGGAGAAACCACGCAAGCAACTGATGAGAGTTTCTAGCATTGTAAGCAAGCCAGTTTCAGTCATGTGTCCAACACAGATAACAGCAAAGAAGAACAAAGTTCTTGGATAAATCAATGGAATTAAGGGGTCTATACATGTTAATTATTATATTAGGGAAGAGTTGTGATTTCATTTATGTAACATTTAATCTATTTAGTATTTATGTGAAACAAGTAGGTATGAAATTCCATTATTCTGCATTTGTAGAAGTACTATTTACAGCATTTACTACATTTCAGTTTCTCTTAGGCTTATCTTTGTGTCCTGAAAAATTATAACAGGAAGATTGGTAACATATACATAGTTTGCTAATGAATCTGAATGTTAAGTTTTATGATCTCTACCCTTTCAACATTAGCAGTTGTGCTTTCTGCAGCTAAATTATGTTCCCTGCTATGCTGCAATAGTAATCATACAACACACCTTTTCATACAATTTCATACCATAAAAGTTTTCATTTTCATTTGTTTCCATCTGCTCATCCACTTTCCCTGAAACGCCCTAGAATCCCAAAGCTCAAAATATCATTCAGGTGAATTCATCCTGCCCTCCAGCTGGCAGAGCCACTATTACTATTTATATTAAAGAACATTGAGTAGATAGAGGTTCTGCCCAGATATTTTCTGCTTTTGTAAGTCACATCTGCTGTCTCGCTTGCTTACTCACGACAAAATTGCAATGCACTTCTTCACTGAATTTACATCATGTTTAAACCATCTTCTCTTCCCCCAGTGAAGAAACTTCTAAATAAAAATGTCTCCTTTAAATTAAAGTTTATTGATCCTCATCTATCTCTGGCCACAAATATGCAATAATATCTGAAGTAAATATTTTTGTTTAGACCAGTTAAAATTTCACAGTGATCTCTTTTGTCTCTACAGTCTCTCTCCTACAACAATCTCTCTTTCTCCGGCAGTTTGTACAAAGTAAAAGGGCACCTAGTCAAAAATTTGAACTGACTACAGGCATAGTAGTTAATGACTAATATTCTTACTTGCCACAGATATACCGGATGACTATTACCCTTCCTTTCACTCCATTATTAATGGCCTTATTAGGAATGCAAATCAATGTCCACTATGTAAAATGGAAAACACAAAAATCAATTCATGTCCTGTTGCATATGGCTTAGATGCAGACTTTTTCTTCATAGTGTCACAGGTCCAAACCAAACCTTGAATACTAAATTAACTTAAGATGTTTAGTTTACTTATATGTTTTTCCTGTATATTTTCTATATTCAATTCTAATGTATTTTTGTTTAAAAAATACAGACCAGAATGAAAAGAATCGATCTGTAACAGAGGCTCATAAATGCTATTGGTAAATACAGAGCACACCATTCAGAAGAAAATCAAGGGCTAGGCTGGAGAAAAACCATGATGATCCTGTTTTTTAATTTATTATTTCAGTCAAAATTATGAGCCCATGTCCAAAATTCTAAAGACACTTTGCTTTTCCTGTTGATACATCAGGATCAAAGTCACTGTTGTGTCCACTGACACTTGCAGTCACTGGAGAACTGCTTTTATTTCTCACAAATGGTCATGAAGCCTTTGCAGTTGTAACTGATCCAGCACAGGTCCCTTTTATTTTATTTTACACATTTTTTTAATCACTGGGAATCACCTGAGATTAGAACCCCTCAGTAAATGACCCTTAATCAAAGGGGGTGAAAATAGTGAACCAAACAAATGGTCAAGAAAGAGAGCTCATATCTTCATCCAGAATTATTTTAGAGAATTATAGTTTTCATATTTTATCTGTTTTCCCTTTTTTTTTTTTTCAAATGAAAGTCCTAGGATTTTTATATAACCATAAAGCTTTGCTGAAAATTAACTGCTATATAAATTGCATATAAATCTATAAACATTTGCAAATATGTGCATGTGTACTTTGCTCCCATTTATTTTGCTCCTAAATAGTATAGAGAACTCTTAAGGCTAAATAATGCCTTATCTACTAGTAAAATGTGTTGGCAGCTGAAATGTGGAAGTCCAAGTTATCACAACATTGATCTTTTTATTTTGTTTTCTTACTGATAGTGTAAAGGAGAAAAAGAGAGAAGAGACATGAGGAACAGACAAAGAGAGAAAAATGGAAGAAATTACAAAGTCTCTGTGAATTACCCTGTTATGCTGGCAATTGTTTATGGCAATAAAATAATAGAGGAAGTCTAAGCCACAGCAATGGAATATATCCTGTGTACCTAATGCATCCACTGTTTATCCATAGCAGTATCATCTAACAACATATAAAAACAGGGGCTTAAAATACGGATTTCTGGATATAAGCATTCAATTCCCTTTTCTCCTAATTTTAATAAAAGCATCGGTATTACCAGTCAAAAGAGCCAAATCAATGGTAGATCCTGATGGATCTTTTATGAAGATCTGAATAAAGGATCAATCACCATATCCAGTAGGAAAGAAGTTTCATAACTGCTCTTTACTGAATAGTTAAACACAAGTAAGCCTAATATTTAAACACAGCAGAGACAGAATGATAGCGGTCTTTGCATGAACATGGGAGTTGTTTTCTCACACTTGCAGATTGACAAGAGCTGCTTCTTTGGATCATTTTTTGGAGATAGTAGCTGGATCACATTTTTCTCCTTTTCTGAATCTTCCCTTCATGTACCATTTTTCATTTCCCTTTTGCTTACTTTTCTGATAGCTGAGCGTGTATTGATACAATCACTCCTTCACATATTAGGCTTTCAGTTGTGGAGAAAGTGTTGTACATTACTGTTTATTTTGCTTGAATAGCCTGTACCTGGCAGTCTCACAGTCAACAAAAAAAAAAAAAAAATATATATGGAATTTCTTCCTAACTACTTGGTGATCACGGGAAATTCCACTGGGAACCATACCATATTTAGAAACAAACAGAATTTGCAAAGGCTTTTTACTAGCCTATCTTCATTCAGTTGCTGAAAGTAGAGTCATTCCTGGCTCCCCACCGCAACAGGAGAATGATGTCACTTGACTAAATTCTTGGTTCCTAAAAATTAGCATTCAGGTTCTCTGTATAAGCTGTTGAGTGTACTGCAACACAACCCCTTTATTTCATGGGCTATAAAGCTTAGGAAATACAGACATCCACAAGCTATGAAGCAAAGGCTCATAAAAATGCCATGAAATGTGCAATTATCCACTAGGATGAGTCTTCAAACTATGCCTGGAATAAACTGAACTGGGGGATTTAGTTGAAAAGCCAAACTCTTCACAGATCACATTGACAGTAGACAAAAATGAAAAGATACATGAAAATCAGAGTCAGCAGAGCTCTCTGAATTTAATAAAGTAACCATACACACTCAAGTAATTCCACGCAACTGCCTTTGAAAAAAGTAGTTATCTTGAAACTTTCTGCTGAGTGCCAATGACTCTGTAAACAATGGATTTAATTAACAAAAATTACCCCTACCAAACTTGTGAAAATGGATGCTTCTCACTTCTAGCACTCCCTAATTTCCTCCCTAAAGCTAACCAAAAATACTGCTTGGAGGACATGTACACAATGACCTGCAAGATTATTTTCCTGTGTGTCAGAGAGTAGGTATATTGTCATAGTATTTTCAAAGAGCAGAAGCTACTCATTAACTTTAAATTTTTCACAGCACTAAGACACATAGTTTTAGTAATTTTTTATTACTATTCAAGTACATATTTAACAAAACTAGTGAAGCTTGCTTTTAAGGATTTCAATCCCCAACAGAATTTCTGTCTCTTCTATTCCTCTCACCAGAATGTTCTCCCTCTGTACTGTTAACTACATAGATCCCAAAGACATGATTGTCTAGAAATTTATCTTCTTTTATCTACTCTGGATAGACCTGTCAGAATTTATCTCTACACTATTACCTATTTCTAAATTTCTCTTGGAAATAATGACTATACAAACTTCTCTGACATTACATTATTCTGTCAGTACGTCCCTTTACAGCTCACACCTTGGAAACCTGCTCATCTGGAAGCAGTATATGAATGTCTCATGGAATTTCTTACATAAAGTTTTCATGCTCTCTTCATATTTTCAAGGCTGTTCCTGAAGGCTCATCTAATTAGAGGCATATAAAGCACGACTGATAAAAGCTCTATCATGCAACTCAGCATCCAACTGATAACAATGAACAGACTTGTCAGCCTTTAACAAGTGATAAAATTTCTAGAGCTGAGCAGCAGGTAGTGGGTGCCCTGTTTTCTTTTACTATAGCAATTAGTAACTCAGAATATGTACCTAAAGCACAAAGTTCAAATGACTTTTGAATATAACACAGTGAAATGTCCTAGGAAACACCAGCTGGCTAAATGAGGTAAACTTTACTTCCTCACTGACCTACATGAGTTATCCCATCAGAAAATCTAATACTACAGGAAGGTATAGTCCAAAATATACTTTACAATGCAAAGTGACAGTTTTTCATGCACATATTTGTTTGAGCAGTACAGGTGCCTTATAAATAAATATGGAATTATGTATCCATCCAAGTCCTTGTGCAGTTGGGTCTGCAACACAAGATTCTCCATGTATAGAAATTTATATTCATTTGACTGTTCTGATAAATATTCCCACGTGCATACTGTAACAGAGATCTCCCAATGACAGAAATGATGTACTGAAGTAACTGATTCATGCAGCCCAGTGCCAACCTAATTGCCTTACTCCACATTCTTACCTTATTACCAGCAAGCACTGCCAGCTGTTAAAGAAATGTGGATTTTATAGTACAGAGGATAATAGCGAGAGAGAACAGGACTAATCTAAAATTTACAGAAATCAGGAAACACAAATGTACAGTTCTAGTTAACCTAAATCATGTAACACAGGAGCTCAGAAGCACAGCCAATGCTGCATACAACTCATGCTACCAGTGTCAGACCGTGACTTCAGCTCGAGGAGAATGACAAAACCTGAGCAGGTCTTTTTGTGGACACAGGACCACATCCATGCATAGGGACAGCCAGTTCCAGCCTAAGTGCCTTCCCCTCAAAAGAAAGTGGATGCATCTCCTGGATTAAAGGCAATCACAGATGCAAAATAAGATAACCCAGCACATCATGTCACTCCAATTCCTGTCCAATGGAGCATAATTTGATTTGCAGTATTTTAAACTACATCCTGATTGGATTACTAATGAAGGCTGGCAATTCTGAGGAGTTTACCAATTGCTGACAGTTTCTGTGAAGCAGCTGGGCAACTACTTTTAAATTGAGAAAGACTGTAAAATATATTTACAGCCTTTCTACAAAGATGGGCCAGATGGTCCCATAGAAATTGGAAAATGAAGGAAGCATTAATGAATCATCCAAGAAACCAGAAATCTTTTAGTGGGTGGTACAGTCCATTAAAAAGAAAAATCACCCCAAACCCAACACTACCCAACTCCTCATAAAGTGCTGTTTTGCTTACCATAATTTAAATGCATTTATAAGCATATTGCATTTCTAAATAATTGCAGTGAAACATGATTTTGTAACAAATGAAGTTTGCTTTTGTCATGTTAATAGATATTCCATTACCAGAAGAGATTTAAAGTTGAATATTTTTTTAAAGCCAGGGAGGTCTGAAAGGGAGAGAGACTCTCAAATAGAGAAAGGTTTCTATAAAGAGTTCTGGACTTAGTAGAAACCCTTTCTGTTAATAACTAAAACACTTAGTTGCCACTGAGATACGTGCAAACCAGGATTCAAAGTTCTTTTAAATTGAATGGCAGGAAGAGAGAGAAATCTCTTGTGATTTCCTAGTCATGTAGCTAAATAATGCATGTGTGCTTTCTTAAAGGATCTTCTTCTCCAGGACATTTTTCAAGAACTGATCCTTCTAGTGCAAAGTGAAATCTCTGTAATACTTAACTATTGCACAACTAATTGCACCCTGTTATTCATTTCTCCATTCTTAATTGTTTTCCATGCTTTTGTGTTTCCTTTCTCTCCAGGGAAAAGAATAAAATGCCTCTTTTAATTTATTAAGCTATCAATAAACTAGCTTGACAAAAGCAGTATCCTATTGAATAAGAATTGTACTAGTTTGAAAACAAGCTAATGAAATGAGCAGTTACCCTTGATAACACACTTACCATTACTGAAGCTCTTGATGCCTCCTTAAATTAAGTGCTAATGATCAAGCCCTATGGTGCTGTTGGATTTGGTAAAAATCAAACACAAACAATTCCTATACTTGCAGAATACAGGAGTAAAGGATATCACTTATAGAGTTGCAATTGCAGTTCACATGTTAATTGAATGATACAATTTTCATACCTGTTTGAGATGCAGCCTTAGTTTGGTCTTTAACTGTTGAAAGAAAGTTGATCCGTTGCTTCATGTCTAAGGGAAAAGATGGAGGGTTTTTATTTGTTCAGTTTTTCCATTTGTGGGCTTTGATTATGTGTCAAATGAGCATTTGAGCTGAATCCAGCCTTCAGGTACAACTCAGCACAACTCATTCCTGGATATCTGTACCACACCTTCACAGGAAACCTCTAAGTTGCCACAGCTTAGACAGCAAGTGTGTGATCCTTCCTAGCTCTGTGCCATTTTGTGCCATGATTGCCTCTTCCATCTGCCTGGAGCACTTGCCCTTTGCTCTAACTCTCATGCCCCATCTAAGACCAAAACAGTTCAATGTTCACTTTAAATAACCACTAAGCCATTGTTTGATGCTCCATCCACTGGATGCATCATTTCCATTTGTTGCCAAATGGAAATTATTTTTTTTTAATGTGTGTTAGATCAACAGCTAATTGTTGGAAGAGAATAAGGTTTGAATACCACATTAGTTTTACTATTTTTATTCCAATTACAGATATGTGTTTTGGAATGTGCACTGCATAATCTTAATAGAAAGATATTTGTTTTGGTCTCCTTAAAAGTATTTTTGTTTTGATACATAATATATTTCCTTACGGAGTTCATTACGCCCTTTAAATTTTAGCGTCTGCATAACATTATCTAAATTTTTAGTATGTATTTTATTACTTTTTTTAACAGTGCTTAAGAATCTGATGGTAATTTCTAAACCAAGGAATAGTGTTATAAATGAAGAAGTGGAAAAAAACATAGTAGCTGGTTTTTTTAAGGAACTCAGTTGATGAGAAACTGTTTTCAGGCTCTGTTAGTGAAAAAGGCAACCTTCCTAACAATGGGAAGATTTTTTTCAGGATTGATAGAACTGCATGATGGATCCCTCAGTAGATGATTGCAAAAGTTGGTCTTTATTGATAAGGTGAGCTTAATCTGTAATCAATATTCTGCATGCATTGATTCCATCTGTATTATGGAAACCTAATGCTGACACTCCATATTTTGAACATATTTCTGAACTGCCTTATCCTTGGAATATTTTCAAGACTAGTTTTATTATATTCATTTTTTTCCTCCAAGTTGTTTATGTTTTTCTTTCTCTTGAGTTGCCAGTCATCATCTTGAGAGTCTAGGTTTTCTACTTGAAATATGCAGTGTGTGAAATGTGAAAACAGGACATGTCATATTGCATCCTAATTAGAAATGGTGAGTCCTGGAGAAAAATAACCTAAGCATGAGCCTTTATTTGAATTTTGAAATAAATTTACACTGATTTTACCCCTTGCGCTCCCTTTCCATTAATATTCCAGCAAAGGAATTTAGGTGGCAGATATAAGTGCTTAAAGACCTAAAGCTTAAGTGAACATTGAGGTTTTACACAAAAAAAAAAAATTTGAAACTTATAACAACAGCCTCTGATTTTTTTTTCCTGGTGATAGGTGTGGAGCATCATGGTAGAGCCTTTGTGCCTGCAGGTGACACCCAAGCTATCAAGAAACAAGATCTCACACCAGGGTCAGAGCTGGCAGCTGCCTTTTACAGTAGTGTGGAGTTTCTAGCCCTGTATATTCTGTTTTGCAGAAGTTTTAGGGAAAAAAAAACCTGCTCCTGCCATAAAATGAAGAATGAACACACGTTGCATTTAGGTCAAGAGAAGTTTTACCTCTGACACTTCAGGAAAACTGGGATGAAATTCTGACTAACTCGATTTTCTTTAGTAGGAATGGAACAAGCCTATAATTAGTTGATATATATTATATAATTCAAATGAGTATAGCATGCTTCTGAGACCCAGTGATGAGTGTAGTCATTCAGATTTCAATAAAAATATATTACCTGTAATTAGTCTACTTCATCATTGTTGGACGCATTAAAAATGTCCCCTGTTTTAAGGAAAATTATTATTCATTGAATTTCAAAGGAAATTGAGCAGCAAACAATATCTAGTGTGATTTGTCTCATAATTAATACACTTATTCACTGTGAAATACAGCTATATTGCCTGTTATTTTTAAATAAAGCATAACACACTGAATTTTAAAGGCACTGGGCTATTACCCAGAATAAAATACTTCTAGCAGATCAGGGTGACATTTAGCTTTAGCACTATAAGTACCTGTCCTGGGTAAATAAAGAAAACAATTTTTGAACAAAATTGAACATTTATTTGGCAGCAGAAAATCATAAATACATTTCATAGCCAACAAGCCTCAAACTATTCTTATTGCACTTAGGTAAAGGGTATGGATGCATAAGGAAAATTCATCTCAACAATATGCTTTCAGGCATAGAGAAATCTTGCCTCTTGTCTCAACCCAGTGCTTGCCCTCCTTTCCCAGTGGATTTTTTATTTTGTAATACCGGTGTTAAAAAATTCTGAGTTTATGCCTTATGCTGTTATTGCTTTGCTTTTAGTTTTCTTGCCCTCCCTTTTTTTCACTCCCTTGTGGTTTTTTTTGGTTTTTTTTTTGTGTGTTTTTTTTTTTTAATTTTTTTTGTGTGTTTCTGTTTCATAAGCTTTTACGAGACCAGATCTCCCTTCTCTGTCACTTTCCCTCCCTGTCAAATCTTTCCTCACCATCACTCTGCAGGATTTTGTGGGGGCTCTGCTTCCCACTTGGAGTCCCTGTGCCAGCACCTCACCTGGTACCTTGGCACTTGGCTGAGGAGCTGGGCAGGGATGGCTCCCAGGCATTGCCACCTGTGTCACAGCCTCTTTGCTCTTCCACCACTTCTTTCATCACCTGTGGTTTCGCTGCCATTTACTCCTGACCTTGTTTATCTCCCCCAAAAAGCTGGGCTCACACACTCTCCCAAATCCCCCAGGCAGGGGCAGGCTGGCAGTGCTGAGCTGGAGCTGCTCCTGCCAGGGGTCTGACCTCAGGAGAGCACAGACCCTGCAGACTGGGAACTGGCCCCTGCAGCTCCTTCTGTCTGGCATAATTATACCTGGGAGGAACAGTTTTGCCTGAGGAATTTTCTGCAAGGCATTTGTGGTGATTACTGGCACAAAAGTATGCAGAAGGAAAATTTATTTTTTTAAAAAAACTGTAATATCTTTCCCAGCATTTTAAATGTCTGAAAGTCTACCAGATTACACTCTCTATCACAACAAACTCCTGTTGCTCTCCATTTTTTTCATGTACACAGGGTAATGGCATTTTTTGCGAAGAACTCCTCCAGTAACTTTAGCACTTGAAAATGTGCATTTAAAATAAAATACAGTTGCCCTTCTGTATCACATTTAACAGGTTGAGAAAGGGAAAATGCAGAACTAGGATTAAATTCTGCATTAGCAGTTGAATGCTGTGAGCTGCACTTATCAGAAGCTAAAAAACCCAGGCATTTGGGCTTTCCTTTCCTTTGAATCACAGAGCACCGTGGCTTCTCTCTCTTGCATTCTCTATCATAAAACCATAAAATAGTTTTTAAAAAAATTACTAAAAATAATGAATTAAGCTTATACAGTGCCCAGGCAGTACAATATCTACTGATATCAGCAGCTCAAACACTTACAAATGCAATAGTCTTGCATCCAGCACTGTAATGTGCTTGTCACTTGTGGAATAAAGCAGAATACACAACAGGAAAGAATTCATGCCACAACATATCTCAGGCATTTTCCCATACTTTTTGAAACTGCAAGACTGTACATTTTGCAACTTTAAGTAATTTGAGAAGAAAGAATAGTGAATGACTTCCCCATTTTCAAACTGATAAAAAATTAAGGTGCTTCCCATGCATCCTCTGGTCACTACAACTTTATTTGAATAATTGACCTTACCTGCTTTGAGCAAAGGTAGAAAGATGCAGGTCTCCAAACAACTGAGTTCCTTAGTATCTATAAATAAAAATAATAAAAAAATTAAAATCCTCAGGGCCAGATAGCTTCCAGAAAAAAACCAATATTATATTCAGGTGTTTGCATTTGCATGAGGCTGTCATTCATATTTCTCTCTAGTCGATGGGACTGGAATTTCTTGCAATTGCTTGGTCATTTATTGACTGAGGTGATGTCAGGGCAGTTCTCAACAGAGAAATGACCCTAAGAAGACCCCTGACACCCCTGTCACACACTGACACAAACAAGCTAAAGGGGAAAGTCATGGACACTGACTGTCCTGCAGCAGTGCTACAAAGAGAGGACTGGACATGTCAGAGGCACTGATTCAGCTCTGTGGAGGAGAAAAAGCTGCAAAACCTCTGTGGCCCTGAGTTAATTTTTGACTGAAATGAGCAATATCAGCCTTCTTTAATCCACCACACGGGCAAGGCAGGCTCAGCAGGGCAAAATGCACCGTCCCTCTCGATTAGCAGCAAACAGCCATTCCATTTTGCTCTGCCCACTGCCAACACAGGTATTTTTAACCTGCAATTTATTTCTGTCTGTCAAAGGTGAAAAGCATTAAGCAATTAATTATTTGAAGTGATTTAAGAGACAGCTGGAAGCCAGGGAGACTTCAAAAAGTAGCCGATTATTATTAATTCATGTGGTATTCATTAGTGTGTCATTAATGATGCTGCTTTCATTGATATTTGATATAGAATGCAACACTATTGGAATTACTCTGCAATTTAACAACTGCTTAAGAATATTTCCTGAAATTTGAGAGTAGTACAGATGATTTCAAGCTAACATTTAACACTTTATGCAATGTCAGGGGTATTCTGCACCAGAGTACTCATGGAAAAATCCAGTCTCCAGCTATGACCTGGCAAAATGCTTCCCTACCCCATCCAATCAAATATCAAATACTACATCACAAATCAAAGACTTTGCCTATAAAACTCAGATCAGGAAACACCCTTCTGTTCCAGCCCATAAAACTTGTGGATGCTGACATCCAACATAGCAACAAATTCCCTGGGCAAGCAAATGGTGATCCCAAGAGGGTCCTTCAGCTACAGATGTCTGTAATAAAGGTACTATTACCTTCCTGCACTATACACTGTCAGCATTAACTTTGCATCTCAGGCTTTTGTAAGGTATTTATGCATCCACTACATGTTGGAGCCTTTTAACAATTCAGTCTTCACAGTCTCACAGGCATACATTTACTGTATACTCTGCATTCCCCTTCCCACCAATATATTCTGTTCAATGAAGTTGAAGTTCATATACTCACTAATAGAAACCAGATTTTTTAATCTAAAGACCATGAATATATAGTACAATTCCTGTCAGAATCTTAAAACATTAGAGAAATACAGCTCTATTTGAAAATGAAAGAGCTCCAAAGATGATTTCCTGCTCTTGGGTCTCATCCTGTGGAAGGCACCACACTCACACGTGAGGGTTCTCAGTCCCTCCCAGTACAAGGTGATTATTGACTTGCCCAAACAGAGTTCTGCAGGCAGGACCCACACGATATTCATGGAGAGAAGCTGTTATCCAACATGCCTGCCTGACCACAGAGTATTGGGCACTGATAAGCAAACACTTCATTATCATAGACTAGATTATCAGACCTAGCAATGGATAAAGGTCTCCTGCATGACAAAGGACACACAGTTACACATTGTGGTGGAGTTTACAGTTTGAAGAGCACAGGAGCTTTATTTTTCCTGGAAAGGAGAAAAAAATTGAATAAAAACCACCATCTAAGAGAAAAGTGTTGCATTATGGCACAGTGGGATCATTTGAAAATAATAAGTATGTTAATTTTCAAAGACCCTAAATAAGCTCCAAAATTCTCCCCTAATGTAACTTGGACCTATCCTTGTCAAAGAAATTACAAAGATGCTTGCATACATCTCCCACACGTCCTCACCAAAAAGCCTCTGCAGTCTCTCCACATTTCCCAGGTGATTGTGGAGAACAGAAGCATCCAAGTTCAGAGACCCCATTCCTGATGTATTTCTAGCTAATCAAAACCCCTGAGTTCCTGGGAATCACACAAGTACATTACCTTCCACTTTAAGATATTTAGACCAATTAAAAAGTTCCCATTCAATATCTGCCTTCCCACTGCCCACAGACCAAAGAGGAACTGGTTTAATACACAGTAAGATACACCTTTGTGAACACCACCACATTTCTTCTGGAACACATTAATACCTTCACCAGTCCAACTGTGTGAAAGGCGTTGAGGAATTTTTTTCTTTTTATGGGGTGGGGGGGAAATAGCTGATAGAAAACTAGTGAAATGACAGGATCAACAAAATATTTAACAAAATACATTTCAGGTCCAAAGTGGAGTTTCTGAGTTAGGAGCATTTTTAGAAAGAGACCTACCAAGCCCATATATGTCTCACAATAAAATTGGGATGAGCAGAAATGATTTATAAAAGTAAAAGAAGCAGTTTCTTTTTTTAATCTGTTGTGTCTTTCAGCATGCAAGTGTTTTTCATTTGAAAACCTGTTGGATGAGCTTAGAAATCTCAAGATCAAACATATTTTTCTTCTTCATGTTCTGAATAGTTTTAGAGAGAAAATAATTTTTCCACTTCCAATCATTAAGTGAAGCATTAAACAAGAAGAGGATACAGGTGTACAAAATTATCAGTAGTACCATTCTTATTCAAACTTATTTTCCCTGGCTCACAGATCACAGAGTTGTATCAATGCAGGCCCTGATCCTTCTCCCAAAGGTCTTGCTATTGAATTTCAACTAGGACAAAACTAAGCAGTGGGGAGAAGAAAGCAGTGAAATGGGAGCAGAAAGAAGATAGGCAGCAACTGTAGTAGAGATAAGAATAGATGGTCACAGGCTAACATGGTGAATAATTTAATGGCTTTCTTGAAATGCTGAATTCCTTTTGGGGGCAGATCAAGTACCTGCATAATAACTTTCTGTGATGTTGGAAGAGACAAGCACCTTAAAATATGTATGGAATATTGGAAGAATGAAGAAAAAGTGAAAAAAAAAATGTGAGTCTGCTTATTATGCCTCAGTAGTTTTTCTTTTATTTCAAGCAGACTGTATCTGACTGAATTCATACTGTCTGAAGGCAGAAGGAATAGTCCCACCCTGACCACATTTCACTTTTAGTACCACTAGATCTGGGTAGCCTAAATCTTAAGGCTTCACAAACATTTCAGATTGTACATATTACCTGTGGTACAGTTCATAAAGCACAAAAATCACTGGCGGTGTGCTAAAGTACTCCAGATTTTTTTCCATGACACAAATATGGTGCACTACTTAACCAAGATTAAGGAGCATGTAGTTAAGTGTTCACTCATCAGGTCTGCTGTTCCAAATGCTTGCCTTACTTACACAAAGTGGGTTTTTTGGCTCTTTGAAATGGTTAATATTTGATAGTTTCCTCCCATGAATAAGTCACTCAGCTGTAGTTCTAAAATGGTATGCTACAAAATCTAACTCTGAAGGCAGATGAGGACCTACAAAATTCTGCCCTGCAGATTATAAGGCTTTAAAAAATATAAGTCATCGATCAGATCTGTATCAGTCCTCCCGACTTAGTTTAAATCATGTCTGCTTCCCTTATATTCCCTCTTAAACTACCCTGCACAACAAAAGGGCACATAGTTTGGCAAGTGTTCAGAAATCTAAACTACCCTGCACATAGTTTGGCAAGTGTTCAGAAATGACATGGTAAGCTCTCTAGGAATAGCCAAGGGAAATTTTTTAGTTCTTAGGGTATAGCCCAAATTGTGAAGTGAGACTCTTTCAGTCTGATGAAAAACCTGAGAGTATGTTTATGTGTGGTTTTGTATTTCTTTTTTGGATAAGAGAGAGTCACATCCTTCAAAATATTGGAACACATTCTTAAGTAATGCAGAATAAAAGCTTAATAGTTCCATACTTGTCTCTATATGAACTGGCACTGCTTTTGAAAATCATCTCTCACTCCTCTGTACTGCACTGTCATGGTTTGATCTTTCATCCTTATTACTCTTCTGTTTTCTTTGGGATATCTTTTTGAAATCCTCATATAGCCCCGAAGCATATTAATACGATATAAAGTTGCCTATAATAACTGTAGACCATCCTACTTCATTCCCAGAATGGTAAAACAGAAGTAAGCTCAAACTGTATCACAGGTTAATAGATTGGAAATTTGGATGCTTGCAGTTTTATCGCATGGAACTATCTTTCCAGGAACATTCTTTGGCAGCTTAAGTACTCTTAAGTTCATTATTATTTGCCATTGTATCACAAATTAGTGTGGTGGGATGCTCAACAGATACCTGCACAGAGAGGTAGCTGGGATTTCATATAACTAAATAAAGTTTATTAAATAAAGAACTAAAATATGGGCATCCACCTGCTCAACTGTGGCCCTGCACAAGCTGCAGGGGCACAGCTGCACCACCATGGTCTGCACACTGAGCTGCACCAGTGCCTGTGCAAATTCCACCTAAAGCATTTCTGCTTTCCAAATATATGAAATGCTTAATAGCAGAAACTCTTAATTAGGAGACAAATGTTTACTTTACCCTCAGAAGTGGATTTGCTCCTCTGTGATCTAGCAAGTCCTTCTTTAATGTGAGAAGCACATGAGGGATTACTTTGTGAATGGCATGCACAGAGTGTTCTTTTCTCTTCAACCCCACTATGACCCCACTTTCCCCTTACACTGGAATATACTTCTTTGTTCAAATTCAAGATTAAGAATTGGATTTCACACAATAACAAATAAGCTCAGATTATCAATAGAGTTATGTTGGAGTGCAGAGGTAACATGAAAATCTGTCCTATTTTCTGAAACCATATAGTATTATCATTTATCTTGTCTTTGTGTAGAGTAATCAGGTTGTTAGTGGGTACATTGTTGTAAAGCAGATGGGTAATAAAACTGTCTACAACGTCCCTCTGGAATTTCCTTTTTGCATTTGGAAAAGGGAATTCTTTAACCTGCCACTTCAAGCTTGGGTGAAAAGCTTTTTCTCAGTTTCAAGTATACAGGATCATATTTGCCACCTGGGACTTTTCAGTTCCAATGCTGTCACAGAATTATGGGTGGGAGGAATGCTAGTGGTGGAGTTTTATCCAAAAAAATGGACCTTACAGCATTGATGGATGAATTTTAAACTTTCAACTTTCAGTTCTGTTTTTATATTGCCTGTTTTGAAGATAATACAAATCTTCGTGCCCTTAGTCCTTTAGGATGCCATCCTTCATACTCATAGCCATGCAATGCTGCAGCACTTCTTATGAAAGAAGTACTAATAGAAAATTTTCCCACCTCCCCATTTATTGTAATTTTAACAAGAAAAATAACCAACACCAAGTAACAAGTGAAGAGATGAGAGGAAAAGGCCTCAAACTATGCCAAGGGAGGTTTACATTGGGTATTAGGAAAACTTGCTTTGCTGAAGGGGTTGTCACTGAAACAGGCTTCCCAGGGCAGCGGTGGAGTCACTGTACCTGGAGGAATTTGAAAGATGTGGATGTGCCACTTAGGGTCAGGTTTAGTGGTGGACATGGCAATGATGGACAAACAGTCAGACTCAATGATCTTAAGTGTCTTTTCCAACCAAAATGACTCTCTACTGCTATGATCAAGTTTTACCAAGATCTGCATTTTTTCTTGAGATAATTTTTCCCCTTGCACGGTATTGAGGCTCATTCCATTTCTGCAAAGCAGAGCTCAGGCTCCTTACCTCGTCTGGTGGGTGATGGCAAGCCCAGAAGATGAATTAGCCACCACTGAGGAGACAGTGCCAGGATCCTTCAGGTACTTGAAGGTGAACAGGTTCCTGGCTCTGGCAAACTAAGCACCTGCAATAAGAAATGGCTCTTGACAAAATCATTCATGCTTTTAAGGAAAGAGAAGAATTATCTTTTTGAGTTTGGCTGAAGGGAAGTAGGTAACCACTCCTGAGAGGGCAAGTGGCCCTGGGGAGCTGCTCCAGTAGCCTGGGAGGAAGATGATACTGGCATAGAGCTTAGGTTGTTTGCCATAGCATTTATAAAATCTCCTGGCAAATGTTACTGCAGTGCTGACTTTGCTGTAATGCCCTTGGCTGCTTGGTCTCACAAACAGTCTAAATGATCTGGGGTTTATGACAAGACATATTTATTAAACAAACAGGATAAAGATGTGTGTATTTCCTCTCATTTGAATTACAGGGAATTTCCATGAAAATGTTTCTGGTTTAGTGTCTATCTTCTGTTTAGCAGTTCTTAGTGACACTATAAATGTGTGTTATAAATAGGTCTGCATAACATGCTAGAAGTTTCCATCAGCCTTGGAGCACCCTTTCAACACTTTCTGCAACTATGTATTTTCAGATTATTTCCAAAGCATTCTAAACAAAAAACACCTACTTTTTACTTGTGTAGTACACAAACTTTAATGCATCATAGACAAAATCTTAGCCATAAGGACTACCTATTCCTATCCACAAAAACGGAATAATGATAATTTACAAGAGCTTAAGATGAGACAACGAATTTTGAATCTATGCCTGAATTTTAGGTGTAGATAATAGGAGTAGTTTTACAATAAATTTTGAATGCCATCTGTATGTAGGAGTCTCAAAATATACAGGAAGCTTTGGAATGGGATGAACACTTAAGAATAATTTTATTTGAGATCTACTGATTGAGAAACTGGCTGTTATTTGCCTGGCTATTTATACAGAGCTTGAAGGGGAAGTGAATTTACTTTTGGATAACTGAAACATCTCTGCAAACACTTCCCATAAAAATACTGGTTTAATTTTGTAAGAAAAGTAATTTCACCTTTTTCATTGCCCAGACCTGTATAGATGGGTTAGGGATACTCCAAGTACAAAGTCACCACCCTGATCTTCCCTGGACAAGGCAAATTAGAACAGATTGGTGTCACCCACTGGAACAGATGTTTACAGCAACTGAGCCTGAAGATGCAGACAGACCAGCTCTACTCCAAGATTTTGTCAGGCAAAGGTACTGCTGTTGCTTTGAGACCTCTATGGTTCTTCTGTAATCTCTCTAAGCTGTTTCAGCAGTCATACCTTATCAAATCAAATAATTCCTTGCTTTCAAAGCATTCTTGGCTACCTTGGAGGAAATTCTTTATGATTTTAACCCCATTCTTTGGTGCCTTATGCAGTATATTTCCTGGGAGCATGTTCCAGACAGCTGACAGACTTGCCAGTTAGGATTCTGGACAATTTGATAAATTGCATTGATTTGTACCAAGAATTCTGAAGTTCAAAGAGGCAATATCATTTCCTCTGCTAATGCTGCATCTGTGCATACTAACAGGATATTTTCTAGGACACAAACAGATGAACAGGTCAGGCAGATTTAGGCTAATGAAAACCAAATTGTTCTAGAAAGTGCCTAATCTTTGCCTAAAGGTTTATTTCTTGGATAAAAATTTCAGACTTTCAGTGGTTCTCATGATTCTGTGTGAGATACTTTTTTTGTCATTTGTGATAAATTTGGTTATTTTAGTTTCTTTATTTGTATTTTGATTTCATTGTTCAAAAGTTAATCCCTTAGTAACTACTGTCTAGAATAATTGAATGTTTCTTAGATAAATCTCTATTTTTCTTAATTCCATCATATGAAATTTATTTGTTTCCATTTGGCCTTTCCCAAGGCAGAAAACCTCATAAGCCCAGAAAACCAATCATTGACAAACAGCAAATATTAAATAAATACTTACTCAGTCGCCTTATCACAGTAATTCCTTAATAGTGATGATATTTCTTATTGCTTTAGTGGATCATATAATTGTTTAATGACACGGGATTTATCCCTTGTTCATTATCCCTTATTTATTTACTATGAATTTCATACTACTCTAGAAAATGCTTTCACTGAGAACTGATGAGACTGTCTGGGCCGGAAAGGATATGAAGACATAATTTCCTGAGCCCCAGGCCAGAAAAACACAGCTGATGGAGTGGCTGCAGGGGAACAAATCTAAGAGGAAGAGGAGATGTCCCACACCACAGAAGGAAGTGGAGCAGTCCAAAGGTGATGAGCTACATGGAACTAATGAGGATGAGCTCAGGAGCACCAAACAAAGGCATCTGAATAGCAATGGCACTGCCTGAAGGGAGATCTGGAGCAGAGAGAGATGGCTCAGGAAAAAGAGAGAGAAAAACCTGGGGTGCAAATAAGAGGGGATAAAAAGTGTGGTTTGGACCTGTGCTGGAGGAAAATGGAAAAGACAGACCTGTGGGCCTGATCACAGAGGGAGGCCATCAGCTGGCAAGGGTGTGGAGAAACGCCTGCAAGACAGGTGACAGAGTCACTCCTGGGACAAATGAATAGGTCAAATGTAGCTACAAACACCTACTGTGACCTGCTTTCCTGTCTGTTCCCTCCTGACAGAAATTTAAACATGGGCCAAGAGGCACGGCACTCAGTGTTTGCTGAGAAATGGATGAAAACAGAAATGTCTATTTTTTCCAATCAATTCTTTCCTTGTTTTGTGTTGATTTCCTAGTGTATTATTAATAATAAACTTCTTTGAGATAGAAGTCACTTAAAACTTAAGAAAAGCCCAGCAACCTGCAAGTCTCCATATTTTCACACAGGAATACTTTTTTTCAGATTGTAGAAAAACCTGAAAAAGATATTTCAGATGGTTTTAAAGATGATGAGGAATAGGTATAGAAATACAGGAGTCACATAATTCTTCAGAGCAATTTTGTTGCTTTCCTTGGCACTGGCAAGAGGAGGGTCTTCACCTCTGATTGAAACATTTTAAAATGGATTTTTACCAAGTGGGAGAGTCGGAAGAGTTCCCTGGCATGTACTCAGCAGACAACATTTAAATGGGTCACATGGGTCTGAGCCTTAGAGTCCTGTAAGCAATTCTCATAGTTTTGACTTTTCACAGCCTTAAACTCCCAATTTTAGCCTGCTACCTGGGAGCTCTAGGCTAGGAAATCTTGGAGGGAATTGTGTTCTGGTTACACTATCCCACTTTGTCTCTTGTGATCAGATGTGACCATCATTCAGAAGACAATACATCAGGATTTCCCCTCTATTCAACCACAGTAAATCTTATTTCTGATGTCAGGTACAGCCTACATAACAATAGCACAGAATTATCCACTATGGTTTCAATTGCCTGACTTCAAGTACAAAGAAACATTTTCCCCAGATTTTTTTTATTCTCAGTTTACAGTCATTTGCAGCTTAGTTATTCATGCTAGGCAAGACTGAATTATTTACCTTTTTCCAGGAGTTCCTCTTTTTTTTTTTTTTTTTTTTTTTTAGTCTCACCTGAAATAATTAGAAAATAGCATAGGAGAATTGTAAAAACAGTATTTAAAATTAGGTGAATTGAATTTATGCCTTGTTCTAGAATCGTGTGTATTATTGTAACGTGCAATTATATTGGTTAAAAAAGACCTCAACTCCCCCCAGGTTACAGATTGATTTCATGGTTGTTTTGTAAGCTATTGCTCTGCTTCCTGGGGTATCTCTCAGGCTCCCTTCAGCACGGAATCCATTATAAACTACACATTCAGATAGATGAAAGGTATTATAGCAAGCTTAACTTTGCTGCTATTGAGTGAATAATGATTTATAATTATTCCTTTTATGATGTTGAAGTTAGCTGGGCATGTGCCTACCAACCCATTTCCTTTTGTTCCTGGAGGTGTTGCTTTTTAGCAGCAGTGGTTCCAGCCATCTCTCAGACAGTAGATTTAAATGAGAGCTGCAAGCACACCCTTGCTGGTCACAGCTCTCATCTACAGATTTTTATCTGTGAAAAACAGTCTGTTGTACCCTATTTATTGCCTGAGTTAAAGTGAAATCATCAACACAAAGAGACAGTCACAAGTTACTCTTTCTTCCTTTTTGGGGAACTCAGATGAGAATGAAGAACAAAGAAAAGGAAAGAAGTGTAAAGGTGAGAAATGTATAGAAATAAAGTAGAAAGTTAAAATAAAAAATAAAGAAAAAATGTAAAGAAAATCAACAAGAAACAAAAATAAATAAACATAAAAGCTACTCATTCTCTTCCTTTTTTAAAAATATTTCTGAATCACTTCACTGTTTAAAAGACAGGTCCCTGGCAGATGTGAAGCGGCATTGCCTTTTATCTCCAGAACATCACCTGGTCGATTGTAAGTGATGGGAAGAAAGAGGTAAATGAGTATAAACAAATATGCAGATACAGGCAGAATTTTGGTAAGCTTTAGCAAAGGCTTCTCCCTGATCTCTGGCTTTCCTTGTGTCACCTCTCCCCTACCTTCTGTGAATCATAGCCAGATTTCTCTCTAAAGTATTTTAATCTCTTGCCAGTAGTAATTTCTGCAATTGTCAAGACTTGCTATTCCTCTCTTCCTTTGTTCTTGGTGTCCCTCAAAATGTGTCTCCATGTGTCTGCTTTTCTGCTGGGTGTACATCAGTTTTGGTCCCTGAAGAAGAGACTTGCTATAGGACACATTGTCCTGGCCTGACTAAGAAGTCATCTGTTTGATCTTTTTTCTTGCTTCCATTAACAATGAGTAGAGGAAACTGAATGAACAGCTATAGATGGGCAAGACTATATTTTCAGGAAAATGCTGATATAATTGCACAGAGATTTCACAGTGAAAATACTGACTTTGTGCAGTTCTCAACTGCTACTACTATAAAGCCAAACTGCTTTCTTCGGGAAACAAAGGTCATAACTTCGTCAAGCAAAAGCGGAATTTAATGGTAAATTCAGGATTATTAGTTCTTGCTCTGGAATCCTGGCTCCATCTAGTCTGAGCTCAGTTGCTTCTTCCTGAAAGCCTTTTTAAAGATGAGAAGATATCCAAGAATAGCTCCCCTCGTGAGAGACAATACCCTAAGATTATGCTGAGTTTTCAAAGTATACTCCACATTGTAGAAATAATGGGGGAAAAATGTATGATGTGATGAAAAGATAGGAAGAGTATTCTTAAAAATCTTTCATTCGAGAAATTAATATTATTCTACAGAGGAGGAAAGTATTGTAACTTATGAAGAAATGAGGCAGAGAGGTGAGCACCTCTCTTCACACAACCTAACACTGTGAAAGAGCTCTGAGTGTGAAAGGCAGTGTGCTGCTGGAGCCACGACTGCATTTCCATGCTGCCTCTCTCTGAGGCGAGGGTGAGCTAATAGTGTGTGAGGAGGAAAAGCCCTGGTGACTGAGTGGATGTGACTGCTCCTTTGTGCATTCCTGTTAAAGTGCCAGTTTGTTTTCACTGTGCTTTCTTATTTCAAACAAAGGATATCAACAGCTTTAGATTCCAATGCATCGCCCTGCTCTATGAACAAATAAATTGTACTACATTTAGCACATTGAAAATTCATAGAATTTGTGAAGGTAAAGACTTAAGGCATGCTTGCCATTACTCACTGCATATTTATACAAGTTCTCTAAGCCTGGTCACAGCCGCTGGCTGCACTCAGGTCAACAGCATCACATAAAAATGTTGAACTGTATTAACTGCATAAATAAGAGATTTTAACAGTGGGCTCCATTTGAAGAAAGGATCAGCAGCGTTAAGCTAAGGGCAAAATTATTCTTAGACCTTCACTATACATCTACATTTCTGTACTCCAGCTTCCTAATGTACTAACAGAAAAACAAAAGTACTGTGCTGATATGAGACAAGTAATGAACAAACCTACCCTGAAAATAGATCTGATTAATTTTTTCCTTCCCAGAGAAAACAACACCTTTTTTTTTTTTTTGAGAAAAACTGAATTTAAACTCATGTTTTTTGTTCTAAATCCATTCTTCCGTGCTGATAATATTGTATGCATTATTAATTCTGAGTGAGATACACCAGGCAGTCTAGAATGACATGAAATAACAGCTGTGAAGCTATAACTGAATTATAGCTGTTTTAAGACAAATGTCCAACTATTTTTATTCATCCCACCAAGAATGCTGATTTAGAAGTAAGGCCCTTTTAAGGCCCTTGAAACACCTTTAAGCACAACTCTTTCAAGCTATTTTTTCTGTACTGAGAAACCTTCTGATTTCAAAGTGGAACATGACACATCTTTATTCATTGCCTAGTGGTTTCAAGAAAGAAATAATAATTGATAATACTACCTCAAATATTGTGTGCATAGTCAGCCTGAGAATTTCTATCCAAATAATTCTTAATAAAAAAACACTATGGTGATGATGAAAAAAAAAGATAAATGCTCCTAAAATCAGAATCCCTGAGATCAACGGCATGATTCTGACAAAGATGAAATAAACTGACTCCACTGACTTTTGAAGAAGGGCAAAGCCTTCTTCAAAAGACAAGTGAAAAAAAAGACAAAGACAAGAGAAAAAAAAAACAAAACCTGACACAAGCAGACATCTGATGAGATTCTTCAATTCAATACTTGTTCTGATTACAATCAGTCTTTTGATTGAAGAACTCAACTGCTTACCCTAAGGTGATACATAAGAATAGCAAGCAACATTTTGTGGTCCATACCCTATTCATTCACAATTATTTTAACATTAAATTATGGTGCTTGGATATAAAATACAGGGAAAACAGTCACAGTTCTCTCTCTCTCATTCTTCTTTGTCAGTGTTTAGCCTCTCTGAAACCAAATCTAGTGTGTCAGTGAACTACATAGAGATCCTTCCCTTGATTTTGCTCTCTGGAGACAGAGCAACAAGTTCCTTACATTTTTTGAAAATACTTCTTCAGCAGGGTGAGCATGGTCTGAGGAATCACTCAACTGAGCGAGGCTGACTCTCATGTCCCAGGAGAGCCCTCAGAAGGAAGGAAAGAGACAGGTGTTTTCCATCTTCAGTGAGTGTTAGCTTAAATCTTAACACTTTCCCATTCACAGGCTGCAAGCTGCAGCCCTTCCTTGCCTCCCTGTGTTCTGGGTAGAAATTTTAGGAGCCAGATGTAGCAGCCTGTTAGTTTGCATTCCTGCACTTCAACTCTGTGATGTTTCTCCACCCTACAGTCCTGGACTCTGATCTGTGCTCCTGGCATGTGAGGGATTCTTCATGAGGGATGAGCTGGATGAGGGAGAAATATGTCTGGCTTTGCCAAAGCCACATATCAGCTGTGGCTGTGAGACAAGAATGGATGTAAAGTTTCATTTATCAATGCTGCTGAAACTGAGAAACAGCAAGATCTTTTACTCTTGCATTAAGGGATTGCATGGAAAAAAAGTACAAAATATGTAAGTAATTCCCTTTCCTTAGAGGGTGGGAGGTCATTAACAGCTATTTCCAAGCCTGCAATAAAGCTGTTTATGCTCACCCTCTGGACTGTTCTGGAGCTGCCCTCAATCGCTCATCATTAGACATTATCCAATGCTTTAATGAATGATGCTCTCACACCTAGGAAGGTAAAGTATCATGGGCAAGGCACAGGTTGACACAGTTCATACCAAATTGAGTTAAAAGAGACCTGTGAAAACATATTTTATCTTTACAACTGAGCACAATCTGCTGAAGCAAGGGGTAGCCTTTTAACAGGTATTAATGTGCTAATCTGCTATTGAAATTACATCCACAGTCTCTTCAGAAATTATGACCTCTTGCTTGCATTAGAATACATATCTGCTGAAGACATGAAACATATGTTTAGTGATGGGTGCAAAAACCTCTTGATTTTCAAACTGTATAAATAGGACTCCATTTATTTACACTTTCACAGGCAAGATTTTGTACTGGAGTTAATAGTAGGTTAAAACGGTATTAGTTAACTGCCTGTTTCTCCAATTTGCTCATGCAGCAAAACACATGGTGAAATTTTATAAATATACAATATTTAATACCAAATTAGAACCCTTTGAAAAATTCTGGTCCAAACCCATTTTCTACTACTAGTAATTTAGTAATTCACAAAACTATACACTTTCAAACCACTAATTCATTTTATAGATCAAGCATAAATAAGGTTCCTTGAGCAGGCCTTTAAATATCAGACTGGAGACACACTTTAAAAGGTCAGAAAATAACTCTCCTAACAGCACTAATCCTGTTTGGAAAGGCAGGTTATTTCCCCTCTCCAATGACCAAGAAGTAGTTTTGTGGTAATTTACAGTGTTTCAGGAAGATAGGAAGTAAGGGGAGCCCAAAGGAAAAATTACATCCTTGTGCCCTGCTGGTCATCAACTCCATAAAGAGGGGACACTGGACAAAAAGAGGAGAGCTGAATGTATGGCAGCTACTTAACAGAGAAGGATGAACTTGACAATTCCTTGCCCTCCCTTTTCATGGCATTAATCACTTGCCTTTGTGGGAACACCATCCCTGGGATTGCTGAGGGTAAGGACATTAGGCAAGTTTTGCTAATTAAAAATATACTTTTGGACTGAACTCTGAAAAATACTTCCACATCCATAAATAATTTTTTTTACACTTGGAACAGTACCTTCAAATTTAGACTTTTTAGGTATTTTTGCAGAATTCAGCACTATAATTGCTGAAGTAGATGCCTAATGCAGAAATTGTTTCCTTTACATTTTATTGAAAAGTATGGACACTGAGAATTTATTGAGGTCACAGAAGCTTTTGATAAAGCTGAACTATATCATGAAGCTTAACTAGGTTTTGCTATTGTATTATGGGCTTAGCTAAGAACTACTAAAATTCTCCAGATCGGGAGAAGAAGAGGAAAATCCAGACTTCTATGCACACAACTTGTAATTACAGCTTACATCAACCAAAATCAGAAAAGAGGAGTGGGAAACAGTACAAAAAATTCAGGCAGATTAATCAGTGGCATAACAGGAAAATTAGAGAGCAGGGAAATGTATATATATATTTATTTGCAAAGAATAATAATGAAATAGAAAATTAATTTAAACTTAGTTTAGCTATAAATAAAGTCTGATTATCTACAAACAGTGTTAAGTCGCCTTTTAATATTTTTAGTGGAGATTGTCTGTAAGATTATTCAAATGCATGGGAGTTTTCAGATTTGGATAGAGATTTAGACTTGAGCAGCCAAGAGACATTGAAAAGTCTGTGTAGAGAAAGTAATAATGTATCTTCTCTGGAAGATGGAAAATGCTGAGTTTTGAAATCTGCTTTAGTTTCATTCAGTCTCTGTTCCCTGCCAAAACCCCCTTGCCATGTCCTCATGCCCTCAAAATCCACACAGCAAATAAAACAAGAGGATAACCCTGTCTCAGCTTTATCTCCAGAGTTGGACTTGTGCTGCCTGGGGCTGTCGGTGCCATGTCATAGTGATGATTTTGGCCTGGAACGTGGTCCTGGGCCTCCAGTTCTCCTGACAGACATCGTTTCCCTAGCTCAGCAAATTCTGTATCAAGGCGAGTTCCAACACAGAATTTTTAATATTGCCTCTTAATTACTGTAGTTATGCTAAGAATAGAGAAGAGCAGCAAAACATCATTGCTAATGAAAAGTCATTGAACTAGCAAGACAGATAGATGCTTTTAATTCAATGACTTGAGATGCCAGAAGATTTTCTCATCTAGGCATCTGGGAATTAAAACCTTACTGAGCATAATTAAAGTGTTTGTCTGCCCTAACCTATAAAAGGTTTATCCACAATGCCAGTTACCATCTAATGAGAAAGGATATCTGCCAAAGAGAACAGTAGTCTATTTTTCTCCTGTATCTCTGCAAAGATGATCATCACAAGTAGTTGGAACAAATGCAAATAATCAACCTCCTATTATTATAATTGTTTGTATAAAAGGGTTGCAGTTAAAGACTCATGATATAAATCAGCAGTCTATTTATGCTGTTAGTTATCAGGTGTGCAATTACGCACATTTATTCCCTTGAGTAATTGACCTTAGCCTTAAGTGGATGCACTCTTCATCATGTTTACTCTGCTATTCTTTCCCATCCTCTAAACAAAATAACAGATCTATAAATCAGAGACATTAAAATAGCTCCAGAAAGACGCCAGGCTGTTTGTCAGCCTTCCTGCTCTCCAGACTGCCCAGTTACAGACTGCAGGGTGACGCCTCAAGGGCTATTTATTTACTCCCCTTTGTCTTTGCTGTGCCACTTTTTTTAATTGTTGGGGATGGGTGATATTTAGGATTATCTGCCAAGTTGCAGATGCAGTTTCTACAAAAGGAAATGTAACAGACCTGCTGTGATTATCTAAACCAAGAGAACTCTATGATATACAGGCAGATCAGCTTTAGTACAGCTAAGTGTCAGCATGGGCTTGCAGCCATTTTATCAACCATTTAAATGTGAAGGACAGGATTTGGGTAAGTAAGAAAGACTTCAAACTGCTTCTTTAACATAACTTTCATGAGAAATTGAAACTAGAATCCTGTTATAATAACTCTATTTTTCTCATTTATGTAATATTTATATAAGTGTTTATTTATGGTATCAGTTTGGGAATCCTATTTTCTGGTGTTCTCTACACACCAGACAGCTTACTTTACAAACTCCTGCTTCCTACCAGTGGTAAAACACTACCTTCTTGGTTTCTATTGCATCTGTTGAATTACTCTCTTGAGAAAAGCCACATAAGTAAGAATAAAGCAGAAGAATGAAGCATATTCAGCAGATGTGAGATGAGTCTATCCACGTTGAAAGGATTCACTTCAAAGCCTTAAAAAAAATAAAATCTGCCCCATAAGCTAGCGAAGCCTGACCTTAGAAAGCTGATCTTAGCTTAGGAAACATTAAGAAAGGAAAGGAGAAAGAAGAAAAAAAGAAAACACCCGAACTTTTCAATACTTCATTTCCCATCTTAGGCATAAGCCCCCAAATGAAGCAGATTTACATATTTTCCAGTCTGACAAAAGTTACCCTTCCTAAATCAAAGGTTTATTTCCTACTCAACACTGTTCTTCCTGAGCAACTAAATGACAAGAGCCACTAAATTTCTGGAATTTGTTTTCTTGGGCAAGGCTCTTTCAGTATTTATAGCAATTAGGTACATCCCCAGCAGTCCCTTGATCCATTTTCTGCTGGGACTCATAATCCCATCTATCAAAACCAACCACCTGCACGTGGAAAACAACAGCCCTTGCTTCAGCAATGGCCTGGCCACTCCTTGTTCTCCTCTACTACAACCAGGAAAAGGGTAATATCAGCAGGGCTGCCAAAGACCTGTTGATAATAAACAGTTATTTGCTTCCCACAGAGAGTCCATGTGCTTTTGATCTGCCTGAGCTGAAGCAGCCCTGTGCTTCTCTTGCAGTTATTTTGCTGCTTTGAGGGTACTATGATTGTAAGAACATCTGTCAAATGAAGTCATGGCACAGGACTGTGTTTTATAGCTAATGTCTTCAGGAACAAGCAAATTCACATGGCTGAAACTGAGTTAGACATCTAAATGTTCCAATTGCTCCATGTTGAGATTAAAATATATTAAAAAACCACCCAAAATCAAACACAACGCTTAGGGGTCAAGTCCAAAGCTGTAAACCATGCAGGGCTGGCTGTGGAGGGAGCCACACCTCACCCTCAATGTTCAGTATCAGCAGTACCTACATGAACAACATCCTGCTCCTGAGCTTTGAACAGAAGCTCCTCAGTCCTGAAAGGTCATAGAAAAGCTCAGATTCATCTTGAGTTTTATCCCATCCAATTTGAAAATGCTTTTCTTTAAGGCTAAACCCTCCTAGGGTCACATCTCAGGGAATATTCCTGTATAAAGTTCCCATATGAAATTTTGCCAAGCTTATTTTGCAGAAAATATAAGCTTGTTTGGGTTTGTGTCATGAGGAGACAACTGGAAATTCCTGCTCTCATTTTGTTCTTGCAGTGCATCTAATAGGGTGCTTGTGGGATGTACATGTTTCATTTCATTTCATGGCATCAAACCAGACAGACTGTCTCTTAGCTACCCTGCAACTCCCTCTGAATGTCTATTTTTATGTTATCTTGTATATTTTACATTTGTTATTAGTTATAGCATACATGTGACACTTCTATTATTCCTTAGTCCATGTAAAGATCAGATAAGTAACTTCATCAACGGCTATAGTGACTACACCTATCCTCTGACTTACTGGGTACTCCAGTGCTGCCATGTCAGTCTTCCCATCATATATCTAGGCATAAATTTAGCCTTATATAATTTTTCTAGGCTGAAGAACATCTCGTTCACTCCTTCAAACTGTTCTTCTAAGCCTGATCTCCTCAAGTCACTCCTTCTACTTTGCATCACTTCCTAATTTAATACATTCAAATGCCTTGATTATTATAAAAGTTTTGTCCTTCAGAAAGTCAGATGGGTTTGGTAATGTTGTTTTACAAAGTAATGCCAAATCCCAAGGGTTCAAGCTTGACTTCTTCAAGGGACAAGGTAATGATGTTGAAAATGATTCCATTGTGCCATCTAAGTATTACCCTTATTAATCAATCCTCAAAGCATGTTAGGAATGCTAAAATCTGCTAATACTCCTTCTTTAATTAACACTACTGAATTCATGCATTGATTTCAAACTAAAATAAATCCAAAGCTTCTCTAATATTGTGGGATTTTTCCTGTTTGAAAAATAGCTTAAAGTAATATTTGCAAATGCACATATTGCTTCATCAAAGATATTATTAATGTCTTTTAAAAGTAAGAGTGATACATGACCTCTGTGTATGCCCTGCTTGATGTAAGCATTTCCATTGGCGCCTGTGGGCACTAGGTAAATCTCTGGCCATTCTGTAAATGTGCATTAATCAGAAATTAGCACAACTGTTATCTTCCAAAAAGGAGAAACTGATGCTCCCTAAACAAGGCAAAAGTCCAGACATAGCATAGGCTTAGTGTCCTTCCCAAGCAAAAAACTACCATATTTTCATCACATCAGAAGGGAAGGCCTTTCCTCTGTCATTGTCAGAAATTGATAGATCATTTCAATGGGAGGGGAAAATAAATACAAAAGAATTGTCCTCAAATAGAAATTGGGAATATAAAATTTCAGTACAAATGATTAATATTTTGCAAAATAATTAGCAAGTGAATCATCATCTTATCATCAGGTGTGTCAGGCAGTCTTAATAGTAACCTGTCAAAACAGCAGTAGAAAATAAGTGAAAAATGAGATCATATTGAAGTTGTTCAGCAAAGTCATTATAGTCATCCTAGAAGCAGGTGCTTGCAATTCCAAGATTTCAACACTCAGTTAAAAGAAGAGACTATGTATGGAAAGATTATTCGTCATTCCCTGTGGCATATGATGTCCACAAAAGGACAAGTATTTTAATCACACACACAAGTAACAGCAGATCTATGCTGGTTAAAGTACACTTTAAGAGATCTTGAAGTTTCTTTCCATGCTTTCAGCATCATACCCAGATATGATAGACATACCCTGGAAGTGAATATTTGAAGGTGTTCCTCTCCATTTCTCCTCACTATTGAGACTGAAAAAAGTCTCTCAGTGCCTTGCAACTTCAAGAAAACAGCATTCCCATTACCACTGTGGGAAGTACTCCAGGGCTCCTGTTTTTTCAGGAAATTTAGGGATCTGAGAATTACAGAATGAAATGTTCCATGTAAAATCCTTTAGCCCCACAAAAGCAAGAATACCCCTAAGTCAAAGTTCATTACAGGTAATTTTCTGTGGAACTTAGCTCTAGTAGAGGTCAATTCAATATTGCAATGAAAGTGGAAGGTGTTTTTATTAAAAGGCCAGTCTGGAGTTAACACTTTTTCTTCTGTACCTGTGAACAGCTGTAATTAAGACTACTTTATTATGTAGGTATATAACTGTACCCACATATGAGAGATCTCATCATCCCAGAGACAATAATTGCATCCATATGTATATGTAGCTGCAATCTTACAGTCAAATTGTGGCCCGCCTAAAATTCAGCCCTGGTGAAAATGCAGCAGGCAGCTGCCTTCCCTGCTGTGAAAATATTCCTCACCAAAAAGATTCTGTCAAAAAGAAATTATTGTTATGTAAGAATTACTAAAGTCTTCGAGCAGCATCCTGGGGAGGCCACAGGACACGGTGCTGCATTTAAAGTAATTCCTACATAAATACATCATCTATTATAAACAATTAGAAACCTGTCATTAGTCACACCAGAGGTGTTCTTGCTTCCTGGCTACTGGTTAATGGCTACAAAGTAGAACACCTTCTACAGCTCCAGGGAGATTATTCCATGCTATATTGATACACCTTAAAACAGAGCAGTTCCTGTAAAGACGGGTGCATGAAAAAGAACTTTGTGGGCTTTTATACTTTTAGAGGCCAGGAAAAACTTACATAAGCTTTCCATGTACTAATACAAGCCCTCTGCAAACTCTGCTACCAGGTTTCCCATTCTCTTCTTAAAAGGACAATTTCTGCCAGCCAAAATAAAGATAAAAAATACAACATATATGTGGAAATATGAATATTATTACCCAAAACATACAACTGAATAAGTTTGTTTGTCAATGAGTTTGTGACTTTTTCTACCATTTTCACATTGCTTTAGGCTGATTATCAAAGTATACATGCACAAGGATGTTTGTTTCCTTTTCCAGGTTTTCCACCTGCCAAACAAGTGGATTTTGCAAGGGAACAAGCAAAGTTTGTTACTTCTGTGCCACCACTCAGGGCCTAACTATGTGAATGCAACTGCACTTCTGATTCTTCAGGACTAAGACCAATGTTCCTCTTTTTTTCTCTAGACTCTAAAATATACCTTTTACACAAAGAAATCAGCCCACAGTGAAACGTGGTAAGCAATTGCTGATCTGGAAAACAGCCGCTCGAAATGACTCTGCTGCTACCCACTGGCTGAGTCATTGAGGTGGGCGACTCAATGGAATTTTGAAAACACGGATTGTGTTGTGGGCTTGCCGTGAACATTTATTTTCCTGCTTTTATGGAATTAGGACACATTTCAGGAACAAAATGTCTCACCATGTCTAGGAGAAAAAAGAGAAAGTGAGAGAAATCCACAAGTCTTGTAAGAAAGATTTGTGACAAGAAAAAATTTGAATCTGAAAAAGAAAGTACCCCCTTAGATAGTAACATAATAATAATGTTTATGGTAAAGCATTACAGATGAAGCAATATTTCCTGAAACAACTAAATAAGAAGAAACAAGAAAAGGTAATTGTGAAAGGTGTGGGGAAAGTAGTAACAGTACCTGCTTATTTACCTAATTCTGCTGCAATTTTTAAAAGGAATTTGAAGTGAAGGAATATCTCCATCTCTTATCTGAGTGCTCCTATGCATGTGCTCATACACTTTTTACAGAGATATTCTGTATGTTTCCAGTTTTAAAGAAAAGGATTAAATCTGATTGAAAATATCTGCAGGAAAGGAAAAAATGGCTGGATTTCTGATTTAATTGAATATAAAAATGCATTTTTATCTTTTTTCAGAAATTCTGCAGTTTTCCACCAACAGGGTTTGGTTTCAAACCAATACAATAGATCAAATATCAACTACACAAATACGTAAGGACGTAAAATATTATTTCTGATTTCCTTTCCAAGTATCTGATATGTTTGATCAGAATGTTGCCTTCATGCAGTCTATATTTGTTGACTATGTATCTAGTAGGTGATGATTTGCCCAAGCATCTGAAGAATAAAAGCAAAAAATGTTGTTTCAGCTAAATTCTTAGATAAACACATAATGATGGAACCGATTCCCTAAAGAATTCACTTTTGTCCTTGACATTATGATTCAGGTTACCTCAGCCCAGCCATATTCAGGGCAAAGCGAATCTATGACCCTTTTGTGAGATGCTGTAATAATTACTGATATGATGGTATTTCTTCCTTATAAGACTTAATTTGCACCTCAATCTTTCTCGACAGTAGATACTACAAATCTAGGAAAAACACACAAGATTTTTCTCAACAAATAATGGGATGTATCACCCACTTCTGTGAAAGAAAAAGAAAAAAAAAAAAAAGAAAGTCTCAAAATAAAAACACTGTCAGCTATATGCTGGATAGTATCCAAGGAAACTATATCAAGCTCTTTGTGTGAGTAAGGAAAAAGTCAGGCATTAAGGGTCTGGTTTCTTTCATCATTTCCCACTATTACCCATCTAACAGCAGATCCACACACAAGCACCTGACTCACAATTAGGAGACAATGCAGCTGTGTTTGGAATGGGGCTGAGAATCAAACATAATGGTCACTAGCAGAGATCACAACTATGTGACAATTACTGAGATCTAGCTCATTTCTCATGTTGTATGTCCCAAAGCTGATTTACCAAGGATTTCAGACAATAAAAATACAGAACTGGTTTTGTACACTGTTCATAACTTGGGAATTTAAGGCAAGAGATTACAGTCAAAGCTGGGGTCTCTCACTTCACAGACATTGGATGATATCAAGGTGAAAGAGTTATTTATTTAATTTGGAGGTGTTGATTTAGGTTTTCTTAATGTATTTCCATGCAGCTACATAACACCTGAAAAAATCTGAAGTTCAAAAGACTGTCAGTTTTATAGTAGTGTTGTATTTTGTCAGATTGTCAATCTGCAAGTATATTGTAATTGTCAAAATGACATTGTTGAACCTGCCATGTGACACAATAACCTTGGGTTTTGCATATGCTGCTGTCAGTTCAGGAGTGAAGCAGCTGAGCTGATCTGGCTTTAATAAACTTCCTAAGTTCCCACAATTTACTGTTACTCAGCAGCCAGTCCTGTAGGAAGTAATAATCCAGTGACTGAACCCATTTATCTATGAACCTTCCTGTGACAGACCTCATAATTTATATCCATAAGGTGTCCTTCAAAATGGATAAAGATTGATGATTGAACAAGAACCATGCTTTAACAGCCATTGTATTAAAGACTCCCTCTTTAGGCAAGTCCAGGCTCTGTTCTTAATTAGGCAGAGGGGATCTAAATCACCCTCAGCACAAGCACTGCACGGGTGCAGGAGGTGGGACACTCATGGGAATCATGACTGCCATGGCCAGAGAGCAGCTCATGCGCTGCATATCCTTGGGGACAACCAAACTGCCCAGGAATCATTCCTTGTTTCCCTGAAGTTCTGACTTCCACAGGATTTTAAAATATGGTTTGAAACCTACCAACTTAACTTTGGTGAATGGTAAAATCTATTAATTTCTCACAGATAACCACCATTAAGGGCAAAAATGCTCTTACTGTACCAATGGTTGCTCAGAGCTGACTGTTTTCGAGGAGTTTATTTTACATCACTGTTTTGGAACTAAGGCCATATCCTGGTAGTTAAAAAAGAGAGTAAACATTAACTCAATTTTCCATTTCTTTCCTGGGGTCCCAATAATTCTTTGTACTTACAAGATTTGCACTTACTTGCAATTTTTCTACGCTTACAAGATGGCATGTCTCCCAACACAGTTATTTCCAGGGCCTGAATCACTCAAACACTAGAATGATCTAGTCTGAAAATTCAATATAGAGACTGATTGAGAGTGAATTGTTTGTAAAAACATCTATCTTATTTTTTCTTTTAGACTTTTGTAAGTAAAGGATTGAGAATAATTGTAATTTTTTTTTAATTTTCCAGTGGGACAATGAACCATGAAGATGAAGCAATTTGCTTGGGCTCATTTCTGACCCATCACCTAAGTATTAGGAATTTAACTTTCAATTCTTGATGAACTAGGCTGTAACATATAAAACTTGACCATGACAGGGGACAGTTTCTTATTCTTGACAACATTTTCTTACATGTTTTGACAATTTTTTTTATTCAATCTCTCACAACAAAGTTGGGAAGAATGCATTTTTCCAAATCACAGATGCCTGATAATTAGCAACATTTCTCTCAGAATGATATTCACAATGTTTGGAATATCTTCAGACTGAGTACTGAAAAACACTCCTTTTGGAGCTAGCCTGGAACATTCATTTGAGAGCCCAGAAGCTGTAAAACCACCTGATGGCAATATCACCAAAACCATAAAAAAAAAAAAAAAAAAAAAAAAAAAAAAAAAAGGAAGGGCACACTTGCAGAGGTGCATGTGTTTCAGTTTTCACGTTCTTCTCTTGATCTTCCTTTCTACCTTAAACATTTTAAGTGCATGTGAAAGCAGGTAAGAATAAAACCTGAAGCCCTGGTAGAATTATCAGGCCTTGCAGCAGAAAGGATGATGGTCAGTTCTTGATTCCTCAAAGCAAATGCTTTGCTGCACACACAAATCGTGAGCTGGTGAAGTTTCAGTGTGACTCAAGTCCCTTCTTTCTCCATGGGGTTTCATTAAATGGGTAAAAATATGACTGAAAAATCTAAGTAGCATTAAGCAAGATTCACTGTTTTATATGTAGACTCTGGTACTTGGGTACAGTGGCATTTCAGCTAAGCTACTAAAGAGCCTACAAGTGTATTTGTATGTATGCACCACAGTGGGCACTGAAAAACATCTACAATGCACAATACCCTTTCCTCCTCTTTGCTGTGCCAGCTGACTTCTAAACAGGTCTCACATGGAAAGAAGAGAACTCATGGCTCCACTGGCTTCAGGAAGGACTGTCCTACCTGAAGCACAGCTTCACTGAGAAGCACTCACTTTCATGGTCATCTGCAGGGAAGTAAATTGAATGTTAATGTGACTGATTATAGTCCATGCTTCACTTAAAAAATGGGGCCAGGTCTCAGTTGGGAGAATTTAATTAAAGCAGCCTTCCAGCAAGATAATTATACACATTTTTTTTTCCACTGGGCCTTTCTAGTCCTTAAACTTCAGTTAATAATAGCACAATAAACAAAGATTTCTACGTTTTTGGCGAACAAGCAACATGGTGAACCTGAAGAGCATCTGGATGGCTTTTCTGACTACTGAAGCTTTCAAAACCTGAAATCAACTTTACTGTTAGATTCATTTCTCATATTGAAAATGAGTTCTACTCCTGGCTGAACTATTAAACTACCACCAGTACAATAACTGCTTGCTCTTGTGAAACTTTCGCCCACCGGCCTGATTATTTATTTATCTTTTTGACAAAGGATGTAAGCAGAATTACTGTAATTTACCAAGGAAAAAACAACTGCATGAAAATCAAGGAAGAAGGAAGACTAGTCTTTGATAGGGACAGATATATTTGGGGTTTTCCATTTTCAATCAACATTCTAGGCTGTATATTACTTATCCTTGAATTTTGGATATGTAACCTGAAATATTTTGACTTATTGGGGTTCAAAGTTGGTGGGATATGTTTGCGTGTAAAATACTGGGGTTGCTTACTCTCTTAGTAGAGGATTTTATTATTCACCTAATAAAAGTAAGATGTGTCACCACCTCACTTAGACACTAAAATTTCACTAGAGTTTTTTTTTTTCAATTAGGAAAAACAAACAGAAAATTATATCTGTATGTATATTAATAGGGTAATAATTAGCATTTTTTTTCTTTGTGCATCAGATACCTTATGGAATCGATTCCTAATTCATTAAGATGGTTTTGGGAAGGCATAACTAGTCCAGATGCCACAGAGAGATATATATCTAATCTAATTTCACAGATGTGAGTTCCAAAATATGTCTTAAGAGAATAAATTTCATAATGCCCTTGAGCACAAGATGGTTATTGTCAGAATTATCTCCTATACCAGAGAAAGACCAATAATGACAGAGTGGTTTAAGACTTGCCTTTATCAGACATGAAGATATACAAATTAGGATTGGCTGGATCTCTAATAAATAAATTATTGCTTGGGGCAATCAACCTTCAATCATCCATACGATCATGAGCATTTCATTTAAGCTAAAAAACAACAAAGAAGTTCCTCAGGGAAAAGATTGCTTTGTGGCTGGGCTGCAAACTGTAATGATACCGCAGATAAAACTCACATTTTTCTCTAGTACAGTCATTACTTACCATTTGAGGGAGAAAACTCCACAATGTGTCTGTCCTGTCATCTTCCCAGACTTCTTGGATTCCCACTTTTCTGCCACATTGTTTTAATGGAGCTCTCATCAACAACAACCATCACAGACCTCACCTTGTGAACTATTCCTCTTTCAACTTTTTATGGATGTTTGTGAGCCTAGTGATATCTGAGGATAACTAAGGGCCACCACATAGTTGAGAGGAAAAAAGTACAAAATAAGACAACTTAGACTACTGCACTAACACAGAACTATTTGCAAAAGCACAGAAATAATAGCAGGGTGTGGATCCAACTTGGTGCATCCTGCATTCAACAGCCTGTCTTCTTTCTCTTTTCAATCAGATACCACATCTGCATCAGGAAATGGTGTTGAAATAATCTTCAGATACATTATGTGTCACAACACAATGTTTCTCTTGAAATGCACAATTTCCTTATCAAAAAGAATAAAAATCCTCCCTGATTTACAGGAGGAAGTATATTATAAAATCTTATTTGATGGGCATTGTTCTATAAACTAGAAATTACCGCTGCTTAAATGACTTTAAAAATATCAAAAATAAGATTGTAGTACCTGTTAGCCTTACACAAATAGTATTTCTGTTCTTTTTGACATATGAAGGCGATGAAAGAAAAAAATTATTCATTTTCTAGGCATTCTCAGTTTTCTTCCTACCACAATGAGCCATAGCACATATTTTTCTAATAGGGAACACAGGGTGATTCTTAACAAAGCTGTTAGGTTTGGAACCCATTATCCTCATTTTTCTGTGCTGGCTTATAAAAATTTAGCTGTCACTAACCTGGGAATACATAGCAAATATGTCAACAAAGTTTAGCGAGTTGCAAGACAGCTTGGGACACTACAGGCTCTTTTAGCACAAATCACAGGAGACACAAAACACTGGAAATATTGGAAATCGCTTTTCTTGTTATTTAAAATTCTAAGTGAATTTTAATTTCCTTAAAATTTGTAGATACCCTAAGTTAACAGAATGGTATTCAGGATTTTTCATGCATCAGGATGAAACAACAGTAGAGTCACTGCTATTTTGAACCACATATTTTAATATTCTTTACACTACAATTCAGTGGGCATGACCACTCAGGAACACAAAGGATAAATTTAAATGTATAATTATTTCTAAATCTTGTTGAGTCTTTCACTGATTAGATAAAATTTTTGTCCTCGTTAATTGTACCTTGAAATTGCAAGGTAAAAAATCATAGATGAGTATGACCTTACAAGAGGACACTCACCATGGGCTGTACATATTCTAAGTGGAACCTATTAACAGCTTGGTAAGGGCAAAAAATCATCATCAATGCATTGCCGGGGGAATGATTTAATGGGGTTGCTATCAACATTAAAGCACAAAAATTTTAAGAGCATTTAAAAAAAATATATGAACACCAAAGTAGTGCTTATTGATATATAAGCCTTTTATAAAATTAAATCAATAATATTAATGATAAAAATACAGCTTTATAAAATATGCAGTAACAGTTAAAATAGTTTGCAAAAGCAAATTTTATTGACAGTCAGTAAAAATTACTGGTCAATCTGGTAAATAACTTTTCCATCCTTGCACCAAGTAAAGAATAGATTATATATTTCCTGAGGAGACTTTTCTCTCAGGCCAAAAATAGAGTAATGAGAGTTTGGGATTCACTATTTTGAAACAGACACTCCTAAGCAGAGAGAGTTTCATGAAAGGCAAATGAAATATTAAAATAATCTAAAAGCATTCTAGATTAGAACATCAAGAAACCTCAGAGCTGGTTAGGACCACACAGCTGAGGCTTGTGAAAATAATTTTGTTCTTGTAGATGGAACATGAGTATAGATATTCTTTCAGCATGATTACATAATTATCATCATTGGGGTTTTTTTTACTATGGTCATTTTTCTTGTTCTTTGACAGATGTGAGAGCCTTAGTGCTCCATAAACTCAAATGTATTTATCTTTGCTGCGTCAGTTGTACTGTAGATCATTTTATTTAAATAATGAGCCATGCTTTAAATCTGATGTGTTTCTACATTGCCTATGAGTCAGCCATTCTGATTTAGACATTTCCCCCGGCACTTTCATAGCTATCAGCCTCTTCCAGAGGGACACACACTGCCCACAGCAACCTTATCTTCTGATCTTGACAACCACAGCATACTTCTCTAACTTGTTCACACCTTCCTCATTCCAGTGAAAGCTGTTCCCTGTTGCACCAGCCTCTCCCAACCTAGCTAGAAATTCAGTAAAGGAGGTCTCCTTCTGCGGGTTTTGAAACCTGAGTGACCACAGAATAATTTAGATGGGAAGAAGTCCCTGAAGGAAATCTTGCTGAGCTCCTCACTTAAGGCAAGGCAGCCTACCAAGGGCAGCAAACAAGAAAAGAAAACCTGCAGGACACAGCGGACAAGTTTGAACATACACAGAAAAGTCACATACCTCCTGCAATGTTATAAATCCACTTAAATATAAGTGTCCATGTACTGCTCTTTACTGTGAGAAATGTGCCAGGAGATGCAGTGAGAGTACTTAGGAGCCATGCATTTGTCTGCCCTTGCAATAAATATTCTCTCTTGAAAGATATTATAAGCTCAGTTTATTGCTATCTTACAACCTCCATGTCTCCTGCTCATCAAGGGCCAGAGATACCCAAACCCTACTGCTTAATATTTTCTCTAAACACTCTGTTAAAGAAAAAAAAGGTGGGGAAAAAATACAATTCAAGAGGTTTAATGTATTGTATGTGTTGGTAACCCTGAAGGCAAAGGTTTATTTTCATCTCCTCATAGCACTTTTGGAAAAGTCTCACAGAAGTGCTTCTGCGTAAGACTTTCCTGTTCCCCTCCAAAGTCCAGTCCTGTTGATCACGGCTGGATGCCTCCCATATGGACTATCAACCCTTCCCCTTGGAGCACGTTTGCATAGACATCCCTCAGCCCTTGGGGCTCCACAACCTTTTCAAAAATCACTCCCATGGCTTTCACATGTGCCATTAGAGCAGAAACAAAATCCCCATGCTACAAAAGTCTGAAGGCTTAAAACCTTTCAAGGTGACTAATACCCAGGCTTCACTACCCACAGAGAAAGTCTTCGCTTGAAAATTGCAGCCAAATTAAGCACACCCAGTTTAGAAGCAATTAAAACAAAAAAAATCTCAGAAATCATATGAGAAATACCTCACGGGCTGCACTTCACAAACTATTTCCCCTGACAGGGTGGATCAGGCTGGAGCAGCACCTGGTTTTTGGCTCCTTCCCGCTGGCTGCTTTTCCCACCCAAGCGGCCCCTCAGCCCGCCATGGCGCACAGGCCTCACCACCCGGCTCTCCTCAGGCGCTCGGTCCTGCTCCCCAACCCTTCCAGCTCTGTGTGCCCACAGACTCCATCTCTTTCCCACCTCTTTGTCCTCACTCCAGTGTTCTCCAGGAGCACAGTGCCAGGACTGCACTCAGATTTCACAGATTGTCCTCCCCAGTGTTTCTGCAGACAGGAGTAGCGGCCGCTGTCCTGAGCTCGGCCCTGAGCTGCCCCCTGCCCGCTGCTGCTCACCTGTGCCCTGGCATTCCCACACCCAACTTCTATTCGCAAATAAATAGCCAAATTAATTCTTTTCTCATCCCTTCTTGCTGCTTGAGAAGAGACAGAACAGACAACAAGATCCTTCAAATGGAAAATCTTATGTTACTTACGATTTCCTGAATTTACCAAAGGCTGGTTTTTTTAACTCCATCTTCCGACATTAAAACTCCTTTAAATTTCTTTCTTATTATTTCAATTATGTTAAGGTATTTCTTAGAGAAGTTTGGGTTTTATTGCATTATTGCCATAAAAGTAATAAAAACATTCATCTACTACCTGTTCTGGACAATTACATTTGATATAAAATTGACTTTATTAGGTACATTATAAGGTAAATCGTTTCCTTTTCCTTATTTTCTTATTTTCCCTTTTATGAATTACTTTTCCATCTACAGGTTCAAGAGGTTTAAGAATGATAAATGCCATGTATCTACCAATTCAATAATCTGCAATGCAATCTATTTCAATTAAAAAAAAAAGTCTAAAAACTAAACAATCTGCTGCAATCCAGATGAGCTAACATTACTTAGATGCTTTATTCAGATTCCTGTTATTCCAACAATGAGAAAAAATCTCTATAAGAACACAATGAGTTAGCCAGGCAGTTAAGAGAGAGAGTTTTATTTTGCTTTCACTGCCAACTTCAGTGTTTTATGCTAAATTTACAATTTTCAGATTGCATTTGGTTGTGTGAAAAAAAAAAATCTTTCTTGCTATGATTTTAAGATCAGAGCCAGTATTTTGGGAAAACATGGCTGTGCTCATTTGACCTGACCATTCCCTTTGAATGTGTGACAATTTTCTGATAACCAGATCTATCTGTACATAAAGATTTATATCTTACATGACTATACTTACTTGCTGAATGATAAACATTGAAAAAGTAGTAAAATTTATGAATGTGCAACATAATTTTAAGTAGTGCAAAAGAAATAAATGCATAAATTTACTATAATTATACTTCTTTCATTGTTCTATGTATTTCTAGGCATATTTTTCCCAATTGGAATCAAAACAGTTATGCTCCAATTGAACAAACTTTTAAGTAAAATAGAGGGGAAAGATGAAAACTCAGAAATTGAATATGCCACATGCAGTACCCTTGATTAAATAAATAGAAATAAATTATGAAAGCCATGTAACAATTACTTGATTTTTAGGATTGCATAACTAAATGCAATTCTGAAAGTCAGCAATTAATTATAGTTTTGTATGTCATTCTTGGAATTTTCATAATTCTAAATTTTCTTTCCTTCCTTTTTGACTTTTGCAGACTTTTGCTTACAATCATCCTGCACCTCAGATTCCTCCTGGGATTTTTTTTGGACCTAGAGTGACTGCAGGATGCTTGAGGTCTGTTTGCCTTCTCCTGCCCTGCTGATGATGGCTGCAACTCCATTAAAGCCTGGCCAATACAGCTCTGCAAGTTTCTCAATGTTGCTCTGAAGTCTTGGTTTCCTAAACTGGCATCTGCTGATCCTTGGACTTGGCTAGTCAGGGAGGAAACACAGCTCAGAGGAACCAACCAACCAAAACCTCTCCTGCTTCATGGCAGGAAACAGGTCCTACCTTCAACCCATATACTGTAAAATTAGGGCAAATAAGCTAAACCAGTTTCAATGGGTAATTGTGTGATTTTCACATAAAAGCACTACAGTTTCTCTCTGAACCAACCTCTCTGCTGCTGCAATGTTTTTAACCCTTTCCAATGCACTGGAGGGATAGGAAAGATTGTCTGCAGTGCTCTTAAGGCCATACTACCATGGATATCTATATTTAGCCCTCATCAAAAACAAAGAGCTCATTAAAAGGTTTTTAATTAAGCTAGAAATCTGTTAGACCTTCCAAGTAAATCCTTGATTAGATATTGTCTTCCTTTGTCTTTATTACTCTCAAAGACGACCAATATTCTGTCTAGAGCACTTTAGTCCCAGGAGGAATGTTCCCACACCTCTTGCTTGTATCAGCACATGGCACATATTGGAAAGGTATTGTTGAGGATAAAATTAAATAGTAGGGTTGTAAAAAGGTTTTATCTCTTGCTAATGAGTTCATTCTTTTTTTTTTTTTTTTTTTGCAATGACAGCAGATTAAGACTAGTGTGTTTAAATAACATTAAAACATCCATAACTTTTATAGGTTTTGAATAGCAAAGACATCAGCAGTATAAAAAAGTGAACATTTCAGAGGATGACTTGCAGGCTGTTCTTTTTCAAGTCATCTGTCACAGGCTTATTTCAAGGTTGTGTTGTCAAACAAAACTTACAGTACTTGTTTGAATTACTTAAGGGACTACAGGTAGGTATTGGAGGGTGTGCTATTCTGTCACAGGTAAACAAGAGTCCTTTGCTGGCTTTGTAGAACTGAGATTAAATTCTAATTAATGCTCTGTTAACAGTTATCTTCAATTTCCTTAATCCTTCATGAAGATTTGCACCTACACTTGAATGTATGCTTACTTGCATCATCTGCACATAAACATTTACCTCCCTGTTGCTTTTTTTTCCACTCAGTCTCACGAAATGTTTTTTTTTTAATTGCTTCCTGATGGAATGCAAGTACAGGAAATGCCATTTTTGATTTATATCTCTGTAAGTAGATAAATTTACACTGAATATTTCATGTTGCTTTATTGCAACCGTCACACGTACTTGTAGAAACAAAAGTGAACTAATTGGAAAAAAGTTTGTTGTTGGGAATAATGAACAACTGAAACCTTTTCAAAGTCTTTGTGAAACATTGAGTCAAACAAAACTTTTCCCCTTTGCTAACAGTCCCAGTGAGACCTCCAGTAGACCTGAAGAAAATTATTAGACTATAGACAGAAAGTAGATGCTGGTATTAAATGTACCTGAGATGTTGCCACTAAAAAGACAAAAGGATTTTTACTGAATTCTTATCAATAAAAGACTGCTTGATACAACGCTATTAAAATATAGAAGCTCTGATTTTTTCCAGCTCCACCCTGAGGGAGGAAGAAAATTATTATCTCTTATGAGAATAATGAGAAAAAAAGATTAGAATCACTGTTCTGAGAGTCCTTAAGGAAGATTTTTCCTTCACACAGGACATCTTCATAAATGAACAAAGCGCACAGAGCTGGACAAAGACAGCATGATACTTCTTCCCTCCCCACTCCCATCAACCAACAAATGTAATGAAGTTAGAAACTACGTTTCCAAGTGCCTTTCTCTCTCCTTTGTCCTTTTTCATGTGGCTTTCTCCACTGATGGATCTACAAGGGCTGAGAAAGTCCTGATGGTTTGGGCTAGAGGCAAAGTCTGTGAGATAACAATGGCTTCAGTATGTCAGAGTGGGAATGTGGGAAAACATGTGGGCCATCTGATGAAACCATTGACTGGGAATTGGGCTTTATCTTCTGAGCACTGAGCTAAATCAAATTCTCACCTTTCTTTGAAAGCCTGTAAAGAAAATTCTCCCGGATATATTTCTTTCCCATGCAGCATTGATACACAACCTTCCCCCAGAACAAAAATTATTAGGTTTTAAGCACTTGTAGAGAAATAGTTTCTTCTTACAGGACATAAACAGAAATGCAAGTTGAGTGGCTTCATATTTTTTTAAGCAGCATTGCTCTTGCTGGAAACCACAAACATTCAATTTGTTTGGCACCTGCTGGAACAGCTGAACAGTGACTGGAGGCTATCCAGTCACTAGGAAGCTCTGGAAATTACATGTCCAAACTGGACATTGATTCACAAAGGCACAAGGGCACCATTTTAGTGTGCATTACTATGGGCTGTGGCAGTTCTTGTAGCACCAGGAGACACCCAGCCAGAGAAAGAAATGCTGTACAGAAAGATTTTACTTCCTAATGCCATGCAAACACCTGGCATGCCAGCAGAGCCTCAAGCTGCAATTTATATTTGGCCAGCTGTCATAAATAATGTGCAGATATATATACACCTTTCTCCCAGAGAGTCCAAGCAAGTGTCTAAATGCCATCTAATATTCTGTGCTGACAAAATAAAAACTCTAAACATCCATAACATAAAGTTATTCCCTCAGATGTCAATTCAAAGAAAGAACATATCTGTTTCTTTAAAAAAATAACAAAAATATTACAAATGGAACCTCTCCAAAGATACAAAACTTAAAGGCAGTGTTATAGTAAGAGGGACAGTATTCAAATTTACAGCAGATGTTCCACCATTAATTAATGACATTAAAAATTACCCTAGAACATCACAACATGATACTTACGCACCCTTTCCACTCATTAAAAGAAAAACCAAACCAAAAATAATTTCCAAGTATTTGTAACATATGCAAAACTTAGATTGCTAGAATTAGGTTCTGTAAGGAAAACAACCCCAAAACTCCCATGAGCAGGGACTGGAAGCTCATATTGAGTTTATGTAATTGCCTCCCCTCCAAAGGACTTCTTATGCCTTATTATGAAAATAACAGCTTGATAAAACAACTTTCAACCCTTGCTCTCCTCAGAGGAAATGGACAGACACTTGGAGAAATCACAAAGAGTGATCCTCCTGCAGTACACTGCAGGACTAAACACATCATCACACACTGGAACATGAATATTTGTCTAGAAACACTTCCCAGAGAGGCTGTTATAGCTTTTTCACACAGAAAACTGCTAAGTGAAGCTAATCCTTGTTCCTTTGTATACATAGAACACTCAAACCATATATAACTTCTATTTTTTATAGACATTTTTCACCCTCTATAAGCCTCAAAATCACAAATCAGTCTTGCAAACTAAAGAAAATTACCCTGATCTTGTTATGAGCTAGAACAGTATGCCAGAGGAATTAAAATGAAATTCTGAAAACAAATTTCTAAAGGTACTTGCACTCATTTTCCATAAACATTGGCATGATGGCTCTTCCCATGGGGATTTAAAGAAGCAAAGCAAATCCAAGTAACTTCCAAGGAAAGGCCTCACAGGTGGTGTGTCTCAGATGCCATCCCATATGACAGGAATTAATTGCTAGGATTCTTCATCACAAATAGGAAGAAATTAAATGAAACAAGGCAGGATCTGATCACCTTTCATAATCAAATCATAGATGTCACACAGACAAATTTTCTTGTAATAAGTAAAAAATGCATGGCCTTTCTTATCCTTAATATGAAATGAAACATGATTTAAGAGAACTGGGTGCTAATACACTTTTTTATTCCTTGGCTGCCTATCAACAGAGCTTGTACAGCTATAGATGAGAGTGCATGTAGAAATAATAATAATTTCTACTGCTGTTTTGAATTTTGAGACAGTAAACACACATTTTGTTTCCATTTGTCCTAGTCAACTAAATTAAACAAACTAGAAAAATATGAATTTATATATAATGAATACATCATCTAGGTAGGAATTAAAAGTAGAAATATGTAAATGCTCTATGACCGTTGCATGAACTTAATTTTGTTTTAGTGATGTGAATAACGTTTTTTAAATGAAAATTTCATTTAAATACTGATTGCCTAGAAAAGCCTAAGGAAAAGAAAATACTTTGGTTCTCAACAACTATGGGAGACTAATAATGTCAGCTTAATCCATCCATTATTATTGAATCTTCTCTATAATATTGTTAAAACATATATTTTCAAGTAGTTTTCTGTTATTTTCAAGATGAAAAGGGAGAGGGAGCATTTTCAGAGCATTGAGGCTGTGTAAAATAAATCAAATTGGATTCTTCCATTCTTCTGAAGAAGAATGTATAAATATATACTGATAAATAAACACATCTAGGGTCAAATTTGTAATAAAGCTCTCTTCCTAATAGATTGCACTGAGAGTTCGGGTTCTACATACCCCCATACCCACTAACACATAGTGAATCTGTCTGCAAAGAGAACAGCAGGGAACATGATCTCAAGCTTTGAGCATGGATAGAAAACTCTGGATTTTCAGTGGGATGCATTTCAGGCACTCAGGAAAAAATGAAGTTGTTATGGAGTCACCTGTAGGAGTATAATGAATAGGTCATTATTGCTGTCTATCCATGAACAGCATACAGACAAAAGGCTGCAGATAGATTAAAAAAAAACCAAAAAAACCAAAAAAAAAAAAAAAAAAAACAAAAACCAACCAACCAAATAGCAAAACCAAAAAACCCCCAAACACAACCCCCAAACCCACCACCAACTAAAAATTAGGGTAAGGGTAGATACAGTACATTACAGAGAATCACATTAGATTTGTGTTAAGAATTAATAAAATAGAGAACAATGAAATTAGTTGAGTACAGAAAGTGTTTCTAGAGTAGTTCATAAATCATAACAAAAGCTGTGGAAAGCCTGCAAGGCTCTGCATGCAGTGTGGGGCGCAATTCCTCTGACACATCCCAACTGGAAAAGATAGTCTTTGGCTTGATGGATACAAAGAATGCTCTTCAGACCTGTTTTGAAGCCACAACCTGAAGGCAAAAATGGTGGGCTGGGTCTTGGGGTGTGGTTTTGAAGGGCTTTTTTTGGTTGGCACTGCCTTCAGTCTAATGTTCTCTGACTGACACTCTACTTCAGCATGTTAACATAGTCGCTGGCACCAGCATCTCAACTTGCTAATTTTGAGAAATGTGTTGCTTTAAAAATTGCTGGGATTACAATGAAATGTGCAACAAAATTGCAAAATCTGCAAGGAAGTGAGTGGTTGGCTATCATAATTCATTACTGTATTTTCCCAGAGTACCTCTGAAAATGTGTTTGTTGTCAAACATGTAAAGGGATGTGTTGCTGACAAGCGCCAGTCAGAAATTTACATCATCGATTTTGGATTTTACTGGATCAATACAGTTTGTCTTTGTTGTGTGCCTCAAGCAATTCTGTGTCAAGCTATGTTTTTGGAGTGCTTAAAATTGGCAGAGAATATGCCTTGGAAAGAAGGAAGAAAGGGAAAAATGGTAAAAATATACACATGTATACATTTACACACATAAGAGTGATTCACACTGCCTACATTTGTCAAGATCAAATGCATTTTTGAAAACATGTCTGATTGAAAACAGAGTATTGATCCATATTTTTAAACTATACTGTCCGCTGCAGTGAAGTTGATTCCAGTTTACAACCCAAGGATACAATGTTACCTACTGCATTTAATATTTGCAGTTCCTGGCTTTAGATATAGAAACACTGCTCCATAAGAAGCAGAGAGAAATGTGTACTGTAACCTACAGATATTTATAAAATTGTTATCAAATCAGGAGATCCACATGCCCATTATCTAAAATCCTAATCAAACCCAAACTACTAATTTTCAAAGGCTCTGACAGATTAACTTTCCTACAAAACAGTATTTTTTGGTGTGTGCCCTTAACCTCACAATCTTCCCAACAAGCATCTGGGGAAGTCCTCACGTAGCAGGGTTCAGTACTTGTTCTCACAGCTTTGCTAACTTTGCAGAAAATACCATGCACCCTCCAGCAGCAAAGACAACTTCCAATTCTAATAAAGCAAAGGTTCAAACACTTGCAAATTTTATACAAATGATCTGCAAACAGATTTACATCTTCAGCCAGGATGGATTTCATTTGCATAAATGACAGAAGGTGACTCAATATCAGGACTCAACACCAGGATGTATTGCACTGCACCCACTGATGAACATTTTTTATTCTCTTCTATTTGCTTGGCTCCACCTGCAGGGTAGGAGGTCTGTGATGTCTCTTCTCAAAGAGGGACAGCACGAGCCTGACCTGGACATGCAGGATGAGCAGGAAGGCAAAGCCATTACCTCCAAACCTTTTTAGCTGCAGCAAGAGGTAACTCCCATGAGAACTGTGACTTTATTCATGCCCTCTTCTCAAAGGCTCTTGGGTGTGACACTCTCCCAAAGATATGGTTCTCTCTTGCACCCAGCTATGCTTAAACCCTAATCTTGTAAGAAACCACTAAACTGCAACAGCATGGAATCTTAATGCAGCTGTTTTTTCTCCTGTAGTTGCCTTCCATTTCGCAGATTCAAATCTTGCAAATGCAAGTATATTGTGAATCTCACACATTAATAACACATCTCAGAAGCTAATTAAAACCATCTATGTTTTAAGAATACCTTTTTAACGTGTCAAATGTGCTGTCACTTCACGCAAAAATGTGCAAAGATGTTTTCCTAGTGGTAAATCTGACTCACTCTCTTGATAAGTAAGCATCACTGTGAGTATATGTGATAGGCATATGCTGCATAAACACATCTCCCAGAGATTTCAGCCCCCTTTAAATATGCTGGAAATGACAGCTCATCCGTTCTTTTCCCCACCTCCCTCCTCATTAAATTGTAGTTCCCTCACAAAGCAAGAGACAAATTTATAAACTTCCAATTTGGGGCAAAGATGAAGATGAAGCTGCCGTTTAATGTTAAAATTGAGTTCTTATTTAGAAATAAAAAGCTCTAAGGAGTGACATTCTCCTTCGTGAACAGTTTACTGTTGCAGAAGACACTCACAATCTTAAATTTCTGTTCATAATTAATTCAAAACCTAAGTATAATAGTGACCTATTTTTGGTCACTAGGCCAATGATGCTTATAAGCAGAGCATAAAACTGTCCTTTTTTGCTGCTTGCTTTCCACCTAATTTAATTCAAAAAAATAGTACATATCTTCATATTGTTTAGAAGATTTATCCTTCCATTAACATCTTAAACTTGTTTTGTCTCTTGGCAATTTTATCCCAACTTGTCTTTGATGCTTTCAATTATTGATTTGTGATTTGTAAAATCTGTCTGAGCGTAGAATCCTCCCTCTGAAGAAAAAATGAGTAAGACATTAATTTTACTGCATATCCCAATGATCAGCAAGAAGTCAGGTGCATATATCTGTCAAAACAAAATAGTTACTAAAGAAGATAGGCAATAGTATGTATTTTTCTTCCTATTTCCTGTCAACCACACCTTTCAAAAAAGTGATGACAGTCACTCTTTCTGATGCAATAGACAGTTTGACATATATTTCTTTAGTCTTTTTTTTTATCTGAGACCATTACTTCTTGTTCTATAAAACAATTTCTGATTTCAGGAAGGACATTTTGATTACAAAGCACTGATTAATAAAGAAAAAAGCTTTAATGAAAATGTTGAAGCTGTTTAACACTAATGTCTGCACACAACCTTGGAGAGTTATTTTCCTTTTTCATTTGAGCCACCCTGATTATTTGACTGGCTGGTGATATTGATGCAGTGGTGACTCAGGAAAAGGAGAATATGACAGAGGTCAGGGTACAAGCCTGGCCTCTAGGGTCCTGCCATGAGGTCAAAAGATAACGACAACCATGAAAAGCTACTACAATCCCTTTCTTATTTAATTAAGCCAGAGATCTCAATCTTCTTACCTGGGCTCAAAGTTAAATCTATAATTTACTCCCCTGTTACCAGCTTTGTACAGAAGAGTTTTCTGTAGGCAGAAGTCCTGCATTGTCTACACAGTGCTTGTGAGGTCGACAGAGAACATATCTGCTTCTCGAGGCAGACAGTACCCAGTGTAAGGAGCAGCTCCAGGAGACTTGGAGTTAATTAACTGTCCTGATGGGAAATCCCAAATGCAGGATGTGGAAAGGGCTTACAAGAATTTACAATTACAGAACATGGTCCACCTATTGGGATAGTTTTAGGATTACTGGGGTTTGGAGGTGTGTATTGCTTGAGTTGCTAAGCGCAGCTACAAGGAAAACTCAAAGGAAGGAGAAGCAGCAGTTGCATAAAATGTTTTTCTACAGAATGGAGCACACAGATAAAACAATGTCTGAAAATGGGGGCCATGCTCCACAGAGCTGCTTGCAAGGATCAGACAAATGTGGAACATACTCCACATGCCCCAAACACTGGAATAATCCCCCAGTGGAGCCTCTGACTTTTAGCTTATTGGTCTAGAGGTTTAGCATCTTACTTCTTTTCTGTTGTTGTTGTTTTGTTTGCTTGTTTGTTTTCCTTATTGTATTTCTGTCCCTGCCATGCACACTCTGCCCCAGTACAGATTACCTGATCAGCCTTATTAGCTCATAACCTTATTATCCAGTGGCTGCAAGACCTGGAAGGGAAGACTTAACTGCCAAGACAGACAGATAAGAAAGACTGACCCAAAAATGAAGCATTTCATTGGACCTGGACATAATGGGCACATTTAGGGACAGAAATTCGCCTGAGAAAAGATGAAGATGAAAAGGCAAAGGTGCTGTAAGAAAGGATGGCAACCAGCCACCAAACAGGGATATCACCTCTGGAAAGTCTTTAATGATTTAGAACACGTTCTCCAGAACAGATGTTAGGATGGAGATTGCTCTGAATGATACAATCAATGAATAAATGATAAAACGTTTCTCGTTTGTGGCAGTGATCTGAAATAATAACAAAGAGATAGCGATTTTAGTCTGAGTTTTGCTTATGTCATTAAAATTTAAACATGATTAAAATGAGCCAGTCTGGTTTTATAACCTGTCAGTATGACAAAGGGACTTTGACACATTTGTCTTCTGGCATATTATGGGGATTTACATTTTGCACCATACAATTATATCTGTATTAAAATGACTGAGAACACTGAACATGAAAAGAGTGATTCATAATAATGGCATTAAAAGCAATAAAGAGTTAAGGACACTGGGAAGGAAATTAAGCAGGAAGGTAAAAGAGGTTTTATATAAAGCAGAGTAGAAAGGAAAGACATATCTCCTCACTCTTGCCTCTTTATTATTAGTCTAAATAAAAAAGAATGTAAATGGAAAGAGTTTCTGCCTAAAGAATCAATACAGAAATAAAAAAAAAGGCCTCCTAGAAATAGTTTTCAATCCCTTAATCTCATTTTGCACTAAACACTGCATCCTGGGGTTGACATACATTGAAGTTTGAATTCTACGTATGCCCATAATTTCTCCTGTGGGTTTGGCTTTCTGATGGGACTTTGATCTTGAAGTCAATAGAGAAAATAGGGGTGTATAAGTAATTATTTTCATCTTCTGTAAATGTTTTTGTCTTACTAGGTCACTTTTTACTCCAAACAAGATGGAAAAAAAAAAAAAAAGAAATCTTGGAAGAATTTATTGAAATTAATTTAAATATAAATTATAAGTTCAATCAAAACAACTGGTAGTTGATAATAATGACCTCATTTATTTCAGTCATTATGTTGTTGATTTTTTGTTTCACTACAGATAACCATAAGGCAAAATACTATTCTTAACATCAGAATATCACATCTCTAACATCAATATTTTCTTTTTAAAATGTCAAAGCCTTTTTGGGAGTTTTTCTCAGACTTTGGAACATTAAGGATTGAGTGTAAGAATCTCCCAAACATTTTTATTTGTTTCCATAAAAATAATAATTTCCTGTAAAAGTGTATTGGTTGTATGGAGGGTTTTTGTTTTCCTTTGTTATTACAAAATATTTCTTTTTTCATGAAGAATAGTTTGGTTTGTGAAACAACAGAGTAGAGAAAAAGACTGTACCGGGAGCTGAGCCTGTCCCTACACAATGCTCTTGTTCAGTCAAATACTATGAAAAACAGAGATTTGGTTCCCATTTTTGCAAAGGAGTAGAGCTGCAACAACCAATACCTGTTATGAATCTGTCCACCTAATCTCCAACCTCAGCAAACAATTAATGCTATCAGATTTTGCCTATCAAAACCTGAAGTGCCTCTGTAAGATAACAACTTAAATGTTTGTATTTCTTTGTGTTGACACTGAGCTTACTCCTAAAACAACTGTACATTCTATTAAGAAATAAAACCAAAGCCAACACAGCCAGAAGTTAAATAGAATTATAATTACTTCTAATAATATTTGCATGGCATTTAAAATTTAAAGTCAATGGTTTATGATTTTTCTTTTTATAAACTCAGTACTTGAAGATAACCAACTGGATGTAATCTGAAAACGAATCCATTGGTCAGGAATTCACAGAGCCAGCACACTCTCAGAGACACATGTTTCATAAAACACAACAAAGTGAAGGGAGCTATAAATAAGAAAATAAAGCTATAGTCTGCAGTTAAAATCCTTGCTGCTTGCAGTACATCATTCTGTTCCTAAGTGTCTGTTGCTGGGCTAGAGTTTCTAAAATTAACATTGCAATAGCCTACATAGGCCCCAAAATGCACACAAGAAAACATTGCTGAACTGGTTATTATAAGTGCTAACATATGTTTGTTATTTTCCTAACGTGTTTCTCTCCCTTGAAAATATTTATCAGGATAAAATTTTGAATTGGCTCTTTGAACAGTCTATGTACAAATGCAAAGACAGAAGTGTGTGTAGTTTTTAGTGAAAACTGAAGTACTGATGAATTCTAACAGTTTCATAGTATTTATAGGCATCATTTTTACACTTGCTAGGGTCAGCACCACTTAAAAATTAAAAGAGATTAATAAGAATATTAGGAAAGCTTAGTTGGTTTATAACCCTATGAATTGAGATGTGAAAAAATGAAGTTGCATTTTTTACTTAATACAGAAATTAAAAAGGAAATGTTGAGATAATATATATATATATAAAGCCTCAGTGTTATATATATGCAAATACATTTATGAAGATTCAGTATTATATCTATAAAAATTTATAAATAAAGTTTCAGTTTTTGATATATTCATGGCTGTCCACGAAATGCTACCTTTCTGTATGGCAACTCTATGTCCACGTAAATGTGTGAGGAGGGCAAGGTTGGGTCCCTGGCAGATTGGGCAAGGATAAGTGGCTTCCATTAGAAATAAACCATGGAATAGCAGACAATATATACCAGGAAACAGGACAACCACCTCCAAGTGGCAGCAGGATCCATGGTCCTCCCTTGGTAGCTGTTGTTAGAAGCCTTTCATGGAGCTCTCTCCACTAACACCTTGTCAATCCACAACACACATCTGAGGGACACTGGGAATTTTAACCAGCACAGCTAAAACTCCCTGGGAACGACAAAAACAGAAGCCAGCCTGATGTCTGCTGGCTCTGGTCTGTCCAGCAGGTTTTGGAAAACACGCCATGCTCAGCCTTTACAATGGAGAAGATGAAACTGGCTTGGAACAAAGTGCCGCTGAACTTTCGTTTTCATGGCAGCCCACACAGGAGGGATCCCAGCTATTCTCCTTCCCTGTGAAGTCCACACGCACTCCTCTCAAATGACAGCTGAGCCAACAGATATGGAATTACTTGGCTGAGGTATTCTGCGGATTTAGACTACTTTCTTCAGCACCTTTTTGTACTGGCTTTTAAATAAGAGATTGTGCCCACAGTAGAGTATTTGGGAATGTACACATTTGTTTCACAGACACAGCAAAAAGGCCAGTTAAACCATATTTCAGTCATTCTATTCTGCATATATACACAGAAACAAAAGAATCCTTTTCACCTGATCACATTCAGACTCATCTACATATCAAAGAACATGAAAATAATTAAAACAGCCAACATGCTCAGTTTAAATAATTTAAAAAAAAAACCAAAACAAAACAAAAAACAAACAAACAAAAAAAAAAACCCAAAATACAAAACAAAAAAAAAAAAAAAAAAAAAAAAAAAAAAAAAAAAAAAAAAAAAAAAAAAAAAAAAACCCCAAAAAAAAAAAAAAAAAAAAAAAAAAACCCAAAAACTTGTGAGTAGGAATTGCTGAATTTGCAATGAGAACACATTGCAATGAAGGGAGTTTGTGGCCCTGGAAAAATACAGTATGTGAAAGAATCAATAATTATTAGTGTATCTTAAACAAATTTGTCAACTTATCACAGAAATGAAATTTCGCAGGGCAAAGTAATCACGCACTCTTCTTGTTTCTGGTAGAAATGGTAAAAAATATATTTTTGTCAAAAGTACTCAGTTAAGAGTATGTCATACTTCCATCACTTTTTCATCCACATGTTAATTAAATATTATGTTGAAGTGCTATAACTTAACTGGATATATTTTTTTAATTGAGAAGTTTGGGCTGACTTTTAGTCTAATGTTACAAGAGAGATGTAACCTCGACTGCGTAATCTAATTCTTCTGGGTTGCATTTGGTAGAATCCAGCCATAACTTGGGGCGTGGAGTCTGATGCAAAGACCAGACCAGACACACAGTTTGGCTCACTCACCACCCTCTGCATGCCAGAGGATTTAAAAGAGTAAAGGCAGATGCGAGAGCACCTTAAGGAAACAGGAAAATGCTATAGCTTGCCTAAAGCAAGTTCTATATATTTCACCTTACATACAAAAGAAGAGGAGCTGGCAAGCCACAGTCTGGAATCAAAGCTATCTGCTTGTAATTTGCTCAGTATTTACTGGGCAGTTCTCAGTGCCTGTGTACTAGCAGGCATTAGGACATCTTATTTTATCCAATATCTGAGACTCTGCTGTTTCAGACATAACATTTGACTTTTTGTGACCTTCCCAAAGCATAATACCACTTTCCCACTTTTTTTTCTTGTTTGAAGCATCAGATTGAATGTTAGGTTGCAACTGCATACCTCATGGCACCCCAGTAACTATAAAAACCCTTGTATTAGTTCTGTGCAATGTCTTATATCACAACCTCCTGGCTCTTCCTGGGCTATGACTGATCTTATTCTGTCTTTTAAAAAGCTACTCTCTTTATATGACTTTCAGAATATTCAGAAGCCTCTTCAACCAGGAGATGTTATAGCCTCCAGGAAAAGAGTGTAGCTCTTTCAGACCTGTCTCTGGGTGCATTCCAGAGCTCAGAGGCAGATATGCTTCCATCCTTGACACTTCAGGGCTGTGTTCTGCTCCATTCAGTCAGCAGATGTAACATGTCTTCATACTATTTCCAAACCCCTCACACTTCCCAAGCCGTATCTCAAACCCTGCTCAGTACTGAAAGAGATCAAATACTGACACCTCATAATTTGCTCATTACTTCATGGGCCTATTGATGAGGAAGATGCAGCTAAGAAGCCACAGAGAACATCAGCATTTGAACACTACTGAATTAGTTTGGGTCTTCCCATTTTTCCAGAAACCTTACAAATTCAGCTGAAAATTAGCTGTTACCCAGCTAATAGGAAATGCTGTAGTTGCTGGGAGATGAATTTTCTGGAAGCCAGAAAAGACATTATTATCATTAGGAAAATGGGCACTTATCCTCCCCACAGGAGTTCTAACTGTGGCTATGGTCCAGTTTATAAGAGTCGTGCTGTGCGTGATAAAAATGTGTAAATGAAAGGATGGAAAGCAGATCTCGGGTTTTATTACTACAAAATCAAGGATCATAAAGAGACCTCTCAAACTGGAAACTTCAAACTGGAAGGTACTTCTTTTGTCTACAGAACTGCCTTATAAGGGAATTGGCAAAAACATCCCTATTTTGCACAGTAGTTTTTGTACCTACTTAATAGGGAAAAGCACAAGGCTGCAGATCACTTTTGACCTTGTTGAATACATAACAAATGAATAATTCCATGGTAACTTTGCTATTTCATAATTTACAAATATTCACAAGTCTGGGAAGACTAAGCTTTTTGCTCTCTTATATTGATTTTCACACATAATACACAAACACCCAGAGGTTCTCCATAGAAGCTGTATATATGCATAATAAAGCCCTGATCCTGAAAAACTCACAGTGTAATAGGCATAGTCTAGATAAACACCATGAGAAAATAGATAATACCATGCTGCAGATGGGAGAAATGATGGGTGGAAGCACAGAGGAAGCTGCACTGCTCAACAACTGAGTAATTTCCTTTGTGGGCCATCTGTGTCATCCCAGTTCTGGTCAAGCCTAAACACAAAGAGCATCCTGGGACACCCGGGTATGCCAGAATATGGGACTGCTGGCATTTCAGATCAGCACTGCTGGCACGGAGCTCCCTGTGGAGAGACAAATTGAAACCCAGCACTTTCCTTGGCCAGACAGTGGCTAATGCCATGGTTGCTCCAGGGAGTCTGATGGACTTTCTTGGGAGAAGCTAAACACCTGGAGGAAGTGGTTACTCACAGCTGCTGCTCCACTCCTGTTTTCCAGAATGAGATGATTGATTACGCTCCCCTCAGAAAATGATGCCTGGGAGCCAAACCCTCCCCTTTCTGCAAGTACAGGTTTTCTGCACAAGCAACTAGCTGAACTCAGAGATCATAACCTGCAGCTGGGAAAAAGAGGGGACTGATTTCCATCACCCCAGTGAAGGGACTTCATTGTAGAGAAAACATTTTGAACAGTGAAAGAGGGCATAAGGGCAAACACAAATCTGTAATTCAAGGTTTACTCTCATGTCTGGGAGGATCTTGTTTTTTTATTCAATGTCATTCTGTGAGTGTTTCATGTGAAAAGCAAAGGCAGAAGCTGGGGACCTGTGCTTCCAGCTTTGTCCCAGCTGTACAACACAGTGCTCAAACCAGGCCATTTTACTATGGCTTTGAAAGTCATCAGATCAAATCTCTCAGGACCTGACAGCTTTATACAAAGAGTTGTTTTCCAAGGTATTCAGGCAGGGGAAGATCTAGGCTCAAGCAGATATATACACTACAAATATATTAAATTTCTACTTCTGAGAAGCTGTATCAATATCTACTACCTATAAAAGCCCTGACACTTCCTTGTCAGGCAATGGCTGAATGAAAGTTTTCAGAGCTGCAATTCAGTGCCTTCTCCCAAGTGACATGTCCAAGGTCTCCCAAGACATAACCTTCTGCCTAAATCCTGCCTTTTCACTTATTTCACTAATTCTCCTCCCTTAAAAAGCTGGAAATCAGTTTACTGATTTAAAACAAACACCAGTTTGTCAATTTTCAAACAACCACAGCAACCACAGGGGTTCCATGGGACCTGCTCAAACCCCTCTCTGGTTGATTCCACTGAGAAGCTGCCGGCGTGACTGGAGCAGGATTTGGGGGCTGTGAACCTCTGTGCAGGCACATTGCCCCTTGCCCTAGAGGAAGATCTCAGGGACAGCCAAGGGGACAAAGGAAGGAGCAGGAGGGACTGGCTGCCCCTTGCTGCCAGGCACTCACTCCCCAAGAAGCCACCAGTGTCAGGGCTTGGGGTTCCCTGCTACAAGTGTGTCCTTGTCCACCAGTAATGGGGACAGGAACGAGGACTTGCCACAGGAGACACAGGGCCATGGCAGCTGGGAGAGAGTCTCAGAGGTGACAGGCACAGGACAGGCTGCACAGCTGCCAAGGGAAGGACATCCACCTCATGGTGGATGTGCTGGATGACTGCACTCATGGCACAAAACTCTGTGGGTTTGGGAACACAGATAAACCAAGTACCAAGTCTGTTGTCTTGAGAATGTGGTAGAAAAATTCATCTCTGATCTGTGCCACCCACAGGATTTGCTTAGGGAAAAAAGTCAGCTTCTACCAGATCACAGTTCTTCGAAACAGTGAATTAAACTTGTCCAAGCAGGGACCCTGAATTTCACAGCCCTTGATTTTTCTAAATGGCATATGCTGTTAAGAGAAAGCAAATGAGCAAGCACAAAATGCCTGACTTTGTACAGTACATTGTAGATATTTTCTAGCATATGCTATTGTTGTGACACTGTGTCTTGTTGTGCCAGACATCAACCAGGTCACAGCAGGCAAGGAAAGAAGTTTGAGAGGAGCCTGTTCTCAGAGTCCTTGGGGGCACAGTGAAACCCAAACTTTCCAAGCATCTGGGAACACTCTTCATCTTTGGGCTAAAGAAGGCTGGAAAGCTGATTTTTTTCCTAATTTTGTCACTATAGGTGGTGCTAAGTATCATGTGACGCTGGAGCTGAGAGAGCAGGGCTTATAGAAGTTCATATCACTTCAAAGGGTGACTATTTCCTTCAGGAATGAAACTGGGTTCTGCAGATGTAATTCTTCTACATGAACAGCTATTGCCTTAACCTTAAATTTCCCTTCTCTGAAAACAACTGCAAACTTACACAGAAATCGCCTTAATCACAAGGAATGAAAATAATTTTTTAAAAACTTTAAGTGTATTGCAATTACACTAGATGGAAAATTAGGCTTTCTGTCATTTTCTCCCCGTTTTTGACAACTGGAAGCTTATTTGTCTATCTTTAAAGAGTGTTGTATGCTCTGATAAAGATTTCACTATCAGACATCAAATGAAACCTAATTTTCTCCTCTATTAAATGTACTTAGTATAAATGCAGATTCAATATTTTGGTGTGTGTGTAAAATTTTAATTGCTGTAATATTTATGCAAGGTCAAACTCAAGTGGCATATGTTGAAAAACGTTATGGATTATTATGACAGCCTGTAACAACAGAGATGGAACTGGTTTAACTTTTTTTTTTTTAATGCCAGTGCTTCAGCTAGACAGCTAATTATTCTTCAAGTATGTCAATTTATCCTAATTCCCCACTACCACAGATGAGCACCAATGAGGATTTGCCAAAGAACTGCTGGAGTGTTCGTGCCAATTTTCATCTACAACAGCCTCACATGGAGAGCAGCACCCAACAACAGTCAAGTGATTATCTGGATATAAGGAGATATTATTTCTCTGCTATTGGCATTGCTACAACAATTCAAATTTGGTTCAAATTCTAATAGCCATACTTTGTAAAATAGTGCCAAACAGGCAAGAAACAGTGTTAAGGTAAGAAATTACTAAAGGCATCTGCAGGAACCACATCTTCAAACATGCACAAGAGGCATGTGATAATATTTGGTAATTGCCTTACAGCTTGCTTATATTACTGGCCATTTACAAATTACCGTATCATTTTTCCGACATACAAAGGAGGGTTGTCACACGTTTTCCTAAACAAGAGAATAACCCCCAGCCTTTAGCTTTTCAAGAAATGAAAATTGACACTCCTAATCTTTCCTTGATGTTTTTGGAAAGTGCATTTTGTTAGGCACCCTCTGATAGAAACCCCTGTCATACACTTGAGTAATTGTACCTCATAAGGATGATATAAACAGCTCTTTTGAAAGAGTTAGTTATTTCTGAACCAGTCTCCTAAACAAATCAGTCAAATAGATTTCTAAGAGGCAAATCAAATTAAGAGAAAGAAATTCATATAAAAATCTGAGATTTTGTTTATTCTTCCTAAAATGACAGGAAAAAACCAAACACATGCAAAAAACCTCCAAACAAACAAAAAAAAAAAAAAAAAAACCCAAAATGACAGGCAAAAACCAAACACATGCAAAAAACCCCCAAACAAACAAAAAAAAAAAACCCAAAAAACAAAACAAAATCAAACACCCCCAGCCCACAGACTCATTTATAACTAGAAAGAGCTGCATTGCTAATGTTTATACAGTTTGTGTGATGCATCTGTTTGTCAGGTTGCCTGCTCACCAGAAAGATATCTAGGTGTGCTCACATTCTCATTTCTTCCCCATAAATGATTACCTTCCATTGCCTCCCCCTTTCTATAGCTTCCCACATACTGACATGAAGAATTTGAAACAAAGGACTGAGGTTTAGCTTGCTTTCTTTCACCTTTCTCTATAAGGCAAGAATAAAAGCAGGATATTTAAGCTATGAGGATTTGAAATGGGGAAGAAATCATTGCTTACATCCTAAGGTGCTAGCTGAGAAGATGAAATTGACAGCAAACACCATATGAAATGTACATGTGCCCACTCCAATAGTAGTGGAAAAAAAAAAAGATTACAACAGTTTATTTCTGTCATAACATACAAGCTGTTAGCAAATTCAGACAATTCTTCCTGCTCAGTATCTCCAAGTCCAACCGTTTTTCTCACCACCCCTAGTGCTAAACCCTGTCATCTCACACACCAAATGTGGTACCCTGCTGGTCCCTTGGCTTCTCACAGCTACACCTTCCTCTCCTTCTGGTTTGCTGACATATGAAATGCCTTGCTGTCAGAATAACTTTCCTCACTTGTTGTTGATTTTACTCCCTTTTCCAAACCCTTTCACTTCATACCCCAGTGCCTTCCACGTCAAAGGTTTTAATTTTAGCAACTGCATTGTTTTACAGATTAGGCTGCACACACCTGAAATAGTAACTCTGCCACTGGCGCCAGGAAAACACCATCCTTGTGAACACCAATAGCAACTCCTCGTAATAAACAAGATCTGTACAGACTGTGGGGGCTGACACAGACTGCACAACAGAGAATTCTAAGGAGGCACCACAGAGACAACTGTAGGCAAAAGGCTGCAAAAAGATAACACACGTGCAGAACAGCTCCCTGAAATAAAGAGCTGGTGTATTTGCCAGAACAGGGACTCCTCTTCTGCTAATATTGTGCATGTGATCCTTGATGCAAATATTTAAAGACAGATAGTTTGAAATCAAATTACTCATATGGGAGGAAGAGATGTTTTCTCCAAAAGCAGACTGTGCTTGATTACAATATATTTATGAAGAACACGACAGACCCTCTCTCATTTTTACGAATTCAGCTTGCTTAGAAACAGGTATATATTTATTGGACAAAGATAAAAATAATGACTTCAAATACATGACAGTATCTTTCATCTTCTGTAATGCATGTTCTACACCCTTTGGCAAATATTGGTCACATTGGTAAAAGAAGACTGAGTAGCTTAAATCCTGTTTCTCAAAGGTTAAAAGGTGGATTATCAGAAATATTTATACTCAGAACATATCTGTCCTATAAAGTAGAAAGTGATGCTAGAATTGTCAGTAAATTTGTGCTGAAAAATGTAACTCCTCCAAGAAAGGCTATAAGCTTATTGCTATTTACTGGTATTATTGATGATCCTTTAAACACACTTGTGAATTATTCCAAAAACATGAAGGAATTATGCATGTGTTTTTTAGCCACTGCAGTGAGGCATATGGGACTCAGGGAACTGTGGGAAAAGCAAAAGAAATGATGAGTTTTGCTGGCATCTCATAAGGAGAGGAGAGCACTCTGCACACACAGTGGGCTGTTGGTTTGGCCTAAACAGGATGTCAAGTATCTCTCCCAAAACACATCACATCTACTTTCAGTCATGAGAAGGAGGAATTTAAGGTAAAAAGCATTATTACCCTAACACCTTTCAATGTGTCTTTGAAACACCACTGCTGATTTCTAAAGCTGAATGAAAAATACTTTTTCAACGTATAAAGAACTCTGGGACTGAAAATATATAGGTTCGTATGTAGAAAGGCTTCCTTCCCTCTTTAGACTTCCAGGCCTTTGGTCACTTTTTTTTTTGGGCATTTTGGAGACAGCATTGGAAACGCCCTTTCTATTCTGTGCACCTGATCACAACTCTCCTGATTGGAGTTCTCTCTACCAGCTCACTCCCGAGCAGTGTGTGGGAAGTCCACACGTGATTCCCAACCAGCTGAACACAGTCCCAGCACTTTGCGTGCTGCATCCTTACAGTGTAGGGGATGTTTTCCTTCCTGGGGGAGTGGAGGAGTCCAATTTTTCATTTTGAGCACGAAGGAAAAAGGAAGAAGCCAGAACACCCGATAATGTGTTCTGTGAGGCTGCAGTTTCAGACTTGGAACTCGCTCTGCTCTCTCACCGCCACCATCTGCTCTTGCAGCCTCCCCATCTGCCTCCCCCGCCACTGCTGAACACTCTCGTGACTTTCTGCAAGCACTCAGCATCCCTACTCTCTGCTTCTCCCACCTCTGCACTAGGCAGAGCTTTCCAAGACTCCTTCCAGTGTCTCTTGGTCTCTGTTGTTGAACTGGACTTCTCCAAAGCACCACCATCCACCAAACTCCTTCTCCTGTCCCTGGGAACTCCAGCTGTCCTACCTCAACCACTCAGCTCCTCCTTAAGCTAGAACTTCCCATGTTCTGCAAAATCTCAACATGCCTGTCATCATTATTCAGCCTGGGTGATTTTCAAGCCTCTTGTTGAATTATTTCATAGGTTTAGAGACCTCCTGGTCCTTTGGTCTGTGTCTAATCCTCCCTTTAATTTTCAGCCTTGGGAAGGGTCACTCTCTGACCCTTATCACATGCTAGTTAGAACAGGTTTGCCTACACAACATAGACAGCAGTGTAAGACTTCGTTTTTATTTTAATTTTTCAGTTCAAATTAGGCCACAACTTTTCTTTCTAAAAACATTCCCCCCCCCCCGCCTCCCATTTTATAATCAAGGTTATAATCAAGGGGAAATACTATTTTTAAGCCAACAGGGATACTGTAAATAGCTTATTTATGCTACCTCTTGAAAAACAATCATAGAACAATTTTGGTTGGAAATGACTTTTAAGATGATCAAGTCCAACAGTGGAATAACCAATAACATTACACTACTAGTAGTGTTTTCTGTGAGCTGCAAAACTATGAATGCTGCAGCATCACAATCTTGAACAGGTCTCAGTGATATCACAAGGACAGATATTAAATTAAAATTTATGCCATATTTTAACTCTCCTCATATCAGTACATTGTTCACAGGACATTCATTGGATAAAATACACAGAGAGAAAGCTGTCACTGTCAACTATTTATCTTGAAGCCTTTTAGTTTTCTCCCCAAAATGCCTTATTTTCTTATGAATAAGCTGCTGATTTAAATTTCTGTGAATAGCTTATTTCAAGGTCTCTTTAAGTGCTATTTGTGTTACTGGCATGCACCAACTTTGATTTTACTATTAAATTACAGACAGAATATCTCAGTTATGGGGATCTAAGAAGAAAGGGCACTTAGAGAAGTAACAAAAGCTGGCTTCTCCTAGCATAGTTCATGTTGGCCACTGTGTGTTATGGGACAGAATTGTCCTGAAGACCAGAGGGCAGCTCCTGTGGAAGTGCTCCTGCATGCAAGTACCTTTGGGAAGGCAGCCTTCCACTTTTGCAGTAATGCCAAAACCAAAACCTCTACAGCTCAGAGACAATGAGATGCTGTGATATTTGTTGCAAGTTTTCATTTGGGATCTAAACTGTTCTGGAAACCCAGAACAGAGACACTTGAAACTGTAAACAAGGATTGCAACTAAGGGAGTCAGAGAGGTGATGAGATACTCAATAGCAGGGACATGATTTCATTATGAGCTCAAACATCACAGCAATTGATTTAAGGATTAATATTAATTCATAAAATTACAAAGTACAGACTATTCAAAGGCTACATCCTTTCACTTCTAAATTTTTTTCTCACCACCATTAACTTTTGATCCCTGGGCCTAAAACTGATCTACTAGAGCAATTTCTCTCCAAGTTTCTCGCAGCTGAAATTTATCTCTGTGAGGTGGGGCAGCAAGAGGCTTAGTCAGCTCTTGGATTCCATCAAGGAATCATCTCCACCACAGTAAACAGGGTACTGCAGTCAATGAGGCCTCAATCCTGCCTTAAATGAGTTGGTTTGGAAACAACAAAACTGAGCCACCACAGTAAAACAGCTTGAAACAAGTGGGGCCCTTCACATTTTGCAGCCTGTACACTGTGGCAGCAGCAGAATTCTGAGTGACCAGGGCAGCTGGGACATGCAGCCACTGACTGCTGCTCAATGGCTCCTTGGAGCATCATTCTGATGGATGGACTCTCTTTCTGTATCCTCTCCCTACACCGAGGTGATTTCTACCCAAGGAACATACCTTATTACTGAACCATACTGATAGAACGGCTGTTTTTGACAGGTTTGGCTCTAACATATTCAGGACAATACATTCTTCCAGTAAAATGTAACTGAACTAAAGCTTTGGAGTTATGTGTTGGCAGTAATAACTAGTGTTTTGACTGCATGGATTTAGAAGAAAAAAAAAAAAGGCATAAGAAACAATAAAACTATGAAAGAGACCTGATTTTCTATTCATGAAATTTAGATTATTTTTGTATGGATAGAATGCTTAAAGCTTCCTAGAAACCAGAGGAAGTGGTTTAAGAACTCTGAACAGCAACAAATTGTTTATTCCCTTGCAAGTCAGACTGCAGGAGAAGATGTTTAACTTACGTCATTCCCACAGTTATCCTTTGCATCAAAGAGATGATTATTTATGCAACAAGATGTAACTGGGGAAACAGTTTTTCTGAGATAATCACACCCCTGGGAAACTGCATGGCTCAGGGTTCATTAGTGTTGAGAGGAAAAGTGTGTTTTGTTCTGGAGTTTTTAATTCCAGACTGCAGTTTCAGCCAAGCAGCCTGTTTCAGGTGGATTCATGCGTCCCTTTAGGAAGTCCACCTCACCTGTCAATCACAGTATATCACCCAACCTAAATAAAATTCTTAACCCCTTCTTTGCCACACTGCCAAAATATAGTACCTTTTGAAAAGGAGTTTGTTGTTTTAATTTTAATGACAGGAGATGAGCAGAAGATACCCAAAGGGTATGCTGGTGTTAGTACAGAAGAGATTTGTCTACAGGAAGTGCAAAACCAATACTGAATTAACAATATAACAAGTCTGCATATGTAACTCAATTGTTTAATAAAATGAACACTGATAAGTACCAGTACTTAAAACCAATCACCTGAATTACAAAATGAATTATGCACATCTTCTTTGAAACAAAGCACTTTTATAACTTGAAGGTACCCCTTCAACACCCAGTGTGAAAAAGCCATTTCCAGCACACAGCCTCCTCCAAGCTGCAAGCAGAGGATGCCACTTAATGCCTCAATGAAAGTGAAATGCAATGAGAAGCTCACATGGAAAACTTATTATGCCCTACTGTGTAGTCTTAGAAGTAAGATGACAGAGGCCTGTTTAACTAACTCTCTTGAGAAACAACTCCTCTGACTGATGGCTTTGATAAGCTGGATCTCAAACGGTAGCATTCGCAACCTCTTGCAATTTGAAGCATGCATCAAAATCAACAAAAAACCCAAATGTTAAGAATCTAATGCAATACTTCAGACAGAAAGAAAATGTAACTTTGTCCCCTATTTGTTGAAATAAAAAGTGAAATAAATCTTATCAGCTGTCTACATGGATGCTCTTTCTACCCAGAGGTAACAGATGAGAGTTCTCTGTGGAAGTGACATCTAATGACTATGCACACACTTATCTTTCTCCCAGTGGGATAATTGTTTCTACTCCAGACTCTCCATACTTTCTCCTTTTTGTATTTTACAGACATGGCTTCCATCTGCTCCAAAAGCCAAATTTCATTTTATGCTCACAGAGCGATTAGGAATATCACTTTTCTCCTCTTTCTGAAGAAACCATTTGAAACCACCACCTCTCTGGTCTGCTTCTGCACCATGCTTGGCCACTGGCCTAGGGCAGCATTTTGCTTTCATAAATATTCTTATGCTTTAGATATGCAGAGCTTCTTTTAGTTTTATTTTTTGAAGTTTAGCTACTCATTCAAAAACTTTGTGCTTTCATTTCCCTCTTCTTCTCTTATCTGTTTCCAGCTCACCAATTTAGCTCTGGAAGAGAATTTCTTTCTTTTTTCATTTTTTTTCACCTGTGCCACAAGCAATTATCATATCTCAAATACAAGATTTGAAGGCATCTTGTAACAACCACTATGATGAATTTTATTCAAAAGTAAGTTATTACAGAGGAGATGTAATTTCTGAATATCTCTGGGTTAGTAAATTTTAAGCCTCTATATTCTTTTGCTACCATAATTAACATACTACTTCAAAGACACAAAAGGACAAATCATCCATGGAGGCCAGCACTGAGCATGAGAAATTCCAGTAAGATATTTTATTTCTTGGTGTCCATACTAAATCTAGCACCAAAGAAACTGTCTGTTCTTGAAATAATTGCCAAAGATAGAACAACAGAATGAATATCCTTAACAGCAACATGCTGTGCTCTCCATGCCTCTAGAAGCAGATTCATTTATTGCATCAATTAATGTATTTGTTGCCTTCGAAATATGTTGAGGTTTATGGGACAAGCTATGCAACTTTGCACTAGTACATTATCAAACTTCCTCCTCAGATTATTAAAATACTTAGTATCCTTTAACCACCACTTCTTTAAAAATAATTTTCCTGCAGCTTATCAAGACAACAGGAACAGAACTAACATCTGGTAGAAATAAGGAAAAACGTTGGTCTTCTGGCACAAAAAATGTTCTCTTTATGGATAGTCAAAAAAAATGATTGGTCTGTAGTTTTTCCTGGAGTCAAAACAAGAATACTCAGCTTCTACTGAAGAAATGCTAGCAGAATACTCAGCTTCCATACCCCAGCCCCTCAAATGGCAAGTAGCTGGACTTAACAGCCAATCCAAACGCTTTCAAATTGTCTTACACATCTATAGTTTTTCACAATACAAGGAAATAAAAAGGAAATACAGAGGAATTGTTCCAAATAAAATATTTATCAACCTATTTCCAAAGGAGTTACAGACTTCAGGATAGCTGGCCCTTCTCACTGGAAGAAAAAAAAAAAAAAAAAAAAAAAAACACCACCAAAACATACACCATATGTCTAAAGGGAAGACAATCTTATTGCTATTAGCATTAGACTTCAAGCTCTTCTTGAACAGGAAGAACCTATTTCGTTTTATGGTTTTATAAAGTAGGTCACAGAGGGGTCCAGTGTAGAAATCTTGCCTCTGTTTCTCTTTCCAATGATAGTCATGCATACATTGTGTCTCTTTTTACTGAGTGTTAAAACCAAGTTGTTTATAATTAAGACAATACTGGCAGTTTGTAAGAAGATACAAAAACGTGAAAAAAAACCCAAAAAAAACCCATCAATATTTGATTTGGAGAATGCTTCCAAATAGAAATAAAATCAGGAGAATAAACATTGAGTGCATCTCTCTAGGCCTTTGAATGTGCGATATAAAAACATGTCTGGTTTAGCAGCCTGTACTGCTTGCTGTCATCTGACTTTAAACATATTCTCCCTGTTGCCCTACTGAGTAATCAATAAATTCATTTTCTTCATCAGTGGTTGGTTTTCTCTTTTTCCCAGCTGTCATAACACAAGAACTCCTCTAAGCAGGACTACTTTGTTATTAGATTTCACCCAACTGAGCCACATAATGCTTCTTCACAGAATGGCAATCAAGGAAATTCTCTTTATATGTAGATAGTTTCAAACAGATAAAGTTGACAGAAATCAGTACTTGTGCTTCTAATTTTTTTTTCTCATCTTAAAAAGAAGCAGTAGGTACTAAGTTCATCTATTACTTCAGGGTTTCTAAAATTTAATCTTTTTGATGATATAATAGTTAGCAGTTAGTCTCCAAAGCAAAGTATAACAAAAGATTCTGGTGATTGATAACACTTTTAAAGGAAAGAGCTTAAATCTGCAGAAAACAAGGAAACAGAGGGTGTACTTCATAGTTCCTGTCAAATGCACACGTGAGTTACCTCAGATGGTCACTACTTACAGCATGGGCAGATTTGATTATAAAGAAAGGAAGGAAGGAAGACCCAAGAACTTTCTCCTTTCAAACAGCAGGAATGCAGTCTCACCAGATTTTTGAGGCTAACCAAAGAACTGCACAGATCCTCTGGTACTGTCATGAAAGTAAAAAATGTCCTGTTGCACAGCACGAGAAAGTGCAACACTGAGCTGCATACGTTAACATTGTGGTCACCAAGGTAGCTGGATCCATGACAGGCTTAAAAACATGCAAATTACCTCCAAATGAAAATACAAACATAAAAAGATATATTCACATTTCTACCTTCCAGAAGGAAAAATCTTTGAATCTGACTCCTAATTCGTGGGGCAAAATTAATTGTGGCAAAGGAAAATCTCTTTTTCTGGGTCAGCAAACCTATTTCTAGCATTATGAAATTCTTAACCTGAGTTGGGTTTTTCTATTTTTTTGAATGATGTTTTTGATACGTTAGTAATAAAAAGAAACCCACTGCAACTCATTTCCAAGGGAAAGTCAGAGACTAGAGCAACTACATACTCTTCTGGGATTTGTGGTTTTAATTAGGCTTATAAGTTCTGCAATTTAAATCCTCAGTTACTTCCTTTTTGAGGAATGTTTATCATATACAAACACAGATATTAGACACAGATATGCTTGAAAGAGATGCCATATAGAAGCCCTGCTGATTCTATAAGTTATAGGCTGCCACAGCCACACTATGGCCAAGCCCTGAAATGTTCACTTCTTGTCTCTGTGCAGGAAAATTCTTTCTGAAATAAATAAGAAATTATTTCTATGTGTTTACTAGAAAATACCACCTGTTCACATTTGACATTGCTTCCTTCTTTCATAATCAGAGGAATAAACAAATAACTTTAAATTAATCTTTTCCTGTACAACTCTTAGCTAATAAATTGAAGTTACTCACTGGTTCTGGTGATGGCTGCAGGAATAAACAGACTTTATGACATTTCAACAGCATATTTAAGTAATTAGCTGCAATGAATCCATTCAATAATACTATAAAAATACAAGATCTAAGTAGTAGAAATGTGTCATATTAAAGGGCTGTTTTTAGTGAACAGGTATTTAACAGAAGAGAACATATTGATTTGATATGCCTCTCAAGTTACAGCAGATAACACGAACAATTTGTTTAATTGCTAAATTAACTGTAAAGCCTGCAGTGTGTGGGACAACTGGCTCATCATCTGGGAGTCATTGCTGTGTCTCATTTGCCTGCAGACTGACAGGACTCTACCTGTTTGTTTTACAGCACAGCAAGCGAGTCCCACATCCAAGAAAAGACACTGAAGGAAGAGCTTCTCTATTACTGAAAATATTTCCAGTTTTATTAAGGCTGATATAAAAGAAAAGCACAAAAATAAAAAATACCACAATAGGGTGGTTTATTTGAAAACAGACTGGGCATTCAAACAAGAATAATACAATGAAAGGAGTGCAGGGTTTTTTTTTCTTAGTTGAAAGCAGCAAGGATCTGCATCTGATCTAGCACCACATGTCAATAAAAAGTTGAATGAATGGAAGATATTTTGAGCATTAGAAACAACAAAACTGTCTTTGAAACTATCAGCTTCATACAGGGCAGAATGTCATCCTCCGATATGCCATTAATGGCTGGAGGAAATAAATATAACTGTTAGAATTTAAATGAAAAACTCCTGAAAATGGAGCTAAATATATTCTGCTACTCAGTGGAAAAAAAAAAAAAGTGCAGTAGATTTGGGTGGAATGAGTTATGTAGTATACTAAAAAAATAACAAAAATGGACAGTTA